>NC_044041.1:195770275-196449939 GCF_901765095.1 Microcaecilia unicolor
GAAAGAGAGAGAGAGAGAGAGCATGAGAGAGAGGGAGAGAGAGAGAGAGAGAGAGAGAGAGAGAGTGTGGTGATGGGGATGGCAGGAGAACCCTGGAGCTCTCAACATCCTCTGACTCATAGAGACACAAATTGCCTTGTCTCCTTGTTCTAATCTATTCAAGTTTCTGACATCATCTCTTCCCTCCAGAGTGAAGCAAGACTGCTTCAGGAGCCGAGTCCAATGAACACTGATTCGATTTGTCTTCTGGTAACTCAAGAGCAAAGTCTGCAGCAGAAACTGTACAATCCCCCCCCCCAATCCCCCCCCCCCCCCTTTCCAGTGTGCTGCCCTGTGTGTCTGAGTCACTTCAGATCAGTCCAAGTGTGACAGGAAATGTGCAATGTCACATTCCCAGAGCTACCCAGGACCAAGAGGGAGATTTTAGGCCACTCCTGGATGACGCGTGGTTAGCGCGGGAGCCCCACTGCCTAGTAAATACGTGTCAGTAAGGGCTCCTTTGCTAATGGCCATACGCTAATTGGGAAATTAGCGTGTGGCCATGAATTGAACAAATGGAAAATGATGTTGGATTATTTGTAGTAAATAATTAGCAGATTTTAGTACACACAGCTTCAGCTTTAGAAATGTTAATTTCTTTCTTCATCTCTCTCTCATTCACCCCTGAATAATTCACTGCTGAGTCACTTTAAAGTTGAAGTAGCAAAACATCTGTTTACTCACAGTTTGTAGTTAGATTATAATCAGACAGGCTTATATATACATATTACTATACATTTGTCTTATCAGCTCCTTCCATGTGCTTAGATGGTAATGGATGCTCACACCACCATAGATCCTCTCAGGTTAGGAGAGATCATGAGCTCCATGTGCTCCATGTGCTGCATCTGCTGCATCTAACCCCCACAGGAAGTTGCATAGCTGTGTGACCTCTCTAAGTAATTCACATCAGAGGTCACAGAGTAATAGCAGAGAAATAATAGGTGACAGGCAATGCATGTAAAAATACAATACATTCCAACAAACCCCTTCTCATGCATAACTGTCATGCAATTATTTATTCATACAAAGTCCAAGCTTTATACGCAGATTCACAAAATGTTCTCTGGGTAACGGTTTGGTCATGATGTCAGCTGTCATCTCACTGGTGTGACAATAGTGTAGACTGATGACCCCTTCTTTCGCCAACTCTCGCACGTTGTGGTATTTCGTTGCGATGTGCTTGGTGCGTGACTGAACCTTGTCATTCTGTGACAGTCGGATGCAGCTCTGATTATCTTCCATTATCTGGATTGGTCTCTGTTCAGCTATTCCGAAATCCAGCATAAGTTTTTCAATCCACATCAGTTCTCTGCACGCTTCCGATACGGCCACGTATTCAGCTTCTGTAGAAGACAGACTCACAATACTTTGTTTATGACTGGCCCATGAAATTTGTACATTTCCATACATAAACACATATCCACTTGTGGATTTATAATCAGAATGATCCCCTGCCCAATCTGAATCACAGTAACATATTAGTTTTGGATTACTATTGGCTGAAATCTTTAATTTACAATCAATGGTACCCTTTAAATACCTTACCATCCTTTTAACTGCAGTCCAATCTGATTTGGTAGGTGAGCTGACCCTTCTGCTCAAAATTCCTACTGCATTTGCTATATCAGCCCTGTATGTGGTAGTTAGATATAAAAGCTTACCTATGGCTGATCTATATTGGATGTTATCTGGTAAAGGTTCTCTTACTGTTTCATCCTTCAGAAAATCAGTGATCATGGGAGTGCTTACAACTTGGGCATCTTGCATACCTAAACTTTCAATAAGCTCATTTATTTTCTGCTTCTGGCTTAGAAGATAAGAACCATCATTTTGTTTCTCAATTTCTATACCAAGATAGTATGACACATTTCCAAGTTCTTTTATCTCAACATTGAGGTTTAAACACTTTACAATGTCCTTGTACTCTTGCTCACTTTTGCTTGCAATGAGCAGATCATCAACAAAAGCTAAAATGTATGCATATTGTCCATTTGTGCACCTAGTGTACAAGCATTTATCTGCTTCACCTTGCTTAAATCCTAAATTTGTCAATATTTCATGCAATTTTTCATTCCAACATTTTGCACTTTGCTTTAATCCATAAAGACCTTTGTTTAATTTACACACTAGCTGTCTTTGTTTTGTATTTATGAAACCTGTTGGTTGTTCCATGTACAAGTCTTCAGTTATATCTCCGTGAAGAAACGCTGTTTTCACATCAATGTGGTTGACTTGCATGCCTTTTGAGACTGCAATGCTCAGAAGTGTTCTGATTGTCGTGTGTTTCACTACAGGTGCAAACACTTCATCAAAATCTTCTCCATATTTTTGAAGATATCCCTTTGCGACTAATCTGGCTTTATACCTTTCCACTTTTCCTTGTGCATTCCTTTTTAACTTGAATACCCATTTGCATCCTATAGCTTTCTTGCCAGGAGGTAATTTTGTAAGAATCCAAGTATTATTTTTATCCAATGCATCAATTTCTTCTTGTGCAGCTTTATGCCATTCAGCAGCTTCTTCTGCTGGCATTTTCTCAATCTCATCCCATGTTAAGGGCTCTTGAGCTTCTGCTGACTTTGTTAGGTAAGACAGTCTTGGGGGTGGAACACCTTTGTTTTCCCTGGATGAGCGTCTGACAACAGGTTGGTCTGACCTTTCCGCATCCTCTAAATCTGAGAGTTCTTCTCCAATTGATTCCCCTTCTCCAACTGTACTGTCTTCTTCAATGATTCTTTCTGTGTCTGCTTCCTCTGCCTGTTCCTCGTTAGATACAGGTGAGTTGCTTTCAGACATCTGCCTTGGTATGGCATTTATATACACTGGCATGTCTATTATGGGTCTAGTTTCATATTCTGGATGATAAGGCTCATCTGGGATAATCCAGCCTTTATCAACCCTTTTGTTTTCATCAAAATATGTAACATGTCTTATGCCAACAATGCCAGTTTTCAGATTCAAAATTCTATATCCTTTGTGTCCTGGAGCATAGCCAACTAAAATGCCCCTTTCTGTTGTGGAATCCAGCTTATGCCTTCTTTGCTTTGGTACATGAGCATATGCTGTACTTCCAAATGTTCTTATGTGTGACAGGTTTGGCTTCCTACCATGCCATGTCTCATGTGGTGTGCGCTCAGCGCCTTTAGTTGGCATTCTGTTTTGTAGGTACACTGCTGTGAGAATGGCTTCCCCCCATAGTCTTTTAGGGAGATTGCTATCTGACAGCATACATCTGGTCATTTCCACAAGTGACCTAAATTTTCTCTCTGCAACAGAATTTTGCTCTGGTGTATAAGCTACTGTTGTGATATGCTGAATGCCTTCTTGTTCTAGAAATGTGCGCATGCTTTGTGAAGTGAACTCACCACCATTGTCGGTCTGAAGAACCTTTGGTTTTCTTTCAAATTTATTGCTCACCATGGCTACGTATTTCTTCAGCATGTCTGTGACTTGACTTTTTTCTTTCAGCAAATAGGCCACACAATATCTAGAGAAATCATCCAAGAATATTAGCACAAATCTGTTATTTCCCAATGATGGGATATTAAACGGTCCACATAAGTCACTGTGTATTAAGTCCAGCACTTTATTACTCCTATTTCCTGTGTATGCAGGAAATGAGGGTCTCACACCTTTTTGAGTAACACAGTCTATGCATTTCTCCATTTTACCAGCATCTGCACTTATCTGAATGCCGGTGGCCAGTTGCTTACTGTAAAGATCCTGGATCACCTTAGAATCACGATGTCCCAGGCGGCGGTGCCAGATTTCCAGACTACATTTACCATCATTCTTCCTTACTTGCGCCAGATGTGAGGCTTCACCTGAAATGCTCAGTTTATAAACATCATTATGCATAAAAGCTTCAGCATACACTTCATCATTTTTAGAGATTGTGCACTTACTGTTTTCAAAATGAATCACAAATCCCTTCTTATCTAATGTAGATACACTAAGCATATTGCAAACTGCTTGGGGAATATACAAGACATCACTTACAGGAATTTCTTTAACTTCATTAGACACTTTGCATTTTAAGAATCCAATACCTTTTGCTTGGATCTTAGCAGTCCCTGCGTTTGCAGTTTTAAGAATACCTTCCTCTGGACACATTTCCTGAAAGAAATTCTTACAATTGGTTAAATGGCATGTGCTCCCTGAATCCAAAATCCAAGTACTTTCATTTGAATTTTTATTTACCATAGTCAAAGATTTTTCTGCCATTAGAAAGCCCTTGTGTTTATCTTTGTCCTTCATACATTTCCTGGTTTGAAAATTCTTTAGTTCCATTGGCTTAGGTGAGCTAGAGGGAGTGTTTTGTGTTTCCTTACACCATTTAGATACATGTCCCTCCTTTCCACATGAGTAGCAAATCAGCTTGCCCTTGGGTGGAGTTTTCCCATAGCTCCGCCTTCCTCTGTTCTTTGCCAAGAAATTTGTTTCATTTCTCTCTGACTGACTTTGAGAACACATCTCCTCAGAATCATTTATTATGCATTCCTGCCTTAGTTTTGATGTTGTCTGTTCAAAAGATTGCCCTTCAATGGCCTCATTTACAGACCTAAAAACATCAAACTTCTTTGATAGTGAGGTAAAAAGAAATGCTCTTTTCAATGCATCACACATGGGAATTCCAGAAAGTTCTAGCTTTTGAAATGAAGACATAAGATGCATAATGTGATCATTACATTTACTTTTATCCCTTAATTTGGTTTCATTCAACTCTGCTAACCAAATTGGTTGCTGTTTTGCATATGTAGTTGCATACATAGTTCTCAGTTTATATAAAATGTCCTTTGGTGTATCTTTTCCCTCCACTAATATGGCTTGTTTCTCTGAGAGAGCTTCCAAAAGCATGCACTTCACATAATAGTTTGCATTGTCCCATTCAGCCATATTTTTAGCTGTTCTGTCTTGGTCTAAGCATATATTTAATCTTTTTGCTCGAAGGAGACATATGAATCTTAGTTCCCACTGCCGATAATTAAACTCAGTTAATTTAGGCACCTTGAGAGAATAGAACAATAGTGAATTTCTTCCCTCAGCCATTTTCTTAGCCTTCTGTCTGCTGTGTGGGGGGAGAGAGAGACAGACTGAATCTTTCCTTTAAAACTTAAGAGAAAAATGTGGCTCTTTTTTTTCTGCCTGGTAATATTTCTCTTCTTTTTCAATTCCTGAGCCCTGGGCCCATAACCCTTTTGTTGGATTATTTGTAGTAAATAATTAGCAGATTTTAGTACACACAGCTTCAGCTTTAGAAATGTTAATTTCTTTCTTCATCTCTCTCTCATTCACCCCTGAATAATTCACTGCTGAGTCACTTTAAAGTTGAAGTAGCAAAACATCTGTTTACTCACAGTTTGTAGTTAGATTATAATCAGACAGGCTTATATATACATATTACTATACATTTGTCTTATCAGCTCCTTCCATGTGCTTAGATGGTAATGGATGCTCACACCACCATAGATCCTCTCAGGTTAGGAGAGATCATGAGCTCCATGTGCTCCATGTGCTGCATCTGCTGCATCTAACCCCCACAGGAAGTTGCATAGCTGTGTGACCTCTCTAAGTAATTCACATCAGAGGTCACAGAGTAATAGCAGAGAAATAATAGGTGACAGGCAATGCATGTAAAAATACAATACATTCCAACAAATGAGACCATTTTACAGCCACACTAAGGGGTCCTGTTACCAAGCTGCAGGGGGGGGGGGGGGGGAAGGGCCCTGCGCGAGCGGTGGGTGCCGGTTTTCCCATGCTCCAGGGCCCTTTTTAGCACAGTGGGTAAAAAGACCCCAGGCACACATTGCAATAAGGGCTCCTGCGCTAACCCGGTGGTAACCGGGCAGGGAGCAGCGATGGCCAATCACCACCACCGCCACACAGGGCATTTCCAGAGGTTTTCTTTTTTTCCCCCGGAAATGACGTGCGCTCGAGGTGGGACTACCGTTGGCGGCCATGTTGGGCCGGCTGTAGTCCTGGAAGAGCAAGCAGTAAGCCCGCTCTGTAAGTGGCCTCAGCACACAGGATACCCACATGCTAGAAATGGCACAGGCCACTTTTTAGCGCAGCTTATTAAAAGGGTCCTTTTATGTGTGTGTGTGGGGGGGGGGGGGGGGGGGGTCCAAGGCGCTCTGTGGATTGAAAAGTACAATGTTTGAGTGAGGCTGGTGGAAAGAGTGAATCTGTTAACACAACGAAAATAATTTTGCCATTTCACGTCAGAACCAATCCAACTGGAATCTGCTTCACATTTTTGTTTTTAAAGATGAACTAAGAGGAAGCAATTTAGTTCTTTTTAAAATAAAAGAATGAGGTAGTATGATGTGCATGTCGGACATGAGGGGAAGAGAGAGCAGGGCAGGCAATGCGGCGGCGCCAGAGACCAGCGCTGGGCAAATGCTTCAGCTGGCAGGAGTTGGGGATACCCGCCAGCCAAAGTATGTGCAGTGGCGGCACTGGGTGGGGAGCAGCAGGGTGGCAGTGGAGGGGGGCAGGGAGGCAAACCAAAATGTGCCCCCTCCCACTTTGGGCTCTGGCCCCCCTCCCACCTCAAGGTCCCGGCTATGCCCCTGTCTCAATCTCTATGGGGCTCTATTACTAAGCTGTAGTAAAAGAGGTCCTGCGCTAGCGGGCGGTGGCCGTTTTTGCTCTGCGCCACAGTCCCTTTTACCGCAGCAGGTAAAAAGGCCGAACAATTAAATGGCTGCGCAGTAAGTTTGCACTTGCCGTGTGGCCATTTCACAGGGAGCTCTTAGCACCACCCTTGAAATCGGTGCTAAGCGTATTCTACAGTCTGCGCCTACATTTAGGAGCAGTATATGAAATACGTTTAGTTGGTATCTCAGCGCCTAAATCTACAGGCATCCATTTGCACCAATGAAAACCTGGCATAAATCCCTGCGCGTAGAATTAGGCGCATTGGATCATATTCTATAACTACATGTGCAAATTTCAGAACGCCCACGAAACGCCCATTTCCCCACCTATAACCATGCCCGTTTTTGCCTGCGTGTGATAGAAGTTCAGCGCACTTCAATACAGAATATATATGGGGGCTTTCACTAAGGCACGCCAGAAAGTGGCCTGCGCTGGTGTAGGCGTGTGTTTTGGATGCGTACAGGTCAATTTTTCAGCGCGCCTGGAAGAAAGGCATTTCTTGGTAGGAGAAAATGGACGTGTGGAAAAATTAAAACCAGCGCACATCCATTTTCGGCCTGAGACCTTAGCACCAGCAGTAAGGTCTCACGTGCTAACCGGACAGTAAGTGGCTAGTGCGCATAATCTGCCAAATACCGCTGGGTAAGTGCCATATGGTAGAAAATAAAAAATATTTTCTATGTGTGTTTTGGGCGCGCTTCAAAAATGGAATTACCACCCAGGGTATGTGGTAGCCAGGCAGTAGTTCCAATTTGGCATGTGTTGGATGCGCTTAGGCACCTACGCGCCTTAGTAAAAGGGCCCCTTAGTGAGTTGTGCGCGTAAATTATAATCAGTGCCAATTAGTGCTCATTATTCCCATCTCCGAAAAAGGTTCATTTGCGGATTGAAAGGTATTAATCTGCAAACAAACCTTTTCCGGAGACGGGAAGGCGGTAGAACTAGAGGACGTGAATTGAGGTTGAAGGGGGGCAGACTCAGGACTAATGTCAGGAAGTATTTTTTCACGGAGAGGGTGGTGGATATGTGGAATGCCCTCCTGCGGGAGGTGGTGGAGATGAAAACGGTAATGGAATTCAAACATGCGTGGGATAAACACAAAGGAATCCTGTGTAGAAGGGATGGTTCTGTGGAATCTTAGTGGAGATTGGGTGGTGACGCCGGTAATTGGAAACAAAACGGGAGCTGGGCAGACTTCTACGGTCTATGCCCTGATCGTGACTGAATAGATATGGATGGGCTGGAGTGTAAATTTTAAGGGGCTTCGATGTTAATTTTAGAACTTAGTACAAGAACAGTACTGGGCAGACTTCTATGGTCTGTGCCCTGAGAAAGGCAAGGACAAATCAAACTCGGGTATAAAGTATCACATACCATGTAAAATGAGTTTATCTTGTTGGGCAGACTGGATGGACCGTAAGGTCTTTATCTGCCGTCATTTACTATGTTACTCTTTGGGGTTCTACATGGAATGTTGCTACTAATTGGGATTCCGGAATCTTGTAACTCTTTAGGATTTCAGAATCTTCAGAACTTTTAGTGCAAGAACAGTGCTGGGCAGACTTCTACGGTCTGTGCCCTGAGAAAGGCAAGGACAAATCAAACTCGGGTATACATATAAAGTATCTCGTTGGGCAGACTGGATGGACCGTACAGGTCTTTATCTGCCGTCATTTACTATGTTACTATGTATTATTGCTTGTTAAGTGCTGTTATCAGCGCTCATTAGCTTGTTAAATTACGCGCATTGTTATAGAATCCACGCCAATTTCAGCACGGATCTCTAGGCACGCTATATAGGATCCGGGGGGGGGGGGGAGCTAATGCCGTCAGCATTGGATTCGATTAGAGGCAGCATAGCTTCCACTTTCATTGTGCGTTTCTCTAAGGCCTCAGCATACAGTTAAGAAGCTGCAAGTTTAGCACGCATTTCCTCAATCTCCTTTCTCATGTCACAAGGTAATTTAATATGTGAGTAAAGAATGACTTTAATAGATTTAAGTTCAGGTATTACCGTGTCTTCAATGTTCCCGGAAGTTCTAGATCCGCCAGCTTTGTCAAGAGAAAGTAAGTCGGATTTCTGGCGCTTAAGACCAGAGGGAAAATGTAATTGATTTTCAGCTTTTGTAGACTTCATTATAAAAAATAAGATTGAAAAAGAAGTCCAACTGGGATGACAAGGCGATTTGCTGTTATGATAATCTGGGTAGAACAGAGCGAGAGCTCCATGCTTGAGCTGGCATGCTGTCCACCAGTGGAATCAGAACCTGCTGGACGGAATTAAAACAAACAAACAAACAAACCCTTGCAATTAATTCAGAAAACAGCTTCTCGTACTTAACAGGTTTGGAATTCATTTCTTCTTATGCTCCAGAAACTGGATAACCTGGGAACTCTGTGTTCCAGTAACCCCTATTAAGCCGGGATGTCACTTCTGCAAGATGTGATATGCCTTTTAATAGGCCAGCAGTGTGAGAATTATCCAGAGATAACCTTTTCAGATGTCACCTAGGACTGTCCTTCAGATGTCAGATGGGAAAGAGGAGACATTCTTCCTGTTTCATCTCTAATCCTCACTTTTTTGTTCAGTGGGTAGTGAAACTCTGGAACAAAAGTCTAAAATCAGACAATCAGTGACAACTGATCCTAATGACCCAGACTAATCTTATGAACCCATCTACCTAACGACACTGACCTAGACTGTATCTCCTACCTTACTCCCTTCTCCATTGCCTATCTCTACCTACTCATCTCTTCTGTCGTTCTGGTATATTTAACCTTTACTTTCTCCAACAATATTCTGTATTCCCTATTACTATGTAAGCCGCATTGAACCTGCTTTGAGTGGGAAAGTGCGGGATACAAATGTAATAAATAAATAAATAAAACAGAGCAAGACAAACAAGCTGACCTGGCATCAGGCTTTATCCTTAAAGCCTAGTTTAGCTCTCGGCACCAGCCTCTGGCAAGCAAATTTCAAAATTTACAGTAACAAAGATAAAATGCAATTAAATGTTCCTTCTATAAACAGATTAGGTGACATTAGGTCAAAAGATGTTTATGTTGAGAGAGTTCACTTGTGGAATGATTTTATCTGGGGAACTATGAAAAATTTGAGAATTAGCTTCAATTTAGAAGACTGCTCAAATCTTATTTCTTTTCTCAGGTTTATTGTTAATGCGATGTTTATTTTTAATTTGTGTACTGTTTTGCTTATTTTATTTGGATTTCAGATTTTATGGTGATTGTTTTTGTATTAAAAGTATTGTTTTTGATTGTAGCTTTTTATTATGAATGTTTTTTCTGTAAGTCACATAGGGGCCCTTTTACTAAGCCGCGTAGGTGCGTATGTGCGTCCTACATGCGTCAATTTGGAGTTACCACCTAGCTACCGCATGGTCTGGGTGGTAATTAAATTTTTTATGTGCATCTGCTATGTGCGCTGAAAAAAATTTTTTTTCTGCACGCAGCGGAAACCGGGTGGTAATCGTCATTCTACACGCATAGATGATTATCACACGGTTACCGTGTGAGATCTTACCACTAAGTCAATGGGTGGCGGTAAGGTCTCAGACCTAAAATGGACGCGCGCCAATTTTTATTTTGCCGCACGTCCATTTTCGGCAAAAATTTTAAAAAGGCCTTTTTAACAGCCACGTTGAAAAATGCATCTGCGCGCACCCAAAACACGCACCTACACTAGCGCAGCCCATTTTCAGTGCACCTTAGTAAAAGGACCCCCTATAAGTAAGACAGTGCAATCTAGAAAGAAAGAAAGAAAGAAAGACGTCCCTCCCTGTGACGACTGGGATCCTATAACAACTAAGCATGGCTGCTCTTTCATAGTACACACACGATATATTTATTATTCACTTCTTCAATTAAAAAATAATTATTTAAGCCCCCAAATTGCAGGATTCAAATATTTATTGATAAATAATCTGATACTCGAGGGTAGGAAGGTCCACTCTGAATTTGTCCTAGAGTCTTTTGCTGCTATATTCTGGCTCTAGAAACAATTGTCAATTTCAAATCCATTTGTTAAATTTATAGACTCCTTTTCTCAAAGCAAAATTTACAGTCCAACATAAATTACAAAGCACGGCATCATATGTCTTGCAAGAAGATAATCATCCACTCTCACAGATTTTAGGAACATCACCTTCCTTTCCCTTCCTCACATCAGTCATTACCACAGATTTTAATAGCATCAATCACAGAAGTCACATTCAGTGGTTCTGTAGGTTGAAGAACTCAGAGCTGTCCACACTTGGGGGGGGGGGGGGAGAGTTTCAATAAAGGTCACTCAAAGTTAGATACCAGGATAATGTGTGCTAAGGGGCCCTTTTACTAAAGGGTTGCCACGTGGCAACCCGGAACTGTGCCAGTGGTAGTTCCACCCCCAGCCCGCACTATTTCCGGTTTTAGTGGAAATTACTACTACTACTACTTAACATTTCTAGAGCGCTACTAGGGTTACGCAGTGCTGTACAATTTAACAAAGAGAGACAGTCCCTGCTCCAAGAGCTTACAATCTAATAGATAAGAGTGAGACAAATATAGGACAATCAAGCCATTGTGACATCACTGATGAGGTTGGCTCTTAGGCATTGGTGGAATGAGGCATTATGACATCACAATCTTAGCTCTGGATACCAGAGACTGAAACTCTTCACACTAAGGGGGGAAGTGGGCCAAGTATAGGACAGTCGAGCCATTGTGACATCACTGATGAGGTTGGCTCTTAGACATTGGTGGAATGAGGCATTATGACATCACAATCTCAGCTCTGGTTAAATCACTGCTATATGTAATACTACTACTACTACTTAACATTTCTAGAGCGCTACTAGGGTTACGCAGCGCTGTACAATTTAACAAAGAGAGACAGTCCCTGCTCAAAGAGCTTACAATCTAATAGATAAGAGTGAGACAAATATAGGACAATCAAGCCATTGTGACATCACTGATGAGGTTGGCTCTTAGGCATTGGTGGAATGAGGCATTATGACATCACAATCTCAGCTCTGGTTAAATCACTGCTATATGTAATACTACTACTTAACATTTCTAGAGCGCTACTAGGGTTACGCAGCGCTGTACAGTTTAATAAAGAAGGACAGTCCCTGCTCAAAGGAGCTTACAATCTAAAGGACGAAATGCCAAGTTGGGGCAGTCTAGATTTCCTGAGTAGAGGTGTAGTGGTTAGGTGCTGAAAGCGACATTGAAGAGGTGGGCTTTGAGCAAGGATTTGAAGATGGGCAGGGAGGGGGCCTGGCGTATGGGCTTTATCTGATTTATCATCATTGCACAATTGATCACAACAAAACAGCCAGGTCACATCCTGACGAGCTGCAACACACTGTTTGTAAACTAAGTATTTTTCTGTCTTGCCTTTAAGAATTGTGGTTTTCATTTTTTGTTTGTTTGATAAGTTGGTATGTCCTTCAGATGAGTATTTTCACCCCATTGTCAGGCTGGTAGATGATTAAAAAAAAAAAAACAGCCACACCTCACAAGAAAGTGACTGCAACACAAATCCATGGATACCATGTACACCGTCTTGGCAGTAAATGCACTTAACTAAAGAAACTGGACATAGTTCTCTGGAATAAGTCCTCTCTTTGAATATTTTAAATACAATATTTGAATAAAATATTTGAAAAAAATATTTCTGCAGGGGGTACCACCAGGTTAGCGTGGGAGACCTTACTGCCACCTCAATGGGTGGCAGTAAGTGCTTCCCCCCCCCAAATGGCCACGTGGCAAGTGTGAACTTACTGCACGGCCATTTTCATTTTTGGTTATTTTCACCCACTGCGGTAAAAATGGTTGCCGCCATTAATGCAGGGTCCCTTTTACCGCAGCTTAGTAAAAGGTCCCCTAAGTGAGACTTCTATGATGACATTTCTGCATGGAACTCCCATGAGAGAGGGGCATTTTTGATATGATATCCAAGTTCAATTGTAGATGTTTTGCTGAAAACCTCTAAAATTCTCATCCTGAACATAGCAATTTTTGAACTCGAAAACATATATTTTTTCTTTCAAATATTGCTGTTTTCCAGATGCTTTTGTATTCAGTATGTATTTCTTTAGGTACCATTTACAAAACAAAACGTACAAAATGAAGCCATAGAGATGGCTGTGTGGCACTGTTCCTAGTAAATTGGCCACATAGACATCCCAGCAGAGCAGAGGGGCACCTAGTGGTCAGTGCAGTGAACTTCACATAAAGGGACCAAGGTAAAAATCCCACCTTAACACCCTTAGGGGTTCTTTTACTAAGATGCGCTGAAAAATGGCCTGCGGTAGTGTAGGCGCCTGTTTTGGGCGCACGCAGATCCATTTTTCAGCGTGCCTGCAAAAAAAATGCCTTAAAAAATCTTTGTCAAAAATGAACGTGAGGCCAAATAAAAATTGACACGCGTTCATTTTGGGTCGGAGACCTTACCATCAGCCATTGACCTAGCAGTAAGGTCTCACGCGTTAACCAGGTGGTAATGACCTACGTGTGTCAAATGCAACTTGGCGCGTGTAGCGGACGCGCGCCAGTAAATAAAAATTATTTTTCGGCCATGCGTATCGGACGCACGCCAAAAATGAAATTACCGCATGAGTCACGTGGTAGCTGGGCGGTAACTCCAAATAGGCGCACGTTGGGCGCTCATAGACGCTTATGTGGCTTAGTAAAAGGGCCTCTTATTTTGTATTGTGGGTCCTCCAGGAGCACCTAAAATCCTTCTGTACTTTACTGTACACCGCTTCGAAAGCCCTCAGGTCTGCAAGTGTTTCCTATCTATAGGTACAGTTGGCATTCGTGGCTTTTGGAAGGCTCATAATTTCCACCACAAGTGGACTAGTTAGAATGGGATATGGACCTGGGTTCTTTTGTCTACCGTCCACTGCACTGACCCTAGCCTACTAACTTGCTGCTGTATGGAATGCAAGAACTGAGCATGCTCGGGGAGTCCCGGAGTTGGCGGCTGGAGGCACGCCACTGGCTTCCTATTACAACAGTAGCACAAGAAGGAGTTGAGCAGCTCAGACCCCACATTTGTTTGGCTGGTAGGGCTTTGGCATCTTCTTCTAGCAAAGGTATTTTTAACGTGCAAGGAGCACAGGGCACAGGGAGGGGGAAGGAGGGATCGTGTTGCCCCCCCTAGGTCCCCCCAAAATTGGAGGGCTGGCTATGCCCCTGTTGGTTACCAATTTGTGATGGCCTCAGATTGAGGCAGTCAGTGAGTTACAAAGGAGGGAACACGTGTAGCAATGTTCATAGTGATCTGTGGGTGGGGGGTAGGAAGGAGGAAGCTGATATATCAAGAAAGTTGGAGTTTCTATGCATATGCATGAGATAGATATGTATGCGCTGCCTCCTTGGTATGCAAATCTATTCCACTCATATTCATGATGGGCATCCTGAAAACCTAACTGGTTGGGTGTTGCTCCAAGGACTGGGTTGTGAACCACTGGTGTATGTTACTTACTTAAACTTGTTTAATTTGTATGAAGTCTTTATTAAACTTTTACGAAGCAACAGCTCAAGACACATCAGAACAAAAAGAGCAAACAACCAGGCTGCTGGCAAACAGTACCAAAACAACCCACATTATATTAAGCAACCAGTGTACAAAAAAGCAACCTTAACTTCAAAAGATTTTTAAGCGTTTTCTTATACAAATCCCCCCCCCTTGCCCAACCCCTCACTCCCTCCCTACCACCCCTGGACATCACCTTATACATCAGCTTACTCCCGAAACCACCCACCCCCTTGAATAGCTTTGCAAATCCCAAGCACACAGCGAGTCAAGTCAGTAGGAACAATACTTCAGAAAGGGCTCCCAGATAGCCCCTCCCACTTAACGAGAGTATGACATTTAATTGCCCATAGTTTTTTTCCATTTCACAGATATACCAAAGTTTATTTAACCTTTTTGTCAAGGGGGGGGGGGAGAACAGTGGGCTGTTTCCAGTGCGCTGCTAAAGTCACACGTGCAGCGGACATCGCACGACGCACAAGCAGGGATTGAGACTTGGTCAAACCCGGTGTTCTCAATCCAGTCCTTGGGACAACACCAGCCAGTCTGGTTTTGAAGATATCCGCAATGAATATGCGCAAGATAGAGAAGCCTTAGTGGTGATGCTGGCAGCCACAGAACGGGGTCTGTCTGCAAATATAATAGCTGGAAATCCTAAACGAAACCCAGGTATTTGTGTAGCCAGATCAATTGGAAAGCAGAACAATGAACCTCAGAGGCCAGAGGCTGAGAGACACCAGCCATGCTTGCATTGGTGGCTTATTTATTATAAAATGGGAGGGGTGCTAGGTGTGAGCTAAATGGGTAAAGTAGTGTGATTCCATATTGGTCCACTTTACTACTACTACTTATCATTTCTATAGCGCTACTGTACACTTGAACATGAAGAGACAGTCCCTGCTCGACAGAGCTTACAATCTAATTAGGCCAGACAAACAGGACAAACAAGAGATAAGGAAATATTAAAGTGAGGATGATAAAGGGTTCTGAACAAGTGAACTTTAAAGGTAATAAATAGAAATAAAACAAAACAGCGACAACCACAAAAGGGCAATGGGGAGGTCGTGTCTGCTTATCTGCCTGAGATGATAGAAATCAAGATGAGAAAGCCGGCCCTGGATCAGAGAGAGATCTTATGAATGGGGAGAAATATTCGATAAATGGCGCTCAAAACCAGCACCAGAAAATATCAACACTAAGCGCTGTTCTAGAAAGAGCGCTCACCCTTCGTAGAAAAGTGCTTCACACCTGCTGAAACATGGTCTAAATCCAAGCACCCAAGCTGGGCTCAGAGACTCATTATTCTATAACAGTGTTTCCCAAGTCCAGTCCTGGAGTACCCCTTGCCAGTCGGGTTTTCAGGATATCCAGAATGAATATGCATGAACTTGATTTGCACACACTGCCTTCCATTATATGCAAATCTTTCATGCATATGTCTTGTGGATATCCTGAAAACCCGACTGGCAAGGGGTACTCCAGGACTGGACTTGGGAAACACTGTTCTAGAACACAGTGTCCAACTTTTCAAAATGCCTCTAACCCACCTATACCCCTGCCATGGCCACACCCCTTTTCAGGTTACACGCTATGGGATTTAGGTGCTCAGCAGTGCTGTAGCGAGGGCGGCTGACACCCGGGGTGGGTCGCCGCTGCGCACCCCCCCTTGGCACCCCCCGGAGAGCATTCTTACTGCCATACGAAAACGGGGGGGGGGGGGGGGGAACACTGATCCACCCCGAGTGCACGTCGCTGGGAGCTGCGTTGGCTCCGCTGGTTCCCTGCTCTCTCTGCCCCGGAACAGGACCGGCCCACCGCCCCCCCTTCCTACGCCACTGGTGCTCAGTGATAGAGAACATCGCGCAGCCAGATGCATGCAAAATCTTAATTGTTGCCAATTAACTTCAGCAATTGGTTATTAGCATCCAATTATTGATGGTTAACAGTTCGTGCATCTCGGGAGCGTGTGCAAATCCAGGCACCATATATAGAATTCAAGGGTCTGTGTCTGGCAGTTGGAATATATCGTTAGCAATGTAAGATAGCTTGGAAGACCGGATGGATAGGTTTGTCTTCTGTTATGTGTCGCCCTTGAAGCCTGGCACTACGTTTAGTGGGCATTCATTGACTATATCTGATATGGTTTGCATTTCTGATGCAGCCACAGTCGGGGTTGTCATGAAGACTTCCGAGCTAGAGGTTGGTCACATACAGACACTTTTCTATTCAGAATCTATTGACAGCTCACCCACTTACAGCTGTGGACAGCAGCAGGTTATGGAATCATATGGAATCATATGGAATCATATGGAATCAGTGACAACCAATGTGACCACCAGTCCAGTCACAGAGAAATGGCTTCCACCCCCTCATTCAATATTCACTGTGTGACCTTGGCACACTGATTTAACTGCCCTGTGTGTGGCTGAAAGCTTGTGTAGGGCAGGAAGACTGTGCCCATGCGTGTTGCCTTTTGGAAGGCTTTTACTGATGAAAAGGAGAAGATGGAAAAAAAAAATCCCCTCCTTCGAAATAAAGGTCGGCCAAGAGTAAGGCTCCTGGAGAGAAGCATTGAACAGCTGGATATAAAACAGGCAGCTGTGTCCACTTCCCCTAGAAAAGCTCACAGCTAGCACTAGGTTTGAGCACCTCTACTGAAGGTACTGATATAATTGAGAATTATTCAGTATGAGCCCAGATGGGAGAATGTTCATTCCTGAGTGACTTAAGGTCTGATTCACTCACGTTTTCTTCCTGTCTGTACCTGTGGTCGAAAGAGCTTTAGTGAGTCAGACTGTTACAGTATCAGAATAAGATTAAACGTGTTTGTGCTATAAAAGTGGCAGATTGGTGGTGGTACTTATCCAGCAGAATGAGGGCCGCTGATTACTTGCCAGAGGTTTTCTGTTGCCCTGCTTTCGTGGACAAGGAGGGAAGGTGCGTCTGAAGGATATGTGGGCTTTTTATTATTCTAGAGACCAGGGGCGTAGCCAGACACCCAATTTTGGGTGGGCCTTGGTCTAAGATGGGTGGGCAGAAGAACTCTGCCTTGTCCTACAAGTGATTTGGTCTCTCCCTCTCTCGACTGCATCCCATATGGTCTATCAAACGTCCCCCCCCCCCCCCCCCGCATACCTTTTAAATAGCAGATTTTCACCAGCAGCGAGCAGCAACTAATACACATTGCTCATGTTGACCCCAAAGCCTTCCCTCTGATGCATCTTCCTGTTTCCGCATAGGCGGGAATACATCAGAGGGAAGGCTGTGGGGCCAGAGTAAGCAGTATGTATCAGTTGCGTCTCACTGTAGGCGAAGATCTGCTATTTACAAGGTACGCAGGAGGAACAGTTGTTGGGAGTTTTCAGCTGGTGGGGCTTGGGGATCTCTGCCAGCCACATCATAGGTGTGCTGCTACTGGGTGGGCCTGGGCCCACCCGAGCCCACCCTTGGCTACGCCACTGCTGGAGACATGCATTTTTATTTATGGATGTCCTGTGACTAGAGCCCAGTGGTTCTTAAACCTGTCCTAGGGGAATCCCAGCCAGTCAAGCTTCCAGGATATCTGCAATGAATATGGATGAGATTGATTTGCATGCACTGCCTCCACTATGTGTAGATTTCTATCTTGCATATTCAGTGTGGGTATCCAGAAAACATGACTGGCTCGGGTTCCCCCAGGACTGGTTGGGAACAGGGGTGTAGCCACAGGTGGGCCTGGACAGGCCCAGGCCCGCCCAGCCTCGTCTGCCCGCTCTCCCCGTCCACGTGGTCTGCTCACTTTTACTGCCCTGAAGCGCCGTTCTCTCTCCAGCACCGGCAATTCCCATAGCCAGCCTTCTGCCAGTGTGCGTCGTCGGGGCCTCTTCTCAGGCACGTCCCGCCTACTCTGCAACTTCCTGCGTCCCACCTTTGCGGAAAACAGGAAGTTGCAGAGTAGCCTGAGAAGAGGCTCTGACGACGCCCGCTGACAGAAGGCTGGCTATGGGAATCGCCGGTGCTGGAGGGAGAACGGTGCTTTAGGTCAGTAAAAATGACCAGAACTGACCACGTGCAGGGGGCTGTCATGGGGCGGGGGTAGCGGATGGAGAGGAAATGCGGCGGTGGGCAGGCGGGTGGGGGGTTGTAGCGAGTGGAGAGGAAATGCAAGGCCTGTGGCATCCCAGTCCACCTCCAGGCCCATCTAAAAGTTAAACTCTGGCTACGCTACTGGTTGGGAATCACTGCCTTACCCATCACTGCTCCTTCTTCATCCTCAGTGCAGTGGTTCCCAAACCTGGTCCTGGAGGCACCCCAGCCAGTCAGGTTTTCAGGATATCCACAATGAATATTCATGAGAGAGATTTGCATGCACTGCCTCCACTGCATGCAAATCTCTCTCATGAATATTCATCGTAGATATTCCGAAAACCTGACTGACTGGGGTGCCTCCAGGACAAGGTTTGGGAATTGCTGTCCTCAGTGGAAATGATAGTAGCATTCTATACTGCCCCAGACATCCCTTTTGACATAAGCTTCTCATTTAGAGACGCTTTTACTAAGCCGCATAGGCGCCTATGCACGCCAAAATTGTGCCAAATTGGAGTTACCGCCCGGTAATTTCAATTTTGGTGTGCGTTACGGACACGCGTCAAGTGGCATCTGATACACGTAGGCCATTACCACCCAAATTCTTTACCACTAGGTCTATGGCTGGCGGTAAGCTCTCAGACCCAAAATGGACGTGCAGCAATTTTGATTTTGCCGCATGTCCATTTTCGGCAAAAAAAAAAAAAAAAAAAGAGGCCTTTTTTATAGGCGTGCTCCCAAAACCCGCACCTACACTACCACAAGCCATTTTTCAGCGCACCTTTGAAAAAGGACCCCTTAAATGGTTCAAAATGCTTTCACTCAGCCACCCACCTCTCTCTGCTCATGTATTCAGCATTTCTTGCTTCCCAAGAGATTTCTACAGATCCTGGAGACGATGCCTCCCAGTTGGAACTGGAAAAGTTTTCATGTCTAGATAGAGGAATTGGTCTACTGATCATATAAATTAAGAATATTTAGCTGACACCTAGACAAAAGCAGCTGTTTCTGTCCCACTCTTCCACATGTCTTCACACCATGTGTGATCTATTTCCCATCTGCAAAGGGGGCACTACCATTTATTTCAGCCCTGCACCAATTATAAACACAAATGCATTGAAATTCATTGATGTGTAGACTCCATTGTGTTTTCCCAGGGCACTGGTGAGTGCTTCATTCTACTAGAACTCATGTCTTTTAAGGCAGTGTTTCTCAGCTTAGTCCTCCGGGCACACCCAGGCAGTCAGGGTTTTAGGATAACCACAATGAATATGCATAAGATAAATTTACATGCACTGCCTCCTTGGTATGCAAATCTATCTCATTTGTATTCACTGTGGATATTCTGAAAACCTGACTGGCTGGCTGTGCCCCAAGGACTCTGTTGAGAAGCATTGCCATATGATCTGACCTGCAACAAGCCACTGGGTTTCCAGTTCAGTTAGAACAGGGGTGGGAAACCTTGGTCCTCAGGGGTCGCAACCTAGTTGGGTTTTCAGGATTTCCTCAATGAATATACATGAGATCTATTTGCATACAACGGAGGCAGTGCATGCAACAAAATCATCTCATGCATATTCATTGGGGAAATCCTGAAAAACCAAACGGGTTGCAGCCCTTGAGGACTGAGGTTGCCAACCCTTGAATTAGAACATGGATAGCCAACCACAGTCCTAGAGGGCTACAACCCAGTTGGGTGTTTCAAGATGTCCACAATAAATATACATGAGATTGATTTGCATACAATGGAAGCACTACATGTAAATCAATCTCAAGCATATTCATTGTGGAAATCTTGAAAACTTGACTGGGTTGTAGCCCTCAAGGGCTGTGGTTACCCACCCCTGAGTTAGATCCTGCTTTAACACCGTGCTGTGTGATATTTGATGGGTGATTTCAAAGGCTGAGACACTATCCAGCTTATAATCGAACGAGAAAAATGCCCAAGTTCCGACCTAAATCGGGAGATGGGCGTTTATCTCACAAAAACGAATAAAGCGGTATAATCGAAAGCCGATTTTGGACGTTTTCAACTGCACTCCGTCGCGGATGCGGACAAAGTTGATGGGGGCGTGTCAGAGGTGTGGCGAAGGCGGAACTGGGGCGTGGTTATCTGCCGAACAGAGATGGGCGCATTTCACAGATAATGGGACAAAAGTATGCGTTTTTAGCTAGAATTTAGGGCACTTTTCCTGGACCCTGTTTTTTCACGAATAAGGCCCCAAAAAGTGCCCTAAATGACCAGATGACCACTGGAGGGAATCGGGGATGACCTCCCCTGACTCCCCCCAGTGGTCATAAACCCCCTCCCACGTCAAAAAATGATGTTTCACAACTTTTTATTTTGACCCTCAAATGTCATACCCACCTCCCTGGCAGCAGTATGCAGGTCCCTGGAGCAGTTGTTAGGGGGTGCAGTGGACTTCAGGCAGGTGGACCCAGGCCCATCCCCCCCCTACCTGTTACAATTGTGCTGCTTAATGCTTAGTCGTCCAACCCCCCCCGAACCCACTGTACCCACATGTAGGTGCCCCCCTTCACTCCTTAGGGCTATAGTAATGGTGTAGACTTGTGGGCAGTGGGTTTTGAGGGGGATTTGGGGGGCTCTACACACAAGGGAAGGGTGCTATGCACCTGGGAGCTCTTTTACCTTTTGTTCTGTTTTTGTAAAAGTGCCCCCTAGGGTGCCTGGTTGGTGTCCTGGCATGTTAGGGGGACCAGTGCACTACGACTCCTGGCCCCTCCCACGAACAAATGCCTTGGATTTATTCGTTTTTGAGCTGGGCGATTTCATTGTCCATTATCGCTGAAAAGCAAAAACGCCCAGCTCACAACTTGGCGAATAAAACATGGACGTCTAATTTTTTCGAAAATACGCTTGGGTCCGCCCCTTCACGGACCCGTTCTCGGAGATAAACGCCCATGGAGATAGGCGTTTCTGTTCGATTATGCCCCTCCATGGCTCTTCATTTAAAGCAGCAGCAGTGGTTCTCAGCCCAATCCTTGGGACACATCTAGCCAGTCAGGTTTTCAGGATACCCACAATGAATATGCATAAGACAGATTTGCAAACAATAATGGCCATGCATGCAAATGTATCTTGATGCATATTCATTGTGGATATCCTGAAAACCTGACTGGCTAAGTGTGTCCCAAGGATTGGGTTGAGAACATCTGCCCTATGGGATTGGGAGAAGGGCTAGATAAAGGGATTTAGCTCAAACCTTTTACAGTAGTAGCTCCAGGCAAGTTACACTCAGGTCCAGTAGTATTTTTCTGTCCCTGGAGGGCTCACAATCTAGGCTTGCACCTGAGGCAATGGAGGGTTAAGTGACTTGCCCAAGATCACAAGGAGCAGCAGTGGGATTTGAACTGGTCACCTCTGGATTGCAAGACCGGTGCTCTAACCACTAGGCCACTCCTTGCATTCCATATAGAATCTTCAATAGTAGCAACATTCCATATATTTATTAATTTAGATTTTGCTCACACCTTTTTCAGTAGTAGCTCCAGGCAAGTTACACTCAGGTCCAGTAGGTATTTTTCTGTCCCTGGAGGGCTCACAATCTAGGCTTGCACCTGAGGCAATGGAGGGTTAAGTGACTTGCCCAAGATCACAAAGAGCAGTAGTGGGATTTGAACCTGGCTTTGCTGCTTCTCCGCCTGCTGTTCTAATCATTATGCTACTCCTGCACTCAATTATAGACTTCAGTGTCATTCAACTCCCTCGTCTATGCATCAGTCTATTCAACACTGTGAATATTTTAACATTTTTTCATATACAACTAATCTTCCTGCATGAAATCAATGGGAATAGAAGATCTGCCCTAATTGCTTTGTTTAAAATAGGAAATTCCACTTTCAGTATCAAGGAAGAGAGGGAGACTATTTATATCCAGGTCTTATTATGCAAATGTGATGCTTTGGAATGTCAGCCAAGAGTTTCACAGCCACATTTAACATTCAGGCAGCAGTAATAAAAGTAAGCACTGAAAATATATAGAGAGAGAAAGGGAAAAAAGAGAGAGGTCACACTTTCAACAACTCTGAGATTTGAGGTCGGAAAACATTTTAGTCTGGAGAGGAGGCCGTATCTTGCTAAAGATGTAAAAAGACTGGAAGCAGTGCAAAGAAAAATTATGAAAATGGTATAGGATTTGCGTTGCAAAACGTACGAGGAGAGACTTGCTGACCTAAACATGTATACCTTGGAGGAAAGGAGAAACAGGGGTGATATGATACAGACGTTATTTGAAAGGTATTAATCCGCAAATGAACCTTTTCCGGAGACGGGAAGGCGGTAGAACTAGAGGACATGACTTGAGGTTGAAGGGGGGCAGACTCAGGACTAATGTCAGGAAGTATTTTTTCACGGAGAGGGTGGTGGATACGTGGAATGCCCTCCCGCGGGAAGTGGTGGAGATGAAAACGGTAACGGAATTCAAACATGGGTGGGATAAAGACAAAGGAATCCTGTTTAGAAGGAATGGTTCCGTGGAATCTTAGCAGAGATTGGGTGGTGACGCTGGTAATTGGAAACAAAATGGGAACTGGGCAGACTTCTACGGTCTACACCCTGATCGTGACTGAATAGATAGGGATGGGCTGGAGTGTAAATTTTAAGGGTCTTCGATGCTAGCTTCAGAACTTAGTACAAGAACAGTACTGGGCAGACTTCTACGGTCTGTGCCCTGAGAATGGCAAGGACAAATCAAACTCGGGAATAAAGTATCACATTCCATGTAAAATTAGTTTATCTTGTTGGGCAGACTGGTTGGACCGTTCAGGTCTTTATCTGCCGTCATTTACTATGTTACTATGTAGATACAGATTGGGACTCTCCATGGAGATACTTTAGTGCTGCTCAGCATGCAGGGGAAACACAGAAAAAGTGTTCTCAGGCAGGTGAAAAGCTGATATGCCAGGTACAGCAGTTTTTGGAAGTGTATATCATATTTGGTGTTCATCTTCTGGAAGAACCAATGAATCATTGCAACAACACATTGTCATGGATCCCTAATTATGATTTAGGTTCCTATCATTACAAAACAGTACATGTTTATTATAGGTTGGGATTTGGAAAAATAGGGCAGAGACTTTCATGGTGCTGATGGATGGAGGCAGGTCAACTCAAGCTCTAGTTCACCATCTATGGTAGCCAGAAGGTCAGCTGCTCACAGATGGATTCTCTTGGGATAAATATCTTTAAAATCTGCTAATTTTGTGCATAGCATTCCGGTAGATTGGAGATGATCTGATTCTCTCAGATTGATTTCTACTGCTTAGCTCAACACTTTGTGTCAAAGACAGCCTCCTGGAGTTGAGGGTGTATCACAGTGGTTCCCAAACCCGGTCCTGAATGCCCCCCCCAGCCAGTCAGGTTTTCAGGATATCCACAATGAATATCCATGAGAGAGATTTGCATGCACTGTCTCCACTGCATGCAAGTCTCTCCCGCATTGTGGATATCCTGAAAACCTGACTGGCTGGGGGGAATTCAGGGACCAGGTTTGGGAACCAATGGTGTATCATATTAACAGTAAACACATCAAGATACACTTGGAAATTCTTTTAAAGCAGGCCAGTGGTGCCCCAGTCGATTCGATCAAGTTCCGTATCTTTCTGCCGATTTGCTTGGTCTCCAAATGCATTTCTTGAGGGTCTTCGCCCTCTCTACAGATTAGTCATTTGGCACTGACATTTTTATTAATGCTCCTGTGATTTTCTCCTTTCCCACAAAGTCTAACTTTCTTGCCTCCAGCTTTTTAACAGTGGGAATAGGAATGTCTCAGGTGAGCATAACTAGGTTGGTTCAGCAATGTTATCAGACTCCTGGTTCTTAAACAGCTTTTCAGTATCAATTTCCAGCTTCTTCAATATTTGTTCACATAATTTATACTGGATTAAAAGCTCTTTCATACTACAGTCTTCAGGCAGAGATTTATTTTTTTATTTATTTATGACACTTATAGCCTGCATTAGCCCAAGTAGAACTCAGGTTCAATATGGCTTACCTAACAATTAGAAAAGCATGAACATGAGATGTGTTCCATTTTCCATTAACGGAAGAAGTAACTAACTCGTTAGTCTCACTCACACACACAAGGAGTGACTCGGGCTGCACATACTGCAGCGGGACATGTTTATCCACTCCTACCCTAGCTGAGATAATATTAAACCATCTCTGACCTCATGTGCAATTTTCTTTAATCACCTTACTTTCTCGTCTTACTCTCTTACCTATCTATATGTTCCATCTGTGCTTCACTATCAATTAAAATGTTCTATTACATATTGTGTTGACACTGTAAGTAGTCTACTGTGCTCATTTTCCCTTGCTTCACCCTATGCCTGGAACAGTCTTCCTGAATCCCTACGCCAAGCCCCCTCCCTACCCATCTTCAAATCCTTGCTTAAAGCTCACCTCTTCAATGCTGCATTCGGAACCTAACCTTTCAAGAAATATAGGTTGCCCCAATCTGTCTGATCTATATGATTAACTGTACATTTGTCTTTTAGATTGTAAGCTCTTCAAGCAGGGACCGTCCTTCCATGTTAAACTGTACAGCGCTGCGTAACCCTAGTAGCGCTTTAGAAATGTTAAGTAGTAGTAGTAGTACTTTGTTTTGTTATTTGAATATTTTTACTGCTGTAATTGCCTATTGCTCATGTTTGATCTATTCTTGCTGTACATCATCTTGAGTGAATTCCTTCAAAAGGCGCTAAATAAATCCTAATAAATAAGGAAAGTTGCCTTTGCCCAAAGTCATGCTGATGTCATTTGAGAGAACCTTTAGTTTTGTAAAAAAAAAAATTATTGGTTTATGGCTTTTCCCACATTTTTTTTCCCCCCTGCTGTAGGACTTCCTTTTCATTTTTGGCTGTATGAGGGAGGACACCTGAGAAGCACTTCAGTAGATGGAGTCGTTCCATTAAATGATGACCACAGGAGCTAACAGCTTTAAAGCATCCGCAAGTTGTAGGTTTGATGTTATTCAGCGAGAGAGAAGTGGATGACGAAGATGATGGCAACTTGTAGGGGTCTTCAGGCACAGGACTGGAAGAACGGTCCCTTGTTTAGTCCTAAACCAGCTTTCTAGACCCTGCTTACCAGAATGTTCTACAGTGCACCATGCCAGAAGGCTAAGAGGATAAGAGATGGGTAACCCTGGCAGGAGCCTAGTTCACACTAGGGACCCCAACTCTCCTGCATGATAGAGCAGTGCCAGTAGGGGCTGGGCTGAATCTTCACAGCTTTGTATTAGCATAATCTGTTTTATAAGGGTAATAAAGATGTGCAACTATGTAGCAAGACCACAGTTAGCATTTAAAGAAAAATTGCATTACTGTATTCAATTTGACTACACCCACCTGCCTTTCTGAGCAGTCGCTCCATTAGTTTAATAAATGTAACACTGGCTAACTACTACTACTACTATTTAGCATTTCTATAGCGCTACAAGGCGTACGCAGCGCTGCATAAACATAGAAGAAAGACAGTCCCTGCTCAAAGAGCTTACAATCTAATAGACAAAAAAAAAAATTAAAGTAAGCAAATCAAATCAATTAATGTGAACAGGAAGGAAGAGAGGAGGGTAGGTGGAGGCGAGTGGTTAACAAGTGGTTACGAGTCAAAAGCAATGTTAAAGAGGTGGGCTTTCAGTCTAGATTTAAAGGTGGCCAAGGATGGGGCAAGACGTAGGGGCTCAGGAAGTTTATTCCAGGCGTAGGGTGCAGCGAGACAGAAGGCGCGAAGTCTGGAGTTGGCAGTAGTGGAGAAGGGAACAGATAAGAAGGATTTATCCATGGAGCGGAGTGCACGGGAAGGGGTGTAGGGAAGGACGAGTGTGGAGAGATACTGGGGAGCAGCAGAGTGAGTACATTTATAGGTTAGTAGAAGAAGTTTGAACAGGATGTGAAAACGGATAGGGAGCCAGTGAAGGGTCTTGAGGAGAGGGGTAGTATGAGTAAAGCGACCCTGGCAGAAGACGAGACGGGCAGCAGAGTTTTGAACCGACTGGAGAGGGGAGAGGTGACTAAGTGAGAGGCCAGCAAGAAGCTAAGATGTCTCTCACCAAGCAGCTGGAACTAGGAAAAAAAAAGAGAAAAAGCATTTTGTCTAGGCCTATGGGTGCCTGAATTACAAAGGCCTGTATAAGCTGATAGCAAACTATAGTAGGACTTATATTCGTAAACCAATTACACGCCATTTAGGGGTCCTTTACTACAAATCATTTCTATAGCGCTATCAGTCGTATGCAGCGCTTCACAATTTAACATGAAGAAAAGACAGTCCCTGCTCAAAAGAGCTTACAATCTAAATCAGGACAGACAAGCAGGACAAATAAGGGATAAGGGTAGGGCAGACAGATAGGACACGTTACGAGCAGGTGACAAGTTAGGAATTAAAAGCAGCATCAAACAGGTAGGCCTTTAGCCCGGATTTGAAGGCGGCCAGGGATGGAGCTTTACGCAATGGCTCAGGGAGTCTATTTCAGGCATAAGGTGCGGCATGATAAAAGGAACGGAGTCTGGAGTTAGCGATGGGGGAGGGTACAATTAGGAGAGATTTGCCTAGTGAATGGAGTTCCTGGGAAGGAGTGTAAGGAGAGATGAGGCTGGAGAGGTAGTGAGGGGCAGCAGAGTGAATGCACTTATAGGTCAATAAGAGGAGCTTGAACTGTATACAGAAACGGATAGGGAGCCGGTGAAGTGACTTCAGAAGAGGGCTGATATGGGCACAGCGACTCTGGCGAAATATTAATCGTGCAGCAGAATTTTGAACAGATTGAAGAGGAGAGAGATGGCTGAGTGGGAGACCTGTGAGAAGCAAGTTGCAGTAGTCCAAGCGAGAGGTGATGGGAGTGTGGATGAGGGTTCTGGTAGCGTGCTCAGAAAGGAGAGGGCGAATTTTGGCGATATTAAAGAGGAAGAAACGACAGGTTTTAGCAATCTGTTGAATATGTGCAGAGGAGAGGGAGGAGTCCTTTTTTTTAGGGGTCCTTTTACTATGCTGGGCCAAAAGGGTGCCTGTGCCGGTGTCAGTGCATGTTTTTGATGCACGCTGCGGCCCCCTTTTATAGCAGCGGGTAAAAGGCTGATTTAAAAAAAATGGCTGTGTGACAAGTGAAGCACTTGCCAAGTGGCCATTTTGGGAGAGGAGCACTTAGCGCCATTAACTGAGGTGGCTGCAAGGGCTCCTGGTAGCACCGGAAATGGCGCATGCTGGGGCTGGGAACTACCGCCGGGCTGCTGCAGTAGCCCGGCGGTACTTTCGGTTTGGTAAGCCTGCATTGGGCTTACCCCCTTAGCAACTAGTTCTGCATGCTAATAGTGACCTGATGCAAGCTGCATTCTTTCTTTCAGGGATGTAGGCATGGTCACCCTGACTTGAAAGTAAACCCTAGAGCAGGTGAAAATGGCCAGGGGAGAGATCTTGTACCCCCAACAATCTAATACTATGACAAACAAACCTTCCTAAATGGAGTAAGAGAACAGTTTAACATTCCAGTCTAGTCAAGAGGCAGAAGGGTTGTAAGCTATCACTTCAGCCAGTAAAGGAGGAAGTAATCTCTTCAAGGCAGGATGGAGAGGAAGGAAGGGTGGACTAAACTGATAAGCAGCAACAGCAAGCTCACTCCAGACATTAACACAAAACATTATTGAACCAAGGTAGGATGACAATGAGTAAGTGCAAATACTTCACCTGTGCAGACCACCATATTTCGTCCAGTGATGGCAAATGTACCCGCTTAGTTTTGGTGATAGAGGGACAATTTGCAGCTGAACATGGACTCTGCAGTGCACCCAACACACTCATTGTAGTGGCCTGCCATGCCATAGCACCAGTGGCCAAGGACCAGTAACAAGCTCTAACAGAACACCAGTGCCCGTTAACTTATGCCAGCATGATTACATAAGGAGAGGAAATGTTCTTCACTGTCACCAGGGGACAGTGACCTTGAAGGTGGTAGTTCCCTCATCAGAATAACAAATAATATCAAAGCATAGGCCCCCCAGTAAATTAATATAATCACTATTACTAGACAGGAACAAGAAAACCCCACTCGGACCAGAAAGCTCGTTTTAATAAGGGAAACCAAACCCTTTAGAGATCTATATTCAGCCAGCTAAACCATCCTACATGTTTACTACATATTGGTTGTGGCCCCAAGTTCCCTCTTGCGGCCATGAAGTCTTACATTACTTCTCCCAAGTTCCTTAATCAGCTTCATTTCTGCAGATGGGAATCATAATACTGCCAGCTTATACTTTGCTAATCCACTTTGATTAGGCATTTCTAGTACAAAGCGACTTGCAAATTAACAATGAACAGCTGTCCATCTATCTGTGATCTTGTCCTTTGGGCTATGCAAAATCTTTCCTGGTTCAGTTTGAATTTTCTCCATTTCAAGGTTTGCTGCAGTGCTCATCGGTCACAGGGTAGAATGTAAGAGTCACTGGGGGGCGGGGGGAGAAAGTAGGTGACAGATGCGAGAGGGAGACACACATGATATCAAGACACCTACCGTTTGAGTGAAAAGGACAGGCCCATAATGTGCAATTGACTGGGACATACCATGATTAAAATGCCATTCCCAGCTCATTGTATACATTAGGAATACATCCTTTCAGCTTGTTTAACTTGTGATGGCAGATGAAGAAGGTACGGTAGACAAAAGAGTGGTAAATCCAGCAAAGACCATGCTTGGATCACACATATGGATTCAATAAGCAGTAAATGCGTAATTGGTACAATAAGACCAGGGCTAGAAAATATATGCAATTTTATAATGCAGTCGGTTGGTTACTACTACTACTACTATTTAGCATTTCTATAGCGCTACAAAGCGTACGCAGCGCTGCACAAACATAGAAGAAAGACAGTCCCTGCTTAAAGAGCTATTGAGTTGCATACCACACCATGCTCTCATACCTTCTGGGAATACCACTGTTCTAGCTCATTGCGACTAAACGTTTCTTCCGACGCCTCTAAATTACTGAAAGGGAAGCAAATGTTTTCTGGATACTTAGTGGCACTGCCCCCTTCCACATTATATATGCAGTCATTAAAAATACAGAAAACAGAGAATGTAATGACAGATTTTAAACAAACAAGATACCACATCTACCTATCTTCCTTTTCTGTCACAATACCACAGATCTTAGTTTAGGAAGTGACTTAAAAGCCAACAAAACCAGGATCCTCTCTATACTGTTAACATTTATCAGTGTTCTGAAAGCTACATTTTAGATCTGAGATATTGTACAAACAGCCGTCCTCCTTTCTTTTGAAAAGCTACTGCCCTCTTGTGGTTACTTGGAAACAGAGGAGGCCTTAGTGAATTGGGGGGGGGGGGGGGGGGGCAATGCTCAAAGGTCTGGTGCTAAAACCAACAGCACAAACTCCATAGCGCAAGATCAGCGCAGAAACGTAGCTCCGCAATGCTCAAACCAAATGGTATTCAAATTATATGCACACTATGGAACCAAAAGCAAGGGAGAGGAACGTGGCTGGAGCATTTGCGCTACAGTTTCAGGATAAGTGCAGTTCTTACGCGCATGCCCAGGCAAGACCAGAACTACAAGCCTAGTGGTTAGTGAAGCGGACTTTGATCCTGGGGAACTGGGTTCTATTCCCACTGCAGCTCCTTGTGACTCTGGTCAAGTCAGTTAACCCTCCATTGCCCCAGGTACAAATAAGAACCTGTATATACTAGTAAATGCTTTGAGTGTAGTTGCAAAAACCACAGAAAGGCAGTATGTCAAGTCCCATTAACAAGATTCCATGCACAATCTCACAGAGTAGCAACATTCCATGTAGAACCCCAAAGAATAGCAAGATTCCAGAACCCCAAAGAGCAAGGAGTGGAGGAGTAACCTAGTGGTTAGTACAGCGGACTTTGATTCTGGGGAACTGAGTTCAATTCCCACTGCAGCTCCTTGTGACTCTGGGAAAGTCACTTAACCCTCCATTGCCTCGGGTACAAATAAGTACCTGTATATACTATGTAAATCGCTTTGAATGCAGTTGCAAAACTACAGCAAAGTAGTATATTAAGTCCAATTTCCTTTCCCTATTTGAGATTCTACATGGAATGCAGCTGGTAGAGGAGTAGCCTAGTGGTTAGTGCAGACTTTGATCCTGGGGAACTGGGTTCAATTCCCACTGCAGCTCCTTCTGACTCTGGGCAAGTCACTTAACCTGCCATTGCCCCAGGAACAAATAAGTACCTGAATATACTATATAAACCGCTTTGAATGTAGTTGCAAAAACCACAGAAAGGCGGTACATCAAGTCCCACTTCCCTTCCCCTTCTTCTGCACCTTTAAATATAAGCATTTCAAAAATTGTTTTCATTTGAAAGGCTCGTATTTAAGCGCAGAACGGCACCAATGTGTGCTTAGTTTGTTTTGCTCAACTTGCACACATTTGTTCCTATCAGCGTTTATAGGCTGTAGGGCTTCCTTCTTCTTTAACCCCCCCCCCCCCCCCAAAAAAAAAAAAAAAAAAAAACTGGCAGTTTGAAGCAAGAAATTCTGAAGAAATCCTCTCTTGAGAACATTCAAAAGCAGCACTGAGCTGGCAGTAAGTTTCCAGCATTAAGGGCAGCATTTGTTCCTGTGCTATATATTCTGAGCATTAGGAGGGAATACCAAATAATTAGCATCCATTTGATAATGGATAAATAAAATTTGCTGCCATCTTTGGCGCACACATTGTTTCCCTGCACTAAAACCCTCTGAACATTCTACATTTACATTTAGAGGTATATAAAATAATGAGTGGAGTGGAACAGGTGGACGTGAAGCGTCTGTTCACGCTTTCTAAAAATACTAGGACTAGGGGGCATGCGATGAAACTACAGTGTAGTAAATTTAAAACAAAATCGGAGAAAAGTTTTCTTCATCCAACGCATAATTAAACTCTGAAATTCGTTGCCGGAGAACGTGGTGAAGGCGGTTAGCTTAGCAGAGTTTAAAAAGGGGTTAGATGGTTTCCTAAAGGACAAGTCCATAAACCACTACTAAATGGACTTGGGAAAAATCCACAATTCCAGGAATAACATGTATAGAATGTTTGTATGTTTGGGAAGCTCGCCAGGTGCCCTTGGCCTGGATTGGCAGCTGCCGTGGACAGGATGCTGGGCTCGATGGACCCTTGGTCTTTTCACAGTGTGGCATTACTTATGTACTTATGAATTTTTAAATACTGCCTTCCACAGGTTGAATATTACCCCCATATTCTCTATTATTTCATGCAGTTTGCTGCTGTTTCAAAGGAAGATAGTCAAGATGCCTTTCCATGCGAATGCGTTACTATTCTATCGTTGTTTTTGGAGTTCCTTTCCCTTTCTTTATATCAGTAGCTTTGTACACTGCTCTGTTCTGCCCTGGCGGCTAGGGTAGTTTAGCAAGTTCAATAAACTATAACGAACGTTTCCTCTATGTGGTCCTACCACATGACCCTTACCCTATCACAACTTCACCTTTGTATTTGTATACACCGGAGTCTGCAACTGCTCTCCGGCACTATGTAAGCCACATTGAACCTGCAAAGAGGTGGGAAAATGTGGGGTACAAATGCAACAAATAAATAAATAAAACTTTAGTCTGCCACTAGATCACCTCTAATGCCGCCATCAGGTTTTGAGCATCGGCTCCTGAGGTTGATGTAAGACGTGCATTAACTAGCCATGTTAAACTTATGTGTACATTTTTTTTGTGTCATTTATATCTACAGTTTTTTTTAAGGTAATGTATTGCAAAGCATGCAATAGATTAAAAACCACCAACTTAAAAATGGAAGTTAATATTTGAGAGGGTTGGTGGGGACAAGTAGATGAATGGATTGAGGGCACAAGGATCCTCAAACTAGGCTGCCCAAATGAATGAGTCCTTGAACTAAGAGCTGGGTGCCTTAGCTCCAGGGGATCCTGGAATTGTGGGTCCCTAAATTGCAAATCCTATCTCCAGGAATCCTGAACTTGGAATATAATTTCTTTGGTGGCTTTATCAATGGAAAAGTTAAAACTTTCACCTGCAAGGGTGATGCAAATCTTCAGCATTAAGCTGGAGGTAAAACTGCTAAAATTTAGTTTTGTGTGTTAGCCCTAACTGTGATGGAATAACCTGCCCTTGAATATCAGAATTCAATCCTGCTGAAAGCAATCTAAAACTTCCCTTTAAGGCCTTCCATATCTCCCTGATATTTCTACTAGATCAATAAGTAATTCTCTCTCCCCCCCCCCCCCACCTTTTTTTTAAAACATATTTTACTTCATATGCTTTTAGCCTCTTTTGTTGCTGAGGTACTGTTCTTTCCACTTTTTCTTGCTCCCAAACCTACAAAACCACCGATATATTATCAATTTGCAGTGTATCAAATAAACGTGAATTATGATCTGAGTTTACATTAAAACAAATTTTGTATGCAACTCATTAGCATGTATTGCAACACAAGATTAGCACAGTGCAGGACTTCCTACTCAGCACAGATTTTGTGTGCGCTAAAATTCTTGCTACATCACAAGTAACCTTAGTACATAGAAAATCTGTTCTAATGCAGGAATTAAACTACACTGGCCAGTTTGGAATGAGGTTTAAGGAACTAGTTATTAAGATCAGAACATGTGCCACCTAGAAATTTACTTAACAAAATAATTAGGGCTAGGATCCAACCAAGTATTTTGCCTTCTGTTTCCAAGTACGGCAATGAAAATCCAGGTGACGGATCTCCCAGAGGGCAGCTTTTCAGATTTTCTCAAGTAGTGTCTGGTAGTTTCCTCTGCTCTTTTCATGTCTGTGAGATCTAAATGGGACACAGTAAAGGCGAATTGTATTGGTAAAGGCGAATTCCTTTGCCAATACAAACTCCTGGTAACAAAAATTAAATCCAACATATTAAACAGCCAAAAACAATTTTTTATACTTATGATTCGTATTTTAATATGCTGAAGCTGCTTTGGGCAATCATATGGGACTGATAAGGTGGGATATAAATTTAAGGATTAAGGAGTCCTTTTACCAAGCTGTAGGAAAGAGGGACCTGTGCTAGTGGCCATTTTTCCCGTGCGTCAGGGCCCTTTTTACCGCAGCAGGTAAAAAATAAAAAAAAAGCCCCCAGCACAATGCCATGTGCCAGGGCGCCTTTACCGTCACCTCAACAGCTCCCGTGCTAACCAGGCAGCACAGCGATGCCCTTTTACCGTTGGGTTACCACAGCACAAGCCATTTCTTGGGGGGGGGGGGGGGGGGGGTCTTTTTCCTCCAGAAATGGCGTGTGCTCAGAGCGGGACTAGGAAGAGTGAGCGGTAAGCCTGCGTTGGGCTTACCGCCGCTCTTTAAAAGGGCCTCTAGATTATTTCAGCTTGTTGGGGGTGGGGGGGGGGAAGGGAGAAACAAACGAATGTTTGGTAGATCAGCCTTCAAAATTCCAGTTGCAGTACTCTCATCCCTATACTGTATTTGTCACCATATTTAGAATGGGAAACTTCTCATAGGTGCAAATTGAATTGTGTTGTGTATTTCACAACAGCATGGTTTGTGTTTTCAGGGCGGGGAGGTGGGGTCCTACAGGTTTGATGGCTCCCGATGTAGAAATTCAGACTTCCAGCAACCCATTTGAACTGCTCTTTTGAAACCAATACAATGAATACTGTAGCGAAGGAGCTGGTGTTGCTCACTTTTGGGACAACTGTGACTTTCTGCCTCAAATCCTACAATAAACATCACGTCAGAGACACAAAATGAGGACCAAATGCTGCAAGTTATTATATTCAAATAGCACAGGTTGCTCCACCCCATAAATAGCCTTATAGTACTCTGTGGCATTACATCACTGAACAAGTGTAAAAGTCGTAACAGAAGTGATTCAAACATGGTTAGCTTCCCTTCGTCATATGTTCTTTATGCCTGATATTTATTTAGACCAAATGCTTACTATCTAAAATAATAATAAAACACAATATTTAAAAATGTGTCTGCAAGAAAATGTTTATTCTTCGTAAACCCCACAGGAAAAAAAAAGCAGCCAAGACCAAGTAATTTAACATAAGACATGCCATAAAAGACAGCAAAATGATGGGAAGGGGGAGGAGGAGGGGGATTTTAAACACAAAGTCAGTGACAATATTCCATGTTCTGCACAGAGCTAGAAAACCTTGGACATTTTCAAGTTAACACTTTCATGGCGACATTTACACAAGATGGTTCAAAAAGGCATATGGACAGCAACATACACACCCCGCTAATGCTAAACGTTTTATTCCAAAAGAATATCTGATGAAAATTATGAATCTGTAATACTTTTTTTTTTTTTTTTTTTTTAATACACCCATCTTGTTCCATCCACTTCATTTTTAAGAGAGGCATACATGTCAACAAAAAAATCCTTAACCAGGTCAAAGAACTTTGTCCTTAAGACCACTGGAAGTATGCCAAAACATAATATTGAGTTTATAATTTTGCTATGTGCCAATACAATTTTATTTTCCCTCACCCACCCACCCACCCAAAGTCTTAAGCACTTTAAAACCTGCCAGTGCAAACACTGTTTATTAATGTATAAGCACATACATTCCGACCGAAAATTTTGTCTGATTTTGTTTAGTTTCTTCTAAACCCTTAAAAAAAAAAAAAAATCTTTGGCAGAGAAGCTGATAATCTCAGCTCTCTTGTCAAAACACAAGATGATTTGAAAGGTAAACCCTTCTTCTGCATTCTCCCGCCACTGCCACCACCTGAAATGCAGCCTTGTTGTTAAAGCAGGAGTCCATTTTAGCTAGCTCAAAGTACACCGGCAGTAAACACTGCTACTCATAGCATCAAGATGTACTTTCGTATTGTTTGTAGGGTGGGGAGGGGCGGAGAAGAGGTGAGAAAAATTAAATACATGATTTTTACTATAATATTGCTGACCCCCCCCCCCCCCCCCACTCATCTTCATTTTCTCATATTTCAATTTTGAAATGTGAAGTCTTCCACTTAGAAGGCAGATGTGGCCATTAATAATGTTTATTAGCCATTGCTGCCCATTCAAACAGGGAAAAGAATTGAAGAGTGGAATTTTCCATAATTTTTTCTACAATTAGTATTCACTGCTTATTCCATGGACACACACACAAATCTAAATTGCAGCCAGCTAGGGTGGGCTGCTACTTTAACTAGCTACACCAGGGTAGGGAACCTATTCTGGAGGATGGATTACATTAGCAATCATTTTCATAGGGAGGGGCAGGCAAGCATCAGTTCTTCCCAGGGAACATGGAGGTGTGATCAGCTGTCTTTTTTTTTTGAGGGGGGAGGGAAGGGGGTGGAAGAGGAAGAAAAAAAGATGAATGAGCAGTGGGAAGACACAGAATTGTAGCTCCTGCTCAAATCAGCTGTTAAGCAACTAGCTGGATACAGAAGTTCCCCATAGAGGCCGACTGAATTTCAGTTTCTGTTTTGGTGCCAAAACCAGCCCAAAATTCAGATTTGGGTCTTATTTCAGTTTTGGCTGAAAATGCTGATGCATTTTTGGCTAAACCAAAACTGTGCTGTGCATCCTGAAGCCCCCACTCCTTCTCTGACACAAGGAGACCCTCCCAAACCCACAAATAGGTGATTGCCTTCTGTTTGGGTAAGGGAGGGAAGGGGTAGCTCCTGTTCAGGGGGGGGGGGGGGGGGGGGGGGGAGGGGATGGAGGGAGTGGGGGCTGTACCCATTGAGGGGCCAGGCCAGTTTTGGTTTCAACTCCTTTGCTTAACCTCTGTTCTGTGCACGGTTATTCGCCAGTTGCTATGCCCTCATCATGCACCCCATGTTATATCCCCTCCTGTCATAACCGTATCTGTGCCATCCCTGAACTGTATTGTATCCTTTTGAATTAATGTACGCCACATTTCACCTGCTCTTGTGGGAAAATATGGGGTAAAAATGCACCAAAAATAAATAAACTTTGGTTTTGGCCAAAACCAAATGGCAAATTTTGACTGCAGATTGTTTCGGCTGAAACCGAAAAAACTGGTTTTGGTTGTCCTCTAGGTCCCCACCCCTGAGCTACCCTGGTCTCTTGAATAAAGCTGCAGAAATGGACTCTCACCAAAATGCTTTATGTAGCAGTAGTAGTAGCATGCTTCCTATGATGTAATGCAATCAAGGAAAGTTACCCAACACTGTAGCTTGGGGGGGGGGGGGGGAGGGAACTCAATAATCCTGTATCATGAACAGCCCAAGGTGTATGGATTGGAATCACAGCCTTTATGAAAGAAAGAGAGAGAGAGATAAATAATGTTTTAAATTAACAAGTTTCCTCTTGAATGTCTTTTCCCAAGGCACTGTGAACAAGACTCAATTTTCAATTACTGAAAAAAAAAATTACTTCTGGGAATAAATATTTCACAATACTATTACCAGGATATTATACTTCTAATTTGTCCTTTCCCATCACAATTTAAAAACACTGCCCCTTATATTTGTTTGGTCCATTCAGGAGTACGTCAATTATTTTTCCTGCAACATGCATCATCCTATTCAATTATTTTTAATACAGTTAGCTAGAAATCAAACCTTTGTTCAATTATTTAACCCTTTCACTCTCAAAACTAGAGAGCTATCATCCATCATCCTGTTATTTTATTTAAGTCCAACTTTGTCGCTTATGCCTTGTACTATAAAAGAAAGCGTTCAGAGTTAAGTAAAGCACTGAGCTTTCAAGAGGAAACCATGCTGCAGCACTCGGAGGTAAACATAAATAAATTTGGCTACCTGAACCCAAAAGGTGTCTTATAAATAAACTGGCTGGGCGGAGGGAAAGGCGGGAGGGAGGGGAAAGAAAGAAACAAAAACTGAAGTTCTGTGGGGTTTCCTAAAAAATTTACAAGAGAACAAAACTGATGGGCAAGTCTCCTCAAAACGCTGATGGTATCTTTTTGTTTAAACTACAACAGATACAGTCTCACACAACACAATTTTATCTCAACTGCGAGAGACAGTCTTGTGTGATGCCTTCTGTTTCACAAAACTGTAGGGTAAAAGAACATTGGCATTCATTTCTTGAGAGGTTGGTAAACTGAGGCATTGGGATCAAGTCCAGACGGGCTGGTCTCCACAAATTTGGAAGAGTAATGTGGGGAAACCGGGCTGAGGGGGCTGGTGGCTGCTGTATAGGTTATGCTAGGCATTACTGCCATGACCTCTGCTATCTTCTGTTTCAGGTCCTTGATTTCTTGATCTTTCTGAATGATTTGCCCTGAAAAAATGTACATCATATCAATTAGCACAACAAAGTAATGAGCAGCAGGCAATACTGGCACACAGGCATACAATTTACTTATTTACAGAGCATAGGAGGAGATGGAATACTCCAAAAACACAGAATGGGCACAAATAAAATGAATTATTTCTTCAGTTTAGTGGATGAAAAGAATTGTCTCTCACAGAAATGGTGGGGAGGAAAGCATGAGATCGTCAAAGAAGGAGCAAGATAAATTTGGAGCTCAAATCAGATATGCGTTTCTGTAGTAGGTGGGAATAGAATGCAGAAAATGGTAGTGTCACAGCTCGAGTACTGAAGAAACATGAACATCTCCTACAGGGGGTTCTCCGCAGACATTAAGGGAACGATGACCTCATCACCGACTCCTTCTTATACGTGCTCTACTAACTGAAAATTTTTTAGTTTCTTTTCCCTGCTTGTGCCTACCACAGCGGCCACAGTCATCCAATGCCTTATTTAATATTTTAGCTGTTGAAAGGAACTGAGCAGAGGTGGAGATAGGAATGTGGGGCGGGTTTCATACAAGCCATAGCCCCTGCAAAATTTTCCCGCTAGTTGCCACCTTCTCTTACCTATAGAACAATGGAGGCCCCTGATTCAGGCCCCAGCCCTCTCTTCTCATCCCATGCCCCCTTGTTACTCCCCAACCCATGCATCAAACCCATTTCCAAATCCCAGCTCCCTTCTTCCATCTACGCCCTTGTTGGCCCCCAGCCTCCCTTTCCTACTCCCAGTACAGCGATGGGCGCTTGTTATTCTGTTGTTGCTGCTGCCTGGCCTATCATTAGCCCATTATAGCCACCAGCACTGTGTGGATGTTAAAATTGGATAGCAACAATTGCCTTTCTCCAAACTGAAGGATTGCTGCTACTAGTTGAGGGAGCCTCTTATTCTTCGGTTTACATCAATTTCCTTTGAGTGGTTAACGATGTTGATTTTATTGGAACGTTAACAACGAGTGAAAGTCTCATATGCAGCTTTGCAAATGGAACGCATAGAGCGTAGTCACCGCCCCCCAGATTCTATATAGTGCGACTTGAGTTGCGCACACCATTCAGGTCGTGACGTGTGTAAATTCTAATGCACGCTGCCGTAAAGGGGTCGTGGCCAGATGGGCGTTTCTATAAATTACGTGCACTGCCTTAGACGCCGGTATTTACACCAAAACTTGGTATAAATTCCCGCGACTAGATTCCAGTCGTGCAGACGGGCCATAGGCATATTCTATAAACCGTACCTAACTTCATGCGGTTTATAGAATACGCCTAGCCATTTTTCTTTTTCGGCACCAATTTTGAAGGCACCTTATATAGAATCTAGTGCCATATTAGCAAAGATTTTTAGGCCATTCCAGGCAGGTAACCTTTTGGCTGTGCAGATTTGATTATAGTGCATATTCTTCTTTCTGGAAGGAATGCCTTGGCTTGCTGAATTGCATGGTTGGCTACACAAAATGTTGGATTTTTAGGAGCTAAGAGTCAATTTCTCCAAGTTTCAGAAACCTGAGATTTTGTAGAGTCTCCATTATGGTTTGCTACAAATGAAGAGCACCCCAAGACAACTTTACTGTTATTAACTGCTGCAACTGCTGGAGACGCCAACAGAAGAACACATGGAAAAACATGGTATTGGCTGCTTATGATCCAGCACATCTTCAATTACATTTACATGGATAAGGGCTTTCATCTCAGAAATAGAAGGTATATTAGTGAGAGCCCTTGTATAACTAATGGACCTTTAAATGATGAACAGTGGAAAATAAATTTCTTGTATCCTTGGTTTACAATTGTGAGTACCCACTTGTCTGATGTAACAGCTTGCCAAGTGTCCTTCAAGTAGAGGATTTGTCCCACCCTTGGAAGGTAGTCAACAGCTTGGAATGTTCTCAAGAGAGGAAGATACTTTTAAATCACACATCCTCTACATCTCTGCTGTGAAAGATAGTAAGGCTGAAATCTTCCTTTAGAATCGTTACGTTACTGAAGATTATACTGTAAAATGTTGACTGAATCCTCCAAGTCTGTTGATCTTGTGGATGAGTCGATAAAATTCATGAACAGTTAACAGTGGTCCTCTGAGATACCACATGCTTAACTATTTCTCAAAAATTTGCTAAGTCATACGGAACTTCTTGAAGATCCGATACTCTGAGTCAACTGGTCTTGTGGGCACCGCCTGCTGATTGCAGCTGCTTTGCATGCCATGTCCAGCTCAAAATGAGGGTGACCTCTAGCTAAAACCATGAACTTTGCTTTGATCATGCCATTGGTATGTTGTGTAAGCTACACTACTCTATACTGAGTAATGGTGTTACTTGACTAGTAATAGTACTTTTAGGGTGAGGAATGGTGCACTACCATCACTCTCTTATAGAGCATCTAACAACGATAAGCTGCAGTTCTTGCATTTAGCAGGACAGTTAGGAAAATGCTCCTCCCTCCCTGCTATATCAAGTATTTTAGATTATTTGCATATTATTGTAATATTTTGAGCCTTTAGAACTTCTAAAGGCTGCTTCCACCACTATTGACTGGTGAGATAGTTGAAATGTTTTATACCCTAATATTTCAAAACAGATTGTATTAAGTGATATTGCCATGTCTTCAATTGTAAAAGCGCTGGTATATTTCAAACCAGAGATGAACTCTCATTCGGTGTCTATAGCGTCTGGTTCACAAACGGCTAGTGACTCTTAAGTGTCTGCAAGAATCTGGGGGGGGGGGGGGGGGGGGGTAATATTTCCAGGTGGCAGTGTTTTGCCCATACTATGACAGTAATGAACCTCCATCTCTTAAATTTACTGCCAACACTTGCCATAGTATTTGCACTGCGTCAAACAGCTTCCTTCTGGAGTTTATAAGAAGCATACGCAACGTACCAAGGTATGCTTGAAAATACTTTTTAATGAAGCCAGTGGTACTCTCTAGGTTGGGGGAATATTTCTGTATCTTTCTGCCACATTTTCTTGGTCTCTGACTGCATTGCTAGATATGTGAATATCTTCTCTTTCGCCACCTGATACACAGAATAATCTGCTGAAGGTGTTAAAATAGGCCTGGAGGCCTCGGACAGAAGCACTATAGGGTAAACTCTGTAAGCGAGCACTTCATTTTAGGTGCCCCAATGCCACATGGTTAATCTATTCCATAATGGCATCTGGGCATCCAAATTCTGTTACAGTTACATCAAATCAGAAAAAAAAAAAAGAATTCCCTGCACAGAAATCAAATGTAAAAAGAAGTAGAGATGGACAATGGTGCTTCATAAATGAATCTAGATGCCAAAATTATAGTCCATTAACGATATTTATTAAAAAAAGCACCACATACAGTCTTGAAGGACCCGACACAGGACCGTGTTTCAAAGGACTGACCGCCTGCCTCAGGGATCATAAGATCTGTCAGATATAGTGGTGAAAGTCTGCCTAAACGTAATGAACTTTGGAGCAATGAAATGTACATTCAAGCCAGCAGAGCAGTTCTTGGATGCTCTGTGATCAAGTGCATGTTCAGAACCCTTATTTTATCATCCTCACCTTAATATTCCCTTATCTCTTGTTTGTACTGTTTGTCTGTCCTAATTAGATTGTAAGCTCTGTGGAGCAGGGACTGTCTCTTCATGTTCAAGTGTACAGCGCTGCGTACGTCTAGTAGTGCTATAGAAATGATAGGATTCCGGAATCTTGCTGCTCTTTGAGATTCCAGAATCTTGCTGCTCTTTGGGGTTCCGCACAGAATCTTGCTACTCTTTGAGACTCCGGAATCTTACTACTCTTTCTCCTTATCCCTTGTTTGTCCCGTTTGTCTGTCCTAATTAGATTGTAAACTCTGTCGAGCAGGGACTGTCTCTTCATGTTCAAGTGTACAGTGCTGCGTACGTCTAGTAGCGCTATAGAAATGATAAGTAGTAGTATGTCATGAAGCACAGGAAGCTTCATGACCTGCACTTGCTCACAGAGCTTTACTGGCTTGAATCCATAGAGTTACACCAGCCACAGACCTGAAATAACCGCAGGTGTCTAAAAGTGGCACAGCTTTCCGTAAATGGTGAATACAAATTGGCAGCACCACCCATACCTCTCCCCCCACCTTGCACTTACACGCCATGCCAATTAGTATTAGTGTCCGGGGAAAGTGACAATTCTGTCCGCTCACATGTGGTGCATAAACGGAGATGCCCTGTTAAAGGATTGCCCTTTATCTTCAAAGCCTTACTCAAATCCCATCTCTTCAATGTCGCCTTCAGGACCTAACCATCATACCTTTATTCAGGAAATCTAGACTGCCCCAACTTGACATTTGGTCCTTTAGATTGTAAGCTCCTTTGAGCAGGGACTGTCCTTCTTTGTTAAACTGTACAGCGCTGCGTAACCCTAGTAGCGCTCTAGAAATGTTTAGTAGTATCTGCATATTTCTCTCGGCCTAAGAAATGTACAATCTCAGCGTACACGGAGTTTGATTGCGTAAAGAGGCAGGGTAGCCGTGTTGGTCCACTTCTGAAAGTAATAAATAGAAATAAAAAGAAAGAAAGGAAAATAAGAGGAGACCTTTGTTTGTTTAATCAGGTTTCTGATCTGAAGAAATTAAGCTAATCAAAAAATGCATTGTTAGTCCAATTAAAGAAAAAAAGTATCTTAATTTCCTTTGTTTTTTTTTCTTTTTAATTTCTATTACTGATTTTTATAAAATTACCTTGTGGGAAGGAAGGAATTTTCTTGTTCATATATCCAGTTTCTCAGTATCTTTAAGAGGCTAGTCTACAATTCCACAGTTATAGGAAAGTACAGCAATTGCTAGCTGATTAATAGCTTGTACCTTATTACATGATGTTAATGCACTTTTCAATATCAATTTTAGTCTCCTGTAATATTGTTTACTGATCTTTTTTTCTCAATGATATATTGCTTCAATTGTTGCTTTTTCCTCCACTCCGGGATATTTATAATCATCGTCCTGTTCAAGTTCCTTTGTCTTACACAGTCCGAAATGCTTTCATTTTTGCTCATTTTCCTCTAAGGAAGGTTGCCGTAGCACATTTATCCAGGCCAAAAGTCATCTTAATATCATCTGAGAAGCTTTTCACTACACAGAATTGCTTCATAGAGGTTCAAGTTATCCACAGTCGGTGAAGGGTACTGTAAACTCTGGCTCATTACCACCTTTAGGATTAAGGCTAAATCCATAGCTAAAAGGCGTTCATAAGAGTACTCAGTGGATTAAGTGCCAAACCAGACAAAAGTGATGACAAATCTCCCTGAAATATTCCTTGCTGGATCTTGATATTAAGAATGACAAACTGCCCATCTTCTTTCTTCAGATGGCTTAAGGTTTGCTACATTTTCATGGTGAACAATATAAGTTATCAATCCAATGTTCATTCTGTGCATTTCTAGGCAAATTTATCATCTCAGAATGTGGGATGGTATCAAATGCTTTCTTATAGTCAATTCATGCTATACTGAGATTTCTGCTTTTCTTAGTGATTGTTCCCCAGAATTCTTGCAGAAACAATGTCTCCAAATGAGATTATTCTGGGGTACTAAGAATTCTGTGGTTGTGCTTCATTATTTGTATCCAGAAGAATGACTGGATCCAGAGGATACTTCCGGCAATGGTGGTCTAGACACAATTTTCCTCAGGCTATTGCTGATTCCAGAAAAAAGGGGTCCAGGATCATGAACAGAAGACCATCTGTCAAGGTGTAGCCTAATGGTTAGTGCAGTAGGCTCTGATTCTGGCAACCTGGATTTGATTCCCACTGCAGCTCCGTTTGACCTTGGAGAAGTCACTTAACCCTCCATTGCTCCAGGTACAAAGACTTAAATTGTGAGACCTCTAGGGACAGAAAAAGTACCTGCATATAAATGTGTACAGCGCTGCGTACATCTAGCAGCGCTTTATAAATGGGTAGGGGTAGTAGTAGTACAGAATGGGTCTGTGTCAGACTGCATTTGTTGGTATTCATTGCTTAGATATGCTGAAGCCAGGTTTGTAATCCTTGGGACTTCCAAGATGTACAGTACGGTCTTTTTAGAGCAGAAGCAGAAACTGGATACTGTTCTAGTCACTTTGGAGATTTACTGGAGTCAATGTAGGCTACAGTGTCGGAACTATGTGCTGAGGCAATGAGCTTTGTAATACTGTTGTACCAGAAGGATTGAAGAAAGAAGACTGAACCTTCATTACTTACAAGTTGTTCAGCTTTGTAATTTTCCTTAGAAGTAGCACTTTTAGTAGATATTTTATGCGTGAAGTGCTATACTGCCCTGAAAAGCCAAAACACTAACTGTTGAGAAAGTAAATATGAGACATGTCCAAAAAACTGATTTCTTTGAGTAAATCCTGACCAAAACTAATACAGTACTTTACATATTTCCCATTTATCAAGAGATACTGTGCTTTGGACATTTGCTACAGTCTTGAAAATGCATCCAAGTGTTAAATGGCTTCCATATTAAGAAATACACAGTCACTGCAGGACATCTGGTAAGCTAGTTTAGTTTTAACAAAAATTGAGTTACTGTGTTCTGGCTTTTCAGGGCACTATACCTGTAAGAATTGTGTACTGCTCCTTTAAAGCAATACCTTATTTACTTTCATAGAAAGCTCTCATAACCTTAAGGGCTCTGCAAGATTCTTAGTAGCCCCAGATATTTTGGGTGAGCCCATACTTAGATGCAGACACTCCTTTTATGATTTACTCCCTGGTTTTGGAGTCTATTGTGGAGAAGTGGCAACGTGATGTGAATCCGCCCTGAGGTAGGCAGTGTGATTAGTGATGTCTGCCTCTCCCCCCTTCTTTGTTAGGTTTTGATGCTATGCACTTCTGTTTAAATACGCCCTCTGGTGCTGTTTCAAGCCTTGAGGGTTTAACTAGTTGAATTTTTTTTTCATTACTATGCTGAGCCTGGTCTGTTAAATATTATTATCCTTGCGGGTACATCTAGCGAGCCCAGTAGCGTTGCAGGGCTAAGGTCTGCTCCTATCTCCATTCATGCTCCCTCCCCCCCCCCCCCCCCCAACCCACCAGTCATGTTTTGTTTTTGAGGCCATAGCTAATTTACATCCTTGGCAAGCAAAACAAAAATGTAAAACTGAAGTGGTAGGCGGCTGCTGCTGGCATGGGATCCCTGTCATAAGCAAAAGGGGGGGGGGGGGGGGGGAGTTAATAGAGTGTGCCTGAGGAGCCATCAGGGATGACTTCATCGTAACTGTGTAGCTGCATCCATGTCTGTTACAGAGAAAAGCCATTACCCAGAATTTAGTAGAATGCCCGAAGGAAATGAATTAATATCATTTACTTAGGACAGTTGGTTACTACAGAAACATTAGCTTGCTCAGGAAGAGCTACTGATATACAAATCCAACACAAATACACCGATAAAAAAAAAAATCTGTCACTACTGGACTGCATTGTTGTCAGCCAATTTCAGAAGATTAATTACTTTTGTATACAAAATGTTTTCCAGTTTATGGATGCTATTCATATAACCTGAACACAGCAATCCTATCCTGCCAATGGCGAATTACACATGCCATAATGTGGAATATACAGTATGTACCCTTTCTAATTTGCATTAAAGCAATTTGTTTGCAAGAGGCTGACAAGCCCATCCCTTGCAAGAGTCTTGTCACTGCATTATTCTTCACTTATGGCACAAGCGTCAAAGACTAAATTCAGTTTAAAAAAAAAAAAGGTTTCTTAGATTTTGTATTGTCCTAACATGGCAAATAAAAAGAAAAAAAGCAGATCAAAAAAGACACAAAAAAATAGAACAGGAGGGTAACAGAAGAAGTGGTTTATTACAAGTTACCCGACGTGGCCAAGTTTCGCCCTCAGGCTGCGTCAGGGGTAAAAATATCTACAAAATAAAAATACATAATGAGTAAAACATCACATTGTATATTTGATAATAAAACATATCTAAAAACAGTATCACATCATATAAAATAAAAACAGATCAAATCTAAAAACATAATACAATAAAATATAATATCAAATCAGTATCAGTTAAAAACAGATTAAATATGCATGCAATAAAATAATAATTTTAATACAAGACATATCAAAATATAATGTATATTTGATATTACATTTTATTGTATTATGTTTTTAGATTTGATCTGTTTTTATTTTATATGATGTGATAGTGTTTTTAGATATGTTTTATTATCAAATATACAATGGTGAAGTTTATGTTTTACTCATTATGTATTTTTTTGTAGTTTTTTTACCCCTGACGCAGCCTGAGGGCGAAACGTGGCCACGTCGGGTAACTTGTAATAAACCACTTCTTCTGTTACCCTCCTGTTCTATGTTTTTGTGTCTTTTTTGATCTGCTTTTTTTCTTTTGATTTGCCATTTCTGTGGCAGATCTTTGCCTTTTTTTTGTTTCTGTCTGGTCCTAACATGGTACAAATGCCAGATATATATTATTTGGCAAAGGAAAAATATATATACTGAAGAAATCACCTGAAGCAAGTATGTTTCATTACTTGGTGCCAAAATTTTTTTTTTTCTGGGAACTACTACAGAAACTCCAGTTCAGGTCCTATTGTTAAGATGTCACCTGCAGCAGTAGCTTAAAATCATAGCCACAGTCTAAATAGAGCATCTATTATAATTATCAAATCACTTACCATACTGTAATGCTTAAGTATCTACCATAATCGTGTGCCATGCTGGAAACGTATGCCAACTATAAAGGCTAGGCACAGGAAGGAGAGATACAGACTGCAGTGCTGATAAATGGTTTGGCTCCAGATGTCAAACAGAATAAATACACTTATTTGTTCATTCTCATTTCCAGAGATATGTTAACAAGACGACAACATCTTACCTTGGGCAATCTCAAGCTGTCGCTTTGCATCTCCCAGTGCAGAAAACAAATCCAGCTTGATTCTTGTCTCTGCACTTAGGCTGTTTTCTAAGTGCTGTGTTTTATCCTGCATGGCTGACAGTGCTGACATTAACACCTCTGTATCCTTTTCATTTTCCTTGTATTTTCGCAGTTCCTGTGGTATCCACACAAATTTTGAAAAGGAAGTAAATTTTAAAAATGTTACCAAGCAAAACAAAATAAAATCCAGCTTTGCTAGAATAAACAAGCTTCCAGCCACCCCAGGGGAGGAAGAGAAGTTTCAATACTCCGTTATATAATGCCAGTCTAGAGCTACTTTGTTTTTCTTTATTTTAATAGGATTATGAAAATAAAGCTTGGATATTGTGACAGAATGTGTTAAATTCTGCCCTGGATGTACTGGCTTTTGCCCATTTATTTTCTCAAGTAATAGTGGAAAGCAAAAACCTTATAGAGTACTCACAACTTTGTACCTGCAAAATGAAATGCCAGCACACTGCTTGCCCTTTCCAGCCCTCCCCCTTTAAGGCGCATACGAGTACTTGCACTGCAAAACATGGTTATTTTTACCTACATAGAAGGAATGTTGGTTTCAGTTGACAATTTTACCCTAGCAAAAACTGTATGAAACGCAAGTAGAGATGAATGCATGCCGAGTTCACAAATGACAGACATGCATTCTTGGATGGCTTTGTACAACTGCTAGGCTCAATAGACAATAACAGTCCTATCATATTGGGAAGGTGGTGGTGGTGGTGGTGGGGGGTTGCTATTTATTATATTTCTATTGTACCGTTTGCAAGCCTGAAAGCTACTGACATGGTGCACATTGAGGTACAGTAGGTATTTTTGTGTCCCTGGAGGGATCACAATCTAAGGGATCTGTTTACTAAGCCATGCTAGCAGCTGTCTGTGCGCTAATACTGACACAGCCGATTCAAACTGAATGGGCTGTGTCGGCACTAGCACACGGACAGCCGTTAGCGTGAGACAATGGAGGGTTAAGTGACTTGCTGAAGACCACAAGGAGCTGCAGTGGGATTTGAACTGGGCTCCCCTGGTTCTCAGCTCTCCTCTAACCAACAGGCTAGTCCTCTGGCCTTGAAGAGAATTTTTGGTATGTATTAAGACCTTGGTGACCAGATTGCTTTTAACATGATAATGGCACTTAACTTAACCCATATATTCAAGAGCTGTTATCCGTATATGTACTGACGCTGAATATATGAATAATATGGTGAGACCGTGTCAGTAATAGGTTTATTTAGGCCTGGATGTATACATTTTATGTTTGGCAGGGATGTTTGTCCACTACAGATATTTTAGCCTGCCCTTGCTCTGCTCTAACCCAGCCCACAAATATACAGATAGCATCAGGATGTTAAATGGCCTGATATTATCTATATATATATAAATATAACTGTGTATTTCTAAAAAATATATATATCGGCCAATGTGTAATTCCCTTTGAACAGCAGCCTAATTTATTTTTAAGCCTGCGGGGAGAATTTCACTTTAGCAAACTTTTGAACTGCCAATGATGAAATACTGCTTTCGCAAAATAAAACAAAAAAGCTTCCTATTCCTCTAAACTACAGAAATGTCCTAAGTACAATAGCAGAGAAGGACCCCTGATGAACTTGTTAGCAACTTATACTGCTAGTCACCTAAATGCTCAGGCAACAGCCTAGTTAAGCAGCACTTCCTTAATAGCAGGACAATGGAAGCGTTTGAGAAGATTTCTTCTCTTCTGGGCAGCCTGGTCATGGATTGGAGGGCCTTAGCAGTTCAGTAAGTTGCTCCCAATCCTTTTGGGATGACCAAATGATTGCTACTGAAGCCCTGATTCAGCGCTGGAATGTCAAAAGACACATTATTCCTCTTTGGGTAATCAGAGAAGTGCTGAATGAATTCAAATTTGTATTTCTGAAGTTTACTAACACAAGAAACAAACAAAACAAATTAAAATAAAAATTCAATGCTCCATTTCATCAGAGTACATTGTACAAGAGTAGCGTTTCTTGTTGAAAACAAAGCAAATATTATCAGTGCAAGATTTATATGGCAGCTCTCTGGAGCTCTACTCGCATCTTCACGATACAATGCAGTGTGCGTATGTGGGTCTGAGTGGATGCAGCTGCCAAATGTTGACTTCTCCGGGCTAAGGCAAATCCAATCCAATGAGGTATGGCTCTATCAGTATAAATGCTGATAAAATTCTTTCATGTCAGTTCTCTCTGTTAACTCTAAATGGACAGGGCTGTCCCATCATATCTATATATATAAAAAGGCACCTCCAACGTACCATTGAAGCCTCAAGCCGGAAACTTGAGGCGCCCGAGATATCCGGTTTGGCCTGCAGGCTGCAGTCACTGTAGCTCCGCCCTCGCGTTAAAACACGATGACGCAGAGGGCGGGGCGGCGAAGACACAACGGACGACTTCCACACATTCTCTGACAGCTGCTGGGAGAGCGCACTGAACTTCGCAAACTCGCAACCACGTCACTGAGGGACGGAGGGAGGGAGAGGAGAGGTGTGGAACTCGGAAGGGAGGCACGGAGGGGGTGTCTGGAACTCGGGAGGGAAGACGGTGGGGGGGATTATCCTGCTAGCGCCCGTTTCATTTTCCCCCGAAACGGGCATTTCTTACTAGTCTATTTATAATTTAGTGGTCTCCTATATTTTATTTTTGCTGTTAGATAAATGTATGTGTACAGCCAGCAATCAAATTCTCTTGGCATACTTCATCAGGTCATTATCTACTGCAGTCTACAAGCAGAAGTTTATTTCCACACTGGCAGCCCCTGATGGTCTCTTATCCACCCTGTTAAGTATTACAGCCAGTGTAAAAACTGGCCTCAAAGATCAATGCAGCACTTTCTCTTTACCTGCACTTTCATTTCTAATTCTCTTATCTGGTCTTCTTTAAGTTTCATGTCAATTGTTAACTTCTTGCACTCTGTCTCTAGGTCTCTTATCCGAGTTCTTAGAGTTTCGGTACATTCCCCTCTGCTTGAAAATGAAGGAACAGTAAGACCAATATTACTTCATTCACTCTCTTCAAATGCTATGCGTTTGATAGCAGTAAAGTTAGCAGTTAAAAAAGGAACAGTTTTCAGCTTTACATTAATATTTCTCCTGCACATAACCAGTATATAAACAACTCAGCTCAGAGTGTGTGTGTGTGTGTGTATGTATGTATATCAGGGGCGTAGCCAGAGAGCGAATTTTGGGTGGGCCTGAGCCCAAAATGGATGGGCACAGAATTCAGCCCATCCTGCCCCCCCCCCCCCCCAACTGTGCTCGCCACATTCTGCCTCTATCCCTACCCTCAAATGCAAAATATTAAATACCTGAGCTGGTGGGGATCCGTAAACTGCACCAGCTGATCATTTCCTCCTCCTCGGGTAGCCGGTGCTCTTCCAATCAGCAGCTGGCAGCACTTGACTTGAGCTGACGCCACTGACAGTAGTCCGTACATGCTCAGTGCTTCCGCCTGGTGAAAACTGAGCATGTGCAGAGGGGCCAGTGTGTGGTGCCAGCTCCCGTTTGGAAAGGCATTGGCTGGCTACTTGAGCAGGAAATCTTTAGCTGGTGGGGTTTGGGGATTCCCACCAACCACAGCAAGAGAGCCACAATACCCACCTGTAGCTACGCCACTGGTGTATATATACACACACACACACACACACTCTCTGAGCTGGGTTGTTTATATACTGGTTATGTGCATGAGAAATACATTCAAATACTTTCTTAAAATGGGACGAAAAGAAACAAAAATACTGTGGGCAAATTCTAAACCATAATGATTCACCTCATATAAAATGACTCTCAAATCTTGCTCCTAGTGAGCATCTGTTGAGAGCCAACCCACATACACAGTCCTTGTTCAAACGGTCTGGAACCGGATTAGGAGGAGAGCAGGAAAGATCGCATAACATATCATATTAACACCAGCTTTTGCCAGGGCTCTTGTTTCCTTACCTTTGAGTCTTTTAAAGCCTATTCAAAAATAAGTATCATGAACAAGAGTTTCAGAAATCAGAGGGTGCATGAATAAATCGCATGCTTTACTATTTATGAAAGACATCAAACTGGTTTTATTTATACATATATACTTGCTACAAGAGGTTACTGGACTTCAACTGGCGAAGACTATGGGTTGTTCTTTACTTAATACTGGACCAGCAGGGTTGCCCTTGTAGGCTAAGAAACTGGTGACTAGCATTGTCACCGCAAGGAGGATAGCGCTGGTGTCAGCTTGGAAGCAGGCCGGGGACCCATCAACTTGACAAGTTATTGTGAAAATTGATTATGTCTATTTGATGTCTACACTCATAGCAATGAGGAGGGGTAGACTGCTACACTCTGCTACCCCTATGGTAAATGGAAAGAACCATCTGCTGCATAGGTTAACACCAGTCTTATCACTCATTGTGAACTAGATTTGATATTTGCTCAGCTTCCTTGGTTTCTCCCTAAGGATGACAGCACAAGAGGAAAGGGAGGAATGGGGGGAGGGTTGTTTTACAATTTTAGCATTGTAAATTAGTGATGTTTGGCATGTACCGAAGAGTCATGGTATATCCCTATGCAACTGTTTGAAGATTGTTAATAAAATTTAAAATAAAGAGATAGATAGATATCTATCACTCACAACTTTCACGTTTGTCCAGCTCAATGGCAGCTATAGACCACAATGAAGGGGACCTGGGTTTGATTTTCAGGTTAGGTCTTTGTTTCTTCAGTCAGCTGGGGATGCTGCACAACCTGCAATCACAACCACTAGCTGTGGGGAGTTTTGAACGTTATACAAGAACATATCCAGTGGCTGAATTTAGGGATCATGATTACAGGGCTCTAAAAGGAGTCTTAAGATGTGGCTCCTGGCTAAGGACTACTGCTGTCATGATTTGGGAAAACAAATTGGGAAGGGGACATAAAACAGGGATGGAGATTGCCCCAAGTAGTGGTGAAATGAAGGTTCACAGCATCATAACTCAACAGAGACCAGATCTGACTGGGCTGAAAAGCCCAGAAGGAAACATAGGAAAACAATTTTGTATTTTGCCTAAGCATTTTAAAAAGGTTTTTTTTTTTTACTTTGAAGGTGACAAATGTAAAGCTCCCCTGGCCTAGCTGCCTGTGACGGCATGGAACCCAATGGCTAAAGTGCGGCAGCCAATCCAGTGATTCGATTGGTTGCGCATCCCATGGTGCTTTAGTATGAGATGAGCGCAAGATACCTAGAAGCCGCGTGAAAAGCAACAGCACGAGCTGCTGTCGCTTCTTCCAACTTCTTCCTTTTTTTCTCCTCCATTAGCTGCTTTTCCACAAAGGCCCTTGCCTCTTGTTCGGCCTTTAGTTTCTTCTCCAGCTGACTGATGGTCTGTTTGTCTTTTTGCTTCAGTTGCACAGCATTATGCAACCTGTGGAGAAAACAAGCCGGTTGAAACTTTGCTGCCTCTGGCTAAACCCAAACCCCTTCCTCCCCAATCAACAATATTCTTATTTTCTTCACAATCATCTTCCAAAACATACACGTGTGTATTTAAAAATATATATTAATTTTTTTACATATATATACACTGCCCCCCCACCAGATCTATATACACACGTACATTTTATAACAACTCTCACAATGTATTTACGAAATAACTCTGCTCTTAAAAATAAGCAACCAAAAAATGAAGAGGCAATATTCAACTGGTGGTGGTCAGTGTTTATTTAAATGCTAGCTGTTGCCAACACTATAATTGTTTTGTGTTCATGTGGGAGGGGAAAGACCTATAATGTAAAATTCTCTGAAAATTGAAAAAGTTGAGGAGAATTTTTGCAGAAAATGTTATGTATGTTTGGGTAATGATAGTTAAATGCTAGAGAATTTAGTAATAATTGTTAGAAAAATAAGCAGTACCCAGCATAAGTAGATGGAAGCTAAACAATATTCAAAATGTTTAAGTTTGGACCATATTTTGTCAATGGCTTAATCAATAAATACCTCCTTTAAATTAAAAAAACAACAACAACAATGCTGAATGCTGCCAATTTACACTTTAATTCAGTGGTTGCTCCTATCTGGGAACCAGTACTGGATATCCAGGTCTGAAGTGGCCACCAGTAGTTACCCGGATACAGCCAATATTCAGCAGCGGTACCCAGACAGCTACACGGTTAACTCAGCTCTGCCTTTGCTGCCCTGGTAATTCCTGGCCATAACCAGACAGTACCACAGCAGTCTGCCTAAATGTTCACCAGACCTACCCAAGTAAGTATCACTGGACATCTGTGTTTGGCCCAGTTTGCGCAGTAGTCCTTCCTTTCCGGTTAAATCGCTATGAATATTGGTTGGGGGCCAGGAAGGCAGGGAATTTGTGCTTCATAAAATGGTAAATTGGGATTGGGGCTTTGGATATGTGCAGCTGTCTAGAACAAGTTATGTTTCTTGATGTACTTGAACCTATGCACTTTGTTCTGCTTTCTGTTTGCTCAACAATAAAAATTTCTTTAAACTATATCGCTGTGAATATCAATCCTGGTATTTGTATTTTCAGCAAAAGTAATGTCATTGTATATAACCACATTCTAACACTTGCCATTAAGAAGGACTCAACGGTTAATATTTTTAAACAAAATGCCTCATCGGCAGAGAGAGTGGGAGGTTAACGAACTATTGCCCACTAGATGGAAGTTTTTCTTTTTCCCCTCAGTAGCTGAGTGGGGGGAGTATCTGTGGATCTAATTATAGGCAGTTCTTTATTAACCTCCCTTCACCACACACATGGGTATAACACTTTCATATAATGGACATATACTAGGTTTCACTTCTGCCAGACAAAAACGTAACGCTAAACATCAAACAAACATCTGATGCTATTGAACACTGTGAAAACAGTTGACCAACACCATACACATCTGGCCAACGAGAAGCTATTACATCGCTTACTTCCAGCTACAAAGCAGGAGTTTCAGCTCTAAAGGCAAAGAAAATATAATGTTTTCTGGAAAACCATTTTGTAAATGAAAATGTTGCCAAATATAAACATAGTAACATAGTAGATGACGGCAGAAAAACCTGCACGGTCCATCCAGTCTGCCCAACAAGATAAACTCATATGTGCTACTTTTTGTGTATACCTTACCTTGATTTGTACCTGTCCTCTTCAGGGCACAGACCGTATAAGTCTGCCCAGCACTATCCCCGCCTCCCACCACCGGTTCTGGCACAGACCATATAAGTCTGCCCAGCACTATCCCCGCCTCCCACCACCGGTTCTGGCACAGACCGTATAAGTCTGCCCAGCACTATCCCCGCCTCCCAACCACCAGCCCCGCCTCCCACCACCGGTTCTGGCACAGACCATGTAAGTCTGCCCAGCACCATCCCCGCCTCCCGCCACTGGCTCTGCCACCCAATCTCGGCTAAGCTTCTTAGGATCCATTCCTTCTGAACAGGATTCCTTTATGTTTAACCCACGCATTTTTGAATTCCGTTACCGTTTTCATTTCCACCACCTCCCGCGGGAGGGCATTCCAAGCATCCACTACTCTCTCTGTGAAAAAATACTTCCTGACATTTTTCTTGAGTCTGCCCCCCTTCAATCTCATTTCATGTCCTCTCGTTCTACCGTCTTCGCATCTCCGGAAAAGGTTCGTTTGCGGATTAATACCTTTCAAATATTTGAACATTATATATATATATATATACACATACATTATATATACTATATATATATACATTACTGGATTGGAGAAGCTACTAATATCTGGCTTTAAAGACTATGAATTTTATTAATATTAGATAGGGTATGCGCTTTGCAAGGGGAAACACCTGAATGTCATTCCCTCTAGTTCCCCTGCCCCCAGAGAGAGAAGTTTCTTTATATAGCTGCCCTCATAAGCAACAGTGGTACAACCACAAAATCCTGACCACCAATGCCTTTCATTGTTTAGAAACGTGATTTTACTGCTGAGGCAGAGCTGAGGTTTCAGGACATACTTATTCTGTAACAATTCATTTTCCTGTCGGAGCTGCCCCATTTCAGAGCGGATCCCTTTTTCTGTGCTGCTCAGACAGCTTATCTGGCTGCGAAGCTCCTGCTCAACCTGTCTGCTCGCCTGCAAGTCTGCTTTCAGCTTTTTAATATCCTGTTCCAACCTGCAAAATTAAAAGATAAAAAGGATCTTTCTTAATAGGGGTATAGGGGTAGTGAAGCAGCCGTTTGCCACCAAAGCAAACCGCTCCACATCACAAATAAGGAAATTAAAACGTTTTTAAAAAGGAAATAATTTGTATAATTCAATTTATGTTGAAACAAGGTTTACATTTGTCTGGCTTGTATTCAGCATAGCTTACTATGTCAGATATCTACTGAAGCACTGTACATTTAAGAAAGTCATATTAGTGGCTGGCATGAAAGCGTCAAAGCTCATAGTCTACCAGACATTAGAGAAAGTTTACTACCCATTAACAATTTACATGTTGGGTGTTGCACTGAGACTCTCTTACTAAATCACTTGTTGGAAAATCAATACAAACCTTTGTAATCAGTCGTATTTAAACTTTTGAAGCAGGCCTGGTAGCATGGTCTCCGCTCTCACTTAAGCGCAACAGTTAGGAGTTTTTATAAGGAACTTGAGAATGTCGAACAGTGTTTTAAAATTACCCTGATGCCACAGAAGTCATATCACCTACTTATGGGGCCCTTTTGCTAAGCTGCGTAAGCGTCCTCGCGCACCCAACGCGCGCCAAAATGGAGTTACCGCCCAGCTACCAAGTGGCTCTTGCGGTAATTTCATTTTTGGCGTGTGTCCGAAAAATATTTTTTAAATTTTCGGACGCATGCCAAGTGGTATTTGGCGTGTGTAGGTCATTATCGCCCAGTTACCGCGTGAGTCTTTACCGCTAGGTCAATGGCTGGCAGTAAGGTCTCAGACCCAAAATGGACGCGCGGCAATTTTCACTTTGCCACACGTCCATTTTCGGCAAAAATAAAAAAAGCATTTTTTACAGGCGCGCTGAAAAATGGATCGGCGCATGCCCAAAACCCGCGCCTACACTACCACAGGCCATTTTTCAGTGCGCCTTTGTAAAAAAGCACCCCTGTAGGTATTTTAGGGGTGGAGGGGAAAGGGATTGACACTTTTGTATGTACTTACAAAAAGTCAATGCTTTTATCAAATGCAACAGCTTAATTGCAATAGCGTCATCAGGCTACATCAGAGTCAGACATTAGAAATTATTCAGCTGTATTTCCCCTGGCTTACCAATTTGATTTATTTTGATATTCCACCTCATAACAATCAGAGTAGGTTAAAATAAAAAATGAACAGCGTCAAACTATTAATACTTGTATAAACACGTCATTCACCACAGACGGCTCTAGAGCAGATATCCAGAGAATTAACTAGATACTGCCACTAAATATCTGCTCCGACTGCTGCGTCACTGTCTGGTTGGTGCTGGGCACCACCGATATTCAATGCCTGGATAATTATACGGAAAGCAGGACCAGAAAATAACCATCCTAACTTGCTCAGGTAATTATCTGCATACCAGCGCTGAGTATCAGTGGGCAACTGGATAACTTCCAGCGGCCAGGCAAGAACCGGATATTCAGAGCTGGTTTCCAGATTAGGCCTAGCATTGAATATCTGGGTCAAATTAAGCCCTCGGTGATTTAACACCTTAAGAATCACCAACTACCACCGCTGAGCATCAGGCCCCAGGTTTTCAATTTGCTCCTAAAAGGAGGTAATTCACCTCCTTCCTAAGTTCCAAGGGAAGTTAACTTTAGAAAGGTCCAGAGTCTTGATGTGGACAGCTAAATTACACTCAAAGGTTAGAGGCCTTGCTGGCAAATGCAAAATGCATGAAAAGTGGCAGCCTTCTCTATACACTGCTTTTTACAAGAGACAAAGGTTTGAGACAGGATCAGCTCTCAAAAGGAAAACAAATGAAGAGCACAATGTGGGGGTGATGTGACCATCTCTCTTTGTACCACTGATCAATCAAGAAGCTGCTGTACTTTGTATAAGCAGCAATGTTTTAAGGTTGACCTGTGGCAATCTCTGATACAATGCATACAGTAGTCTACCTGTAATCATAGAATGAATAATTTCTGATAAGATCTCCATATTTGAAATACTTGAGCTGATAAATCTAGCATAGTTATAATAGGACCTAATGAAGCACAGACAAATTGACAGCCTGTATGCACCCTTCAAACATCTGTTCTGCCATCTTCAAGGCTGCACAGCTGTAACTGGAAGGGTACATAAGGGGCTATTTTTATGAGATATCCATACAGCTATAGATTAATATTAAAATTTCAGTCTGTGTTGAAATAGCCAATTTTCCACACACATTTGCATTATTCATCACCGACATTTGATCTCTTGGAACAAACTGAATGTTGTCTCCAAAAATACATACAACAGGCCCATGATTTCCAATCATCCTAGCAAGTGGCGCTAAATAAAGATTAAACACTGAAAAGAGTGACCTACTAACACAACTCATCCTCAGTTTGTTCCAATATCAGACATATTCAAGCTTAGTCTATAATGTTTTCACCAATACCACAACTAGCTTGTTCACAGTAAGGCTCTCTGTACCCTGAATAATTTTTCACAACCTGTCACAATGCTGCTTTTCTGACTTTTGGTGTGTTTTCAAACATTCACTGTAATGAAAAATGTAAACATGCACAAATGGACTTCTACATTAAACCATAGGTTAATGTGCATTACATTAATTTTAGGCAAGCTACATTTTTTTTTTAAAGATGCACTAACCAGTACTCATCCTTACTGGGAAGGCTGTGTCACTCAAACTGTTGATCTCAGCATTACACTCCTTCAATTGTTACCTGAGATTATTAAAAAGAATAAGATTTCCAGAGGCCACCAACAAGATTTGCCCGCCACCCCTCATTCCAGATGCCTTGGTATGCAGCCATCACTGGACCACCACAGCAGAGAGGAGACAACACAGAGCTGGGGTGGGGGGGGGGGGGCATTAGCAGAAACACAATTATCAAATATGAAACTTAAACCCAGGGACTGCAATTTCAACTATGAAAATACTAGTAACCACTCGCCTCCACCTACCCTCCTCTCCTCCTTCCTGTACACATTAATTGATTTGATTACTTTATTTTTTTGTCTATTAGATTGTAAGCTCTTTGAGCAGGGACTGTCTTTCTTCTATGTTTCTGCAGCGCTGCGTACGCCTTGTAGTGCTATAGAAATGCTAAATAGTAGTAGTAGTAGTAGGGTGGGGAGGGAGAATGAACTACAGCATAAACTAACAGGAGGAAGCAGGGAAAAAGAATACATGTAACTGCATGTCAGGAGATGTAAGAATTTAGCTCTCCAGGCTCTGCTTAGAGAACACCAAAATTAAGATTCCAGTGGGCAATGCTACTGAATCAACAAGAGTTGTCCTAAAACATGACATCTTCCAACTGGATGCATGCCTTTGCCAACCTGTGCAATCTTATTTCTGTAGAAGGGGTCATGAACACAAATGTCTACTTTATAGACGTACCGTAAGACTCATTTACTAATTCCTTTTGCGGCTACAATCAGTTTTGTTCACAACCACTGAAATGCTCTCGCTATTATTAATATTAATGGTGTGCTATGCAATGTGCATGTTGGATGGGGTACTGTCTCACTTTCCTGTTGAATGCACAGAAATGAGCATTACGGGGAAGAACCCACCTTCAGCTGCCACATTTTATCACTATGCATAGCCAAAAGACTGGTAAAACGAGCATTTCACACCAGTGTTACTTCTTGCCCCCTATTTTTTTTTAATTCACTTTTATTAATCACAAAAATAACACTAGCATAGACAGAACAAATAATCTTTTGTGAATACAAAATATAACACCCAAACACCCCTCCCAATTACCGAGGTCAATTAAGAGCAAAATAACATCCAAAGCTAGATTTCATTTGGTGCCTCCTATTCATTTAAATTTGGCTTATGCCTTTTTCAATTGTAGCTTAAAGCGAGTTACATTCAGGTATGGCAGGTATTTGTGTAGGCCTTGCATTTATTTTGGCTGCTTTCTAATAATATCGTAATGAAAATTGAGTATCACATCAGAGCTGGGTCCAGCAGCAGAGATATATCATTTCAGCTACAGAAACTCAGTGATAGCTCAAAAGAAAGGACATGGAATACAATCCAGAACTAAATCAGAGTGCCCTCTGCTGCTATACCATGATTGGAAGCATCGGTGATTTTCAAACATATTACATCTACAGCCCTCATTTAAAAATTTTATTTCATTCTAGGGCTGTACCGAATATTCGTATTTGATTCGGCCTGGCCTCGAATACATTATTCGTGTTCAGCCGAATAGCGATTAAATTTGAAGACAAATAATCCAGGGCTCTACTGTGCTAACTCCTATTGAAATAAGCACGTATTTCTTTTGCTGCTTTTATTATTTATGTTAAAGCTCAATGGCCATTTGTATTCAGCTGAATAATATTTTTCACTATTCGTATATGGCTGAATAGTAAAATATACTATTCGGTACAGCTCTATTTGATGGAAAAAAAAATTCATAAACAAGATATTCCTAAAATCAACCACAATAATCACAGTTAAGTTCTCCCAGGACCTAAATCACAGATTTGCTGATCAGGTTCTACATTTCCTTCTTCTCCCAACTCTGTGCAATGGGATAGCAATTTAGTAGTTACAACAGCGATCCGAGAACCAGGAAAACCAATGCTCAAATCCCACTGGTGTTCCTTCTGAACTTAGGAGTCACTTTGCGGGTCTTTTACCTAGTTGCGCTGGCGTTTTTAGCGCACGTTAAAAATAGACGCGCGCTAAATGCTAAAGACGCCCATAGGAATACATTGGTGTCTTTAGTGTTTAGTGTGCACCTATTTTTAACGCGCGCTAAAAACACCAGCGTAAAGTCCTCCTTTGTTGGCTTGGGTGCAAACTTGTAGCTTCAATTACCAGTCTGTGTGGAGGCGTGGCCTAGTGGTTAGGGTGGTGGACTTTGGTCCTGGGGAACTGAGGGACTGAGTTCAATTCGCACTTCAGGCACAGGCAGCTCCTTGTGACTCTGGGCAAGTCACTTAACCCTCCATTGCCCCATGTAAGCCGCATTGAGCCTGCCATGAGTGGGAAAGCGCAGGGTACAAATGTAACAAAAATAAAATAGATACTATTGGAGATTCTACATGGAATGTTGCTATTCCACATTCCACTAGCAACATTCCATGTAGAAGGCTGCGCAGGCTTCTGTTTCTGTGAGTCTGACGTCAGACTCACAGAAGCAGAAGCCTGCGCGGCCACATTGGTGATCTGCAACATTCCATGTAGAATCTCAAATAGTAGCAACAGTGGAGGAGTGGCCTAGCGGTTAGGGTGGTGGACTTTGGTCCTGAGGAACTGAGTTTGATTCCCACTTCAGGCACAGGCAGCTCCTTGTGACTCTGGGCAAGTCACTTAACCCTCCATTGCCCCATGTAAGCCGCATTGAGCCTGCCATGAGTGGGAAAGAGCGGGGTACAAATGTAACAAAAATAAAAAATTAAAAAAAATGTTAATGTGCAATTAAATATTGCAAACTCCATTATTCTCAAATGAAGTCTATAAACTATGCACTCAACATTGAACATGTGCCAACGTGTTTACACACATCAGTAAATGAGGCAATTAGACTTAAATCTCCGGGAATAGGAACTTTCTAGTGTGGTTTAATGTAACGCACCTTGAGCTTCCAATGAGGAAAAAAAAAAAAAGTGTGAGCTAAAATCAAACATAAAATACGCAGGCAATGAAAGAGCAGGGTGGGGAGCTGGATGGAGGATCTGTCCAATATCAATAAGGGGGAACTCTTATTTTTAGTAAATCGTAATTTTAAAAAGAGCTCGACACCCTTTAACTCACTGTGAATTGGGAATTGTGAAGATAAGTGCTATTATATATACACTAGTAAAAAAGGCCCGTTTCTGACACATATGAAACGGGCGCTAGCAAGGTTTTCCTCATAATGTGTATGTTTTGGAGAGTGTATGCGAGAGTGACTGTGTGTGATAGAGAGAGTGAAAGTGTGAGTGTGTGTGTGAGAGAGAGAGTGAGTATGGGTGTGAGCATGTCTGTGAGAGAGTGTGTGTGTGAGAATGAGAGTGTGTGCAATTGCGTATGGGAGACACAGTGTGATAGAGAGAGAGAGAGAGAGAGTGTGTTTCACACAGATACAGTGTGTGCGTGAATCAGAGTGTGTGTGAGGCACAGATTGTCTGTGAGACTGAGTGTATGAGACCAAGCGAGTATGTAAGTGACTGTGTGACACAGAGAGTGAATGTGATACAATGTGAGACATAGAGTGTATGAGAGTGAGAGACAGAAACACATAGTCTGTGAGAGAGAGAGTGTGTGTGTGTGTGACAGAGATACCTCCCTCCCTCCCTCTCTCTCTCTCTATGGTGTCAGGCCCCCCTCTTTCTCTGGTGTCTGAGATTGCTGCCACTGCACCTAAGCAATTGGTGTGCTGGAGGAGAGGAAGAGAGAGAGAGAGTGTGTGTGTGGGGTGGGGGGGATGTGTTGGAGGGGTTCAGCTTGGAAGAAGAGGGCTGTGGGGGATTGTGGATGCGCTGCCAGATGAAAGTAAGTGAGTATGTGTGTGTGTGTGTGGGGGGGGGGGGGGGGGGGGGGGTTCAGGAAGCAATGGCAGATGACAGAGTGAGGGAGTGTGTGTGTGTGGGGGGGGGGGGGGGGGGCAGGGGGTACAGGAAGCGCTGCCAGATGAGAGAGTGTGTATGGGGTTTCATGAAGCGCTCCCATCCTTGAACCCCCTCCCCACCTCAGTCCCCTTCTCTCATTCAAGAACCCCCTCCCCAGTCTCTCCCATCCAAAAACCCCAGTCCCCTCCCCACCCGTCCCCTTCTCCAATCCGAGAACCCCCTCCCCAGTCTCTCCCATCCAAAAACCCCAGTGCCCTTCCCACCCGTCCCCTTCAAGCATCCAGGAACCCCCTCCCCACCTCAGTCTCCTTCTCCCATTCAAGAACCCCCTCCCCAGTCTCTCCCATCCAAAAACCCCAGTCCCCTCCCCACTCGTCCTCTTCAAGTATCCAAGAACCCCCTCCCCACCTCAGTCCCCTTCTCCCATTCAAGAATCCCAGTCCTCTCCCCATCCGTCCCCTTCTCCCATCCGAGAACCCCCTCCTCAGTCTCTCCCATCCAAGAACCCCAGTCCCCTCCCCACCCGTCCCCTTCAACTATCCAAGAACCCCCTCCCCACCCCCTTCTGCTTCTCCCATCCATGAACCCCTCCCACCTCAGTCCCCTTCTCCCATTCAAGAATCCCAGTCCTCTCCCCATCCGTCCCCTTCTCCCATCCGAGAACCCCAGTCCCCTCCCCACCCGTCCCCTTCAACTATCCAAGAACCCCCTCCCCACCCCTTCTGCTTCTCCCATCCATGAACCCCTCCCACCTCAGTCTCCTTCCCATTTGAGAACCCCCTCCCCCCCACCTGAGAGCCCCACACCCTTCTCCCATCTGAGTCCCTCCCCACCTACCAGCTCCATTCTCTTGCCGCCCAGGCCCACCACCCTCACTGCCTTAAAAAAAACCCCCAATTTGAAGCACTGGAGTAACAGGCAGCAGCGCCTCGCGTCTGCCCTTCTACTAAAAATCTCTTCCACGACGTCATTGGGCCTTCCCACATTGAGTCCCGCCCTCCTCTCAGGTAACTTCCAATTACCGCGAGGGCGGGTGGGACTCAATGTGGGAAGGCCCAATGACGTCGTGGAAGAGATTTTTAGTAGAAGGGCAGACGCGAGGCGCTGCTGCCTGTTATTCCAGCGCTTCAAATTGGGTTTTAAAGGCAGGACAGCGCCGGGAGCGGACTCGCAGCACCCCCCACCCGCTGACATCTGGGGCGGAGCGCCCCCACCACGTCGCCGTCGCGCGTTGCTGAACTTGGGAGGGAGGGAGGGAGAGTGGTGCTCGGGCGGTCGGGGCGGGGCTACCTGAGGCGCGCGGCGCGGTTGGTAGCCAGCGTTTCCTTGGCAGGGGGAGGAGTAGGGAAACACGTTCCGCGTGTTTCCCTACTCCTCCCCCTTCCTTGATGCGGTCCCTGCTTTCATTTTTCTGTTGGTTTTCCGCCCTCGACGTCATGACGTTTGACGCGAGGGCGGGGCAGCAAGTCGTTCAGTGGCTTCACCACCACGAACTTACGAACCGTTCTGGGAGTCTGAGTGACTTCAGAACGTTGTCCTCAGAATGTTGAGGGTGCCTTTTATTATATTAGATATATATATATATTTTTTTTTAAATAAATGTCTCATGCAATAAAAAGAAAAACTATAAAAATGTCAATGGAGGTTTTTGGCCAATGATTACAAGACCGTCTGTTATGACTAATATGTTCTGAAAAAAGAAGGAAGTCCACAGATTACTTCTGAGGTCTTTTCCTTTTTATGAGTGATTCACTATTGATGCACTTGATATATTCATTCAATTTTGTTTGTGACAAGAACACGGCTTGTTGATGAGAAGAAAAAAAATAAAATCAAGAATCACAGTTCTAATTATCTTACAAACATTAGGTAACAACTTCAAATCATCCTTTTCAAATATTAACACCAATGGATTCACATCTTTACCTTACGTTTTTAGGGTCTCCAGATGTATAATTTCACATCAATGTTTTCATTACATAGTCATCCCAAGAGTGCAGTCTGAAATTTCTGCCATTATGTAGAACTTCAGAAACTGTGACCCCCTTAAGAGACACTTGTGTGTCATATTTTGGTTATTACAAGTTCACAAATTGTTTTTGAAACAGCTTTTGTAATGGCTTGGTACATCACAAGCTTAAAATACCAATCTATTAGATCAGAACAAAATGAGCACAGAAACTTTAGACGGCTTTTTGTAGAATATAATAAAGCACAAGTTCACTATTTCCCTCCAAACATGCAATGATTATTTCTATACCACATCAAGCAACAGAAGCAAATCTAACCAGGGGAAGTGCAGAATACAAGCAGTAAAGCTATGAAAATGCAAACACATGAAAAAGGGAGAACACACAGATTTTGCTTAAGTAGCTGCTATTTTTAATGGAATCTTGTACTGGGGTAAAACTTAGTTTGCTGCAGCTTTGGGCACAGTTTTAAAACAAAATGTATCGTAGTTACACTAACACACATGCGGTTGTGATAATGGTATCAGTATAGCTGATTGGTGCACTGGGCTCTGCCTTCTTATGACTACAGTCCTTCACAGCCTCATTGTCTCAAGTTGTCCCACCTTGGACTGTTGAACTAGCAGGTCTGCTGAAATGGGTGGTTTTGTATTCCCAATTTACACTACTGTCAGACAAAGCTGTGCAGTTAGTGTAACAAAATTAGCAATTTATTCCTCTTAATGTTTTAACTTTTTTTTTTTTTTATGCAGACATGCTAAAACAGTACTGGGAGCCCACTTAAAATTAATGTAATGATCTGTCAGGAAGGCGGAGGAAGCAGCCTGCTTTGAAGTTTTTGCCTGTCAAGATGAGAAAGAGGCTCTATCCTGTAATCTAGTCTATACACCTAAAGTCTCAGAATTACTGCTCTGATCTTACCGCTTGGTGGGGGAAATAGGCTTAGCTAAACCTCTTATGGTCCTCTTATCCTACAACACACACACACACACACCAGTTGTTTATCTTCTTTCACAAATGACAGGTCCAAAATGCTCTCTTCTGGCAGAAAAAGTATCTGATTTTTAAATTCATACTTTTCAGAAATTATCCCCTTTGTTGAATGGTTCCCCCTTCCCCATGACCAAAATTAGGCTTGCAGATTCTCCTGCCATCAAAATGTGTTTAAAAAGAAATAAAGGAATTGACATTAAACATTAACCATATTTGGCTGTCTGTCAAGGTTAAATTATACTGCAAAAATAAACGATTGCTACAGATCTGGCATTTTGTCTCTATTTCATTTTGATATCATGTTTTTCCCAAGTGTCACAAACATTATAACAAATATAAATTGTTCAGTGTAACTACATACAATGATGTAAATCATAAGCACTGGTTGTACTTTTACCCCATATAGCATACACAGTAACACCAGGCAGCATCCTCGTCACAGAGAGAAGTGGTTCTTAACCCACTAAGTCAGACCTTGCACAGATATCAATAATGAATATGCATGAGACAGGATTTGCATACAAATCTCTCACTCATATTCACTATGGATATCCTGAAAATCAGTTTGGCTGGGTGTGTGTTTCGAGTACTGGGTTGAGAACCCTTGCCCTAAAGCAGCGTCTCTCAAGTCGATCCAGGATTATGTACCAGTCTACTTTTCAAGATATCCACAATGAATATGCATGAGACAGATTTGTATATATCGACAGCAGTGCATGCAAATCTCCCCCTCAAATATTCATTGTGGATATCCTGAAAATCAGACTGGTTAAGAGGTACTCAAGGACTGGCTTGAGGAACACTGCACTAGGAGAATCATTATTATTTTCTAGCTCATAACTTCCACAGAGTGACCTCTAGTAAAGCTCTACCTCCTGCCAACCCAAACAGCTTTAAATCTGCAACTACCTAAGATAGAATCTAACATATGAATACATCTTTTAGGGGACATCAGTTTGCAAAATGAAATGTACTCCTATTTGCGGCCAGAAAGAAAAAGGGCTACATTAAAAAATAAAAACAAAAGCCTAAACAGATTAAGTATGCCTCCAAAATTTAGTTTATTTTTTTTGCAAAACAATATAATTTCAACAAAGAAAACATCAAGCTTAGGAAAAATCACAAGGGGACTAGACAGCACAAAAGTCTGAAGCTTCTCAAATAATTCAGAATTATTGTAAGGACATGGGAATGGAGGTGGGGGGGGGGGGGGGGGGAGGAATATTTGAACTTAACCCTCTCTGGTAGAGGCCATGTAGCCGCAATCATCAAGTGACAGACATTACCCATCTATAGCTACATTTTTTCCTGCTGTCCTCCAGAACATAAAAGCCAGCTCTGTAGGTGCTAGTGGACGCCGAGTACTCCATCGCTGTACCAGGGAGGGGTAATTTCTATTGAGTTTGGCACCTATGCTCCATAGAAGAGTATTTCCTAACTAGGAAAGTTATATTGCAGAAGGGGTCCTTTGCACAAAACTGCCAGCTTCTGTGTTTTGTAAGCAGGAACCCCTTTTGTAAAATAACCTCACAGATTTCCCCTTTGCAAATGGTAAACTTTTGCACTTGGTTCACAACATATAGAAGCTTACTTATAACTCTGCATTAATGAACTGCTGTGATGGAGTTATCATGCAAAGCAGTTCAATAATGCAGAATTCAGTGGAAAAGCGTTCATAGGGCAACTCCCCCCCCCCCCCCCCCCCAAAAAAAAAATAATAATAATAATAACACCACAACTTTGTTTGCTGGGCTCCATAGCAAACTTGCTCTAGAAACTTTGCTAAGGAGTTTACTAGAATCCAAAGCACACTTGTGCAGGAAAAAGCCGCTAACCCACATGGGGCCAAATGAACAAAGTTTACTATGCTATTAACAGTTTGCTTTAGACAGGTTCTAACCAGTCTAAAGCAAGCAATCAGATAGCTAATAATGAACAAAGGGGTTTTCCGTGGCTCTAACGAGTGCCGTTAGCAGTCACCAAGAACCCCATGTAAAAGTATTCTAATGAGTTCATTCATACTCTAATATGTATACTGGTGGGATACACAGCTCCAGAGCAGCATAATTTAACAAGTAAATTTTATGGATGCTCTGGAGCTGCTGGAGAGAAGAGAAGCACAAGCAGGCAGCTGCAGAAGGCTGCCTGCTTGTGCTTCCCACCTCTCACCTCCCGGTGCCCCCCCTCCAAGTCGAGCCCCATCGCGAGCGCCCCCCTCCAAAATTTTTTTAAATTTCCCTGGTGGTCCAATGGACCAACACCCCTTCCCAAATCTTTTTCTCTCTTTTTAATTTCCCTGGTGGTCCAGTGGACCGTGGCCCACCCTGAACCTTTTTTTCTTACAATTTTCTCTGGTAGTCCAGTGGACCACAGTCCCCCCCCCCCCCCGACCCCACCCTTCTGTGTACCTTTAGAAGGCGGAGGCAAGTGGGTGGGTCCGCACAGAACAAAGTGACAGTGCCCAGGCCCTGCGCATTATGGGATGCATGGGGCAGGGCTAAGCACAATATAAGGAAAAAGCTCCTTATATGGTGTTTAGCCCCACCCAGTGCATCCCAGAATGCACTAGGGAAGGTCTGAGTGCTGCCACTTTGTTCCAGGCAGGCCTGAGGCAGGAGGGAGGAATTGTTACTCTTGCCTCCACCTTCTAAAAGGTACACGGAGGGGTGTGGATGGGGTCGGGAGGGGTGTGTGCACACACAACATGGGGGTTGCGATCCACTGGACCACAAGGGAAAATTGTAAAAAATAAAAAGTGTGGAGGGGGCCCAGTGCATTTGACAGCTCTAACTCGCAAAACAGCAGAGCAATGCACAAAGGGGTATCCATGCAGCTCATTTGAATTCGATCACCTTTGTGCATCGCTGGCTGTTAGAATGCTGACCTCCGATATCAAATATACAAATCTTCCCTTAACACAGAAAGCCGTTACAAGTGTTAAGGATTTAATTTTACAAGGAGAGAAATTTAATTTGACTGTTGAATTAGGCCAAGAATTAGAACAAACTTCAATACTGCCACTGAAGTGGCTTGAAATACTTAGAATGTTTCCATCAGTGATTCATTCTGAAATACTACACTTGCCTCAGAAGAGAAACTGAAATAAATCACAACAGCACAGCACAAAAGTGTAGAATGTTGCACACTAAAAGGCAATGGAAAGCAGCAAATCATCATTTTTACTGAAGGCCATGAGCAAATGTAGGAGTCAGTTCTGTGGGTGCAGTGAGTACTGAACACCCCCCCAATACTGAGCAAGCCCCTTTACTGAACCCAGGGAGGGGCAATTTGGGCTACATTTAACAGCCCCAATTATTTTGAAAAATTGGTTCCTATGCATTTAAGTCCCAACAAATCAGACTGAGCACCTACTGACACAAGAGTGAGCTGTATCCTGTCCCCTTCCATCCGTATAAATTAGTCTTGGGGTAGTGCCTCCACGAGTTTGTTTTGTGCTTGCTGTGGGAGAATTATGGTACCTCACAATGGAGAGAACTGGTCACTCTACTCTAATAACTTGCCTACTATAGTGAATCTGAAAGCCTCATTTTTATTTAGTGTTTAAGAAGAACCCTTAAGCTTGACACCATGCTTAAACTACAGTAAAAGGACAGTGGGAAATGAACTGAGTAAGAGTGAATGTTTTCCTACTCCTGTGCTGCTCCACTGAACAATCCAGTCTCCTATTTAATTAATTACAACTGTGTGGCATGCGGATGCACTCGTCCACATACACACACAAGCTGTATCCTGTGTGCAATGCAATAGTTTAAAGGTAACATACCGTAACAACCACTTATCACTTACAAAAAAAAAAAAAAAAAGATTTAAAGTTGTTCTGATTAAATTCTCCTGAGAGTGGCCATGTCTGGAAGAGAAAATGTGATGCTTTATTTTGCAACCTGCTGCTGAATATATAGTAGTAACGTATAGTAAATGACTGCAGAAAAAGACCTGCACGGTCCATCCAGTCTGCCCAACAAGATAACTCATATGTGCTAATTTTTGTGTATACCCTACTTTGATCTGTACCTGTGTTCTTCAGGGCACAGACCGCATAAGTCTGCCCAGCACTATCCCCGCCTCCCAACCACCAGCCCCGCCTCCCACCACCGGTTCTGGCACAGACCGTATAAGTCTGCCCAGCACTATCCCCGCCTCCCAACCACCAGCCCCGCCTCCCACCACCGGCTCTGGCACAGACCGTATAAGTCTGCCCAGCACTATCCCCGCCTCCCAACCACCAGCTCTGGGACAGACCGTATAAATCTGCCCAGCACTATCCCCGCCTCCCAACCACCAGCCCCGCCTCCCAACCACCGGCTCTGGAACAGACCGTATAAGTCTGCCCAGCACTATCCCCGCCTCCCAACCACCAGCCCCGCCTCCCAACCACCAGCTCTGGCACAGACCGTATAAGTCTGCCCAGCACTATCCCTGCCTCCCACCACCGGCTCTGGCACAGACCGTATAAGTCTGCCCAGCACTATCCCCGCCTCCCAACCACCAGCCCCGCCTCCCAACCACCGGCTCTGGCACAGACTGTATAAGTCTGCCCAGCACTATCCCCGCCTCCCAACCACCGGCTCTGGCACAGACCGTATAAAGTCTGCCCAGCACTATCCCCGCCTCCCAACCTGCTGCTGAAGGAAAATTGCTTTGATTATTCAGCAGAGACTAGGTATGTGCATTTTGTACTGTATTGTTTCATAACAAGATGCACTATTCTGTTTAAAGTGTGTTGGATACTACATGCCATTACAAAACATTGCAAATTTCAATAAAAAGAAAAACAAAACACAGGAAAAATAAGGAAACTAAAGCAAAAATGTCCTATTATACCCCCTCCTAGTGGAGACAGCACATAACAGCATGCATAATAAAGGTAGCAAATTACTTCTAAGGTTGGGATTCTATTACATTTTTCAGTATTTCTTAGAGTAACTCGCAGTATATAAGATCTCACTTAGTGATGGCTGATGAAAGTTCAGTCATGTTTTTCTGATAATTGTCTTTCCTTGAGTCCTTGTCGTATCAATCCAGACAAATGGGGCTTAACTCCCCCTGCCAGCAAATAGAGACAGAACCCAAAAGTACTTATTTCCTGTGTATAGCCTGGTGCAGCCCAGGAGTCAACACAGTATTCTCTGTCCACACTAAGGGTCACCAAGTGCTACCTGTAATATCCTGTTTTATATCAATTTATTTTTATGTTTACTTAGGAAACTTTGCACCACAGAATGTCCAAGCATAATTCACTGCTACTAAAATAGGCAGTCTTAAGTTCCACTGGGGCATATCAATCCAGCTATTATATTCCTCTACCTTTCTGGAACCCTGAGGAATGTCCCCGATTACTTGGGACTGAGTAGTCCTGGGCTTGCAAGCATTCAAACCCAGTAAGGCATCTTGCAATATGACACTGCCCCATAGAGTTGACTCTAAACATCATGGCCTTCTGGGGTGGGAACCTGAACTGGTCTGGCTGGACTCAAGGAACAATTATGAGGTTAGCGTAACTGAACTTTGCTTTTCATCCCTGCCGAATGTCATACTGACCCAGGGTGCTGCCAGTACAAGTTGCTAGTGAGACCACACTTGAAGCACTGTGTTCATATCCCCCCCAAAATACTCCCCACAGAACTGCCACACTCCATAAATTACCTTATCCCCAAAATACCCCTGCATCTGCCCCACCACCCCACACTCTGAAACTAAACCCCAGAACTGCCACCCCACACTCTGAAACTAAACCCCAGAACTGCCACCCCACCTCAACATGTGCCCCATCTCTATACACTGCCCCCTGCAACTACCCCACACCTCAAAAAATACCTCTGCAAATGCAGATAGCACCCTAAACTGCCCTGCCCTGTAAAACTACCCCATAACTATCCCACTACCCTGTGTACTCACCTTGAGCTATTACTGAATAAAGGTCAAGCTAAATCAAAATAAATAAATAAATAGATAACTTTGGCCCACTTTATGCAGCTTCCTGGCTGTTTGGTGGTTCTGTCAGCAGATATACTCTGTTCATATTGAATACGAGAGAAGTTGTGAAAATATTTTTTTTTTCTTTTAAGAAACTTTTTTTCATCAGATACTGCAGCTTTTAGTGGCTCTTATGCTGGAGATTGTTTTTTTGGGACATTATTCTTTATATGGCATGCAGTTGGAGTGATGCCATTTATCAGTTAAAATGTAACATCATTTGGCCATAGAACACCCATTTAAGTGGGCAACTTGAGGATGTGTTTGCTAGCTTAAATGATGACCGAAATTTGGCTCACTTATTTAAATCTTGATGCCTCATAGCACGAGGGCATAAGTGCCACGGTTTTACTACTGAGACTGACCACTCACACATTATTTATATTCTTATCTACTTTCACTCCTTCCAAGTTTATATTAGTTTTCAGAAAACTCCTGTTCTACCTCAGGCTAGTTAACCATCTCCCTGCTTAAGCTCCACCCCTCTGACTCAGCAGGTGTAACTTTACCTACATTAAAGGAGGCTCAGTCTCCGTAAGGGAGTGGCCCGTATGTGAACCCAGCCATGTACCACACAGTGGCTTTCCCTTTTGGGGGGTGGGGGGGAATGGGAGTAATTTTCTAAAAAGGCACATGCACAGTACGTTCACTTATGAAATAAGCATTATAAAAAAACAAAACACAAACAAAAAAAAAACGTACGCACAAGATAGGCACCCTATTATAAAATGACCCTCTAATATTTCAAAGTCTATAGAGTCTAGATTTGTGCTACAAACAGCTAGCTTCCATTACAAATTATTATGCAAACCCTCTATTTAGATCTCTGAAAACAAAAAGAACAATGGCTTCCTCTCACTTCCATTTGCACCTATGATTTTATGATCGCAGTGTTTAGAGGGCAAATCCTCTCTCATACTGGAGACATTGTTCAGAAAGGACTTTCCTCATTCCGTATCTATGAGAGAATTGTTATTGAATAAGGGCCCATTACGTGGCCTCATGTGTAAAATAGTAGTTGGGGAATGTGGAAAGAGGAGACAGAATTTAGTAAAACTATTTTGGTACATCTGCATAGATGATCATGCAGTAATTCTAACAAAATTTTACTTTTTTTAAAGTGTATATACCACCTTAAAACCTAGGAGGTTTCCAAAATTACACGCATAATAAAAATAAGACACAAAAATCCAGTTATTACCCACTAGATTAAATCAGATAAATATAGTAATCACTACTCAATAGAATGTTGCCACAAAAAGCTATTAATTTCTTTTCCTTGAGTCGTACTAGACCAATCCAGACCCATGAATTGTATCCCCATATCTGTAGAAGGAGGCAAAAAAAATGTAAATAGTCTGGTGATATTACTACCGTATTTCCCCGAAAATAAGACACTGTCTTATATTAATTTTTGCCCCCCAAAATGCGCTAGGTCTTATTTTCAGGGGCTGTCTTATTTTTCGGGGAAACATTGGGGTTGGATCGGGGTTGGCCCGCCCGCTCTCCGTCACTCCTGGAACTAACCTGACTAACGTCCGCGAGGGCGGGGCACGGGCCCTCACAGCATCTCTCACCTCCGTGTGAAGGCGCTGCAGCAAGTAACAGTTGATCGCTTCCCTTTGGACTTCCCTCCTTTCCTCTCTGGCCCGCCCTCGTCAGACGAGGGCGGGCCAGAGAGGGAAGGAGGAAAGTCCGAAGGGAAGCAATCAGCTGTTACTTGCTGAAGTGCCTTCACATGTGACGGAGGTGAGAGGCGCTGTGAGGGCCCGGCCCGGTGGCAGACGGAGGGGGGCAGCGGGGCAACGAGGGTGCGGAGGATGGCGGGGAGGCTGGGGCTGCAGGAAGCCGTCATTTCAATGCAGGGGGGAGGGGGAGCAGCGGAGACCTGGGAGGGGGGGAGCAGAAAGGAGAGCACAAGAGCCAAAGAGCCACACAGTCTGGCAGCAAGATGTCCACCATTCTCATCAAAATCAGCTCCCCATTCTCCTCAGCACAAGCCCAGAAGTTGGATTGTCATGGTTATCTCCTCAGGTGATGCCTGCAGCAACCTGGAGCTGCACAACACCGAAACAGGGCAGCCCCTGTCACAGCAGGGGCAGTAGAAGCTGACTCTCACGACTCTCACATTGTCACTCCATTGGCATAGTGGGTTAGGAGAACAAGCTTGTGTCCAGGCTTGCCCAAACTGCTGTGCTGTGTTCTTCTATGACTTTATTAACGGCCACAGACAAATTTCCCTTCTTTTTTTTTTTTTTTTTTAATGGCAAAGAGCTTGGGTTGGGGGGGGGGGGAGCCCAGTAGGAAGAGAAAGGACAGAGACTCATCTCACTTGAGGGAAGCCCACAGGCAAGACTTAGGGCCACAAAGGGGAAAGCCACCTTGAGCTCGACTTGGGTGATGGTTTGTGGACCAATGCTCAGGAGCACAGGCCATAGACTCAACCTTGGCACCACAGCCCACAAACTGTGGCCGAGAGAATCAGGCCCATCATACTATCTGCCACCCCAGTCCAACCTGCACCATCTGCTGGAGGCAGAGAAATACCGAGGTATTCCAGGCTTACTATTCCTTACTGCAGTGATGTCACTAGAATATTCAAATCTATTTGCCTCTCATCTGCAGGTATGAGGACACAACCCTATTGGTCTGAACTGACCTAGCAAGATGATAAAGAAAGAACATTTAAATATTTTAGGAAGATCATCTTTTCAGACCTATGTACGAGTTCTCCTCATGGATACAAAATGAGATAACCCTTTAGTACATTGGCTCCATTGTGCTATATAGATCTCGTCCCTATATTTTAAGTGATGTGAAATTTAAAAAAGTACAAGCAATTGGAAATATTTATCTTGGAAATGAGAACAGATTGCTACAGATAGTGGGGAAATGACTGAACCCCAAAATTTCAAATCCTTACACAGACTAGACACTATAAAAAGGGAATTCAATAACTTAGGTGCCCACCCCCATTACACGTTAGATATGTAAAATACCAGCACTAAACACGTCATTGTAAGTGCTAGAAGGGCACCTAAGTGCTATTCTGCACATATCCACTTAACTGACAATTTAGAGAGTGTGTATTTGCAAGGGGGGCATACACAGGGATGGAACAAGCAAGGGACATAGGCGGGGGCTCCCAGTTACACATGTAACTTACTGAACAACTGAAGTTACACACATCCCTGACACATTTAAGCTCTCCAATACTGAGTTACACTAGAACTCCTCTGTAACTAGGTTTCATTATAAAACAGGCATCTGCTATATGAACTTAGGGCATCTAAATGGAGGCTCCCACTTATAAAACTGCTTCCTATGTCACTGAGCTTCTTAAGTTAGTCATACCTACTAACACATTGTATATGTGGCACACGAACAAGCTCTCTGAATACATGCTGCTTCTGTTCTTTCTGAAAAATGTTTTGTTGCCAACACATGACCTAAATTTACTATAGGAGAATTTTAAGTTGTACAAATCTACAGTACTTTTCTAGCAGATTTTATCTGTACAATCTTGTGGGAGGGACTGAACTGTGAGGATCAATGGTCAGTAAGCAAGGTATAGCTCATATCAAACTTACCTTACCAGTGCATCTGGTTTGCTCAGTTGGTTATTTGGAATACAGTTTTCCATTAAGTCCTTATGAATGCTTGGGCTCTTGCTAGTGCATTTCTGCTTTTTCTCATTCTTATTGGACGAGGAAGGGATGCTCCCATTTGACGTACTGTGATTACGCGGTGACGAGTTGGCAACCCCACTGGCGTTTTTGTAATTTTTTGACGAGGCAGTGCATGAGTCCTCTTTCAAGAGGTTTTCTGTACTTCCTACAAGATCATTATTTAATCGTTTGTTATTGATATGGTTTTCCATATACTCAATTTCTTGTATTTTAGAGTCTACAGGTTGCAAAATATTATTATTTATTCCAAGGTTGTGTTTTTTGGTTTCCTTGTCCCTTTCTTTTCCTTTTTCTCTGTATTCAAGCTCTGGTAATGTTGTACATATTTTTTTACTTGTTGAAATGCCTCCATTGTGCTGTAAAAGCATTGAGGAATCCACATCTGATAACCCTTTGGCTGCTGTAACAGAAACAATGTACGAAGAGTGTCAAGATAAATAAAATGTGCTTTAAATAGAAAGTTAGTACAGTTAGCAGAAACATATACAAGATCTGCAGAAAGGCAAGAATGCATGAGATCAGTATTGAAAGACTGAAATCTCATTTCGTCATAAGTTAATTCACATTACTGCAAATACAGTAACCAAAGAGACCTCTAGTTAAAATAAGCTAGGCAGGGGTCAAGAATGTTGTCATATCGTAATAAAGTTAAGTCCACCATAACTTCCCTTCACAAAGAAAAAGGGAGGTTTGGGGGCTGCAAGAAGTTCCTACAGATTTTTTTATGCTTCACAAGACAGTAAGCAAGTTGTACGACTGCACAGATCAATTCACTCAACAGATGCAGGCTGAACATGGTTCGCATGCTATCATAGGAGCCGGCTCTGTGGGTGCTTGAGCACTCCCAATATTGTGAAAGTTCCTTGTATATGTGCAGGGATGAATTATTTCCACTGAGCTTAGCTCCCCCAATAATTTTGAAAAGTTGGCTCCCATGCATGTTATCATATCTCACATCTATAACAAATTAATGCAGAATTACAGGGCAAAAAGCACCCACCTTCTTCTGCTTCCCTTTCTTGCCTCTGTAGCATCTGTTGTTCTGGAGGCAGGGCCTGCTGGAGAAGCTGCATATAAAATTCATTTTCCTTCTGTACCTCCTTCTGTTTTCGTAGCCGCATTTTGTAGCTGACATAACTTTTGAAGCCAAAACCCAAGGTCACGACTGGATACCCAATACTAGAAAGATATACATCATCCATTTAAAATTACATTAGTAAATATTCTTAACTAAGTTTTCATTATTAGATGGATGTGTTTTAAGCCACCCTTTCCTATTAAAATATGGCATATGTTTGTGCCGCCACACTTTAAAACATATTTTCATAGCAAATTTAATATATATGTGCCTGAATAACATCTTATATAGAAAATGTGTTTTATATATATATATATATATATATATATATATATATATATATATATATATATATATATATATAAATTCCAATTCTAGGCTAAAATACTCAAAATAGTTGTAGTTTCATAAACATGTTATCTTAAACAACCATTCTAATTAACAATCTTTATTCAATATACTATCAAAACATTTTGTGATTTTTTGGATAGTATATTGAATAAAGATTGTTAATTAATTAGAATGGTTGTTTAAGATTTTATATATATATATATATATATATATATATATATATATATATATAAAATCAGCTCAAAATGCCTCTTTAAAAATGTAGGGCCCCTATTACCAAGATGCGGTAAAAGGGGGCCTGTGGTTGTGTCAGTACGTGTTTTTGATGCGTGCCTCGGCCCCCTTTTATCACAGCAGCTAAAAGGCTGGGGTTTTTTGTTTTTAAGGAAATGGTCCTACGCTAATCACAGGGATTAGTGTGTGGCGGAGCCCCTTACTGCCACCTGTTTAGGTGATGGTAAGGGCTGTTGCGCTAACCCAGCGGTAACTGGGCGAGTGGCGCTGCCCAATTATTGCCCGGTAAGCCCCGGAGCTACAAAAAATTTTTTTGTAGTACTGGCAATGGCATGTTCTGGGGGTGGGAATTACCACTGGACTCTTGCAGTAGCCCAGTGGTAGTTCTGAATTGCTTTGCACTAAGTCCTTTTTAAAAGGGCCCCTTAGTGCATGATGCTTCTAAATCAACTGAAGGTAAAACAATTTCTTAAACTAATTTTGTATAAATTCTCTCTAATAGATGGGTGTGCAAACTTATCTTTTAAAAAATACGACATATACTGTTGGACTGTCTGCTTTGTTTTGCTTTTTAGATTAAATACTTTGTATTTTACTCCCGAGGAAGGTGGTAGTTAAAACATGACGTTAGGTTTTATTCTTGGTTGATATGTTAAGATTTTTTACACTGCATTTACTTATATTTTGGGGGTAGTTATTATGGTGTGGTAAAAGTTGGACTTTTACTGTACCCTAATTTACCAAAGGCATGACCAATTTGTGGTTTTAAAGGGGCAGGGCAATCTACGGTGAATCACCCCTCCCTCCTGACACCCCCACCTTCACCCCAAACAAAGCCAATCCTCATCATAACCGACTGAAAAGCCCCCCCCCCCCAACTCTCCCATAAGCCCCCTCCTCCCCCCCTTGGCCACCTTTACAAATCCTTGGACTTTCGGAAATACAGGGTAGGAGTGATCTCCAGTCAGTTACAGCAAAAGAACGTACTCTATGTTTCAAAATGCCTGATAAAATTAATTCCATGTTAACAAGGTTTTAAAAAAACAGAAGGATACCGGAATAAATGACAGGATTTTTAAAGGTATGGAGTAGGAGGAGGGAAGAATGCAGGATACCTGTAGAGCAGGGGGTGAGCAACCAAGTTCCTCAAGGGCCACAACCCAGTTGGGTGTTCAAGATTTCCACGATGAATATGCACGAGATATATTTCCACATAATAGAAGCAGTGCATGCAAATCAATCTCATGCATATTCATTGTACAGATCTTGAAAACTTGACTGGGCTGTGGCCCTCAAAAAACACAGTTGCTCACTCTTGCTGAAGAGGGTGGTACCTTCCCCCTCAACACCTCCCCCCCCCCCCCCCCCCCAAAAAAAAAAAATGCTGAAGCTAAAATCAAAAGGACCCGGATACAAAATCATAAAAATGTAACCTGTTGAGTTTTCATGCTTTTATCCAAATTCAAACCTTAAATCAAAATGTAAGTTAACAGTTTGGGTGTATTATTTATTTATTGCATTTCTATCCCACATTTTCCCACCTCTTTGCAGGCTCAATGTGGCATACAATGTGTCGTTATTGGTGGAGAATGGATTGGGAGAAAAACAGTTAGTGTTGTATACAGAGTAGCTTAATCAAAATAGAACAAATAGATATAAGTATTAAACAGTGCTTATAATAGGTAGTTGGGAATGTCATAAAGAATATCGTAAGCGAGAGTTAGATAAGCAGATATAAGCAATAACAGTGCAGATAGTAGATAAGGTGGTGAGATAATACATTTATAGTTGCTGATCTAGTTGATATGCCTTACATATGATGCTTTCCTGAGATACAGAGTGGCCCAATGTAAGACTCATATTGTAATGTTGTTGCAGTCAGTTCTGCACCAGGGTCTAGTCAAACATTCTTTTCCCAAGGAAGATTTATCCAACAAAACCTAAAACTGAATACTGAATGTATTTTCCTAAGCAAATGAGTCTCTAGAACAAGACACCTTTTACTGGACCAAAATAAGCATAATCCACAGGTCCTATATCAAGACCACATAAGCTCTCAACCTTTTGATGGGACCTAAATCATCTCCAAAGCTCACACACATTTTTTGAAATTAATACATTGGTTCAGTAGAGCGAAGTTATTTAACTGTAGCAGATATTCTCAGAGGACAGTACACCAATTCTTCTCACATGTGGGTGACATCATCCATGCAGCCTGGTACGGAAATGCTGCCCAGCGTCCATTCCCTTTAAGATTTTAAGGTTGTGCTCCTACTCACATGTACAAGTGTCTTCCTGCCCGACTCGCAAGTGCAAGACCAGTAGTACTATAATATAGCAAAGAATTAAATTCAACTCCTAGGGGAGGCGGGACAGTATGTGAGAAGAAGTGGGAGCCATATCTCCCTGGGAATGGGAAGATACACATACAGAAGGACCTGCCCCCCAACGAAGAAGAAAGGAATCCAATGCCTCTCTTGTGTGACCTGAGCTTGAGCAGTACTGAGGGATTTTACGATTGTCAAAGAAATCCACTGAAGGAGTGCCCCACTCTTGGAAAATCTCACTGGCAATGTCGATGCTTAGAGACCACTCATGAGGTTGCCTTACTCTCCTCAGTCTGTCGGCCAGGCTGTTGAGTTTTCCTGCTAGGATGTGGCTCTGAGAACTATCCTGTGCTGGAAGCCCAGTTCCATATAACAATGACCTCCTGACACAGAGGGTAAGATCCCGTACCCTCTGCCTGTTGACGTAATACATCGCAACCTGATTGTCAGTTTGAAGGTGTACAATTTGGTTCAGCAACTGATCTCTGAAAGCCTTTACAACTTTCCAAATTGCCTAGAGCTCCAGGAGGTTGATCTGTAAATCCATCTCCTGGGCTGACCATTGACCCTGAGTGTGAACCCCATCTCAATGAGCCTCCCCACTCCCCCCCCCCCCCCAGTTGGATGCATCTATCATCAGCACCCTTTGGGGTGGAGGAATTTATAATGGTAGTCCCAAGGTCAAATTGGACTGAATTGTCCACCAGAGGAGGGAAAGAGCCAGCTCTGGGGTTGCTCGGATGACATCCCTAGGTTCCCTGTGGTATGGTATTGCTCCTGTTCCAACTACTCACTGGACCATCAGGGCTTGTAAGGTAGGTTGGGGGGGGGGGGGGGGTGGGAGAAAGGGGGTAGAACCTGACTACCAAACATTGGTTAATCCAGAATGTCAGATAACTGCTCTTATTGGCACATGCACTTGTATGAATATAGGGCTCCTAGAATAATTCCCTGTATCGCACAAACGTTCATGCACAATGCTAAACCTTCTCCAAGGCAAGTGTAACTTAGGAAAGCCAGCACATGCTCTTGTTGGCGGGTGAGTATACACACGCACACATACAAGTGAATGTGCCAATAAGAGCAGTTTTCCTATTAGAAACAATGAATATGCCTGCAAAGAATACACACACAACACAGTGCCATTTTATAACAAGCATTTCCCATACGTAAAACAACTTTACACACAGGAAACGCTTTATAAAATTACCAACAGGGAATTTGGGACGAGGGGGGGTGTAATAAAAAGGATTTTAGAGTTTGCTTTTCAACTCTATCTGCCTTGACCAACAAGTGCACTCGGGGGTCTGTATTTGTGATTAGAAGTAATTCTGTTTAAAAATGATTAACTTTGATTGTGCAAAAACAAGTTGGAATGTAGAAGATAAGACACAGCTCTAATTAGTTATGTGAAGGGAAAGATGGAACTTGTTTTCAAGTTGAGATTGGCCACCTGGACTTGGAAACATGTGGCCACATTCCCACAGTATGGCTTGTTTACCTATTCTCAAGTATTCTGTAATTTTCCTTGGCTCTGAAAATAAGCTTTAGTTTAATAAAAAGGGGGGCTTGTTGCAGCAGAGCTTTGAGGCTCATCTGTGGGTGGACGCATAATGCAGAAAAGACTTGTTCCTGGTCATAAGGAGACTTCGGGCTTTCGCTGCAACAGGCCTCCCCCGGCTGATGAGATAAGGGCCTGAACTTCCTGATCATTGATGTTGTATGTATAATATGTATATATCTGTCTTATAGCTTTCTTTTAGTTAGATGATTTAATCATTATATATATCTTTATCATTGTAGATTTTAGAACCTCTAATAAAGGTCTCATTTACCTAATACGAATCCAAAAGAATCCACAGTAATTATTGAGTAGTCTGTATCAGTGAGACAGGCTGTAAATCCATAGCAGTATAGGGGGCGGGCGGGCAGGCGGCAGCATCTCCTCTCCCCTTCCCCACTCCTGAGAACAGGTAGGGTGGAAGAAGGCAGGAGGGGGAGATGCTGGAGACAGGAGATGCTGAATGGGAGAATAGGGAGGAGAAAGGAGAAATGCTTGACTACAGGGTAAGGAAAGGAAGGAAAAACAAGTATGGAGGGTAGGGTTTTCAGCCACATGGGTGGGGGGTGGAAGGGAAGAACACATCTATAAAAGGTTCACCTAGGGCATCAGTTGCCTTTGGACTGTCCCAATCTGCCTGGGTGAAAGGCTTTTGGTAATGAGCTATCTGAAAATTTCCTATGCTCCCTGTGGATAAAAATACACGCTGATGACGCTTTGTAGCTGTGAGGATCTGTTTTGCTTTGACCACAGCTACACTTTGCTACCACTCTACCCCCGCCCTCACCAGTAGCTGCCGCTCTAGGTGTCCACCTAGTCTGCCTAATGATTAATGCAGCCTTAAGGACAGAGGAGATATAAGAGGCGTCTAAAAACCTCGAAGGTCTATGGCCCAGATGCGCAAAAGTAAAGGCAGGCCTAGAGACCATCTAAATATAAGAGTACAAAAAGAAAAACACAAAAAAAACATTTTAAATGCTTATACAGTGGTGGAAATAAGTATTTGATCCCTTGCTGATTTTGTAAGTTTGCCCACTGACAAAGACATGAGCAGCCCATAATTGAAGGGTAGGTTATTGGTAACAGTGAGAGATAGCACATCACAAATTAAATCCGTAAAATCACATTGTGGAAAGTATATGAATTTATTTGCATTCTGCAGAGGGAAATAAGTATTTGATCCCCCACCAACCAGTAAGAGATCTGGCCCCTACAGACCAGGTAGATGCTCCAAATCAACTCGTTACCTGCATGACAGACAGCTGTCGGCAATGGTCACCTGTATGAAAGACACCTGTCCACAGACTCAGTGAATCAGTCAGACTCTAACCTCTACAAAATGGCCAAGAGCAAGGAGCTGTCTAAGGATGTCAGGGACAAGATCATACACCTGCACAAGGCTGGAATGGGCTACAAAACCATCAGTAAGACGCTGGGCGAGAAGGAGACAACTGTTGGTGCCATAGTAAGAAAATGGAAGAAGTACAAAATGACTGTCAATCGACAAAGATCTGGGGCTCCACGCAAAATCTCACCTCGTGGGGTATCCTTGATCATGAGGAAGGGTAGAAATCAGCCTACAACTACAAGGGGGGAACTTGTCAATGATCTCAAGGCAGCTGGGACCACTGTCACCACGAAAACCATTGGTAACACATTACGACATAACGGATTGCAATCCTGCAGTGCCCGCAAGGTCCCCCTGCTCCGGAAGGCACATGTGACGGCCCGTCTGAAGTTTGCCAGTGAACACCTGGATGATGCCGAGAGTGATTGGGAGAAGGTGCTGTGGTCAGATGAGACAAAAATTGAGCTCTTTGGCATGAACTCAACTCGCCGTGTTTGGAGGAAGAGAAATGCTGCCTATGACCCAAAGAACACCGTCCCCACTGTCAAGCATGGAGGTGGAAATGTTATGTTTTGGGGGTGTTTCTCTGCTAAGGGCACAGGACTACTTCACCGCATCAATGGGAGAATGGATGGGGCCATGTACCGTACAATTCTGAGTGACAACCTCCTTCCCTCCACCAGGGCCTTAAAAATGGGTCGTGGCTGGGTCTTCCAGCACGACAATGACCCAAAACATACAGCCAAGGCAACAAAGGAGTGGCTCAGGAAGAAGCACATTAGGGTCATGGAGTGGCCTAGCCAGTCACCAGACCTTAATCCCATTGAAAACTTATGGAGGGAGCTGAAGCTGCGAGTTGCCAAGCGACAGCCCAGAACTCTTAATGATTTAGAGATGATCTGCAAAGAGGAGTGGACCAAAATTCCTCCTGACATGTGTGCAAACCTCATCATCAACTACAGAAGACGTCTGACCGCTGTGCTTGCCAACAAGGGTTTTGCCACCAAGTATTAGGTCTTGTTTGCCAGAGGGATTAAATACTTATTTCCCTCTGCAGAATGCAAATAAATTTATATACTTTCCACAATGTGATTTTCCGGATTTAATTTGTGATGTGCTATCTCTCACTGTTACCAATAACCTACCCTTCAATTATGGGCTGCTCATGTCTTTGTCAGTGGGCAAACTTACAAAATCAGCAAGGGATCAAATACTTATTTCCACCACTGTATTTAGGCTGCAGAAAAGAGATACCAATGTGTGCTTCATGTCTGGGTTTTACTAGGTGCATGTGCACAGGAGTCAAGCTTACCACATAACTCTTCTGCGCATGCGCCAGCACAATCCTTCTGCCGAACTCCCTAATGCTCAACACTATGAGTGTCCCTATATTTGCATCTCATTAGTGTTGACCATTAGGGCGTTGTTTTTCTGTGCTGTTCCAGCGGTATTTTTACGGTGCTATTCAGAACAGCGCTGGAGTTGCATTGGGGTCTAAAAGCAAAGGATGCAGGAATCAAGTGCATCAGGAAGTACCGAACAGTGTAAATAAAAGGACACATCTAGAACTTACCAATGTGCAGCAAATGGACGACAAAGATCTACATGAAAGTTTTTGAGATCTTTAAATCTAATTGCTGCTTCGATATAAACAAACAGTATCCACAGCGATACCGTGGGTAAACATACTCCCCGTTCTAAAGAATAAAAACAAAACAAATTTATGTGAACAGCTACTTCACTGATCATCATCAGACAGTTTAAACTTCATAAGCTACAAAACATCCATTCAGCAAGAAAGAATGACAATTATGAATAAAAACCTTATCTATATGAAATCTATGAAACTACTTCTCACAATATCAAATGAATTTCTCATATATAACAAATTCCTAAAATCATCTCTGATTTTCCAACTCTGTGCTTAGGTGAAAGAAATGAAATATAATAAAATTGTTTTTAAACAGCTTCACAAAAGGGCAGCCAAAATTATATGAACTACAATATCAAGTAAAAACATTTAACAGACCCAACCCACACCTCTGTAGAATACACACATTTAAAAGATCTATTGTTAAGGGTTAGCTACCATCTGACTCGCTTTACTAATATTGCAGTAATTGACCAAATGTTTTACTCATATTTCATGAATCAAGAGATCATCTCAACACAGAGGGGCCCTTTTACAAAGTGGCGCTTGCAATTCCGGGACTACTGCTGACTCAACATGGCTGCTGGCGGTAGTTCCGGGTTGAGCGCGCCATTTCCGGGGGAACTACCTATTAGAGAGGCCGGGTGAGAAGCAGCACTGTTTTCACTGCAGCGGTGAGGGGCAGGGAGAAGGAGCCGCTGGACTGCCATGCCGGGAGAGGTAAGAAGAGGTGTGGGCTGGTGGGAGAGACGACGATGGCGTTAACGCATTAACATTTTTAATTGTACAGCCCTAATTAATAATCTTAAAAACAAAAAACCTCACACTGTTCACTCTGGTCCTGCTCCAAAGGATTCACCATCTTCCCCCAATACACCCCCCCCCCAATATCCACATATATTTTTTAAAGTAAGAAACACAACGCTATTCACTCGTAACACAGTATATCATATCATTACAAATTATTGCCAGCTTTTATAGCTATTACCAACCTGTTGAACTACTAAAGATACTCAAGTCTTGTCTATTATAATCACAAAAACTTCTGAAACAACTTCCAGATACTTCTTATTTTAGAGGTGGGAAGGACAGTTTAGAAACATACAACTGTGTTTAGGTAAAAACACAGTGAGGCATATTTTCAAAGCATAGGTTTCTATGGAACTTTGGAAGGCTAAGTGCTTTGAAAATATGCCTCAGTGTGAACTGAAATTCAGGAACCCTGGCTGTAATCAAAGAAAGTGAATACGAAGCATACAAACTTACCTGTATGCCAGACATACTGTACCCACACGTATGTGCTGGCAGCAAAGAAGAGCCATTGCACTGGTATGAACAGCAGGCATATTATATCCGACGTGAAGGCTACACAAACAAAGAATACTGAGAAGGCCTGAAAACACAAAAGAAGGAAAACACACCTTTCAACAAGTTACCTTTAAAACACATAGTCAAGAAACAATCCAAACTCATGAATCCAACAATTAACAATTTCACGTATTAAAAACACACTCTCCCCTTGCCCCATTCAACAGTTTATACCTGTTCTTTTACATTTCCAGCTTTATTATAACCAGAGCTGGGATCTGGCAATGCAAGTCTTCATTGACCTGGGGATTTCTACCTTAAATTTAAGTAGAGGAGTGTGGTAGCCGTGTTAGTCCACTCTTACGGTTATCAATAGAAATCAAACAAAATAAAACATGGAAAAGAAAATAAGATGATACCTTTTTTATTGGACATAACTTAATACATTTCTTGATTAGCTTTCGAAGGTTGCCCTTCTTCGTCAGATCGGAAATAAGCAAATCTAAAATACCTTAAATTTATAATGCTCCTTGGTTCCCTCAACATAGCTAGTCTGGTCACTGCAGTGAAAATCCTAGCCAAAAGCCATGCACCCTTAAAGCAGTAACCACAACACCCTCTCCAACTGCAGGCGCTGTGAGCTCTCCCTCCACAGCATCCCTAGGTCCTAGCTGACCCAGTGAGTGGAAGATCCCAATCGGAGATAATACTTTTCACCTTAGTCACCAGCATAATCACCCTCCCCCAAATTTTTAATCCAGTTGGTTTTAGCGTTTGTAGAATTCTCTGCCATTTTCTACAGGGCCAGGGTTTTTTTTTTTTTTTTTTTAGTCTTTTAAAACATGCAAAAAGCTACCTACTAAGATTAATGATTGCCACTGCTGTATAGTAACTAAGTAAATGTAACTAGTTACTGTACTTAAGTAAACGTTTTGTCACCTTTACTTGTAAAGAAGTACAGGATAACATTTGTTACTTTTACTGAATTTCATCAATTTTTACTACTTTTACTCAGTTACATCTGACGTTTGCAGTTAAAAGTAAACAGTGAATGCAGAGGTGAGATGTAAATGATGATTCCTCAGTAAATCAAATGAAACAGCAAGATCGGAAACAGGATTTTGTACTGCAAACCTTGTCACGCAAACAGTGGATCACCTCATCTTAAATTTTGATGTTCAGTGAATATAGCATAAAAGAACAGTGGCATTGCCTATGTTTGTTAACTGGTTACTGGTCTCCAGGAAAACAGAACAGTGATGAGTTCAGTCACTTTAAAGTGGAGATGAAGCTAAAGCTTTTAGCAATTCTTGGTGAACAGACATGTTGGGGTGACTGTCCACTGGACTTGTAAGAGTCTTTAGAGAGGAAGTCTGATTGGCATCAGTTCTCGAAGATATTCAAAACAGAGGTTGCCATCATTGTTAGAACAATGATTCCAACTTTGTGAACGCCTGACGATGATAAGAAGATAAAAGATGAAGATGCAAGGGATAAATTAGATAGAACTACTTCTAATGTAGACGACGATGACAATAATGATGATAAAAGTCAAGTGTTTCAGAGATTCCCTTGATCAAAACCTGCAAACCCGGTCAGAAGACATCGGTAATATTGCAACCTGGCCCGATTTGAAGGAACTTTTTAATCAGACTGAACCATCCACTTTCTGGTAGTGCAGTTGTTGACCTTTTTTAGCTGTGTTGGATTAATGACTCACAAGTGCACTTGCACGAGTGACAGTCATTTTCTAAATTTAAAGTTTTAGTAAAAGCAAAGTAAATTGAATTGTACAGTAATAGTAGTTGTGATAAAAACATTAACGAAACTTGCATTCATTGCAGTTATGGTACTTTTACTTTTTACTCAAAAAATATTATATTAAGCAACAACTTTTTATTTTTACTTTCACTTAAGTAAATTTTTAAATAAAATTTTCACTTATTTTTACTTAAGTATTAAAATATACCTTTTTTTTTTCTAAACTTTCACTTAAGTACTTTGAACAACACTGCTGATTGCCCATGATTGTCAGATATACAGAGGCTCACTGTCAAACTACATAGGACTTACAAAGTTACACAGTTTACTATAGGGCTCATTTTTGAAAGAGAAAAACAGCTAAAAGTTGCCTAAAGCAGATCTGGATGTTTTTCTCACCGGTATTTTTTCGAAACCCATTTTGCACACGTTTATCTATGCAGTTTGTCTGCAATGCATCCAAGTCTCAAGGAGGCATGTTGGGGGCATATTAACATAGTAGATGACGGCAGAAAAAGACCTGCACGGTCCATCCAGTCTGCCCAACAAGGTAACTCATATTTGCTACTTTTTGTGTATACCCTACTTTGATTTGTACCTGTCTTCTTCGGGGCACAGACCGTATAAGTCTGCCCAGCACTATCCCCGCCTCCCACCACCGGCTACTTAAGAGTGGAATTTGGGTGTTCCTAAGACTTGGACATTTTTCAGCCAAAATGAACAAAACAAAAAATGTCCAGTACTAAAACTAAGATGTTTTGGTCTAAACCTGTTTTAATAAACACTAATCCACAAAAAAGTACCTTAAATGACCAGATGACCACTGGAGGACTAAAGGAATGCGCCCCCTTACTCCCCCCCAGTGGTCACTGATCCCCTCCCACCCCCCAAAGAAGTGAAAGAAACAGTATATACTAGCCTCTATGACAGCCTCAGATGTTATGGCTAGTCCTAGTAGAGCAGCAAGCAGGTCCCTGGAGAAGCCTAGTGGTCAGTGCAGTGCACTGTGGAGAAGAGGACCCAGGCTCATAATCCACTCTGTTACACTTGAATGTGTCAGCTCCCCAAAACCCACCACAAATAGGTGGCACTTGCAAACATGAGGGCTATTATATTAGTGTATAGTTGGGTACAGTAAATGTTTGGTGGGTTTTGGAGAGCTCAGCATACAATATAAGGGGGTAAGGGTGATGTGTATCTGGGAGCTTTTATGTGAAGTCCACTGTAGTGGCCCCTAAGGTGCCTGACTGCTTTGCTGGGATATCTGTGCGGCCAGTCTACTAAAAATGCTGGCTCCTCCTACATCCTAATGGCTTGATTTTCTGCGTTTTTTTTCACTTGGACATTTTTTTTTTAAATGGACCAAAAAGATAAATGCACAGAGCATAAAAACATCCAGCCATTTAAAAAAAAAAAAAAAAGACATTTTGCTCTTTTGAAAATGGCTATAATTAGCCACTTGAATTTTGGTTGTTTTGAGCAAAACGTCCAAAGTCGAACTTAGACATCATATTGAAAATGCCCCTCCATGTAACTTTGTAAGTCTATGTGCTTTGAAAATGAGCACCAAAATGTTTTACTTGTCTGTTGGATTTAATATACTGCATATAAAAATATAGTTTAGATGCCAAGATCCTGGGGTTGGGTTCTTGAAGAATAATCCTTCGCTTGAGAAACAGCACCTTGTTTATCAGATGACTTGATGTTTGGAACTGCAAGATATCAAGGGGGAGGGGGGTGATGGCTCGGCTGTGTTAGGTTGGCTAAAGTTGGGATGCGTGCAAAATTTTTTGTTCTTTTTTAGGTTACTTGGAAGTTCTGGTGATTCGGTGCTTTATCCTTTTAGTTTTTATACAGCCTTTATTTTACTGTGCCCCTTCATTATCTATTGTAGGTTGGGCTGTGCGGTTTTCCAATATTTTAATTTGGGGATGATTTTGATTTAAATGTGGATGACCAGATAGATCATACAGCTTCACTGTTTTTAGGGTTTATGTAGGGATTAGGGTACCATGTTATAAACTGGGTTAACACACTGTGGTAGGCATGCATTGGATTTCGTTTTTTGGCCAATGCAGGCTCCTTACTTAATTAGTTCCTTACCGTTTCAGCATTATCCCGGACGGATCATTTAATGGTACCATTTATTTTAACTGTGCCTGGAAGGTTGTCAAGGAAAGGGAGGGGGTGTGGGAGAGAAGATAGGATGGTAAGAGATTTTTCAGTAGTTGATTTGGAGATTTTATCCTTTTTTAGTGGTGGTTTTCCAGGTGGGTTTCAGAATTTTTTCTTACAGGACCAGATGTTGACTTGGAGGGAGGCGATATCATAGTGAATAAGGTGAGCGCCTTGTGAAGGATTTGGGAGGGGGGGGGGGGAAGGGGGGAAGGGAGCTTGAGTTAGGAAGAATCTACGGTATCATGCAGGGCTTACTTTATTAAATATACAACTCGGATGGCGGAGCGGTGTTGGTGTAAAAGTCATTCTTGGACCGATAAGTTATGTTTAAGGACATAGCAGCAGTATTATTCAGCACAGATTTGTGAGGCAAAGGTGGCTTACTTTAATGCTCTGGTTAACATGCTCCTAAATCCAGCTTAAAAAAAATAAAAAATCTATCAAGTACTGCAGGGTATGTAGCTTAAAAATGGGGGGGGGGGGGGGGGGGGGGGGGGGAGGAGGGTATGGATCTGCCGAGGCCATCGGTGGATTCTTTCGAGAATTATTTTGTGCAGAAAATAATAGCATTGTGTGTGTGTGGGGGGGGGGGGGGGGGCGGGTTCACAGATAACATTGAGAATGATGTAGTACAGGATTGCTTGCAAAAGGTGGCTCAAAGGTAAGAGACTCCTGGAGAATCCATGTTGCACAAGGGTAAAGCAACTTCTGGACTAACAGGAGATATGGGGAGAAAAGGATAAAACGTTTTTCAAGGGTATCACCTAGGATTCTAACAGAATCTACAAGTGGAATTTGCTTACCAAGAATGGTGGGTAGAGAAAGGAAATTAAGTGAAGCACCAAGGGTGCATAAACAGCAGTGGTTTTGGAAGCATAAGTTTCAGGCCATTCTTGGATAACCAGTCAGCTATCCTATTCAGTTTGTGGGATATCTCCATGACGGCTTGGGTTGTTCCTTTAATGAAGTGTAAACAGTAACTGAATGTCATTTACACAGAAGTAAAAGCGAATACCAAGATACTGAATAAGGAGAGCGAGAAGGGCAATGAAGAGATAGGATAGGCCCAAGAACTGAACCAATACTACTAATCATTTCTATAGTGATACTAGATATATGCAGTGCTACACACTTGAACATGAAGAGACAGTCCCTGCTCGACAGAGCTTACAATCTAATCATGACAAATAAGGGATAAGGGAACCCTGGTATACTTCAAAGGGAAGATCATGAGAGGAGGAAACTGAACCCAAACAATGGACGTGAAAACTTTACCATGGAGATATGAACGAAACCAGGACAACGTTCCACCAGAAATGATTGGCTCTGACAAACAGTGAATAAGGGTGGAATGATGTACGAGATCAAAAGGCAGCAGTTAAGTGTAATGACATGAAAAAAGTGGTATGGTTGAAGTTAGTAATCCCTACAAGAATGGTTCCGTGCAAAAATGCTATCTAAACCCTATTTGCCGTGTAGTGGGTGTAGTGGAGCTTCACAGCTCCCAGCTGCAACAAAGGAGCTTGCTTTGCGACCACACTGCAATTGGCAATGGGGTTTTGAGAAAATACAACTCCCAGGAGGCAAAGGGGAAGACAAAAGCATTGAGAAGGAAGCTGCCAGGAGGAGCAAAGTATAGAGTGAAGGTGAAAAAAAGTAAATGCGACGTTTCCGATGCCTGAGAGGAAAGGCTGTGCGGTTTTTGAGAGAGAAATGAAATTTAATGAGAATTTCACTGAGGAGACACAAGAGAAGTACCGGTATGTTGCGGAGGAGGGAGACTAAGACAACGCAGGAAACCCGTGCATGCTCAAAGAGTTCTAGTCCGATTCGTCTGACCTGTTCGAGAACTCTGGCACAAAAGGCTCTGTCAGATGATGTCACATAGAACGTGTGCGCATTCCCCTGCCTTGTCTTTGGAGAACTACAACACAGGAAGCCAATGATACTGTCTCAGAAGAGGAATCATATGGAAACCATAGTTCCTTGCCCCACTAAGGATGGCTGTTGGGACTAACTGTAGTCTTTTTATATGAAACTAGTAAAAAAGGCCCGTTTCCGAAACCAATGAAACGGGCGCTAACATGTGGCTTTTTGTGTGTGTGTGTGCAGGTTGTTGATGTGTCTTTTGTTTTGTTTTTTTGCTTGGGGGTTGGGGGATGTGCTGTGCTGTCCTTGGTCGCTGTTTGCTGCTGGCTGGGTCGCGGGTAATCCTTCCAGCTGGGCTGCAGCATGTCCTGTTCGCCCACGTCCCAGATGGTGACGGGCACGTTGTTTTCCGGCTCCTCTGACTCCATGTCAAGCGATCCCAAATATAGTCTGTGCTATAGGCCCTCTGGCACTCTTCAGTACTGGCATTAGGCATTTAAAATTTTCTCCTCCCCCCCCCCCCCCCCAGGTCTATTTTTGCACATACCCACAGCAGGAATATTCTTCTCTCGTTCCAGCGGTGGTTCTGTGCTCTCCGTGCTGCACAGATAATGAGCCATTCTGCTGGGGAATGCTCCTCCCTTATTGTCACGTAGTTTCCTCTGATTGGTCCCGTCTTACGTTGCCTAGTGTTGCCTGGGAACGGTGTTGTGATGGTCCTTTGTGTTTCAGAATGTTGAGGGTGTTTTTTCTGATTGGTCCGTCATGCGAGGGCAGGACAGAGAGACATGGTCACCACCATGAATCCATGAACCCTTCAGGGAGTGACTGAGTGACTTCAGAACGTTGAGGGTGAGTTTTATTATAGTAGATACCTTTAAGCCTATTACACTACAATAAGCTATTAAAGGCTCAATGCATAAGTCAAGGCACGAAGGACTTTGGCATTGAAAACTTTCCAGACAGAACACACAGTACGCAAAGTATAGAAAGATTTCCTGCTAATCAAAAATTAGGCGAATATCCAGAATAACGCCTACAATTTTTAAGTTGTCACAAACCATAACAGGTGAACCGAATAGTTTAGAGGACAAAATGTGCAGGCATATGCCCCTAGAGAAAAAAAATAGCTTCCGTCTTTTTAGGATTTAACTTTGTTATTATCAGTGCAATCCATCACCACATCAAGGTTGTGATTAATTCATTAACAGCCTGGGAAATGTATTAGTCAAAAGCAGTGAGCAGCTGTTGTCAACAGTATATACATATTTATGAACATTTACACCCCACTTTTTTTCCACAGTCGTGCGGACTCAAGTGGCTTACAATGTGCAGAATAGGCCAAATTACATTGGGAGAATTACAACAGAAGAGGGATGAAGAGATGGGGAAAGGGCTAGAAAGACGGAAAGTAAGATGAGGTGATACAGAAGTAGACAATCCAAGACAGGCCAGTCAAAGGTGGAGTCCAGGGGCTGAAACGGCACTGAGTGACTAGAACAGCTTCCAGCAAGGCAATCCAAAAAAGAGGGCAGATGAGATATCCAAGATCGACCATATGTTAGATTAATGATATTTATTTAAAGAATTTACAGTACAAAATAACTCCATTACACTTATTACTACTGGATCTCCATTACATTGCTGCAACATAGAACTTGCATATAAAAACCACTGTACATAGCCCATAACAACTACAACTTAACCCAGATTTACCCTATGCAGCTCTCCCCCCCATCCCTATCCCCTCCCTAACCCTTAATTCCCCCCACCCTCTGGCATGTCTAGAATAACTTAAGCTGTTAGCTTAGTAGCTTCTTACCATTTGTCATATATTTAGTAAAAGAAATGCCAGGGTGAGGGTGCCACTTGGAGTTTTTCCTTCTTAAGGACTACTGCCTACATCTCCAGATATCTAAAGATGGCGGCAAGAGGGAAAGTCTAGCTCAATAGCAAGACTAAACCTTGCTTTTTTTTGTCCCATAGGCCCAATACTCAAAAGAGACAAACTAATTGACCAGAGCCCCTCAATCTGGGGAGCAGAAACCTAGCCCCAATTTTCTTTTACATAACAGGAAGCACACAGCTCTTTAAACCCAAGTGTTTGTAACAGTATGGCCAGTGGTGCAAGAAAAGTCCTGTGGGCCATATTTATTAAGGTGTGCTAGCATTGTTAGCACGCGCTAACACTAGAGACATCCATAGGAATACATGGGTGTCTCTAGAATTAGCGCGTAATAATTTTCAGCTCGTGCTAAAGACGCTAGCATGCCTACAGAGTGACTTAGTAAACAGGGCCCTCTATTTATAACTAGCAGATGATAAGAGTTCTTTGAGAAAATGGTGGTGTTTAATCATACAATTTCTTTGGGTAATTTTAAAATGTGCTGAAAAATATTTAGACTTAACAGACTTGGAAATAAGCAGCACAGTTTTTACAGTAAAAGACATTTCTGTTGCACTTGTTAAACTATTCCAAGTTCTACCTGTGTGAATTCAAGCACCATCTTTCAGATCTCATATCACATAATGCAAATCTTAGTATAAAATTTAACAAAACAGAAAAGTCTAGAAAGCTGTACTTCATATAAGCTGTACCAACTAATTTTTAAATATGTTTTTGAACTACAAAATTCTAACCTATGCCCACACCCCTGGCTATTTTTGTACTTTACTTTTTAAAAGGGCTTCTTTCCCTTCTTCAATTTTCCTTTTTACTTTTCCACTCACCCTCATCCAACTCTACTCTTTTATGGTACCATTAATACAAGGTGATAGAACCATCAAGTAAGCTTGAGTCCTCTACAGACTTTCCTTCCCTGGAGAGTAGCTGACTCACACAACCCTGAGTTAATGTGTGCTGAAGGCAGTATTTAATGCAAGTGTCACTGTAAGCTTATTTACCTTGCAGGATCTATCATTCATTTTGTATGGACTTGATGAAGTAAGTGTAACATGAGAGTTGGTCACATCTGACCTGTAATGGAGGTACCAAATGCAACCTGTTTGTTGACATTTATTGTCAGGATTTAATAAAAAAAGACCTCTCTCAATTTCCTCCTAGGTATGATATAGTTTCTTAGCTATATTTGTCTGTGCGTGAATGACATCCCTCTCTGTGCAGCTGTTCTGCTGGATTTTACTTGACAGAGAGAGAGAAGATTCTATTAAAAGGAAATTACATACTCTCATTACGTGATACTAACACCACACATTCTATATGGGCCAAAAGAAAGAATCTAACAGCCACCGCCAATATATGCTTGTGTTAACATTTGTGCAACCAGCACAAAAAGTCCAATTTTCAGCTTCAAAATACAAAGCCTCACTGCTAGTTCTAAGATCAGGAAGCACTGACATTTAAGTCTTCTTACCACCAGGGCAGATGGCACAGCAGCACATTCTGGTAACCTGACTGTGTAATGGTTTCTAAGGAAGAGGGGGAACAATATTATTATTATTACCCAGTTACAGTTATGCAACCGAGTCACATGGATAGAAGAGGATGTGTCTGTGGCAAAGCAGGGATTCATGCACCGCACTAAAACTAGACCATGTTTCCACACAGACAATGATTGCATTCTTCTACAGGTTTCAACTTTGTTTATTCTGTTATTTGTACACTATTTTGCTGTGTTATTATTAGCAAAAGGCGGTTAATCAAATTTAACAAACATGTTAGACAGACATCACAAGGCTGCAGTTAATCCTAACAAATAGACAAGACAGTGTACAATAAGGATAGATTTTAAGTTGTGTAACAGCATAACAACAGTAAATAAACGACCAAATGTCAGTGTAAAACAGTTAAAACAATGAGGTAACCTTGAAGAGTTTTTGGAAGGGCAGGATGGATCAGCTGGAAAGGCCCAGTGCCTGTCTGAGAGAGAAAGAGAGAAAGAATAGACCTGAGGTGGAGGGAAGGAAGAAAACAAAGAGGTGTTGCACTTGGGGGGAGGGAAAGGAAGAGAGAAAGATAATGGGCCTGGGGATAGAAGTTTCCAGCAATGTTATGTTTAGTTTTTATACTGTAGTTTTATCTTGATAGTACTTTTTTAAATTTGATGTTAACTCACAGGGTCTGCCTGTTTATTCTTCTTTATTTTTTTATTTTTATTTTAGTTACATTTGTACCCTGCACTTTCCCACTCATGGCAGGCTCAATGCGGCTTACATGGGGCAATGGAGGGTTAAGTGACTTTCCCAGAGTCACAAGGAGCTGCCTGTGCCTGAAGTGGGAATTGAACTCAGTTCCTCAGGACCAAAGTCCGCCACCCTAACCACTAGGTCACTCCTCCACTCGTGATCCGCACTGAACTTTGAGGGTAGATACGGAATATAAGTAATGTAATTTAAAGAGAATTGCACCAGGGGACGGAGAAAGGAAGATAACAGGCCATTAAATCGGTAAATCAGCCATGGGGGGGGGGGGGGGGGGGCATTGGGAACCCAGGCCTCCCAATTTGGGCTCAGGCACTCTCCAAAGCCGCAGTACCTGTTCAATGGCTGGTGGGGTAGCCAAAACCCCACCAGCCAAAGAAATCCACTGTCTCAGTCACCCCTTTTCCTCCTTGTACTGCCTTAAGAGTGAGGAAGCCACTGACTCTTGCACTCCCCAAACAGGCTCAATTCGTGCATGAACTGAATATGCTCAAGGAGTGCTGGCATCAGCGGCTGGAGGCACACCACTTACTTTGTCGCTCCCGAGGCATTACAAAGTGGAAGGGAGCAGTCTTGGCAATGGATTTCTTTGACTGGCAGGGCTTAGGTACCATACTTTTGCTGTTGGAGATGCCAAACGTGGGGGAGAGAAGATGAAATGTGTGGTCCTCCAATCCTTCCCGTGCCCCCCAACTGACTACACTCCTGCGATTAACTGCAAGATTAAAACTTTTAATTGAAATGCAGCCCTACTAAGAATAGAAGCCCTAACTATACTGCTCATTACTTATAACAACTTAGGACACTACATACTAAGCATTTCCTCACAGACACAACATGGGAGAAAATCTTTAACACATAGGTTCATTGGTCTTGAAGCAGAGTAAGGCTGAGTATGAAAACACTTAAAATAATTTTTGTAGAAGTTAATACAATCCACACCAAACCCCCCTATTCTCTTACACATATCTGCCTAAGAATGGCATGCTCAGGTTTGTCTGTAAGCGCTGTCTCAGAATACACCTTTCATTTCAGGTTCTTTTAGTTCTGGCCAATTTGCTGGGAATCTATCAGGACTTAGTTTAAAGGTTTCCTCTCATGTGCACTTGTATAAAATATCTGAGCATGAGGGCCTCCAATCAGAGAAAGAGAGAGAGCACGTTCATCAGCACTGTTAAACACAGGAAGCCTGCATTTCTGTGCCACTTGCATGTCTAAATGTACCGAATCCTAGCACTCATGTGGGGAAGTGTAGACTTACATGTGCAAGAGCCAGCAAAGCAATTAAGCGCTATTTCGTAAGGGCACATATATGCAAGGGGGCAATCACGAGTGCTGCTGCCACTTCCAGAATACATGTTATGAAAGTCCTTTCTGCGTTTAGGTGCCTGCAGTTATGCCAGGTCTGGGTGCGTAAATGTAAGGTACGCTGATGCTGGCTTAAGCCGATGTTCTATAGCGGAGTCCGAGTGCCCAGATGCTGTTACAAAATATGTTCTCAATACACAGAAGGGGAACCGAAAAGGAGGCAGCCATTTATAAAATGGCCCCCTAAATCTTTAGAGTGCTCCAAATTATGTACCACACAGAACTAAACACTGTAGCTTGATTTCAAAGTTATGCAAGTGACCTTATCTACATGCACTCTTATGACTGCATTTCTCCTTACATACAGCTGCTTACATTTCTGGGGTGCCCTTACTATACATACAGTTTACATAATAAAAAAATTTTTTATTATTATTTTAACTTTGAATTTTTATTGAAAAGCTCACAAACAATGGTAGTGATAACTCTCAACCAGGATTAGTTGCTCATAGACAGTTAATATTGTTATCAACCTTTCTTTTAAAAAATATCACCCTCTATGTCCCCCCCTTCCCTCCCCTTTGTTACCCCCACCCATCCCCAAATAGTACTTCCCCACCCCCTTTCCCGCCCAATTTTTTCCCACCCCAACCCTTCTCTCCCGGTTGTCCTGCGTTAATTGTCCCTTAAGCTATTTCCAATATTCGGTTCAAATGTGTCCATTCTGTCGCCTCCTGGTTGAGCTGCCCTGTTCGGCGGTCTGTTAGTTTTTCTAGGTCTGCTACCATTTGACCTTCGATCTCCAGCGTTGTATAGTAGGACCAGAACTTTGTTTCCAGTGAAAGGCAATTAGAGTTTTTGCTGCAGCTAGACACAGGCGTTTGATACGTCGCTGCCATTTCAACCCTCTCCTGTTCCCCCAGCCCAGGAGGCAACATTTGGGTTCGCAAGGGAACGCATAGTCCAGAACTGCTGTTAGATTTCGGGTTACATCTTGCCAAAAAGTCTGCAGAGATGGACAAGACCACCACACATGAAAAAAGGTACCAAAATCCCTCCCACATCTCCAACATTGATCAGTTGAGCCTGAAAACATGGTCTTCACCCGATCAGGTGTATAGTACCACCTGCTTAGTACCTTATACACATTCTCCTTTATTAACACACATATAGAAGCTTTTTTCACCTCTAAACATACAGCTTTCCATTCTGCCATTCCAAGTCCTTTTCCCATGCCAACGTATAGGGTAGTTTAATAAAGTCGTGACCCCTAAGGTGACGATACAGCATGGATATTGCCTTCCCCATCTTATCTATAGAGCCCCATAGGTTCTCCAGATGCTCCTTCTCCTCTGGGTCAGCCTTCAGCCATCCCTGCCCTGCAATAAAGTGTTTAATCTGTACATATGCAAAAAATTCTGAGGCAGGCAATGCATAGGACTCTTGTAGCTCACCAAATGGCCTGATTTTGCCAACCCAGGAGACTTTCTTCCCTTTAAAACCCTAAGCACTTCATTTAGGGATACTGGGGAATCCAACTCTTCTTTTTGAGGGTCTGTCAGTCTCTTTAATCCCAGCTGCCTCAAATATTTATGTATCTCTTGTCGTGGGGCTCTTGCACCCTTGGAGTATGAATTTGTGTAAAATTGTTCAAATTGAACCCTGATGTCCCCCCATTCTGATGATAAAGAACATCCCCAGGTCCTCTTATTTTTGTTATTGTATATTTTCACTGACGCTGGCGAAGACAGCGTGCCAGCATATTCCCTGCCTTATTACTAAACTCAAAGATCCTTTGCTGGGCTAGGCGCCTACAAAATGTCATCTTTCCTATCTGGATCTTTAAGAGCGTCCCAAAGGATCCCATCAGAGATGTCCCCCTTATTTAGTTCTATGTAATCTTTTATGGCGCTCCGCCTCTCTTGGCAAACCTTCACTTCATCTAATAGAGATTCGTTTAGCCTCCAGACTGTAATATGGCTGTCCTTTTCTAACCCACGAAGAGTCACCCACACCGGTGCGTGATCAGAGATGTGTATATTTTCAATGTCAGAGTCTCAAACCTCCCACCATAAGCAGCAACTACACCAGACCGCATCTATTCTAGTATAGGTCTGTTGTCCATGGGAGTAAAAGAAATAGGTTGCAATCTCCACACATCTAGTAAATCCAGATCTTTACGTAATTGTAGAAGTTTCCTGTTCTTTAACAAAGTGTACTCCCTCTCTGTCATAGGTTCTCAATCCCCCCGTTTTACCCTCCCCCACTGGGGTCTGCCAGGGGAAAGCCTTCTCCTAATCCCTTGTGCGATAGCAAAGATATATCCTTCTTCTGTATATGAGTTTCCTGAAGCATTACAACGTTCCATTGCAACTGCCGCAACTCTCTAAAAATAATGCTTCTCTTCCCAGGATTATTTACACCATTCACATTCCAGGAACCCACCCGTAACTCCCCTCCCCTGGTCCCCCCAGCAACCGACCATCGCCTCCTCCAGTCAGTTATCTCCCTAAGGAAGTGTGCCTTCACTGGAGACCCGCATACTTTCATCATACCCCGGTTACCTCCACCCTCCTTTCAACCCTCACTCACTCAATTTCCAAGCATTCCACATGACTTCACAGTGATTGACAATGTTCCCTTGACAAATTGTCCACCAGCTTTCGACGAACTCATCTTAGTCCTGCATGCCTCATCTATTTTCTCCCATCTCCGGTCCGGATTCAGATGTGCTTCTTCTCTCGCCGCACTCTCTCCCATCCATTGTGCTTTTTAGTAGGGAAGCCCAGGTTCTGGTTGGCTCCTTGTTCTTTGGGCAGATCTGTGTATCCCATGTCTGCTAGAACTTTCCAAGCTCCTGCGGTATTTTGGAGCTTCCGGGTCTTGTCCCCCATTGTTATTTGTAATCCAAATGGGTATAGCCAATGGTACCTCAAGCCAGCTTTTTGCAAATGTCGTTATTTCCCTGATGTCCCTCCATCTTTAGAGAGTCATCCTAGCCAAGTCCTGGAATACTTTCAGCTTACAGTTCTTCCACGCGATCTCGCCCAGGGCGCGAGCTTTTCTCCAATCTGACTCTTTCACTGTGAACTTGTGAAAGCATGCTATGATATCTCTAGGCATTCCCTCTCTCTGAGGGCCCAGGCTGTGGTGGGTCCTGTCTATAGCAATATGCTCAGGGCCCTGAGTCCCAGGTAAGCCATCTCCTTGCTTTAGGATAAATTCACAAACTTCCTGCACCACTTTAACAGCGTCCTTGAATTGGACGTCTTCTGGTATTCCTTTAAAGTGCAGGTTACAGCGCCTTGATCTGTTTTCTAGACCTTCTACCATTAACTCCATATCTGCCTGTAATTGGTGCTCTTTTTTAAGGGTTGCTTGGAGGCCCTGGACACCCTCCACTATGGTCTCCACCCTCTCTTCCGTCTCAGCAACCCTATTTCCAATTTCTTTCACCTCCTTGTGTAACTCTGCTACCGCCGATTTAATGCTCCTTCTAGTCGCTATCAGCTCCGATTTCAGCTCCCTGAACCATCGGGCAATGTCTTTCTTATTTAGCTCTTTATCACTAGCCATTGGCTCCTTGGGGTTTGGGTCAAAGTGTTTCCTTCGTCGCCATTTTGGCGCCTTGCGTCACTGTTCTCTGGACCATACTCTTTCCTGTTCCCGGTTTCTCCGTGGTGTATTTAAATTTAGCAAACTTCTTTTGAGCTGCCATGCCTCGGGGAACTGTATAAAAGTTTGCTTGGGGAGGAATCTGTGTCAATTTCCCGGGTATATCCCGCAATTTGGCTCAGGCACCAGCAGAGCTCCGCGATCAAGCGGCCATCTCACAGCGGTGACGTCACTTCCTCAATAAAAATATTTTTATGTATTAGATGTATTAGACTATCCTTCTGACATATACTAATGTCATCATTCAAGACATTCTCTCGCTTCAGTAGTGATCCATTAAAAACAGGAGCATTTTGGTTTTCATCTTTCATCCTTTGAAGAGAGCTTGATGCATAACACAAGTCAGTCAAAGGTGGCAGTGTAATCACCCGTAAACAAATCACATGCTTCATGTCAAAGCAGGAAGGGAAATGACAGCAGGTAATGATCACATGACTCATTCCTGACATTACCACAGAGCTCAACCAATGTTATAACTTCACACGCACATGTGAAGATCTTCTGTTCCCTTCCTACGCTTCCGTGAATTCTGCTCCATCCCCTCGGTTGAAATCATTTCTTATGTAACTGCCAGGTCTACTCTTTTTCAGCCCCTTGCCATGACCCTTTGGATCTAGAGTTTCCTGTCCACACAAAATTTGAAAATCCAAAAGTACATGTATAAATCCAAGCCCTGACCCTGGAGTCCCAGTACTGTGCTTTTTGGGACCAATGACTGGATTTTGACTCAAGAAGATAACAAGCCATGGATCTATATTTCTGAGGTCCCTTTTCCTCCTTATATAAAAGGGGGTGGGGAATGGGACTTGATATACTCCCTTTTTTGTGGTTTTTGAAACTACATTCAAAGCGGTTTACATATTATATACAGGCACTTATTATGTACCTTGGGCAATGGAGGGTTACGTGACTTGCCCAGAGTCACAAGGAGCTGCAGTGGGAATCGAACTCAGTTCCTCAGGATCAAAGTCCACTGCACTAACTACTAGACTACTCCTCCACTCCAAAAAATGCAAACATCATTACAATAGCTTTTCTTTCATCTGATTGGTAGGGATGGGCAGTCAGAACATTGTTGTTTTTGCATATTTGCCCCATATTGTGTGTTTCTTTCTGGGCATGTGTTTGCTACGGGAGCTATGCAATCAAGAGCGTCCACTCTTTTCCCAAAAGTGCATGCAGAATGGCTCTCACACGTGCACGCTATTATTGGTAATTGAAACAAACAAACAAAAAAAAAACACACACACAAAATGCCATGTGTTTTCCTCGATTATCTCCGTTTGTTAATGACACACAACATGGGATATGTCATTGACATTTTCTATGGTGTTGCAAACGACAGCTCCTCCCCACTAACTGGCTTATTTCTATTAATTATTTTGGTAGCTAAATGGATATAATTAGTTCACAGATATCAAACTTTTTTTTAGGTGCATAAATGGCTTTGAACAATTATCCTCTTCCTGTGTATTTACATCTCTGAAGTATCCGAATGTCTCGATCACATCCTTCCTCTGTTCTCAGGGTACGCACATTTTAAGTCCTTACATTTTATTTTCAATTACAACTAAGGGCCCTGTTTACTAAGGTGCCCTAGCCTTTATAGCGTGCGCTAAATGCTAGAGTCACCCTTATGTTCCTATGGGCGACTTAACAAAATAAACCAGGACCTTAGCCACCGATTATTAAAGTCTCAGCTATCACCAATGCACTAGTCCACTCATCCAATATTTGTGATATAATGCACACCCATGAATAGCAAGGGAACCCTCAGATGATTTTGCCACTTCTCATGCAGTCAAGCATACTGCTCTGAAATGGTATAGTGTTTCTTTCATCGGGTATCCCTGCAGTGAGTTCGGAAGACTTTTTTTCCTTTTTCTATAGCACAGTGGTGTCGGGAAGCAGTAATATAGAAAAAGAAAAAAGGAAAAAAAGTCTTCCGAACTCACTGCAGGGATACCCGATGAAAGAAACACTATACCATTTCAGAGCAGTATGCTTGACTGCATGAGAAGTGGCAAAATCATCTGAGGGTTCCCTTGCTATTCATGGGTGTGCATTATATCACAAATATTGGATGAGTGGACTAGTGCATTGGTGATAGCTGAGACTTTAATAATCGGTGGCTAAGGTCCTGGTTTATTTTGTTTAGTTTTGGATGTTATCAGAGACACGATATTCTTGTATTGTTCCGTAGTTGGACTTTATATATCCCTATGGGCGACTTAGCATTTAGTGTGTGCTAACCATTTAGTATGCACTAAAAAAGCTAGCACGCCCTTAGCACAACTTAGTAAACGAGGCCCTAAGTTTGTTGAGACCTTAATTTTCTACACGATCACTTTAGGATTATCATTACTGGATTATGGAAACTCCTTGCATTTGGGATTGCCGACTAAGTTACTTTCTAAGATTCAATTGATTCAGAACTCAGCTGCCAGGTTAATATTCTGGAAATCTCGAATGGATCGTGCAACGCCTTTGTTGAATGTAATGCACTGGTTGCCTGTGCAGTCTCAAATAATATTCAGGTGCTGAGTTTGGTTTTTAAATTTTTGGATGGCAATTGACCAGAAGGAGGATTTCAGCTGGTGAATTTGTTAAATTCTAGGACTACTTCTAGGAGATGCAATTATCTTACGTTAGCTCAGCGGTTTCCAAACTATGTGCTGTGGTAGCCTGGTGCGCCACAGCGAACTCTCAGGGGTGCTGTGGTGCATCGCTCCCTACTTTCTCCTCCCACAGGACCGGCATCTGCTGCTTCCTGCTTCTTGTCCTACTGCCAACGCAGTGCTTGCAGCTTGCATTTTCGGGAACCCACAATTCACACACGCACTGCGGGGACTTCCCTCTCCTGCATCCAGCCCTCGCAACAAGAAGTTGCATCAGAGAGGGCCGGAAGCGGCAGACTGTGCCTGTGTGAATTGCGAATGGCCCGAAAATGTAAGCTGCAAGAACTGAGGTAGGGGCAGGGGAAGGAAGGGGGGGGGGGGCATGCCGTGAAACAAAAATGTTTGGGAACCCCTGCGTTAGTTTATCCATTGACTAAAAGGTAAACGCTACAAAAGCATTTTTTTTCTCACTTCTTTGCAGCTGCTCACCATTGGAATAATTCTTCCATCTGAGTTATGCTTGATAAGAAGTTGTGCTTCATTTTGAAAGGCTTTAGGTCAAGAGGGATATAATTTTATCTTTAATTTTTGTAATTCCTGATAATTTGTAATCAGCTTCATACTTCTCAATTGCTGTAACTTGCTTTGAATCTTTTTTTTTTTTTTTTAAGCGAGCTGGCAAGGAATAAGTCCTTGATAACATAACGTTTAATTTCAACAAGGTCAGTTTCACTACAAATTCACTTAAAAGATTTGATATGTGTGAAATATTTGTAGTCTGATGTAATCTTATTGCTATGGTCTTCCATAAGAGAAAGAATTATACCCCAAGTGGAATACAACTCTTTAAAATTTATTTTATAAGAGCCTGCTCAGAAAAATCAAATTATCTGATAATATGCATCTCTATACAATAATTGGTCAATCTGCCTCCCTGGAAGGCTGGCTGGCTGGGTTCGTAACCGTATGTTTATGAACTTATGTCAGCTCGCCCCCAGCGTTCCCTTCCCTCTCAGTGTTCCACCCTTGCGGAAAGAAGAAATGACATCGGAGGAGGGTGGGACACTGAGAGGGAAGGCAAGGGAAGGCTGGAGGCAACGCGAGCCGAGCCTGTCGCCGCTGCGATCCGAGGTATGGATGGGAGGGGAGGGGAGACTCGCTGGACATGGATGAGTTGAGATGGGAGGGGAGGGGAGGAGAGACTCGCTGGACATGGAGGGGAGGGCAGGGCACAGGAGAATCACTGGACATGGATGGGAGGGGAGAATCACTGGACATGGAGGGGAGGGCAGGGGAGAGAGGAGAACTCGCTTAGACTATAGCCTTCCTAGGGCCCGTTTCATTTTTCGCGAAACGGGTTTGTTTTCTCTTGTATTTTAAGATTTATTACCACAGACAGAAATATTTATAAAAGTCTTTAACTTAATATTTTTTGTGTCTTATTTTAAGCAGATTCTAGGAATTTGAAATGCTTTAGTTAGATGATAGATTTTAGGTCTGTAATCTGCTTCCCTAGAAAATTCTTCCCATCCTAATCATACGAAAAAGCTTTTATTCTTCTTTCCATAGAAGCCATGCATTCAAACTGGCACAATTAATCTCTCTTCCCAACCACAAAAACACTGTTTTATACATACCAGGCCTTGATATCTAAAGGAATCATAAACACTCCTGATGAAAAGCCAGAATGGCCACAGGTATTCAAACCTGAACTCCAGCACAAAGTCTGCCAGCAGTACCAGTGCCCACACTACCAGAAATTTCAGGTACAAAAAAGTACTGTAAGGAAAGATAAAAGCAGGATTAAATTCTCAGCAAGAACAGAGAAACTAACAACATTCATCCTCATTATTATATTAATGACTTCTTTCCAGAGAGTAATTTTCTTGGAAACACGAGTAACAGATTATAGTGCAATTGTAAATTATGTACTTTTTTTTTTGCATTTTAATGTTCTAATGAAAAATTGAAGTACCCATTATAATGTGACGTCTAATGATTATTTTGGTACAGTTATGACCTCAGAACCACAGACACTTAGGGGCTCATTTTCGAAAGAGAAAAACATCTAACAAGTGACATAAAGCAGCATTTGGACATCAAAACATCCAAATCAGTTTTTCTATGCAGTTCGTTGGCAGTGCATCCAAATCTCAAAGGGGTATGTTGGAGGATGCTAATGGCAGGGTTTGCATGTTCCTAAGACCTGGACGTTTTTCACCCATAACGGAATAAAACGAGAGTGTCCAGGACAAAAACTAAGACGTTTTGAGCTAGACCTGTTTTAATGACTAAGGCACACACACACACAAAAAAGCCCTAAATTACCACTAGAGGAATAAAAGAATGACCCCCCCTTAATCCCCCAGTGGTTACGCAACCCCTCCAACTCCCCAAAAATGTAAAGGCAGTACAATCTCAGATGTTATGGCCAGTCCTATTAGAGCAGCAACGTCCCTGGAGTAGCCTAGTGGTCAATGCAGTGCACTACAGAGATGGTGACCCAGGCCTATAATCCACTATGACTGTTACACTTGTGTAAGCCCTCCAAAACCCATCAAAAACGTACTATACTTACATATAGGAGACACCTGCAGCCATAAGGGCTATTGTAGTGGTGTACAGTTGGGTACAGTAGGTTTTCGTGGGTTTTGGAGGGCTTACTATACAATGTAAGGAAGCAACAACTGAAATGTGTACCTGGGAGCTTTTAAGTGAGGTCCACTAGGGTGCCCCACTGCTCTGCTGGGATGTCTGTGTGGCCAGTCTGCTAAGAATGCTGGCTCCTCCTACATCCCAATGGCTTGATTTTGTGCGTTTCTCACTTGTTTTTTTCCAAAAATGGACCAAAATATAAATGTACAGAGCCCCAAAAACATTTAGTAAATGTCCATTAAAAAAAAACCCAAAAAACGACATTTTGCTGTTTTGAAAATGACTATTTGCTATTCAAATTCTGAACGTTTTAAGCAAAACATCCAAAGTCGAACTTAGACGCCATATCAAAAATGCCCCTCTTAGGTATCTAAACATTTTGAGCCAAGGCATTTTATTCTTTCCAAGCTAAGAAATGTTGGGAAAGAATTATTCATTAACTGGGGGAGGTGGGAACATCTGTCTTCTGGCAGCAAAATAACTCCCTGAACAGTTAACAGAAAAGATTAAATCTGGCATGGAAAAAAAAGGAAGAAAGTTTATTAAAAAAATGGTCCAGATCGGACTAGGAGGTTCCACAGAAATAAGCTCCCTAAATAAAATGTCCAAGTGCATTTCTATAGAAGCAGTTACCCTCACCTCCCAAAACTACAACTGTTAATTATGAATATATTTCTGAGATAGTGCACTCTAATTTGAGATTCAAAAAATACACACAGGGCTTCTTTTACAAAGCCACGCTACCAATTCTCGGTGCAGCAAACGAGAGGAAGCCTATTCAATTCCTATGGGCTTCCTCTCATTTGCTGCGTGGGAATCGATTGCGCAGCTTTGTAAAAGAAGCCCACAGAGAGACAAAAGTGTAGACACACACACACACACACTGGGGTTGGAAAGATTTCCACGAGCCATGCTCTGTATGCTTTCCCCACTTGCTTTCTAATGCTGCAAGATATTATTCATAACAATTCAGTCGCTATTCAACTCTGTCCTGAAAACCTAATCCTTTATATCCCTGTGACCACTTAAGCATTTTGCAAAACAGAAAACTATAAAAGGAAATTAGCACCACTAGTACACTGCTGAAGTATACTGATCCAAAATCTCCCGCAACAGATTTAACCAACCGTAAACCCACAAAATGCCAGAAAAGGGAGCCTCACTGCAATCCTTTTTGTCAAAGCTGTTAAGATAAAAAAAAAATTTAAAGTACAGCAGTGTTTTCCCCATAACCCTTTGAATGGGCATCCCACCTGGCTGATTTTACTGACCAGCCAGCTAACTTAATGGAAAATGTTCTAATATGTGCAGTTCTCCCCTGCCCCTACCTGGCAAACATTTCTCCCTCTTCACAGAAATGAAGTATAAACCTGTCAACTAGCAGAACTATGGACAGGCAACCACAGCAAGAAACCTACGCAGTGAAACAGACTGAACTGACAGTGTCAACCTCATGAAAGGGTACAACTCTGGATTTGTCAGCTGTGACTAAAGAAAAGAAAATTATCAGGTAAAACATAATTTTTCTTTCCTTGTCATCAGCAGCAGACAAATCCAGAGACTTGTGGGATGTAGCAAAGCAGTCCGTAAACGTAGGGTGGGAACCAGACAGCCACAGAAAGAACAGATGCATGGAAGGATACCTTAGATCTAGCTGAAACCATCAAGGACAAGGACTGGAAAACATGTATCACAAGGATTTTATTTATTTTATTTATTTATGTTACATTTGTACCCCGCGCTTTCCCACTCATGGCAGGCTCAATGCGGCAAGCAATGGAGGGTTAAGTGACTTGCCCAGAGTCACAAGGAGCTGCCTGTGCCGGGAATCAAACTCAGTTCCTCAGGACCAAAGTCCACCACCCTAACCACTAGGCCACCTCTCAATCATGTAGGGAACCTAGAAAAAAGAGAATGAAGAGGAAAAAACCCACAGGCCTTCCAATTTTGATCAGGTGGCTTAATCCAGACACCTCCACCCTTCTCCTCTTCAAAACCACATAAGCAGAAATCTGCTCTCTTCCGGCACTATCATCCCCCCCCCCCCCCCCCCCAAGTTCTGTGAGGAGGAGGAGCAGGAGGAGGAAGGAAGGACCTGGAACCAACAGGTGTACCCAAGGCAGGCACCTCTACTGTCCTAGACACCCCAAACTCAACTGAACCAGGGAACCCGGAACAGGAGCCACAGAAGCAGGAGAACCAGGAGCTTGTAAGAGACCATTCACAGCCTGCTGGAGATAGACAGTACCAAACTGCCACGTAGGACAGTATGCTTATTGGTCAGTCAGTATTCTCTATCTCCACCTGTTGGTAGATGGTTATAACCCACAAGTCTCTGGATTCATCTGCTGCTGATAAGGAAAACTAAGTTTTAGGAATTATCGCTCTCCTTCCTCACACTCCCATCACGTACCCCAACTGCGAATTCACATTTTCAAAGAATTCTATAACCATGATGACCTTTTCCATTAAACCATATTTATCTATATAACCAGTAATTTTGTTCTTAACAGCTTTCACCATTTTATTGCCACTTCACTTGTCTGTATTGACTTGGGTCATTCAAAAGACCCTTTTGAAAACTAGCAGACATTGCCTACCCGTCAGTTTTGCTGTTAGTCCCAAGGTTTTCATAGACAAATTCAACAAGATGTTTATCTCTGAAAACTGCCCCCATAATGCTGTTATAGCAATATATGTAGGCACAACTAAAAGCTGCGCAGGAAGCTGTACTTTGCTCTCCCAAGTCTCAAATTATTCACAAGGTTCTCACAATTACTTTTCATGCCCTCCCAATCGAGTCTCAAATTATTCACAAGGTTCTCACAATTACTTTTCATGCCCTCCATTGAGGTTCCCCTCATCCCGTGGGCTTAATTACCCCTTATCGCCCCATGTGTGTTTTACACTCAGCATTTGAGTCCCGTCTCACTGTTCTGCCGTATATTGTGCGAGATTAGACTCCACTCGCCACTTGGCCTTTCTCCGTCTTGCACCTTTTCTATGGAATTCTCTTCCCTTGAATCTGAGGTCTAAGCTTTCTTATCCTCCCTTTTGCTGTCTTCTCAAAACTCACCTGTCTTCGTTAACATTCAATGACTCCTTCTAGCCGTCTTCTTGTTCATGGAGATTGAATTTGGGCCCAGTGAGTAGTTGGTGGGTTTTTTTTCCATCTCTCTTCTTTCTTCCTCCTTTTATGTGCTCACTTTAGTTTCACCTCCCTCTGTTGTCTATCCTCTTTACTTCTTCGCTACTGACTTTCCTCTGTCCTGCCATATGATAGAGTTTCTTTTGTTTACCTTCCTTTCTCGTTTACCTTCCTTTGTTAATATTGTACCAAAAGGAAGTACTGAATAAACAAAAACATATTCTCTTGACTAGAGAAATACTGATGTTTAGATTACAATTCAAAAATGCTGGCCACTTTCTAGATGAGTGCCCACCTTTTCAGTACAAAGGTACAAAGTATCAATCCTCAGTTACAGAGAATACGAAGCTGACCCAATTTTTAAGGACTAGGATCCACAAAAATATCCATTTGTGGGTAAGGCTTTCTCGCATCCCCAAAATTCAATATAGTTCTGCTTTCCAGCTACAGAAGCCTGTTCATACTTGGCATATAGGGGAATAAAAAGGAGAAAGCACTGCAACTTGGACAGGATTGATTTTCATGAATGGATGGACTAGGTAAATGCCAAAGTTAGTTTTGTCTCTCTCTTACACACACTTCTGTACACCTATCATGGGAGGAGGAAGAAAAGTAGGGAGAGAAAAAAAATGGGGGATAGATATGGAATGAGACCAAACAATAGAATACAGGGTTAAAACTCATGTTATAAGATAAAGGCATGCAAGTGAAATAAAAATATTGAGTTTCTTAATTTTAATTTTACAGAGAAGGAAGGTTTATGAAGCCAACATTTGCCTCATCCTATATAATAATTCTCACCTCCAACGTTCTATGCTTGGGACCGTGGCTCCCTGGCTGCAAGCGGTCTGCGAGGCAGACACGCACGGACGTCACTGACGTCAACACAGCTGTTTCCCTACTCCTCCTACTGCCTCGGAATCAGCTGTCACCCCCCCCCCCGCACTATGGCCCCCTCGAAACCCACCCCCTCCCGTGAACCTGTCGATCCCCCCCCCCCGGAACGCCGAAAACTGCCACCACCGCCGCTGTTGTTGTGCTACCTTCCCTTCCCGTAGGTTCTTCAATCATCTTCTTTGAAAGTTTAACTCCGTGCGTCTGACAACGGCGGCGGTGGCGGCAGTATTCGGCGTTCCGGGGGGGGGGGGGGATCGACAGGTTCGCGGGAGGGGGTGGGTTTCGCCTGCCTAAGGCCCGTTTCCTTGCCTACAGAAACGGGCCTTTTTTACTAGTTTACAAATAATGCTCATCTAAGTAGTCAGCAAACTGTGGTACGCACAAAGCAAAAAGTTAATAGCTACATTATTCCACAGTATCTTCACTCTTTTCCATCACCATCATATTACTAAACATTACATAAGCACTGTTTTGGTTTCAGTAGCTCATACTACACTTGTATGTTATTGAAAATTATTATCAAGAACAGAGAAAGGACAAGAAGTCACTGAGAACTAAGGAGCCTGCGGCTACAATGTGCACAAATGGAAAGAAAATCCTGTATTCACCCGTGTCCTCATGTGCCTCCTGACAGGTTCTAAAATCTGGTGTAGCTATTACTGTGGGGGAGGTGAGAGGAAAGGGCATCTCAAAACCTACTTTCTGAAGGAAAGGAAGGGCCTAACTACTAACAAAGATTTCCTAACAGCACTGAAATCAACAAGAAACAAAATGCTTATGAGCAGATGTAATAAAAGTGGCTTTGCACATAGCTTAGTACAGCTTCCATGCAATATTCTGGGCACTACCGTGGGTGCCCTATGCTTAAACAAGCTCCTCACATGAGCAAACTGGGCACACAATTTCAGGTAGAAAGCAGACAGCTCATTTACATCCAATAGTAAAGATATTAAGCAAAGAAATACCCAGAAGACCAAGCATATGGGTTTCCAAATGCCAGGGCTTTAACCAGCTCTATAGAAGAGTAAAAGGTTAGCTCTTCTGCTGTCTGTTTTTTTTCAGGCTTTGAAGGGGATGGAGTAAAAACCACAAAACATCATGGAAGGGAGAGCTACATAGCTCTTAAGTGACGTGCTGGATTGTAAATAAGGGTAAATTAAACCTTACCTGCTAATTTGCTTTCCTTTAGTCCCTCCGGACCGGCCCAGAATGTGACTGATGGGTTGTGCACGCCTTCCAGCAGATGGAGACTGAGAAAAAATAAACTGTGACTCTAGCCAGCCAATAAGAGCCCTTGCCAGCTAGAGAAAGATCCAGTAATCTCAGTCTCCAGCAGGTGAGCCCTTCAGTCTCAGTCACTTATTTCTTTCTATTCTGTAATTCTTGTTTTTAGTTATTGGTTGTTGGAATCCTCTGCATCTTTAAAATTAAAAAAACAAACAAACCTGGTTGTTAGAGGCTGAGGCCCATGGGGGTCTCTTAGTGCCTCGGGGGTATTACACTCGGGAGGCTGAGTCCCTCCCCCCATTCCCTCCCAGATGATTGTAGCTGCTGCTTGCTTTACTGGCTACTATTCTTTATTTAAGGTAAAATAAATAAATAAAAAGCGATTCCTCAAGCTCTTCAAGGGAAGGGCTTTTGAGGTAGGGAGAGGCAGCCATTAAAAAAAAAAAAAGGGGGGGGGGGACCAACCGGTAGACCAGTGATGGGCAACCTTTTGTGCTTGGTGTGTCAAAATTCGCCCAAAAACCGAGCATAACACGGGTGGTGTGTCACTTCGAGAAAAAAAAAAACATAATTTCGCGATATTTATAGTTTAAATAACAAAAATGTGTAATTGTAATATATAACTGTATTTAATAAACCAAAAACTAATTATTTAACTTACCTGCCGCTATTTCTAATGGTGGGAAACGGCACCCATGATTTATTCTCCCTTTTTGTTTTCCCTCTCTCATAACGAATTGCTACAAACAAGTAGTGAAAGGAGAATTATAAAAGCAATGAAAAGTGATTTCTTAGCTGGACCAGTATTTTTAGGAACTTCCCAAACAAGTGTGGAGCAGGAGCAGCAGTCAGTGTCCAAGCACAGCTGAGCTAAGGCTGCAACAGGATCACAGAGAGGAAGAAAGCGGCCGCTGACCCAACTTTATTTGTCTGAAGAGAGCAGCAGCTGCCTGGGTTACTCGCACTCAGCACTCAGGTTCCACATTTAATCACAATTGCCTCGAGCCTCAGGCAGTTTTTTCACCTGGCTGAGCTACAACTGCAGTGAGTTGTGATTGGTTGTGGGGAGCCTGTCTGGCGCCTAAAAGGGCACTCCTAATTGGATGATTCTGACGAAGAGGACTGCTGGTTACTAAGGCTGTGAGGTGGGGCGGAGCAGGGGGGTTCTGAAGCTGCGATAAGACCACCAACGCCCCTGTCGCCCCTGCCTAAGACCGGCAATGGCAGTAAGAGCAGGTAGGCTGGGTTCTATTTGCTGCCAGCTTTCAACCCGCGTGTCATCCAAAATGGCTACGCATGTCAGTGCTGACACGTGTCATAGGTTCGCCATCATGGCGGTAGACAGTACCGTGTTGTAGTCCGTTTCTTTAAAACGAGCAGTGCAGCTCCTTTGCTAGTCGCATCTTTGCTTTGGCAATCAGCTGTTTTTTTGTTTTTGCAATGTTGGAAAAAATCCGTCGCTGTTCCGTCTGTCAGCAGTGGGGTCTTTAAATACTGCACCGTTGCGGAGGAGCAGGGTGCATGAGCTGGGAAATCGTCAGCACCATTGGTGGAGGGAGCCAATTCGGTCACTTTAGCGGCGGTTGCATCTCCCTCGCTCCCAGTGCTGATTTCGGTGGGAAACGCCGCCTTTTTGGATGTCTCGATTTTGGCTGCATCTCAGGCTCCTCTGTTTCCTAGGCCTATTTCTCCTATTCAAACGCCCATGTTGGCATCGGGTGAAGGAGGTTTTCCTCCGGAGTTTGTGGTAGAGATGCACCAAGCTTTTCTGCTCCATAAAGCTGCTCCTGTTGATTCTCCAGGGAAAAGATCTCTGGAAGGTGCCTCTGTGGCAGACCCCGCTGCTGACAGACGGATCAGCGACGGAGTTTTTCCAACATAGGGGGAGGGACTCAGCCTCCCAAGTGTAACACCCCCGAGGCACTAAGAGACCCCCACGGGCCTCAGCCTCTAACAACCAGGTTAAAAAAAAAAAAAATTTATTTTAAAGATGCACAGGATTCCAACAACCAATAACTAAAAACAAGAATTAAACAAGAACTACAGAATAGAAAGAAATAAGTGACTGAGACTGAAGGGCTCACCACCTTCCACCTGCTGGAGACTGAGATTACTGGATCTTGCTCTAGCTGGCAAGGGCTCTTATTGGCTCACTAGAGTCAGAGTTTTTTTTCTCAGTCTCCACCTGTTGGAAGGCGTGCACAACCCATCAGTCACATTCTGGGCCTTAGAACGTTGCGGGTGCGTTTTATTATAGTAGATACCTTGATGCAAATGTATCTAGCCTTAACTTGCAAGACAGGAGGGCTACAGCAACACTCTACCAACAAATACTATCAAGGATCCTCTGAGAAATAGGCTACTGAAACTGTTTCAGAACCATTAACTTATTATATTATACTTCCATATATAATTCCAGTATATTAAGAACTGAAGCTTCTCATTAAGAATACATTTTTGAGGTAGTGTGCTCTCTTGTCAAAATAATGGTACTGAGATTCAAAAAGCAAACAGTCAAACAAAAAAAAATGTAAGTTTCTTGACACCTGAGCAACACTGAAGTTCATTCTGGCCTGAGAGAATCACACCATGGCTCTAAGACCTGATGCTCCCGGCATAGTGAAATAACCCCAACCAAAAGCTAGTATTACCATTTTAAGCTCAGAATGCTACTCACAGTCTGCACCCGGTGAACACTGCAAGTTGTGTTCTGGTTTTTACATAATAATGAGCTGTTTTACATATATTTGCATGTTTTGCATCTTATTGCTAAGTAAGCAACGATGACCTAAATATCACCGCAGTAGGGCGAGACAAGCTGTGTTACAGCCCTTTAAGTTGTGTTAGGGCCTTGTCACATTATTTGCCCTTAACGCTGTTAATGTCTCACTTTATAAGACTTTCTTACAGAATGCACTATTTTGATAGCCCTTCTTCATAGATATACTTTGAAGCTATTAGCACACAGAATTGTACAAATATAACAGATCTCAATTTGTACACATCACCTTTTTCTGAATATACTTCTCCCTATGCCAGATCTGTGGGTGCAAATGAGCAAAAGGTTTCACTTTGTCCAAGGAGGGTTAATTGTAATAGGTTTAGCACTCCCAGTCATTCTGAAAAGTTGACTCCTATGTACATCAGTATCTCACCTCCTGCCATGAATTGCTCCCTTGATCTCATCTCAAAATGCATCATGCCATTTTTAAAAAATCATTTTATATTTATGTATTCGTTATATTGCCGTTTATTACAAAGCAACCAGAAGGATTTAAAACCAACAACCAATAACTAAAAACAAGAATTAAACAAGAATTACAGAATAGAAAGAAATAAGTGACTGAGACTGAAGGGCTCACCACCTTCCACCTGCTGGAGACTGAGATTACTGGATCTTGCTCTAGCTGGCAAGGGCTCTTATTGGCTCACTAGAGTCAGAGTTTTTTTTTCTCAGTCTCCACCTGTTGGAAGGCGTGCACAACCCATCAGTCACATTCTGGGCCTTAGAACGTTGAGGGTGCGTTTTATTATAGTAGATACCTTGATCTATAGGGCATGAATGAAAAACTCCAACATATAAAGAACACACAGATATATGACTGGAATGAGAAGGGTATGACTTACTATTTGTTTTTGTTGTTCCTGAGCTGAGCATTCTATATTAAAGGCTGCACCACAACTCTTACAGATCCCAGATGCCAGCCCAGCTGCTGGCCAATGGAAAATAACCAAGACTCCACCCCTGGTTTTATTTTGTAAAACTATCCACCCTCTACTTGTAGAGTTGCGCATTCCATAATGAAGGAGCCAGATAACACAAGTTGAGCAGCAGACGCTAGTCTGAATTCTGTAGGAAGCAGGCAGGGCCATTAAACAGTGCGGGATACTAGTATGCATGGACTGAAATGTTAGGCTGAGGATCTTATGAGACAACTCTATAAACTGGGGCATAGAGGTAGGCTCCACTTACACATGTCAAAGGTGCCATTAATTTATTTGGATTTCTCATTCATACCTTTTTTTAGTAGTAGCTCATTGACAGGCGCTATTTTATAGTACTCTATAAAAGAACCTTGGCACCAAGATGTCTTTACAGAATTGGCGTTAAGCATAAATACACTGGAGTTCTTAAACTGAGATGACAAATTATAAGAAATGTCCCATTAAAAGTTTAATCCTGAACATGACAGCTATCTGTGCTGCTTTCAACAGAGGGATGACAGTCAAAAGTTCTTTGCACCATGTTCTATATCAGTTGAAGATGTTTTGTGCTACGGATTGCTATGGAGAGCAGAAGAATTTTTTTAAGGAAGAGATCTGGGGTCCAAAGACAAGCAGCGCATCAAGAAGAATCCCTGTGCTGCAGACTCTTCCTTAATTGTAATTGGTATACCCGAAATGGCTGGGGCCAAATACCAACTGGTCTTTTCCCTCAAAAATCAAATAGCTTCCAAGTTATGAAGATTTAACTTGAGTATGAGCTATCAGCCAAGAGGCATTTGCATCTAGACACCAATTTCAGTTGTTTGAAGTTAAAGTCTCTTGTGTGTCTAAGAAGATCAACAACTTGATGTCATCTACATATAGAGATGTTTACCCCAAAACTTTTAATAAGTTTTGCCAGGGGAGAAAAAAGTAATATTAGCTTCATAGAAAAAAGCCAAACTTCAAAGGGGAAGGAGATGATAGATCCATACTCCAGACCACATGGAATAAATGCTGGTTAAGACAAATTTCAAATGGGTTTGGCTCTATCATCTTGAGGCCAATGTCCTCAAGTATTGCTAGCAAGAGAATATAGTCAACACACATTTTACCCCTCCTCCTTCCCTTTTATTTAACTTCCCATTACCCATATTTATCCTGTATGGTGTAAGTGCAAGGCTTTGTTCTGTTTCTGTGAGTCTGACGTCCTGCACGTACAACGTGCAGAACGTCAGAAACAGAACAAATCCTTCAGAAGAAAAAAAGGACCTCCTTGGCTGGCGGGGATTGGGGTCCCCCGCCAGCAAAGGTAGCCCATGGCGACGGCGGGGGAGGGTTGTCGGCAGGTGTCGTCAAAGTTGGCGGGGGGGGGGGGGGGGGGCTGAAATGTGCCCCCTCACCTCGGGCTCTTGTCCCCCCTCCCGCTGAAGTCTGGCTATGCCCCTGCAGTACATATGGGAAAATGTATATACACTGGGAGTCCAACATATGCAAACTCATTTCATGCTCAATATAGCTATCATGGAAACCAGACCAAATTTGATGTATTTCTAGGACTAGACTGATAAACACTGAAGCAGGTGATTGAAGTACATTTTTCAAAGGGTTTGCACACAAGCTGAAGTATGTGGTATGGCAACACAAGAGTAGGAGACAGAGAAGCAAAAGCTTTTACTAATGTGTTGGAATTTTTGGAAGAGTATTAAGGTATCTGTTTTTCGGGAAGCATTTGGTGCTTGATCCAATTTCATTTTAAATCACTTAGGATCAGTTGGATCCTTGATCTTTATGTTATACTTTTAAATTTGCTGATTTTTTTTGTTTCTGTTGTATTTTGTTTGTGATATATATTGATTTGTTTCTGGTTTTATGTCAATTATTATATGTATACAATCGTAACCAAGCAAAGACTTGGGATTAGCAGACTACACATAAAACAAACATACAAATAAGCATAGATTAAGAATATAATAAAAGATGGTGCACATCGTTATTAGGACAGTCTACCTTAAACATTTATAATCCCTCTTACCTAAAAGATATGCTAAACAGAGCACAAACAAAAATACAGTGTATATAAATTCAAAACACACAGAAATAAACATTTAGTTTAAAAATTAAGGGGTGGTAGTTAAATCTTTTTTAGGGTATTATGCAATGAAGACTGCTCTTATTTTGTCTAGCATGCTACTTGTGGTCTGCACCCAGTACCCACTGCAAGTTGCATTCTTGTTTTCACATAGTAACCAGCTACTTTACATGTATTTGCATGTTAAGCATCTTATTGCTTAGTAACCAGCAGTGGCGTAAATATCACCGCAGCAGGACAAAACAAACTGCATTACAGCCCTTTTAAGTTGTGTTAAGGGCAAATAACATGATTTAAGGCCCTAATATATATATATATATCTACATACATACTTTTGAAGCTATTAGCACCCAGATTTATACAAATACTCCAGATGAACACAATTTGCACACATATCACCTCTATTTCTGACTATACTTCTCCTTATGCTCTCTGCTCATTGCCTTGTCACACAGATTACAACCTTGAAGTCAGACATGACTACGCCAAGATCCCTCTCTCATTTATCAGTATAGGTGCCCAGCTCTGCGAGTTGGGTGCAAATGCGCAAAAACTTTCACTTTGTCCAAGGGCAATTTGTTTAGCACCCCCAATCATTCTTGAAAAGTTGATTCATAAATGACTAAACTGCAATAGAGAAGAGCATGCTCTGTCTGTACTTATGAAATACTACACCAGCTCTCTTACAATGGGATCCAATGAAGTAAGTAATGCATTTTGACACAATGCACTCACTTATGATCACTGGGATTTGAATGCGACTAAGATAGCAGCAACTTCTTCCAGGAGGTCCTGTTCATTCAAACAAGGAATTCTGTTGAAGCACATCAGTGTGTACACTATCAGTCCTCTCACACCTCTCAATTCTACGCCTGTTTTTCCAGAGCTATAAGAAACATACAGAACTCTTTGTCCGTATATAAGGAATCATCCTGTATAACCAGGCAGAAGCAACAAGACAACTTTTTGGTTGGGAATGGGGAGGAGGAAGCAAATCAATCTTGGCTCCGGTCCCCAAAAAGTTTCTTAGTTGCTAATGTGAACTCCTACACATATATCCAGTACTGCCTTAAGATATTTGCTTGTTATATTACTATCATGCTTTATCATTATCATGTCACCCAAGATATTTTTGCAACACTATTTTCTTATATATTTCCACCATTCATGATGTATTGTAAGCCACATTGAGCCTGCAACGAGGTGGGAAAATGTGGGATACAAATGCAATAAATAAATAAATGCGGTGTGGACAAAATGCCCTATGGCCCACCCTTAAAACAGAGATTTAATCCAAACAACTCCAGCACACTAGCATGGTGCACCTGCATCCCAGCACAGAAACATTATATTTGCATACAATGGGGGTTTCTCCTATATTCACATTTTCCCATGCCTTTTTTTTCTTAATGGTGGCTATCCAGAAAACCCACCCTCAACCCAGATTTCAGGAATCCAGCAGAGCCGGACAGCATTTCGGCTGCCACAACAAAAACAAACAGCAACCACTTCCACCTTCTTGATTTCGCTGCTGGCCTCCTCCAACCACCCTTTTTGCACGATCAGATGCAACACTGAAGGAGGCAGAGATGATGCGCCTTGCCAAGGGGGGGGGGGGGGGAGGGGGGGAGGGGGGGAGTCCCTCCCCCCCAAACCATTTCTACCGCACCAGACAAAGAGGAGGAGCAGGAAGGGAGGCACCGTGACAGGAGGCTCGTCCGCCACCCGTCACACACACAGGCTCCGGCCGAGGCCTAGCGCTCTCTCCGCCCTTCCGTCCTTTCCCGCCCTTTTGTCACCGACGCACCTGCCGTAAATGCCCTCCGTGATTCGGTTCCGTTTCAACGGCCGACGGAGTTTGCTGCAGTCCGCATTCCGCCGCTTCATCCTCCCGTCGCCTCCCCGCCCCGTCCAGCCGGGGAGGAGGGAGTGGAAAATTAAAGGGCAATTTTGAAGTGAACCCGAAACACAACAAAATGAACAGAAAAATCTCTCCTTCTGCCCGTCCGCCGCGGCACTGAGTGGAGACCGACACAGGGTTTGATTTTCCTTTTTTTGAAACAAAGAAATAAATATTAGGACCCTCCCTCCCTCCTCCTCCTGGCTTCTCAACGCGTCCTCGTCACGTCACGCCGACCCCGCATTGTGATGGACGCGGGCGCCGAGCCAATCGGAGGAGCGCAGAGAGCGAGCGAAAACAATGAGCGGCGGCTCAGCCGGCCAATCACGACCGCAGGAAGCAAGGTGACGGTGGGGGATGATTTAAGATTCGTTTACAAAAGGCTTCTCTGAGTGGAGGGGGCGGGATTGACGCGGATGCTCGCCAATCGGTGCCGGGGGGGGGAGGGGGGGTTGCGACGGGTGACCAGTAGGGAACGGTGGGGTGGGAGGGCGCGCGCCAGGGAAGTGCGTGTGCTGAGGGAAGGCGGGGCTAGGCCCGCCGGGGTTTGACAGCTCGCTGGCCAATGGCGCGGCAGCGGGGCGGGGCCGCTGCGCGCGAGCAGGTGTGAGATGCGCCTGCGCGCCGGGAGAGGCCGAACGCGGCGCGGGTGCTTTTCTTTTGGTGTTACGTCTGCAGGAGGGGAAGGGGCTGGACCTGGGTCCGCCGCTCAGGCAAAGGGCTGCTTCGTTGCGTTTTATTCTTTCCAAACTAGGGTGCTGGATAGCAAATCACCTAGTAGGGCTCCGGTTTACCCCCCTCCCTGCTCCAGAGACCCTATGAGCCAAGTGGTTACCGAGGCACGAGGAGTGTCGGGGTGACAGGTGTACGTTTTCAGCCAAAGCCAGGAGTTCTCAACCCATCTCTAGATTTTAGGATATTAACAAAGAATATGCATGAGATACATTTGCATGCGCTACCTACCTCGATTTATGCAAATTTGTCATGCATATTCAATTTGGATATCCTAAAAGCCTGGCTGACTGGGTGTGTTTTGAGAACTGGGTTGAGAACCCCTGGCTTAGACGGAAAACTTGCTTCTGTCACTCTGGCATTCCTGTGTCCTGGCTAGGAGTGGCTCAACTTAAGGACTGAATTGAGAACCCCTGTTCCTCTACTCCAGGGGTTCTCAACCCAGTCCTTGCACAACCAGTCAACTTTTCAAGATATCCACAAATAATATGAAAGAGATTGCACGCACTACCTCCATTGTATGCTAATATATCTCTTGCATATTCATTGTGGTATCCTGAAAACCAGTGACTGGTTAAGTGTGTCCCATGGACTGGGTTGAGAAACTTAGTCTGAGGGGGGGGGGGGGTCCTCAAATCCAGTCTTTGAGATCCACAGCCCAGCCTAGTTTTCAGGATTTCCACAATGAATATGTATGAGATCTATTTTTATACAATGGAAGCAGTGAATGTGAATATCATACATATTCATTGTGGAAATCCTGAACACCAAGCTGGGTCCTTGACCTCAAGGACTGGCTATGAAGACCCCTGCCGTAGTCCATTCTAACCGCCATCCACCTGCTTCTGCATATTCCTCTCACAGCAAGGAATCTAGTTTGCTACTACTACTTACCATTTCTAAAGTGCTATCAGACCTACACAGCGCTGTACACAAAACACGTGTGAAAGTCTAAAGGCTGAAAGGAGCAGAAAACCCTCAAGATGCATTTTACAGCATACATTTTCTTGGGAACATGGGGGCCAGTGCAATATAGCACAAATACCTTGGTGCTCTTAGCATGGGGTCTGTCTACAATTTGCCACACACTGTTATGGCCACCCTGTGCACAGAGCACTGTAGAGCACCAAAAAACTACAGAAACTATTGTGTTGTATTCATTAGTGCACCGTTCATTCAAATCCAGTGGAATAGCCATTAAAAACCCAGATGTGAAGAAGTGTGCACAAGACCTAAAAGCTTAATACCTGTTTTTCTAATCTTGGGGATTTAGCATGTGGTCTGAGGAAGAGTTAAAAGTTAGCTTGCTTATCTGTGGCTAGCATTAGTGAGGGTTTTATGCAGTGGCTTAGCTACGTGGGGCCTGAGGGGGCCTGGCCCCCCGTAGATTTGGCCCTGGCCCCCTCCTGCCACCAACCCTCCCCCGCCGTCGCCGCCTGCCCCACCGCTTCAAATACCTTGTTGTTTGCTGGCCCCGCCAGCCGAGAATCTAGTTGTTCGGCACCGGAGTAGCGCCTTCATTCAATGCAGTTCCTGGTGTAATCAGCTGTTTCTGACGCCGTACTTTTATGCAATTTGTTTTCTTGGGCCATCATGAACAACCTACAACTTCTAGTTGTTTTATTGAAGGGGATGGGTGGACAATGTAGTTTACTTTATTTGAAGTGTTAATACACCTCCTTCCAGTCCTAAATAGGGCGTAGCAAAGCAGCTGACAACAAAACAAGGAAGGAAATGAGAGAGAACTATAATCCACGGATAGGAAAGGGAGGAGAAAGAGAGCTGAGAAGAGCCAGTATTCCCAAGTAAACACAGGACCTTAATAGAATCATCCATCAGCGTACACCAGGGGGAAGAGATGGGCTTTCAGGGCTGCTCTGAAATGAGCTGGGAGTGAGTTTCATTCTAGGGCACCAAAGAATGAAAAAGCAGCATGTCTAGTAGTGTTGAGATAGTGTGATAAAGGAAGAGTCAAAACTAGCTGGTTGGTATTTTGAGAGTGGGTAGAATAATTGCAACGGTATGGAGTAAGATCATGTAATTCCCCCTAGTGGTGGAGTAGTGTATTACACTTGTGCTTAGGGAACTGTCACGGTCCAATCGGGTTCCCCAAATAAACTGCACTCAAAATTCAGACTCCAGGGATGGTGACATTTCTGCACCACCAGGCTGCACTAGTGTATTCAAAACAGTACAACTGTAATGACGATTTCAATTTACATAGAATCATTGAATCTGACAACATCCTGATACACGGCCCATGTCAGGTCATTAATAAAGCAAACTTGTCCAACTCTTGAGAACCCTTTGTGCTTTTTTTTCCTGGACTGTTTGTGTTATGTACTTCGACCCTCTCCGTTGCATGCCGCGGCATGCCTTGCATGCAGTTTTACTTGTGAAATCACAGTCAATGTGAAGCTAGAGAGAGAGTGAAGCCATTTGTGACTATTGCAGAGGTTCCAAGGGCTTAGCAGACTTGCAGGGGAATGCAATGGCAAAATATGAGTTTAGCTACTTAATATGTATGTAATTCTGTACTTGACTGAAGAAAAACATTTCTTTACTCAACGTGTAATTCAACTCTGGAGTTCTTTGCCAGAGAATGTAGTAAAAGCAGTTAGCTTAGCAGGGTTTAAAAAAAGGTTTGGATAGCTTCCTAAAAGAAAAGTGAATAAGCCATTATTAAAATGGACTTGGGGAAAATCCACTGCTTATTTCTAGGATAAGCAGTATAAAATGTGTTGTACTGTTTTGGGGATCTTGCCAGGTACTTGTAACTGTTGGAAACAGGATGCTGGGCTTGATGGACCTTCGGTCTGTCCTATTATGGCAATACTTATATTCTTATGTACTTTGCTGTGTATAAAATGCCTTGTTTTCTTTTAAGCCAAATTGTGTGAGCTCCAAAATGTAGCTCAAAAGACTAAAAAGTCTTTTTGCAGGATACAGCTCTTAAATGTTAAAATATTATTTTGAGATTAATTCATTTGAATGCATTGGTGTGTGTGTAGTATTTATGTATTTTTCTTTATTTGTTTGGATTTATTTATTACCTTGTTGAAGAAATTCAACCAAGCCAATGTACAGCATGAAAACACTGAACATAGACAATAGACAATTACAGCAGTAAACATATTCAAATAATGTACATTATAAATCCAGACTAAAAGCCCACCTCTTTAATGTTGCTTTTGACTCCTAACCACTACTCACTTGCCCTGTCCCTTTATCCCCACCTCTCTTTAATTACCTCTTAGTTGTCTGTCTGTCTGTCTGTCTGTATGTTTGTCCTATTTAGATTGTGAGCTCTTTGAGCAGGGACTGTCTTTTTCATGTATGGTGTACAGCGCTGCGTATGCCTTGTAGCGCTATAGAAGTGATAAGTACTACTACTACTACTACTACTTAGCATTTCTATAGCAGTAATAGTAGTAGCAGTGTAGCCTAGTATGCTAATTACAATGTCAACACAATACACATCAAAAGATCTGAATATCAGCATAGGGTGTAAGCAGGGGTGGAACATACAGACAGACGATAGAGTAGCATGCTGGCCAGAGATAAGAAGAGTCCTTCCTTGCTAACGTCTCCTGAGCGTCATATCATTTTACGATGTGCTCTGGTTTGACTCTGAAGTGAGTTTTTACTGGAACGTATTAATACATTTATAATCTTTATATTTGCGGTGGAATGGCTCCTAGGTATGCACCCAGCATCAGAGGTCGTCTGCCATGGCTGATATTGATTTTAGAAATGATTTTTATTCCTATATTTTTGTTTTTAATTGTGTTTGAGCCTACCGAAAACAACAAGGTCTATCCAGGTGAGCGTACAAACTTGTTTATATACTAACCCTTGTATACTAAGCCACACGGCAATGCTGACAACAGCCCTTTGAAAGTGAGCGGGCTGTGTCGGCATTAGCGCACGACAGCTGCTAGCGTGGCTTAGTAAGCAGGGGGGGTAAATACATTAATTTGCAAATGTGGGGTTTTAATGTCACTATAGCCTATTTTGCAGGTGAAAGATATAAGTGTTATGATATACAGTGACATGACATATTTTGTTTAGAAGCCAAAATTCATAATTTTAATAACTATGGGGTCTATATTCAGAAGAAGTTGGCTGCTGATATTCAGCTGCAATTAAAATGACTAGTGCTGCTTAGAGAATGACATGGGGACGGGGACCTGTGGTAACCGCGGGGACAGGACGGGGACAGATCCCACAGGAATGGGGTGGGGACGGGGACAGAGCCCGTGAGGACGGGGACATACTTTGTCCCCATATCACTTTCTACTTTGAAGCCTGTTAAAGAACTGGACTGTTATTTATGTTTGGTTGATGCAAACGACCATATTTAGATTTTTTGGAAAAACAAACAAACATGCTGGCCACAGCTAGCAAAATTTGCATGGGGGATCCTGCTAGCAGCACATCTTCTAAGAAGACATCTACTGCAGAAAGGACTGTGGAAAACAGGAGAGCTAGACTGAATCCTGAGATTGTTGGTGACTTCTTATTTATCCACAGATTACAAAATCATAATGGTGCTTCATGGGGCATACAGAACGGGTTGTATTTGGACCCCTGGACATTTTAACAGGGGTACGAATACAATTAGGATTCCTTGGAGTAGTAGAAGTCAGCTGTTGTTGGGGTTGGAAGGGTAGAGGGTGATGGTAGTAGGAGGGTTATTGTAGCTGCTTGTTGTTATTATTGTTGTCTGTTTGTAATTTAAACCCAACAGTTGCACAGCATATTGTTCCTTTTTATACTTTAATAAAAAGATTTAAATATAAAGTCATAAGTGTTCAAGGCTTCTGCAGATGAGAACAGAGCCATGGGGATGGGACGGGGACAGAACCTCTGGGAACGGGGCAGAGACAGAGACAGGGCCTCCGGGGATGAAGTGGAGATGGAAACAAAACCCATGGGTACGTGGGTGGGACGAGGACAAATTTTGTCCCCGTGTCATTCTCTAGTGCTGTTAAATATTGGCCCTGAGCACCCCGGCACAATTATCACAAAGCAACAAAATCTGACACTTTTGTGCCCGCATTCTAGTGTCTAACTTCTTTAGCCACTGCTTCCAAATTTCCCCAGTCATCCATGAATTTGCGTTAGCCTCGTATGACGCAGGAAGTCGCTTAACTTTCTGTTTGCTCTTTCCAATGACGAGGGGTTCCAACTTCTCACTCCCATCCATATTGCAGCAAAGGAGGATCGTCAGTCGGTCCTTCGACGTTTTACCTCCAGTACTTTCGGCATGTTTGAATGCAAGTGTTCCATCAGGAATCGCTTGCCAGTAGAGACCGTTTGTCAGCATTGAAAATGTCAGGAGAGCCGGTAGTGGGAGGCGGGGCTGGAGGTTGGGAGGCGGGGATAGTGCGGGGCAGACTTATACGGTCTGTGCCAGAGCCAGTGGTGGGAGGCGGGACTGGAGGTTGGGAGGCAGGGATAGTGCTGGGCAGATTTATACGGTCTGTGCCAGAGCCGGTGGTGGGAGGCGGGGCTGGCGGTTGGGAGGCGGGGATAGTGCTGGGCAGACTTATACGGTCTGTGCCAGAGCCGGTGGTGGGAGGCGGGGCTGGCGGTTGGGAGGCGGGGATAGTGCTGGGCAGACTTATACGGTCTGTGCCTTGAAGAGCACAGGTACAAATCAAAGTAGGGTATACACAAAAAGTAGCAAATATGAGTTATCTTGTTGGGCAGACTGGATGGACCGTGCAGGTCTTTTTCTGCCGTTAACTACTATGTTACTATGTATGTTAGGTGCAAACTCGTTCAAGATGGTAGGAAGAACTGAAACAACCCAATTTTCAGCACCAAGGTCATCAGCATCTTGTTTTTCACCATGCTGTTTCTTGAATTTTATGTTGTTCCTCTCCTTCCATCTTTCCAAACATTCAACAGTGGTTTTGAATTCAGTTAGTCCAAGACTTTCAGCTAGCTGATTAGCTTTCTCCATAAGCAGTGGACCACTGACAGGAAACTGTCTGCTCCTGACTTGAGAAAACCACAGAAGAAGAGCATCTTCTACATCCTCAGATTTTCCCGCCCGTTTTCGTTTCCGTTGTGGATTTGTATTGTTTTGCCAATCTTCCAGAAGCTGGTCTTTCTGCTTCAAGACACGTGAAATTTGACTGGGATTGACACCATATTGAGTTTGTTTTCTAATTTTTTAAGAACTTCTATTCGTTCAGCCAGTGTTAAAGTCTTACAGTTGCACCACGACGACGACGACGACGACCCCAGTGTACACTCTAATAACATTCTTTCACTTATTCTGCCTGTGGCAGTTAAAGGGGCGGTAAATTTGAAATCTCGCTGGTTGTCACGCGCCAATCGGCTTCCATATTCCGTGCGCGCGCTTATGCGGAGTCTTTCCTGCAGAGGAGCGGTCTTAAACCATGCATATAAGCGAATCTTGCACTTATCAGTGGTGCGCTAAACCGAAGTTTGTCCCCATAGAAATTGATGGCGCCAAAAACGGGACCGAAGTACGGCATGCAAACAGAGCATGCGCTTATCCGACGTGCACTTAAATGGAGTGCACTGTATATACAAGCAACAAAGCCCGTTTCGTGAACAATGAAATGGGCCCTAGGAAGGCTCTTGTCTAAGCGATTTCTCCTCTCTCCCCTGCCCTCCCCTCCATGTCCAGCGATTCTTCCCTCCCCTCCCATCCCCTCCGTGTCTCGCGATTCTGGCCTCCCCTCCATGTCCAGCGAGTCTCCTCTGCCCCTGCCCTCCCATCCATAGCCAGTGACTCTGTCCTTCCTGCCACCCTGCCTTTAAGCCGTTCATCTTACCTCAGATCGCAGTGGCGGCAGACTCGGCTCACGTCCTGAGTGAGGTGGTGGGGCGGCTGCAGTGGCGTTCCTAGGGGGGCTGACACCCGGGGCAGATCGCCGATGCGCCCTGCCCCCCGGGTGCAGCGCCCCCCCCGGCGAAAGGACACCCCCTGCGAAAGAACCCCCCCCCCGGGTGCATGCCGCTGGGTGGGGGGTGCCGTACGCGCCTGTCCTCCATTCGTTCCGGGGCAGAGAAGAAGCATGGAACGAATGGAGGACAGGCACACGCGGCACCCCCCCTAGGAACTCCACTGGCCGGCTGTGTCCCGGGGGGGGGGGGGGGCACAGCTGTGGCAGCCTTACCTCGGGTGGCCCTGACATATGGAGCGAGTGCAAACTAGACCTTGGATATTCAATACTGGCGGTACCTGAATAGAGTCAGCCACTGAATATGTGGTTCTGTTTTTCGGCCGGTGGGTTTAAAAAGGAAATGCTGGAGGTTGAATATCATCCTTGCGGGTCTTACAGGTGGATTAATCATTGAGCACATTTTACAGTTCAGCATATAAAAAAAAGGCTTTTTTTATATAAAAAAAACCAGGGACTTGTTCAAAGTAGGACGTGGTAAAGCAGAGTGGGTGTGGTGAGCTGTAAAATCGGCCTGAGGCAGGGAGCATGTGGTGGGGGTGATAAGGGCACCCTCTGCCCGTTAAGAATGTAGCTCTGAAATGAATATTTAATTTTTGCACATTTCATCCTGTTGAACCTGAGGGAAACCTGGTCATGTGGCCATTGGTCCCACGTGTGGGAGGATAGGGTTGTAAAGCAGAGCTGCCTTTTTTCTCTTAGCCTGATTTATTGTTTATTAGGAACAAATGGAGATGGTTTACACTTACATTAAAATGTGCTAGTAGAAAGTGAAAGGGAATGGGACTTGATACACTGCCTTTCTGAGGTTTTTGCAACTACATTCAAAGCGGTTTACATATATTCAGGTACTTATTTTGTACCAGGGGCAAAGGAGGGTTAAGTGACTTGCCCAGAATCAGGGCCGTGCCAACACGGTAAGCGAGGTAAGCACGGCAGGAGGGCGCCGTCCTCTGGGGGGGCGCCCCGCCGCGCCATGCTTACCTCGCCCTCCCGCGTCCCAACTGCCCGCCCTCTTCTCCCCCCCCAACAAGATCCCTTTGAAATTTACCTCTGTCCGGCAGCGAAGGCGCGCCGCAGCGTCAGTGAAGGAGGCGGCGCTCCTGACGTCTCTACTAGTCTTCCCTTCGCTCAGTGTTCCGCCTTCTTCTGACGTCAAGGAAATGACATCAGAAGAAGGTGGGACATTGAGTGAAGGGAAGACTAGTAGTGACGTCGGGAGTGACGCCTCCTTCACTGACGCTGCGCCGCGCCTTCGCTGCCGGACGGAGGTAAATTTAAAAGGGATCTTGGGGGGGGGGGAGAAGAGGGCGGGCAGTTGGGACATAGGAGCGGGAGGGCAGCGATCATTTTCATGGGGGGGGGCACGCGCCAACTGTTCGTCTGCAGGGGGGGCGCCAACTGATCTGCAGGGGGGGGCGCCACAGACCCTTGGCACGGCCCTGCCCAGAATCACAAGGAGCTGCAGTGGAAATTGAACTCAGTTCCCCAGAATCAGAGTCCCTGCACTAACCAGTAGGCTACTCCTCCACTAGCAACATTTCATGTAGAAGCCTGCCCTTGCAGATCAGCAATGCAGCTGTGCAGGCTTCTGCTTCTGTGAGTCTGACGTCCTGCTCAGAGTCACAGAAACAGAAGCCTGTGCGGCTGAGTTGCAAGGGCAGGCTTCTGCATGGAATGTTGCTAGTGGAATAGCAACATTAACATTCCATGTAGAATCTCAAATAGTAGCAACAGAATCTCCAATAGTAGTAACATTCCATGTAGAATCTCCAATAGTAGCAACATTCCATGTAGAATCTCAAATAGGGAAAGGGAAATGGGGCTTGATATACTGCCTTTCTGTTATTTTTGCAACTACATTCAAAGCATTTACGTAGTATATACAGGAACTTATTTGTACCTGGGGCAATGGAGGGTTAAGTGACTTGCCCAGAGTCACAAGGACTGCAGTGGGAATAAAGGTCCTGTACATAATATGTAAAATGCTTTGAATGTAGTTGCATCTATGTAGGCACCCCGGGCTACTGAGGTTTTCTTTTTTTTAATATAGAATTTTCCTTACAGTCTCTGAGGTTACTGTTGTGTTTTGGAGCAAATTGTGTGGTGTTATTTTGTTTAATTTTCTTGCTCTTCAGTATTTTTGATTTTTTAGTTTTCAAGATAGTAAACTACTTACAATGTCAACACTATAAAACACATTTTAACATGGGTTACCCTATGAATTAACATGCATTAAATCATGTGTGGAGGAGTGGCCTAGTAGTTAGAGCACCAGGGTTCAAATCCCGCTGCTGTTCCTTGTGATCTTGGGTAAGTCGCTTAATCCTCCCTTGCCTCAGGTACAAAATTGGAATGTGAGCCCTCCAGGGACAGAGAAATACTCGGTGTACGTGAATGTAACTTAAAAAGGTGTGAGCAAAATCCAAATAAATAAATAAAATGAATGCAGGTTAAAAGTTCTAACGTGTTAATTTTTAAAAAATAAAACAAATGTATGAAATGAACAGAGAGAAGCATCTCCTCAGATTAGCCACCCTGTTCTCTTTAGACGAAAAGAGACAAGGGGATTACTAGAGAGAACGCAGTTAAGTTTTGCGTACATAACCAGAAGCTGTCTTATTGGTGTCAAACAATTTTTGACAGTATTTCAGGACGTCAATGTCATGATCTTCCTTGGCTTTGGTTTCCTTTTGACTTTCGTGAGAAGATTTGGCTTTAGCGGTGTCGGGTTTAACCTCCTCATTGCTGCATTTGGGATCCAGTGGGCCGTCATTCTGGATGGAGTTCTGTTTCATTTCAAGGAGGGAAGCATAATGATCAACATACCCAGGTAATTTACTGTAGCTTCTCAATGGATGTTTGCTAACGGTTGCCAACTTGTCTTGAATCATTAATACTAATCTCAAATTTTATAGCCTATTTTTTAATTTATATAATTGTTTCTCTGCTCATTTTGCTGCGTTGTCTTCACCCACATTTCTGGAACTCTATAGGCCAAATTCTATAAACTGTGCCTTAAAAATTGGCGCTGAAAAACTACACGGTTAGCGTGAACCTATAAACTATGCCTAAAGTTAGGAGTAGTTTCTAGAATATGCCTACGCACCGTTCTTAACTGCACCTAAGTTAGGCGCAGATCAGGTGTATTTCATAATAGTGCGCATAGTTTCTTGAAACGTCCACAACCTGCCCATTCCACGCCCGTGGCCATGCCCCCTTTTCGACTGCGTGCATTAGAATTTACATGCACCGCATTGTAGAAATACGTCTAGAAAGCTGTATGCATAAATTCTAATTACAGCTAATTAGTGCAGCTAATTGGTTAAGTATCGATTACCTGTTATCGGCGCTGTTTGGCTTCTTAATCAAGTCGTACGTGCAATAAGCATGCACAACGTAAGGAGCTGTATATAGAATTTGGGAGTACGCCACTATCGCTCCGTAGTGAACTCTCTCTGAAAAAGGTTAACTCCCCCTGTTTACAAAGCTGTGCGGCGATGCCGATATAGCAGCCCATCCACAATGAATGGGCTGTATCGGCATTACCGCTCTGGCAGCCATTAATGTGACTTTTAAACAGGGGGCTAAGTAAGACTTGGCTCTTTGAACAGGCATATACAACCACATCATCCCAGTGAGTTTTTGAACACGTTCGGTGACAATTTACCTGAAAGATGTATTTTGTTTGTTTTAATTTTATTTATTTATTTGTTGCATTTGTATCCCACGTTTTCCCACCAATTTGCAGGCTCAATATGGCTTACATTTGCCGTAGTGGCGGTTGCCATTTCTGGTTAACAAAATTACAAATGGCATTGCATTAAGGTGCGTACGCACATTGTAAAGAAAAATACATTATGGTATTGCATATAGGTTCCTGAGTGATAGATTAGATTGTAACATATGTTAAGTCATCAATTATAGAGAGATTGTTTTCGATATAAGGATTAAAGTGGTATTGCATTAAGGTGCGTACATACATGATAAAGAAGAATACATTATGGTATTACATATAAGTTCCTGAGTAATAGATTGGATTGTAACCTGTGTTAGATCATCAATTATAGAGAAATCATTTTCGACATTAGGTATTAAAGTGGCAGTGCTTGTTCATTAATAGCAGTGAGGTATTCTTTTAGGGAGTGGCGGTAAGCCCAATGCTAAAAGGGAAGTACCCCCAGGCTACTTCCTTCCAGCGCGCACCATTTTGTTGCGCCGGTGTGTACCCGGCAGTAATCAGGCAGTGCCAGATTAGCGCAGGAGCCCTTACAGTCGCCACCTGAATGGGTGGCAGTAAGTGTTCCCTCCCCCCCCCCCCCCCCCCCAAAATGGCTGTGCGGTAAGTTCTTCACTTGCCGCACGGCCATTTCTTGAAAAAAACAAAGACCTGCCTTTTACCTACTGCAGTAAAAAGGGGGCCTCGGCGCGCATCAAAACACGTGCCACCAGCGCAGGCCCCCTTTTGCCGCAGCTTCGTAAAAAGGACCCCCTAGGTTTGTAAATTGCTTAGCCCTGCCTGCCACTTCAAGCGGTATAGATAGTCTGGAATACATAAATAAAAATAAGTAGAATATGCAGCATAATTATTTCAATGCACGGCTTCATGATCTAAGTTTTAATCAGCATAGCAAAATAAAGAAAATGTATTTTTTTTCATGACTTTTGTAATGCAGTTTTTCTCTGTCCACCCCACCATTCCCACCTCAAGGATTCACCTAGGGCAGTGATGGCGAACCTTTCAGAGACCGAGTGCCCAAACAGCAACCCAAAATCTAATTATTTATCGCGAAGTGCCAACATGGCAATTTAACCTGAATAACAGAACTTTAAAAGCATTTGGCATGCTTCTGAATAATTAATGCGATTTTCCTTCCCCCCTCCCAGGTCCAGGGTCCCCCCTCCCTCCCTCCCTCCCTTCAAGTTCCAGGCCCCCTCCCTCCAAATTTTAAAACTCATCTATCTTACCTCGTCGGGGTTAGGGCGGCAGCAGCAGTAAAAAGGATACAGACTCGGCTTGGTGCTTAGTTCAGTTTTCCCTTCTCTCTCTCTCTCACAGTTCTGGTCCCGCCCTCATTTCCTGTTTCCACAAGGGCAGGACCAGAGCTGAGAGAGAGAGAGAAGGGAAAATTGAACTAAGCACTGAGCCGAGCCTGCATGCTGCCGCCCTAACCCCGACGAGGTAAAATAGATGACTTTTAAAATTTGGAGAGAGAGGGCCTGGAACTTGAAGTGAGGAGGGAACGAAGTTCCGGTTGGTCTCTCTCCGCTCCGACACAAGTTTGAACTGCTAGCGCGATTGCGCCAGCAGTTCATAGCGGCAGTACGACTCTGGCTGAGGCGACGGCGTGCGTGACCTCTCTGGCACGCGTGCCAAAGGTTCGCCATCACTGACCTATGGATTCCCTGGTAGTCTAGTGGGTCAGGATGTGAGCAGTTTGCCTCCACGCCCACCTTGTCTGGCTCCAGGTGTGAAATGGTCCTAACGATCACTAGCAGTAGTGTCGCGATACTACCACTAGGGGTCATCCTTCCATATAGTGAAAATTGCTCTTTTTGCGGTTAAGGTGCAGTAGATGCAAACACTTACCACGCTTTAGTAAAATGAAAGTGGTAAATCCTAGACGTGTGCAAAGGGTTTTTGCATCCAAGTGGCAGAACTGGAGTGTATGATCTTTGGAATTTATTAATCACCACCCTTCATGTTCCTCCCTCTCCCCCCCCCCCCCCAACTTCAGTGCAAGAGGATGTTGAAAGAGTGTTTCTGTTTTAGTGTGTTGATTGGCGCTATGAGCACCGTTCCAGCACTAATCTCGGCAGGCGCTCTCCTGGGAAAGGTTAACCCAGTGCAGTTGGTCTGGATGACGCTGGTGGAAGTGACACTTTTCACTGTTAACAGGTGGATTATCTCTGACCTGCTTATGGTAAGCCCACTTTCAAATGGTTTACTTTATTTTACAGCTGCATTTGACAATAAGTCAATAGGAGTGGCCTAGTGGTTAGGGTGGTGGACTTTGGTCCTGAGGAACTGAGTTCGATTCCCACTTCAGGCACAGGCAGCTCCTTGTGACTCTGGGCAAGTCACTTAACCCTCCAGACTCACAGAAGCAGAAGCCTGCGCGGCCACATTGGTGATCTGCAAGGGCCGACCTTTACATGGAATGTTGCTACTATTGGAGATTCTACACAGAATGTTGCTAGTGGAGGAGTGGCCTAGTGGTTAGAGCACCGGTCTTGCAATCCAGAGGTGGCCAGTTCAAATCCCACCGCTGCTCCTTGTGATCTTGGGCAAGTCACTTAACCCTCCATTGCCTCAGGTACAAACTTAGATTGTGAGCCCTCCTGGGACAGAGAAATATCCAGAGTACCTGAATGTAACTCACCTTGAGCTACTACTGAAAAAGGTGTGAGCAAAATCTAAATAAATAATAAAGAGGTAGACCCCAAAATAACAAATTACAGTAATCAAATACAGGTATCACAAGTGATTGTACCACTGTCCTGCCAATGTTCAGAGAGGGCCCGCCAGCACCCAAAGTTATGTGGGTGTTGCCAATAATCAGAGCCGTGGGCAAGGTTAGAACTGTCTTTTGGGTGGTCTTGCATGCCTGGTTAGCTCTGCAGGCATAGGAGCCAACATTTCAAAATGATTGGGGGGGGGGAAGGTGCTAAACCCAGAGGAAATTACCTCCCCCCCCCTGTAAACAGTCAAGGAGTTTGCTCAATATTGGGGGTGCTCAAGCACCCACAGCACCTACCGAGTCAGTTCCTATGTATGCAGGCATCTAAATAAGTTCATAAGTATTGCCATACTAGGAAAGGCCAAAGGTTCATCGAGCCCAGCGTCCTGTTTCCAACAGTGGCCAATCCAGGTCACAAATACCCGGCAAGATCCCAAAAATGTACAAAACATTTTATACTGCTTATCCCAGAAATAGTGGATTTTCCCCGTCCATTTCACTATCACTAGTCCATATCACTAGTGCCCAAATAACTTCCGGTTTCTTCCTGCCTTTGCCCCATACCACCCCGGAACTAATCAGCGAGTGCCATGGAAGTCACTCCAGATTTTTACCAGCGCTGTGCAGTTACATGCTGCTGAAAATCTGGGGTTGTCCCTCTCACTGTGAATATTGACCTCTTAGTCACTATATATTCTTTGATAAGGAAATTAAAATCATCTGTTGTTTAGTCTTGGAGAAGCTTATCAGATTGAATTGAGGTCTGTGAGGCTGATATTCAGCAGGAGAGGCTCCTAACTGAAACTCTTGTCCCTCCCAGCGATCACTCTCCATCGCCAACCCCCTTGGGCCACACAACTACCCATAGGCCCTCCCCGGACCTACCTTAAGAAATCCTGGTGGTCTAGTGCAGTGGCGTAGCTAGGTGGGGCCACGGGGGCCTGGGACCCCCCAAATTTCATCCAGTTCCCTGGTTTTGCTGGTGGGGGTCCCCAACCCCCGGCAGCCGAAGCCTTCTTCAGCACTGGTCTCCGGCACACTGCGTCCCCTGCCCTGTGCTCTTTCTTCCTCCTGACGTCCTGCACGTTCCTTTATGTGAAACTGAGCATGCACAGGACGTCAGGAGGAAGAAAGAGCAGGGCAGCGAACTTGGTGGTGCTGGAGACTGGCGCTGAAGGCGGCTTCGACTGATGGGGGTTGGGGACCCCCGCCAGCAAAGTACTTGCTGCTGTGGGGTACAGCTGGGGAGTGGTGAGGCGGTGGGGGGAGGCAAGGCGGCGGGGCGGCAGACTAAAATGTGCACCCCCCCCCACCTTGGGCTCTGGCCCCCTACCACCACGAGGTCTGGCTAAGCCCCTGGTCTAGTAGCATCTTTGGAGGCACGAACAAAGCCCATTCATTCCTGCCCAGTGCCACTGCTCCTTCAAAATGGCTTCAGGAGGTCCCAGCGGCCATTTTGCGATTGTCTCTGCTTATGCTGGTTCCAGTATCAATATGGCTGCTGGGATCGCTTGCGACAGTGTCACTGGAAGTCACGGAGGCCATTTTGAAAGAGGAGCTGGCTGTGCACAGGAGCGAGTGAGGATCGTTCCTGCCCCACTACTTGCCAACGATATGGTAGACCTAGTAAGGGGGTGCTGCTGGGTGGGAGGGGTAGGTTCGTAAAGTGGTGCTGCTGAGGGTGGGTCCGGGAGGGGGGCACTTTTTGGTCATGGGGGAGGGGCCAGTTTTTCGTCTGAAACCAAGCGGCCAATTTCGGTCACAGATTTGGTTTCGGCAGAAACTGAAGATCCTGTTTTTGGTCAGGCTCTGACCTCAAGGTGAGTTACATTCAGGTACAGTTGGTATTTTCCTTCCCCAGAGGGTTCACAATCTAAGCTTGTACCTGAGGCAATGGAAGGTTACGTGACTTGTTCAAGATCACAAGGAGCAGCAGCAGAATTTGAATCTGGCTCCCTGGTTCTCAGCCTACTGCTCTAACCATTCGGCTACTCTTCCACTCCAATATATGAACTATGATCAAATAAAGGGGATCAATTTATATTACTTTTTTCTTTCCTAGCCTTTATTTCAGTGCATTCAAATGGATTAATGGACTAACATGGCAACCACAGTACCTTATCCCAGTGGCACAGCTACGGGTAGGCCTTGGTGGGCATAGGCCCACCCATTCTTGGGTCAGGCTCATCCAGTGGCACTGCTTCACTCCCCTCTCTTCCTCTCCTCCTCTGGTGGCTCGGCATCTTCCCTCTCTGAATCCCCCCCCCCCATCTCTCCTCATTGTAGCTCAGATGCATTCTGGTGGCCGCAGCAATTCATCACTGCCTGTATCAGCCACAGGCTTCTCTCTGCCACGGCAGGAAACAGGAAGTGACATCAGTGAGGGCAGGACATGAGAGGGAAATCTGCAGGGGCCGGCGCAGGCAGCAAATATGAACCGCTGTGGCCGCCAGGATACTTCTGATGTACAATGGGGAAAGTCAGGGGATTCAGAGAGGAGGCAAATGCTGGTCGTTGGGGGCAGAGCGGGTGGGAGGGGGGTTGGGAAGGACAGAGGAAATGCTGAGCTAAGGGGAGGGGAGGGGTTGGAAGGGTCCACCCAAGTTAACTGTGGGACTACCCAAAACAGGAGGCCTTATCCAGCTGTGGGATATAGGAGCTTTATTGGCTGATATCTGTGGATGTCCAGATCTGTGCTTTGAATGTGAACATCTGTAAGCTTGCAAATATAGAGATAGATATTTTACCTGTACATGGTTGATTCCAGGGCTAAGTTCATTCAGAAATGCCTCCGGATCACTTTATCACTTCAAAGATCTATAAAATAAATATTTTCCTTTACTAATCAATGAACTAGGTATTATATTCCATCATTATGCCATTTTTACATCTGGATTTTTTTCTTTTGTTAGATCATCGCTAATAAGCTGAGATTGGGAAAGGTCACAAGTGTAAGGGGAGACCCGCAGACCCCTAGATTCTATAAAGGTCAACCCAATTTGGGCATGGATCCCAGATCTGCACTAATTAGTTAATGAACAATCAATTATTGACATTAAATGGCATGAATTAGGACTTACATGCAGAGCTGCCTATGTGCTATTCTGTACCACTGCACGCTTAAATTATCTTGCACACAACTCAAAACCACTAAACTTTAATAATGTGCTACTTAGCTTAAGAGTCTTGAAATAATTCACTGATCCGCTGGTCCTAAGGTTCTTGTATTATTTCTACGAGATACGTTTGCTAAATTTTCAAAACACCCCCCTAGCCTTTAACGGCATCAGCATTAGATTCAATTAAAGGCAGCGCATCTTCCACCTTCGTCATGCGTTTCTCTAAGGTCTCAGCGTACAATTGAGAAGCTGCGGTTTTACCGTGTATTTCTCATGTCATGGGACATTAATAGATTTAAGTTCAGATATTACCGCGTTTTCAGTATCCTCAGAAGTTCTAGATCTCTGCTAGGTTTGTCAGGAGAAAGTAAATCGGATTTGTGGTGTTTAAGACCAGAAGCCAAACTGAATTGACTCTCAGCCTTCACAGACTTCGTTATAGAAAATAATATTGCAAAGAAAAAAAAACCCCACAACCTGGGGTGACAAGTTGGTTTGCTGCGACTTTGATCTAAGTAAAAGAGAGAAAGCTCCGAGCTTAAGCTGCCGTGCTGTCCATGAGCAGAACCAGAAGCCCATTTACAGCCTTTTTGAAGAAATTCACTCGAGGCACAAATGCACACTTACCCACAAAAGTGCTGGTATTTTGAACATTTAGGTGCACAAGAGGCAGCCAAACGTGAGCCCGATTGTAGAATTGCCCTTGGTATGCAGGGAAATACAGTTCTGCTTTTCACGGGGAATGCAACAGCTAAACCAGAGCTGTGTAGCCATTCATGCATATAGTGTAGGATTCTATATATGGCGCTTGAAAAATCGTGCGATAAAAAAATACACCTAGGCATATTTATTTATTATTTAAATGTATTTATTTATTGCATTTGTATCCCACATTTTCCCACCTCTTTGCAGGCTCAATGTGGCTTACAATACATCGTGGATAGTGGAAATGAGAAGAGAATAGACATTTGGTATTATAGAAGGATTTTGGGTCGCATGGTAATGGAATACATGATAGTGATATAACAGAAGGCATTCTTAACATTTCTGGATATATGTGGGGAGTTTCACATATGTTGATCTCTGTAGTATATCTTGCCAAAGAGATGGGTCTTCAGTTGTACCCCATGCTTTCCCACACATGGCAGGCTCAATGCGGCTTACATAGTAACAATAAGGAGAATTACAAGTCATAAGAAGAATATACAATTTGTAGTAAACATAATATTAATGGGGTTAACGGATAAGTAAATTGAACATAGGAGGAATGAGGTGTAAAAGAAACTGGGCGTTATGAGGTGAGCGTAGGAAGATGGAGAGGAAAAGATTAGGGATAGCAATAAGGATAATGGGAAACATGGTCAATATATAATGATCGTTGGTAAGGATCATGTGGGCATGCTTTAGTTAGTCGAATCATTAGGGTAGGCTTCCTTGAATAGATGGGTCTTCAATGCTTTTCTGAAGGGCAAAAGGCCGTTGATTGTTTGGATTGGTCTTGGTAGAGCGTTCCAAAGCTGGCTACCCAGAAAGGAAAAATTGGTTGCATAGAAGGATTCGTACCTATACTCTAAAGTACATCTACATTTTATAGAATAGGCTGAAATTTCCAAGTGGTATATAGGATATGCCAAGTGCCTCTCCACGCAACTAAATTTGGCGTAAATCCTGATGCCTATATTAGGTGAAGAGTGGGTGTATTCTATAATAATGCGCATAGATTTTAGAAACGCCCATTCCACGCCCATAACCACACCTCCTTTTCAGCTGCGTGACTTGGAATTTATGCGCACCACGTTACAGAATACGCTTACGGAGTTGTGCGCGTCAATCAAAATGAATGCCAATTAGTGCTGATAATTGCTTTTTTTTTTTTGTTACATTTGTACCCCGCGCTTTCCCACTCATGGCAGGCTCAATGCGGCTTACATGGGGCAATAGAGCTTTTTAACATCCGATTAGTTAGTTAACCAATTAAGTTACTTGCATTGTTATAGAATACGCTTCGATTTCCATGTGGAAATTAAGGCACAATATATTGAATTGGGGGATAGTGGGATAAATCCAGGACTGGCTGAGCTTGTGCCTCAGGACGGGGATCTGTGAGGGTAGTTTTCAGAAGCAGCACTCTGGGGAAATTGACTACCTGTTAAGTGGGTAAACTCATGTAGTACAACCTATTTGTATCAGGGGCGTAACCAGACACACAATTTTGGGTGGGCCTGGGCCCAAGATGGGTGGGCAGAAGAACCCTGCCACATCCCACAGATGATTTTCACCTGCATGTCATATGGTCTCTCAAACATCCCCCCCCCCCCCCCCACCTCTCCTGCATACCTTTTAAATAATAATTTTCCACTGGCAGCGAGCAGCAACTAATACGCACTGCTCAAGTTGGCTACACAGCCTTCCCACTGATGCAATTTCCTGTTTCCGCATAGGTGGGAACACGTCAGAGGGAAGGCTGTGGGGCCGGTTCGAGCAGTACGTATCAGCTGCTGCTTGCTGCAGGCGAAGATCTGCTATTTACAAGGTATGCAGCAGGGACAGTTGTTGGGAGTTTTCAGTTGTTGAGACTTGGGAATCCCTGCCAGCCACATCATAAGTGTGCTGTTACTGGGTGGGCCTGAACCCAAAGTGGGTGGGCCTAGGCCCACCCGGGCCCATCCTTGGCCATGCCACTGATATGTATATTCAATTTACCCAGTCTAAGCTGAAATATTCCCAGGGATGGGGTTGCATTTCTGCATATACTTTTGAAAATTGGCATGTGTGGACATAAATTAACCCTGAAAATTGGCATGTCTCAAAAAGCACCAGTAGATGTATTAAATAAAAAATGTGCACTCCAACTTTGAGAATTACCACAAGAGTTCACATTTTTATTTGATATTTATTAGATTTATTTACCTCCTTTTTAAAAGAATTCACTCAAGACAGTGTACAGTAAGAACAAATCAAACATAAGCAATAGACAATTACAACAGTAAAAATATTTAAATAAGAATACACACATACATAAGTACATAAGTAGTGCCATACTGGGAAAGACCAAAGGTCCATCTAGCCCAGCATCCTGTCACCGACAGTGGCCAATCCAGGTCAAGGGCACCTGGCACGCTCCCCAAACGTAAAAACATTCCAGACAAGTTATACCTAAAAATGCGGAATTTTTCCAAGTCCATTTAATAGCGGTCTATGGACTTGTCCTTTAGGAATCTATCTAACCCCTTTTTAAACTCCGTCAAGCTAACCGCCCGTACCACGTTCTCCGGCAACGAATTCCAGAGTCTAATTACACGTTGGGTGAAGAAAAATTTTCTCCGATTCGTTTTAAATTTACCACACTGTAGCTTCAACTCATGCCCTCTAGTCCTAGTATTTTTGGATAGCGTGAACAGTCGCTTCACATCCACCCGATCCATTCCACTCATTATTTTATACACTTCTATCATATCTCCCCTCAGCCGTCTCTTCTCCAAGCTGAAAAGCCCTAGCCTTCTCAGCCTCTCTTCATAGGAAAGTCGTCCCATCCCCACTATCATTTTCGTCGCCCTTCGCTGTACCTTTTCCAATTCTACTATATCTTTTTTGAGATACGGAGACCAGTACTGAACACAATACTCCAGGCATGGTATACACTACTTCTCTATTTTACCTTATTTAGGTACCTTGGTTTATTATTATCAATGTTCTTCTAACTCCAAGGATTTAAAATGTGTTATTCATGGATGTTTATAGTGTCTTAATATCTTTTATCAAACTGACCTCAACACCACCACCCCTGGTCTAACACCTTGCCGGTGAAACAGTACCTTCCCTTATGGAGGATTCCAGGGTTTTTTGTGGGGGTTTTCTTATAATAGGTCTTTTGATGGTATACAACTTACAATGTCAACACAATACATAATAGAACATTTTAATTGATAGTGAAGGGTATAAGCAAAGATGGAACATATAGATAGGCAAGAGAGTAAGAGGAGTTAGAAAGTAAGGTGACTAATTTAAAGAAAGTTGCACATAAGGTCAGAGAGATGGTTAAATATTATCTCAGCACATGCACTGTAGTTTAAAAAATCCAGACAAGTCCATACAGAGAAAATGACATATGTGCTGTTTACATGTGTGAACAATTATAGAATTACCCCTCCCCCCCCCCCGATGTTCACCCTATGTCTGTCTATACTGCACCTTCCAACTTTCTTCATTAGTGCAGGCTGCCTAAAGCCCGTAAATAAAGTTGGAATTGTTCTACTACTACTACTAATAGCATTTATATAGCACTACCAGACGCACACAGCGCTGAACACTTGACATAAACAGTTCCTGCTCAAAGAGCTTACAATCTAGGTAAAACGGACAGACAAGACATTACGGGCAAGGGAAATTACAGGGTAAAAAGGAACAGGGAGGAGGAGGGCAGCTGGATTCTGTAGTATCTGTAGGTTTCACTTGATTTTCTTGCCTCTCAGATTGAAAAGCATACCAGCCTGATGTTTGTTCACATTTTTGGAACTTATTTTGGACTAGCGATTGCCTGGTTCTTCTACCACCCTTTACTAGGCAAAAATATGGAGAAAGAAAGATCGCAGCCTATGTCGGACATGCTCTCAATGTTGGGTAAGTAAGAGCGCTAAGTCGTCCATAGGGCAACTCTAGCATTTAACGTGTGCTAATTTTAGCGTGCACTAAAAACGCTAACATGGCTTTAGTAAACAGGGCCCTAAGTACCTTAACTGAACCTAGCAGATTGTATCTTTATTTTTAACTGTGTTAACACAAGAATAAAGCTGCTTCCTGTGTATCTTGTTCCAGGATTTCCACATGGAAATTTGTATACTAAATATAACTATAAGTATATAAGGTTAGGCACATGCAAGTTATAGAAAATTAGCCCTTATGCGTATGATTTGTACAGTTATGCGCATAAGAGAAGCTGCATGCTCAGTGGTATTCAGTAACTTATGTACACAACTAACTTAGCACACAAATGCAAGAGGGTGTTCTCAGGGGGAGGAGCATGGGAGCATTCACACAAATACAAGGAGGCGTTCACAGGGGGAGGAGCATAGGCGGGGCATGGAAGTGTCCACACAAATACAAACAGGTGTTCACAGGGGGAGGAGCATGGGAGCATCCATACAAATGTAAGGGGGCATTCACAGGGGAGGAGCATGGCGGGTCATGGGAGCATCCACACAAATGGAAGAGGGTGTTCACAGGGGGAGGAGCATGGGCGGAGCATGGGAGCAACCACACAAATACAAGGGGGTGTTCACAGGGAGCATGGCAGGGCATGGGAGCATCCACAGAAATGGAAGAGGGCGTTCACAGGGGGAGAAGCATAGCGGAACATGGGAGCATCCACACAAATACAAGGAGGCGTTCACAGGGGGAGGAGCATAGGCGGGGCATGGAAGTGTCCACACAAATGGAAGAGGGTATTCACAGGGGGAGGAGCATGGGCGGGGCTGTGGGAGCAACCACACAAATGCAAGGGGGCGTTCACAGGGAGCATGGCAGGGCATGGGAGCATCCACACAAATGGAAGAGGGTGTTCACAGGGGGAGGAGCATGGGCGGAGCATGGGAGCAACCACACAAATACAAGGGGGTGTTCACAGGGAGCATGGCAGGGCATGGGAGCATCCACAGAAATGGAAGAGGGCGTTCACAGGGGGAGAAGCATAGCGGAACATGGGAGCATCCAGACAAATACAAGGAGGCGTTCACAGGGGGAGGAGCATAGGCGGGGCATGGAAGTGTCCACACAAATGGAAGAGGGTGTTCACAGGGGGAGGAGCATGGGCGGGGCTGTGGGAGCAACCACACAAATGCAAGGGGGCGTTCACAGGGAGCATGGCAGGGCATGGGAGCATCCACACAAATGGAAGAGGGCGTTCACAGGGGGAGAAGCATAGCGGAACATGGGAGCATCCACACAAATGGAAGAGGGTGTTCACAGGGGGAGGAGCATGGGCAGAGCATGGGAACAACCACACAAATACAAGGAGGCGTTCACAGGGGGAGGAGCATAGACGGGGCATGGACGTGTCCACGCAAATACAAACAGGTGTTCACAGGGGGAGGAGCATGGGAGCATCCATACAAATGTAAGGGGGCATTCACAGGGGAGGAGCATGGCGGGACATGGGAGCATCCACACAAATGGAAGAGGGTGTTCACAGGGGGAGGAGCATGGGCGGGGCATGGGAGCAACCACACAAATGCAAGGGGGCGTTCACAGGGAGCATGGCAGGGCATGGGAGCATCCACACAAATGGAAGAGGGCGTTCACAGGGGGAGAAGCATAGCGGAACATGGGAGCATCCACACAAATACAAGGAGGCGTTCACAGGGGGAGGAGCATAGGCGGGGCATGGAAGTGACCACACAAATACAAACAGGTGTTCACAGGGGGAGGAGCATGGGAGCATCCATACAAATGCAAGGGGGCATTCACAGGGGAGGAGCATGGTGGGACATGGGAGCATCCACACAAATGGAAGAGGGTGTTCATAGGGGGAGGAGCATGGGCGGAGCATGGGAGCAACCACACAAACACAAGGGGGCATTCACAGGGAGCATGGCAGGGCATGGGAGCATCCACACAAATGCAAGAGGGCATTCACAGGGGGCAGGACATGAGGGGGGGGGGGTAACATACAGAATCCTGTAAGTTATGTGCTAAGTGTTGTATTCAAGCATGCACATTTATTCCTGCTGTGGACATGGTGTATGGGAGCACACCTAAATGTTGGTGCCAGCTTTCTCTAGTACAGAACACATATGCACGGAAGTGCTCAGAGAATAGGCTCACAGTCCGCATAATTTGAGCACCTAACTTGTAGCTCTCAAAGGTGTGTTATATATTGTCCTACCAGATTATTCTTAGGGGCTTCTGCTTGTTTTTCAGGTTCCCTTTTCCTGTGGATGTTCTGGCCCACTTTTAATTCTGTTCTGGTTCCGGGTGCCTCTAAAAGAAGGAACGCTGTATATAACACATATTATGCCCTCGCTGTCAGTGCCGTCACTGCTTTTTCATTTTCAATTTGCACCAATGCAAGAGGGAAGCTGAACATGGTAAGACTGAAGGTTAATCTAGTTTTGCGGTAATGATTCCTTCTTTCTATAGTGTGTGTGGAGGACATTTTAAAAAATTATTTACTATCCTAAATCTGTGCTCAAGACAGTTACCATTTCAGAGTCCCTTTTACTAAAGGGTGTTAAGCTTTAACGCACGCACAGCGCAGGAAAAACAGGCTACCACAAAATGCGTTAAAGCATTTTCTGGAATTGTGTCTGTTTGTATGCATTAAGCGCATGTTATCTATTTTTGAAAAACATTTTTTGAGGGAGTACGTCATGGGTGTAGAACAGGTGTGGAAGTGTTACTAGTTAGCGCATTCACATTAGCGTGTGCTAACTGAATAACGCAAGATTTGTGTGGGAGCACTTAGCACCTTCGAACTAGGAGGTGGAAAGTGTTCCTGTGTTATATTTTAAAGGTGCAGCACACTAATGTTGGCATTGGCACGTAACCTGCAAAAATACCCCCCCCCCCAACAAAAACAAAAAGAAAATGCCCAACTTTTATGCCCTGGTAACTCTGGGCTTAGTGCAAGGGAAAGTCCAGTGTTAGATTTCATTGCCCCTAAGTATTTCCCTTCTTCAAAAGGTTTACAGTCATGGATTTAGTTTAGATTTACTAACATGGATTGTCTTAACGTACATTATTACAGCAATAATGTACACACTAGTGGAGGAGTAGCCTAGTGGTTAGTGCAGTGGACTTTGATCCTGGGGAACTGAATTCCATTCCCACTGCAGCTCCTTGTGACTGTGGGCAAGTCACTTAACCCTCCATTACCCCGGTACAAAATAAGTACCTGAATATATGTAAACCGCTTTGAATGTAGTTGCAAAAACCTCAGAAAGGCGGTATATCAAGTTCCAGTTCCCTTTCCCTTCCCTTTCCCCTATTTGAGTAGTAAAGTGCATTATGGAACAATAAGGCACACTATATGAGTAACTAGTAAAAAAGGCCCGTTTCGGGCTGAAATAAAACGGGCGCTAGCAAGGTTTTGCGCGGAGTGTGTATGTTTGAGAGAGTGTCTGTGAGAGTGACTGTGTGAGAGTGAGAATGTGCAAGTGTGTGTGTGTGACAGAGAGTGGGTGTGAGTGTGTCTGTGAGAGAGCGTGTGTGTATGTGAGAATGAGTGTGTGCGAGTGCTTATGTGAGACAGTGAGTGTCCTTCCCTGCCCCCCCTGTCAGGTGTCAGGACTGGGGGGGGACTGTGGACAGTCATGAAGGCAGCCCCTACCAAAATAATGAAAGCAAGACCATTTGTATTATAATCACTGCATTCCAGAGAACAAAATGGAACAAGTTCCCACATGCTATCTTTTGCTTTCTGTATTCAGTAGCAGACAGGCTTGCTAGACTTACCTAAATGGCTGCAGCTGCAATACACTGAAAAGAAAGCAAGGAAACCTATGAGACGTAGATACAGCGGTCCCCTTGGCCTCTGACGCTCCTCCCTTCTTCTATTTGACTTCCCTCTGATAGGTCCGTCATTCGGTGTGACGCTCCTCCCTTTTCCTGTTTCAGTTCCCTTTGATAGGTCAGAGAGGTGCAGCTGTGACACTCCTCCCTTCTCTGATAGGTCAGGGCGGGGCAGAGATGTAGTGTGCTTAAAAATGGTTACAGAGCTTCGAACATACGAACTGTTGAAGCCTCAGAGTGTGCTTTAGAATGTTGAGGGTGCTTTTTATGTGCAGATGGGGCGTGGCCTACGGCCCAGGTGGGCGTGGCTGAGACTGAGGGTGAGTAGTCCGAATAGCCTAGCCTACCAGGAGGACAGGAGTTCAGGACAGATGGAGTGAGCTTCAGAACGTCTGAGGGGGGATTTTATTTATATAGATAAGGCACATTATTGAGCAATAGGGTGCACTGTGTAATACGGTGCATTACTGAGCAATAGGGCACACTGAGTAATAAGGCGCATTACTGAGCAATAGGGCACACTATTTGAGTAATAAGGTGCATTATTGAGCAATAGGGCACACTGAGTAATAAGGCGCATCACTGAGCAATAGGGCACACTATTTGAGTAATAAGGTGCATTACTGAGCAATAGGGCACACTGAGTAATAAGGCGCATTACTGAGCAATAGGGCACACTATTTGAGTAATAAGGTGCATTATTGAGCAATTGGGCACTCTGAGTAATAAGGCGCATTACTGAGCAATAGGGCACACTGAAGAATAGGGTGTACTACTGATGACACACAAACAAAATTGAGGGAAGGAGTCCTGTTGTTTTGGTTTAACAACAACATGAGAAATATTGTCAACCTTTGCTATGTGGTTTCAAGTGAATGCATATCCCTAACACATACTACATATAAAATGCTCAAAATCAGGTAATGGCCTGTAAAGTTGAAATCATTTTGAAGCTTTTGAAAATGCAGTAAATAAAATTTTAGCTGGCTGTTTGCAGGTTTTGATGGTTCTGGCCTTTGCAAAGTCTGAAAAAAGTGGAATGGATTTTTTTGTAAGCAGATCTTTGTTGTGTGCATACACAGGTGCACGTTCGCAATGCGGTGCTGGCCGGTGGTGTCGCTGTCGGTTTCTCAGCTTACTTAATTTATTCTGCATGGATTGCGATGACAATAGGATTTTTGGCTGGCATGATCTCAACACTTGGATTTACATACATACAGGTAATATAAAAGAGCAACACATGTCCCTACAGAGTGTATTTTCTGTATGTGCCTACTGAGGAATGTTAAATTAGAGATGTCAGTGTTAAATATACTGCTGTGGAGGAGGTCAGAACTGTGAGCTGCCATGCAAGAGACTCAGTTTCATTTTCAGTCCCAGATTCTGCTGCTTCTCACATCAGCTGGCGATAAGGAGGTTGCAGGTTTAGTCCATCAACCTGCAGCAGAAGGGATCCCCTGTTATTACTGAACAGTGACACCTATTGACGAAGCTCAGATTGCATGCATGCATTCTCTGGGTTGCAGAGGGGGCTATGGTTCAACTAAGAAGAAATGAGGCTTTTAAACACAGGCCCATGCTCATGCTCTGCCTCTCTAACAGTTTGGGAAGCGCTTACTTAGGGTGTCCGGTCCCCTTACATAAGTACATAAGTAATGCCACACTGGGAAAAGACCAAAGGTCCATCGAGCCCAGCATCCTGTCCACGACAGCAGCCAATCCAGGCCAAGGGCACCTGGCGAGCTTCCCAAACGTACAAACATTCTATATATGTTATTCCTGGAATTGTGGATTTTTCCCAAGTCCATTTAGTAGCGGTTTATGGACTTGTCCTTTAGGAAACCGTCTAACCCCTTTTTAAACTCTGCCAAGCTAACTGCCTTCACCACGTTCTCTGGCAACGAGTTCCAGAGTTTAATTATACACTGGGAAAGAAAACTTTTCTCCGATTTGTCTTAAATTTACTACACTGTAGTTTCATCGCATGCTCCCTAGTCCTAGTATTTTTGGAAAGCGTGAACAGACGCTTCACATCCACCTGTTTCACTCCACTCATTATTTTATATACCTCTATCATGTCTCCCCTCAGCCATCTCTTCTTCAAGCTGAAAAGCCCCAGCCTCCTTAGTCTTTCTTCATAGGGAAGTCATCCCATCCCCGCTGTCATTTTAGTCGCCCTTCGCTGCACCTTCAATCACTTTCTAAATCCCAGGTTGAAATGAACAGTTTGCAAACACGTGTGCCTCAGAGAAGGTGAAAAGCTTATGGGACATATTTTTCTAATGTGTTTGTATTCCCATACGAAATTGGGAACACTTTTATAACTGTGGGCCACCCAACTATACCCCGAACATGACTCCCTTAGAACTGGGTCTAATCGGGTCTCTGTTAAATGTACTGCAGTGAATGAGTAACTGAGTTACAAAAAAGCTAAGTAAACGCTAAATAATTAATATTTTAAAAAGTCATAAAAAGATTGTCTTTTGAAAAAAACTGAAAAAATGGATCGATGAGGATTACGTCACTACCCCCAAGATATGCTTGGCTTAAATTCAGCCATAACAGGGGTAGATGCGTGGATCTGAGAATCCTATAAAAGGTATTATACTGGACTATCAAGGATGTGAATGTATAGAGTTATATTTGAAGTTGAGTATATCGTGAACATATATCCCTTAGAACTGTGACATCTATATGTGTACGTAGCAGAATTATGAAATCGGCATTTCCACATGTAAATCACACAACTGTTCTGAAATGACCTCCTTAAAATTGTCGACCTGCTATATGGTAAAGAGTAGAGAGAGAGTGAGAGACGGTAGTTGACTCTGCTATATATATATAAACCTGTAAGTTCTTTAAAAGACCTTAAAACTCACATATTCTTGTTGTAAGTAGAAAGGGGCCCCGTAAATACACTGAGCAAATATAACAATCCAGAGTTTGCATTTGGTCCAAGTAATTCAGAAAGGCTGGAAGCAGCGTGACCAAAACACACCCTTCCTGCAAATACTACACTGTCTGCCAGTACCTTACAGGGCTAAATTTAAATCGCTATGATTGATTTTCAAGGTCCTGAGATAAAATCAGCCAGAGTACTTAAAGAATAAGTTAGCCCTTTACACACCTTTGAGACCTCTAAGGTCTCTCAAGGATCATCACTATCTGTACCTTCATCAAAAGATATTGTATGATGTGATACCCACCAGGGAGCCTTCTCAGGAGTAGCCCCCACGCTCTGGAATTTACTCCTAGAGGGGCCACCTGTAACTTGAGACTCCCTCTACTTCAGGAAGCAGGTGAAAACCTGGCTCTTCTCCCAAGCCTTTAATACATAGGGTGACTGACTATACACCCATTCTGCACCTGGACTAGCTTGCTACACCCACTGTATCTCAGACCAGTTCCTTATATCTTGATTAACTGTATAAAGAACTTGCCTTGAGTTTAGTTGTGCATCTGTTTATCCCAACTGACTCTGTACGACCCATCTTGTCTCCATCTATATACCTGCAATTGGTCCCTCGGCTACATGGTAAGCTGTATTGTAGAAAAGCATTATTATCATAGCAATGTTATTTGAATGTTCTATTATGCTAACATCAGTGGAGGAGTGGCCTAGTGGTTAGGGTGGTGGACTTTGGTCCTGAGGAACTGAGTTCAATTCCCACTTCAGGTACAGGCAGCTCCTTGTGACTCTGGGCAAGTCACTTAACCCTCCATTGCCCCATGTAAGCCGCATTGAGCCTGCCATGAGTGGGAAAGCGCAGGGTACAAATGTAACAAAAATAAAATAGATACTATTGGAGATTCTACATGGAATGTTGCTACTATTGGAGATTCTACATGGAATGTTGCTATTCCACCTGCAACATTCCATGTAGAAGGCTGCGCAAGCTTCTGTTTCTGTGAGTCTGACATCCTGCACGTACGTGCAGGACGTCAGACTCACAGAAGCAGAAGCCTGCGCGGCCACATTGGTGATCTGCAAGGGCCGACTTCTACATGGAATGTTGCTAGTGGAATAGCAACATTCCATGTAGAATCTCAAATAGTAGCAACAGTGGAGGAGTGGCCTAGTGGTTAGGGTGGTGGACTTTGGTCCTGGGGAACTGAGGAACTGAGTTTGATTCCCACTTCAGGCACAGGCAGCTCCTTGTGACTCTGGGCAAGTCACTTAACCCTCCATTGCCCCATGTAAGCCGCATTGAGCCTGCCATGAGTGGGAAAGCGCGGGCTACAAATGTAATAAAAATAAATTATATCTCTGGTGTTTGAATTCCAGTGCTGTTAAGTGTGTATATTTTTGATCCTGTCCTATTATTAGGTTCACTTTGCTGTTTTCAAGTTTACCTCATTTATTGTATTCATTTTTATATTTTATTTATTTATTTTTATTTTAGATTTGGCTATCCTATATAATAATTCTCACCTCCAACGTTCTATGCTTGGGACCGTGGCTCCCTGGCTGCGCGTGTTTCCCTACTCCTCCTACTGCCTCGGAATCAGCTGTCACCCCCCCCGCGCTACGGCCCCCTCGAAACCCACCCCCTTCCTGAACCTGTCGATCCCCCCCCCCCACCGAAACGCCGAAAACCGCACCCCCTGCCGCTGTTGTGCACTACCTGTGCTGACAGCCGAAGTGTTGTTCTGCCCTTCGGGTGGGTTCCTCAATCATCTTCTCAGAAAGTTTAACTCCGTGCGTCTGACGTCAGACGCACGCAGAGGAACGTCCCGACAAGATGATTGAAGAACCAACGGGAAGGAAAGAACAACACTTCGGCTGTAAGAACAGGTAGCATAACAACGGCAGCAGCGGCGGCGGGGGGCAGTTTTCGCCGGAACAGGGGGGGGGGGACAACAGATTCGCGGAAGGGAGGGTTCAAGGGGGCCATAGCATGGAGGGGGGGGGAATTGCCTGCCTAAGGCCCGTTTCCTTGTCTACAGAAACGGGCCTTTTTTTACTAGTTTTAAAATATTTGGCTAGTTTACTATTGTTACGCTGTTAACAAAATTGTACGTTTTATGTTCAATTGTGCCTACTGTACACTGCCTTGGGCAAATTTCTTCCTAATGGCGGTTAATAAATCCCAATAATTAAATGCACTCAGCTTGCAGTACTGTACTGGAAGATGCCGAAATGAATGTATCTATTGACACTCTCAGTTGCCAAGTTAGAAGACTGCGAGTCAAAGACTGACTTTCCACAGCTCTTAACTGATGTCTAAATCCATGTCCCTTTCCCACCCACAGACGTGTTTGAATTCTGCAATTCAGATTCATGACACCTGCGGCGTTCATGCTACATTTGGGTTACCAGGGCTGCTTGGAGGGGTGTCTTATATTCTGCTTATTTCAATAGGTGACTGGGACAATATAACAAGGTAGGTTTTGATATAACCTGAGCCTAGCTAAGGACTGAAAAGTTCTTCTTTTCTACTTCACTTTTTGTGAAATAAGGATGGAGAAAGTTCTGCGTGGCCTTCAGTAGATTAGTATTTTTTTTTTAACTATCATGCCTTTCCAATGGTAATTCAAAGCGAGTTACATTCAGGCACAGTAGTTTCTTGAGTTCTCTGTAATGTGATAGTTCAAAGGCAAACCAGTTATCATAAATTACTTAGTATAATGCAAACAGATTTACACGAACAACTTGACCTACCATAGGCAAACCTAAGCAACCCATCCTTTTACTGGGATAAGCATAAAGGAATCCTGTGCCGAAGGAATGGATCCTCAGGAGCTTAGTCAAGATCGGGAGGCGGGGCTGGTGGTTGGGAGGCGGGGATAGGGCTGGGCAGACTTATACAGTCTGTGCCAGAGCCGGTGGTTGGGAAGCAGGGCTGGTGGTGGGGAGGTGAGGATAGTGCTGGACAGACTTGTACGGTCTGTGCCAGAGCCGGTGGTTGGGAGGCAGGGCTGGTGGTTGGGAGGCGGGGCTGGTGGTTGGGAGGCGGGGATAGTGCTGGGCAGACTTATACGGTCTGTGCCCTGAAGAGCACAGGTACAAATCAAAGTAGGGTATACACAAAAAGCAGCAAATATGAGTTATCTTGTTGGGCAGACTGGATGGACCGTGCAGGTCTTTTTCTGCCGTCATCTACTATGTTACTGGTTCATCTAATCATTAACAACAAAGGCTCAGAAATTACCTCCTACCGATCTTCTTACCCTCCATGGTCTTCCCCTACCTCTTCTTCATCACGCCACTTCCTTACCTGTCCCTATCCTTTCTCTCATACCTCTTTTATCCCATTTACCCCTTTGTTCATTTGTCCTACCACATACCTCCTTTGTTGATTCTGATATTATAGATTGCATTCTCTCTTGTTACTATGTAAGCCACATTGAGCCTGCGATGAGCGGGAAAGCTCGGGGTACAAATGTAATAATAAATAAATAAATAAAATATATCATAAAATCCAAGCCCTGTGGGCACTGCAGAGCTAACTCAGAACAAGATGTGCAGAGGAAATGTATAGTTCAGAATGCATGAGGTATGCATGATAAATGATTTTTAGTAACAATAAGCTTTGGCATCGTCATCTGTCTTGTCCGTGTGTTGCTTTTAAAAATATAAAGATGGGTTAGATCCTTTTTGTCCAGTCCATTCATTCATCCTTATATTTAAATTGTATGTATTTTCTCTTGCAGTGAGACATAAAAGTACCCATAAGATATATCGGGATTAAGCAATGTATTAGTAAAGACATAGTCATGAGAACATAAGAATAGCCATACTGGCTCAGACCGATGGTGCATCTAGCCCAGTATCCTGCTCCCCACAGTGGCCAATCCAGGTCACAAGTACCCGGCAGAAACCCAAATAGTAGCAACATTCCATGTAGAGTCTCAAAGAATAGCAAGATTCTGGAATCCCAAATAGTAGCAACATTCCAGAATCCCAAAGAGTAACAAGATTCCAGAATGCTACAGAGTAGCAACATTCCATGCTACTAATTCCAGGGCAAGCATGGATTTGACTGTAGAACTGGGGAAATCATTTCACGCACGAGACAGGGACATCGCTGTTGCCAGACAATAACCAATATGTCTGTGTCCTGTGTGTAATTGTCACTGAGGTGGATTTTGATGGCGGGGGTGGGGGGGGGGGGGGGGGGGGTGCAGGAAATCCTCCTGGGAACCTATGCACAGGAGCTGCTCTGCTACAAATACTGGAACTTAGCAGGCCTGGGGCTCAGGGTGCTACAGACCCCACAGCACTGTGCTAGTCCGAGGGGCAGTTCTGATTGCTTTGGAAATGCAGTTTCACCAGCCCACTCTGCTGTCCATGGCATCTCTGGACCTGACCTGTGATGAACTAGTAGTCGTATCACTGAAGGGAATGCATATTTTGCAGCACAGCCAGGCACAGGCAGCTCAGTGTGTTCTGCAGAGGCTCAGCCAGAAGGTGCCCGACTGAGGAAAAGGGGTTCAGCTCCTGAGTCGCTCACAACCACAAAGGGTTCAGCTCCTGAGTCAAGACCACAAAATTGATGTCTGCAGCAGTGGAGGAGTGGCCTAGTGGTTAGGTTAGAATGGTGGACTTTGGTCCTGGGGAACTGGGTTCAACTCCCACTGCAGCTCCTTGTGACTCTGGGCAAGTCACTTAATCCTCCATTGCCCAGGTACAAATAAGTACCTGTATATAATATGTAAGCTGCATTGAGCCTGCCATGAGTGGGAAAGCGCGGGGTACAAATGTAAGAAAAAAATATTATCATAAGACTTGGCATTAGAAAGAAATTTAATAACAGAGAAAATGATGTCAGATAAAGACCAGCTTTGCTCATCTCATCTGTCCAGTAACATGGCAAGGGTTGTGCCCACCTTACTGGGGCACACTGGATGGGCCAAGCTGTGCTCTTTTTCTGCTCTCATTTGCTAAGTTACTATGTTAGAAGATTCCTGAAAGAATTATATTAACTTATGGGAAAACAAGATCCATGCAGACCTAGGAAAAGATGGAGCAACGACCAGAAGAGACAGTTTCCTAATAGAATTATGTATTTACTTGGGGCAAGGGGGGGGGGGTCATTTATTAACAATTAACCCATAAAGGACTAGATTCTATATATAACGCCTAAAAATTTTTTAAAAAGCCTAAATTTCCGCACGGTTTATAGAAAATGCTGAGTCACCTTGTCTGCAAGACTAAATTTAGTCAGGTATGTCAAGTAAAAGTTGGTGTAAATGCCAACACCTAAATTACATGCGGACTGGGTGTATTCTATAACTAGGGTTACCATATTTTGTCCTCTGAAAAAGAGGACACATGTCCTGCCCCGCCCCCTGTCACATATTCCCCTCCCCCCAGATCACATATTCCCCTCCCCTGCTCCCCCATCACCTCCCCTCCCCTTACTATCTACTGCCCTGGTGGTCTAGTGACCTCTTCGGCGAAGGAAAGAGCCCCCTATTTCCTGCCCGGAGCTCTGTCCTTGCCCTGCATCCTGTTGCTGTGACGGTCTCGGGATTCAAAATAGCCACCGAGAGTTGAAGTCTCGCAAGGCCGCTTCAATTCTCGGCGGCCATTTTGAATCCCGAGACCGTCACAGCAACAGAATGCAGGGCAAGGCAGCACTCCGGGCAGGAAAGAGGGGGCTCTTTCCTGCCCCGAAGAGGTCACTAGACCACCAGGGCAGTAGATAGTAAGGGAAGGGGAGGGGAGGCTAGGATAGGCCCGCCGCCCACCCGCCTGTTTGTCCAGAAATCCGGACAAACGGGTGGACTGGCAAAACTAGTCCGGACATGTCCTCAAAAAGAGGATATGTCCGGGTAAATCCGGACGTATGGTAACCCTATCTATAACCACGTGCACAGATTTTAGAAATACCCATGGCCACACCCCCTTTTCAACTATGTGACTTAAAATTTGCACACATCATGTTATACAATACACTTAGTACTGCTTGTAAATTCTAATACCAATGTGTCAATTGCTTGTTAATTGGCAATTATCGGCACTGATTGACTTGTTAACTTGTTGAGTCGCACTATATAGAATCCTGGGGAAAATGGACCCTACCGCAAATAACACATATTAATGGCCTTTGTGTATCCTGTTAGTAATGGATTCCTTTGGTTGTTTAACCTGTCTCCTTCCATAATCAATGCTCAAAACAGGTTACAAGTGAGCACAACGCAATACAGAAAAAAAAATCAAATTGATTAATGTAGTATAGTACAGTCCTGATTGGTCACTGCAGTAACATATAGTAACATAGTAGATGATGGCAGAAAAAGACCTGCACGGTCCATCTAATCTGCCCAACGAGACAAACTCGTATGTGCTACTTTTTGTGTATATCTTACCTTGATTTGTAACTGTCATTGTCATTTTGTGCTTTCTGGAAGGTATTTATTCATTGTGTTGTATCACCTCTAGGTTGGGTTATCAAGCCTTGATTGGAGTTGTTTGTCTTTGTATAACCTTGGTAATGAGTCTTGGAGGGGGACTCCTCACAGGTCAGTTCAATAACAGATGTTTTTCAATCCATTTAGAATGTTCGATAGTTTCTTGCCCAAGTTACGCTTGGGAAAATCGCTTTTCTCTCTGTGCTTTAGTGTATTATATTTATAATATTTCATTTTCATGCCTCACCAAAAAGTCCAAGGTGTGTTACAATATACATAAAATGCCCGTTATCCAACCCCTTCCCCGATTCTCCTTATTCTGCCCCCTTAAAAAATAACATCGAACTGCTTAGCTAATCCCTGTTTATAGGTGGTGTATCAAATGAAATTATAAATCATAAATTTCCCCTCCTATAATAGAGGAGTTGCATAATGGTTAGTGCAGTCGGCCGAGAACCTGGGGAACTGGGTTCAGTTCCCACTGTGGCTCTTTGTGATCCTGGGCAAGCCACTTAACCCTCCATTGCCTCAGGTACAAACTTGGACTATGAGCCCACTACGGACAGAGAAAGCAGCTGTATATAATACATAAATAAACCACAGAAAGGCAGTATATTACATGCATGACCTATGCGGTAATAGTTCCACTTCCTAACCTTATCCAGTCATCTCCTATATTAAATCAGTGCCCCTGTGTCACCTCAACAACTCCTCTACCCAAAAGCCAAGCTTTAACCTCAGTTGTTTGCACTTGAAGCCTGGGCTTTTACCCAGTCCTACAATACTGAAAGTGGTGTTCATATCTCCTGTCTATGGGGCTAACAGGACACAGGCAGGGAGGGGACAGAGCCTGTTCGGCTATTGCAAGTTTGCAGCCTGAGAACTCTCACTACTACAGAGTTCATTTCTGACATCTTTGCTACTACTACTACTATTTAACATTTCTATAGAGCTACAAGGCATACGCAGCGCTGTACACCATACACAAAATTGCGGTATTACCGTATTTTATATATATTGTGGCACAGAGAAGCTCATTTGCAGGAATGCTCCCCCTATCAAGCAGTAAGAGGGCCATTTTCAAAGTGATTGACATGGTAAAGGGTGTATTATTCCTATTAATAAAGTATTGGAAAACTGCCCCCCCCCCCCTCGATATGGCTAAAGATCCAGACTGAAAGGAGACATTCCTGAGGGCAAGTTTAGGTTGGGAGAAATAGCACACAGAGATTGTATTTTCAACACTATGGGGGGTCATTTACTAACAATTAACGTGGCCATCTACTGTAGGGCCCACTTTATTCCTGAGGGCCCAGCAGCAGATACTGTGCCCTAACCATTAGTAAATGAGCCCTATGAGAGGTACTGAAAACAAAACCAAGTGCAAATGTCTGTGGATACTTTGTACCTGTGGCGAGTTTCAAAGTGAAAATACGCACATCCTTTTGTTTTGAAAATTGAGGCAGACTCCATGGGTTAAATTTACCCACCGATTTTGTCCCAATGCGGACGGTCTGAAAATTGCTCCTTAAATTACCTTTCAAAAATAACCTGAAAACTGCCGTTTTTCTAAACCAGGTTTCTTTCTAACCTGCAAATTATGGAACGCACCCAAGCACTGGAAATATTTCGATGATCAAGCTTATTGGGAGGTAAGCCTCAAATATATATTACATTTCACGAGCTGAAACAAAATTAGACACACAGAACCTAGTTAATGGCCCCTGGGAGAAACATTAAAAACCTTACTTTTGTTCAGTGTTTTGGCTGGGCCGCTGTTCTTCTGAGGTTTTGGATAAATAACTCCTGGTTCTTGCCTGGAAGACAGCATTCAAGGAGCAGCGAGCACTGCTGTCTTCGGTAACTTTGCATCTTTCAGCCTGCTTCATTATGCAAAGCCCAGCATCCTCTTATCCCCATATAAAAAAGCAGTTCACCCTTTGTGACATCAGCAGGCAAGGACAACATAATGCAAGGGTGGATGATGGCCACGGTGACAGCCAGACTTTTGAGAGACACACACACCGTCCAAAATACAGAACGCACTTCTTGCCTCCCTGACTAGACTTGCGCAGGCCGTGTACCGGTGTTATAAAGATCTGTGCAACACACTGTAGAAATTCAGACATTAATCACACTATCCCTAACTTAGGCTAAGTTATATCGGCAAGGCATTTGTTTTATTCCCCATCCCTCTCGCACGTATTGAATACAATGAAAGTCCATTGGTACTTGAAAGAACTTCTGCATTTTTCTTCTGGGGTATTCTCCCCTTCTTAGTTTTCATGGCTATGTTTTTATATCCACAGTTTCCCCATTTAGCTAATAAACTTTAAGCAAAGGAAGGAGAAATTCGAAGACAAGTTCAGCTTGAGCTCATAAGACGACACGCTTAGAGGGATGTTCAGACGTCAGCTGTAAAGGAAAAAGAAGATGAAGACCTGACCAACGGAGGGGCCCTTTTTACTAAGTCGTGTAGGTGCCTATGCGCACCCAATGCGCGCCAATTTGGAATTACCGCCTGGCTACCGAATGGTCATTTCATTTTGTACGCACGTCCAGTAGGCGTGCCAGAAATGTTCCGGCACACGGCACTAATCAGCACTGTACGTGCACTGACGATTACCGCCCAGTTAACACACGAGACCTTACCGCTAACTCAACGGGTGGCGGCGGTAAGGTCTCAGGCCCAAAATGGATGCATGCCAATTTTCATTTTGCTGCACATCCATTTTTGCCCCCCCCCCCCCAAAAGGCCTTTTTTTGCAGGTGCGCTGAAAAATGAACCTGCGCCTGTCCAATACACGCATCTACACCAGCACAGGTCACTTTTCGGCGCACCTTAGTAAAAGAAGCTGAATTCATACTTGAGGCGAAACTATTTTCGGCCTTCTAATTATTACTTTTCCACTATACTTTTTGTTATAGACACAATTAAAAGACTTTAACCCTTGAAGGCCAGGCCAATTAGCGTCTGGACTGGGCCTTTTTAAAAAAAAGGGGTCCACGACGACGGGTTATGCTAAAAAGTGTGATTTATTTTTTTTGATCTGCTTCAGAGCTACCAGCACTCAAGAGCTCTACAGTACATTCTCTCCAGCCTTTCGTCTTTCGGATACCTGCCATTTGCAAGCAAATGTTTTGTTTTTCAGGCTTCACTTTCTAACATTAATCAAATCTGTTCTATAACTACCACTCCGCTTGCTTTTATTAAAAAATATATATTGGTATTGAGCTGCAGAAAATATGTAGAATAAATTGACTTATGATTTAAAATGACCTCATGGGGTAATATATACATATTTTTTTAATTTAAATGAGAAGTATTTATTAAATATATGCAAGAGAACAATATAAAACACAGGCTATCCTACAACAGTAGTATAAGATAACCAGAAGTACAGGTTCTCCCAGATACAGCTCACTCCTCAATTTATCAACTGCTTGGCATAAAGCAAACCCTAAAAATGATCAGGAAAAAAAAGTGTGTGTGTGTGGGGGGGGGGGGGGGGGGGGGGGGGGGGAAGAGAAGAGAGAAACCTCAGCAAACCAAACCAAGCTGGTACACCAAGACTCAAACGAGAAGAACGGATACATGAACCTTATATTTTTCCCCATTTGGCAAAACTTCTACGCCTTATAGCACTCAATTTTTCCAGTTTATAAACCCAAGTACAGTCTGGCTCGCCGTTTAGACAAAGTAACTGTAGGGCTCTTCCACTCAGAAGGCAAGGTCAGGGCTGCCGAGAGGCGAGGGCAAGGTTCCCCAGGCCCAGCCTCAGCGATGGCGATCAAGAGACTGCTCTACTGGCCACAGATCCTTCCTTCCTGCCACGTCCTGCCTATGCGGATTGAGGAAACAGGAAGTTATTTCACAGGAGGCTGGACTTGGAAGAAAGAAGGACCTATAGCTGGCAGTGCACTCTCTCTCATTTGCTGCTGCAGGGACAGCGGGCAGTGGCAGCAGCGACCCTGAAGATTGTTTGACCCGGGCCCAGCTTTGTCTCTTGGCAGCCCTGGCCAAGGTCAATTTAGCAACATGCAACAGATGACAAATCAGAATAACCTTATATTTCTGCAATCCAGGAATTTGCCTGTTTAGATGATACATGGTGTAATATATATTAACTGAATGCACCTAGTGACATTAATGTACTAGTAATACATTTTATAGAAAAAAAAAAGTCAGACCATGCTTCAAGAACCATGAAGCAACTGAAATGTAATGTGGGTAAGTGCACAGTGATGCATATGAGGAAAATATTCATTTTACATAGGGAAGCATATTTATTCAAAGTTAAGTGTTGCTCCTTCCCAACTGGCGCTTTCAATCAGCCCTATGAGGTTTTGTTATGAATATTTATTGAGACAATATTAAGTACTATTCAGTTTTTGAGATATTGTTTTGAATGCTTATTTTTTGAAACACAGCATCGAGCACTTTAGATTATACACATAGAAAAGAAGGAGAGTTGAAATCATCCCTATGATAGAAGCTCAGCAACAGTTCTAATTTTGATCAGTTGCAAGCCTGGGACCATTAAGTCCATCAGGTTTCTGAGGGATCCTCTCCTTATACAAAATACATAAGTGATCTAGCAAGTTCTAGTGTCCTGTATTTGATTTACCTTAAATCCACACTAGATTTACTGCAACCCTTTATAGTAGTGACTTGTAAAGCATATTTATTCCTCAAGTTGCCCACGGGATTGTATACAGCCAGCCTTCCCCCCAAGACAGTATGACACAGCCTGTAAGCACTTGATTACTCTATTGGTAAATCCATTCTAGCCCTGTAGATTCCTACTTCCACAGTGATGGGTTCTACATTAAAATCTACCACTGTTACCATGATCTCAGAGTCACTGGGGAGAACACATTGAAGGCCTCAGCTCAGTGGTCAGCAGGGGTCATAAACAGGGCCGGTCTTAGCAAGTGCGGGGCCCTGTGCAGACCAATTTGGTGGGGCCCCGCCGCGCCCTAGTCACGCCCCCACCCGCCCCCTTTCACACCTCACCCCGCCCATGTCACATATTTCCCCCTGCCACCCCCCTCCCCATCAACCCCCCATCAATCCCCCTCCCCTTACTCTACTGTGTCTGCAGGGGTCCCCACGGCGTAAGCCTCCCCCCCTCCCCTTACCTGCGTCTGCCCTGGTGGTCTGGTGACCTCTTCGGGGCAGGAAACAGCCCCCTCTTTCCTGCCCGGAGCGCTGCCCTTGCCCTGCATCCTCCTGTTGCTGTGACGCGCAATTTCAAAATGGCCACCGAGAGTTGAAGTCTTGTGAGGCTGCTTCAAATCTCGGTGGGCATTTTGAAATCGCGTGTCACAGCAACAGGAGGATGCAGGGCAAGGGCAGCGCTCCGGGCAGGAAAGAGGGGGCTCTTTCCTGCCCCAAAGAGGTCATTAGACCCCCAGGGCAGAAACAGGTAAGGGGAGGGGAGGCTAGCACCGCGGGGCCCTATGCAGTTGCCTCTGCCTAAGACCGGCCCTGGTCATAAAGGCAAATGGGCTACTTGGGGAATCATGGCACAGAGAAAGCAGGATGCTGAATGGCCCCTGTGGCAGTCTATGACTATGTCCAGTGCTGGTAGCTTTCTCTCAAACTGGATCTAGAAAAGGGGACGGAATGGCTCGCTTATGAGAACAGGTTTCACAGGTTAGTTTTTCGTACTGGAGGAGGGGGATGTAGAAGCGGTTTATAAATGCACAAAAGTTATTGGAACCACTTATTTCCTCTTTCAAATTACAAGTAGAGAGCAGTACATGGGAAGTAACAGGTAACAGCATTAAAGCAAATTTAAGGAAGGCTGCTCGTCAATGCCCAGTTTAGCTTTTCTGGAAGATGTCTAGCTAGTTAAAGGACCTGGGGGTCACCCACTCTTACTTCTATGAAGGAGCAAAAGAGAAGGGACCTTTCAATTAGGAGTCACTTCCAACTGGTGCCAATTAGCCACTCTAAGAGACAAGCAGATGGGGTCCATGGACCGCAGGTACCAAGCTGTGTCAGACCAATGTTCCTTTTTCACTCATGTTTCTATCAAAGCTTCTGTTCATGTTCCATTAGCTTTAGCACCCACTGTACAGCTGACATCTGGATTTACTTTGGGACTATGCGGTACCCAGTATGCACCAATGTTTTTATCCAACTAGGTAATGCTGTTAAGATGAATGGCAGCATGGAAAGACCACTGTCACGCATCTCATTCTAACTACTCAAAGAGACTGTATTACTTAATGACAGAGTGCACAGGGCAGCCATCTTCAGCACAGACTGCCATTACAGATCTTCTGCTCGCCTAATTCATCAGCACAAGTGAGACTAAAATGACTGAGCCACTACCCCAAGGCAAATCATGCTGCTGCAAACTTAGTGCCTCCACCTTAGCCACATTGAACCTACCACAAGGAAAGAAAATGTGAGGTACAAATGCAATAAATAAGCATAATATTACAAATCCTATATAATAATTCTCACCTCCAGCGTTCTATCTTGCTGCCTGTGTCCGTGGCTTCTTCGGAGTTGGTCTGCTAGGCTCCGTAGATCTGGCTGACGTCATGTAGAACGCCAGAGCCGGAGAGGCGAAAGGGGCAGGGCACAGGGGCGGAGCTTAAAATAGAAACAGAAGCGTTGAGGGGCAGAGTAGCTGAGAGCGTCGCGACCAATGGCAGGGAAAGAAAGGTCAGAGTCCTCCTTGGGCGTGAGCAGAGGGGGCAGAGCCACGGAGATTGTGCTGCTGTGCCGAGCGGGTGCGCTCATGCGTTGGGCATGGGGAGGGGGGGACCTCAGGAGTCGGAGCGGCGCTGCAGAGGAGGAAAGCAGGCGATGGCTGCGGCTGCCCCTCCGGGCCCCATGGGAGGGAGGGAGAAAATGACATTGGACCTGGGAGGGAGGGAAGGAAGGGGGCCGCTGGCACACACTCTCATTCTTACACACAAACTCTCTCTCTCACACAGACACACTCGCACCCAGTCTCATTCTCTCTCTGTCACACACACACACACACACTCGCACATTCACTCTCTCTCTCTCTCTCTCACACACACTCTCAAACATACACACTCCAAGGAAAACCTTGCTAGTGCCCGTTTCATTTGTGTCAGAAACTGCCCTTTTTTACTATTATCCACATGAAGGGTAACTGTGCAACTGCATTTACACACCTCTTGCACACGTACAAGAGGTATATAAAATAATGAGTGGAGTGGAACAGGTGGATGTGAAGCGTCTGTTCACGCTTTCCAAAAATACTAGGACTAGGGGGCATGCAATGAAACTACAGTGTAGTAAATTTAAAACAAATCGGAGAAAATATTTCTTCACCCAACGCATAATTAAACTCTGGAATTCGTTGCCGGAGAACGTGGTGAAGGTGGTTAGCTTGGCAGAGTTTAAAAAGGGGTTGGACGGTTTCCTAAAGGACAAGTCCATAGACCGCTACTAAATGGACTTGGGAAAAATCCACAATTTCGGGAATAACATGCATAAAATATTTGTACGTTTGGAAAGCTCGCCAGGTGCCTTTGACCTGGATTGGCCGCTGTCAGGGACAGGATGCTGGGCTCGATGGACCTTTGGTCTTTTCCCAGTATGACATTATGTACAGAAAACCAGCATTTTCCCCAAGTGAATGTAGATTTACATACTACTACTAATCATTTCTACGGTGCTATTGGATGTACACAGCGCTGTACACATTACATTCAGCTACTTTCTCTGTCCCTAGAGGGCTCACAATCTAAGTTTTTGTACCTGGGGCAATGGAGGAGTAAGTTACTTGCCCAAGGTCACAAGGAGCTGTAGTGGGAATTGAGCCCAGGTTGCCAGGATCAAAGCCCACTGCACTAACCATTAGGCCACTCCTCCCTCCACAGTGCTATTCTGTTAACAGTGCACACACATGGCACAGAAAGAGGAACAGCTGCCACTTAGAAAAGTTTGTAGTGTGCGAGTGTAAGTTTTGCAGGTACCTGTCACATTTGGTGGCTGCAGTTAGAGTAGGTGGGTTACACTGGTATTGTATAATGCAATCTGGGTGTCATTACAGAATAGCCTCTCACCGCACGGCCTTAGAGGTGCCTAAAAGGAAGTACCCCCGTTCGCCCAGATTTGCACGTGCAAAATTAATTGGCTAACAAGGGCTCACTAAGGATGTTATCGCAGCTTAGTAAAAGGACCCCCTAACCGTCTCTTACCTCTGGGATCAGGGAAATACTGCATATAATGTGCCATGAAATATTACTGAAACAGTGTGAGCTCAGACCAAACTCTCCTCATATGCTTCTGCCTTGGTGCTTTGAAACAATATACAAACAATGAGAAGCTACTTTATAGAATTTAATGGAAAATTATTAACTTTACATACAGAGCATCAGACTGAATGGACGTTATTAGATTTTCTGAAAAACAACCAGCTACTTCTCTACATAGATAAACTTAAAAGACTGTGACAAAGTTTTAAGAAAACTAACTTACAGTGATGTATTTACTTTATACATTTCAAATATATGCAACATTTAAATCAACATTATACATTAAAAAAAAATTAAAAAAGCTCACAAAAATGCAAAAACTGGTATTCAGCATCTCATAATTTTACAGATTGAGTTTGGTGCCACAAAAGTTTAACATAGGAGCAAGTGTTTCAAGAACAGGCTCATATTGTATTGGAAGTGTGTGTCGGGGGGACGGGGATGCAAGGTACTGCTGGAATACATTCACTGCCATAAATCTTCAGTGCGACCAAACTTGAACACCAGCCCCCTGTTGAAGAAACAAGGGACAAATGACAACTCTACCGACTTTAAAATGTGACCAATAAGGTATCTTTCAAGACAATGATCTACCTTCCCCCTTCCTTACCTCCCACCACCAAATTTGGGCCCAACTAACCAATTTTCATTATAATTATTGGGCCTAATATTTTAAAAAACTCATGTATCAGGATATCCATGTACCAGGTGTTGAAGCTGGTCGGCAACATTCATCTGAATAGCACCAGCCGTCCTGGAAATCAGCATGGAAATTATCTACTTTTTATCAGCATTGAAATTGCCTACTTTTTGTAATCTTGCCAGGTAGTAACCTGGATTGGCCACGGTTGGAAACAGGATCTTGGGCTTCATGGATCTTTGGTGTGACCCAGTATGACAGTTCTGATATTCTCATCCACATAGTACCAGGGTGGAGCATGACTGGTCTCAATTAATTTGATGGCTTTTTTGCTATCTGGATAATTCCAGTAGTCACCACTCTATCTGGATGTTTAACTGCCACAGCTGGTGTTAAAACACAACAGAAAACAAAATTCCAAAAACATAAACATGCTGAACATTGACCCAATTGGTTCCATCCATCCGGGGACACAAATTAGCCTCTACATAAACCAAAAGCAATTATAAAAAGTGTGTGTATGCGTGTCACGGAAAGCACCCACCTGGGGCTAACCCCGTGGCCACCTGGAGGGTCTATCCCCAGCACTGCTCAGGCCTACCTGCACCTGGCCATGTGGTGTATACTTCATAAACTAGGTTCCACTTGCCTCTGGGTGAGTCTCCCACCCACAAGTTATTTCTCAGTGGGGCCACACTCTCAGGGGTCTCACAGTTCCTGGAAAGTACCCACAGACCCAACACACAAACCACTAGGATTCTTAGTCTAAGACATCAGAGCCAATAAACTAACAGGTTTTATTGTCACAGTTGAACAATGAATCATATAAAACAGATCGAAAAGTACAGCACACCAACAACAGGTAAAACAAACAGGAATCAATTTTAACACTTGTTCACTACCTGAATAGTGCCTAGGGAGTACAGGAAAGATAGCTGCTCACAGGTTACAGAATATAACTGCTCACAGGGCCTCAGTGAAGAGATCTTTCGCTCTCCCTATCTGAGACAGAAATCCAGTATTTCCAGGCTGGATTTGAGCTCCTGGGCCAATCAGAGCCCAGAACAAGAATTACCTGGCCATATCACTGCAGGTTACTTCCTCTTTGTGCTAAACTAAAAAGGAACAGTCATTTTTTTCTAACAGCTTTAAACAAACATAAACATGCACCACCTGCTGGCCAAACTAGAGAAAAACACTTCATGAAATATAAATTTTTATGCTGGAAATTTCACAATTTTGCCACAATGTGTATGTACAATTTGAGTATATAAAGAGAACATTATACAACACGATAAAATTTACAGTGGAATAATAGAGATTTAAAAAAAAAAAAAAAAAAGCTTACCCAAAAAAGATAAATGCATTCTGGAAAAACACCGCTATCCCAGGGTATACATCTGCAGTGCCTATCGAAAAAGAAGGTCACAAAAGTTAGCTTCAAATTTCCAAAGCAGATCCTGAAGTGCACGTCATTAATTCTCAAAAACTGGTTTTAAAACTCCAGATCAGTGGTTAAGGTTCTGTAAGACAATGCTACTTTCATACAGCTTGCATCATTTTCAGGAGGGGGACAACAAAATGAAAAGATGTCCCGCTGCAGTATGTGCAGCCCAAGTTACTCCTTATATGTGTGTGAGTGAGACTAACAAGTTAGTTACTTCTTCCGTTAAAGGCTTGGTTGAAGAGCCAAGCTTTCACCTGCTTCCTGAAGTAGAGGTAGTCTTGTGTTAAGCGGAGCCTTTCAGGCAGTGCATTGCAGAGTGTGGGGGCTACTCCGGAGAAGGCTCGCTTGCAGGTATCACATCGTGTAATGTCTTTTGGAGAGGGTGTAGTTAGTGAAAGTCCTTGGGAGGACCTTACTTGTATTTAAATCAAAGTGTAAAAATTTACCCAGTAAAACTCGGTTCACTGGGTAAATCTCTCTTATCTGCACCCTTCTCCTCCACCGCTAACTCCAGACTCCGTTCCTTTTATCTCGCTGCACCATATGCCTGGAATAGACTTCCTGAGCCTGTACGTCAAGCTCCATCTCTGACCGTCTTCAAATCTAAGCTAAAAGCCCACCTTTTTGATGCTGCTTTTAACTCCTAACCCTTATTCACTTGTTCAGAACCCTTATTTTATCATCCTCACTTTAATATTCCCTTATCCCTTGTTTGTCCCGTTTTTTCTGTCCTAATTAGATTGTAAGCTCTGTCGAGCAGGGACTATCTCTTCATGTTCAAGTGTACAGTGTTGCGTACGTCTAGTAGCGCTATAGAAATGATAAGTAGTAGTAGTAATAATTTTTAAACATACCTGCATGTTTTTTTTTAAATTATATTTTCATGCTTTATATTTTCTGTAGCAACTGACAACTATAATCTTAAAAAAAAAAAAAAACGGTTGAAGTTCTTTCCCCACTGTTATTCTTACTAGATGTGGCATATCTTACCATTGACAACGTAGCCCCCAAAAAGGATCCACATAGAAGCAATTAAGGATCCAAAAGCCATCATGAAACCGATGAAGAGCCAAACACGGGCACCTTTAAAAGAAACATTATCTCATTAATTTGGAGCAGTTTTGGACTAGCCAACTTAAGAGCTGCCCTACTGGGTCAGATCAGTACCCCGTTTCTAATAACTGCCAACCCTAATCACAACTCCATGCGATTAGCCCCAGGGGTAAGCAGTGGATTTCTCTGGGCCTTCCTTAATAAAAGTTTATGGACTTTACTTCCAGGAATTTGTCCAACTCTTTTTAAAATACAACTGCGTTAACTGCTTTTACCAGGCCTCACTCGCTCCAGCAATGAGTTCCAAAGTTTAACTATTAAACTGAGTGAAAAAATAATAATCCCTCCCCATTTGTTTCAAATATATCATTCATAAATCATTCCTAGTCTTTATACTTTTTGAAACAGTAAATGATCAATTTGCAGTGGCCCTGAGAAACTGTTTGTGCTGATCCTGACTGAAGCCCACATTTTGGGGGTGCTATCTGAATAGAACAGTTCCCTGTCCCACAACCCAAGCCACAGACAACCTCCATTACAGCACACAGCTGACAAAATTCGCATACCAGGATGCTCACTTTAATTTAAAAAAATTCTGATCCTGCAAAGCGATGTGGTCACAGTGTTTAAACGCTGTTAATTTTATATTTTGCTCAGGATACAGACACACACACACACGTTACCTGTTTGCCCCAGGCACCCTTCACTGTAACTATCGCCACGAACTTGACCATTGGACACTGCGTTAATCCTGCATGGAAACAATAACCAGTGGATCAGTGTGGGATCAAAATCTCACTTCCATGGGTGGCTTATTGGTACAGACATACGCTTAAGTGGGAGAACAAGTCACATCTTTGTTGCATCTTAAATATTAAAAAAAAAATTACTAAATCTACCAGCAAAAACTATTCAATGTAAAAGTAACATTCATTTTTTAAACTTTTGCTCATTTTTTTAAATAAGGCATTTTATCTATATGTCTAAATATAAATAGTGCACACAAACACACCCACCCCATATCAGGAATTCAAATCAATTACATGAAAGAATTCAGTAGGATACTTCATTATTTTAATAGACAGTCCGCATCTATCTTCATAAAGGGAATCCGTCCAATTAAGACTCCTTTAATATGATTTTTTTTCTCCTGCTCTATCACCAAAGCAGAATAAACTATGCTTTTCTGATGTGAAAACTATATAATACACATTTGCTCTACACTCCATAGCAAAAATATAAGAAACGAAATCCAGTCTAAGACCAACTATTTAAATACTAGCCGTTAAGCCCGTAAAAATGGGCGAGATTTCCAGCTACCCTCCTCGCTGCCGCTCCCTCCCCCCTCTGTGCCGGGCCCCCTGCACTGACCTGACAGCGCCTCTCATCTCCGTGTGAAAGCGCTGCAGGCAGCAGCAGATCGCTCTGCTGCTGCCTGCAGCGCTTCCACACGGAGGTGAGAGGCGCTGTCAGGTCAGTGCAGGGGGCCCGGCACGGAGGAGGGCGGGAGCGGCGGCAGGGGAGGGTAGAGGTTGGTGCGCACGATGTTCGTTTCCAGGCGGCAGCGTCCGACAGTGACTCCGACTCGTTTCCCTCTCTGTTCCGCCCTCTGACGTCATCACGTCTTGACGCGAGGGCGGGACAGAGAGGGAAGTCTCTACTGCGCATTTGCAGGTGAGTCGGTCACTTGCCGTTTATATGTTTGATGAAGGGGGGGGGGGGGGAAGTCAGGCATTTGATATACCTCCTTCCTGTGGTACAACCAAAGCAGGTTACATTTAATATATGCAGGTAACTTTTTCTGTTCCTACTGGGCTCACAATCTAAGTTTCTGTTCCTAGGGCAACAAAGGGTTAAGTGACTTGGCCAGGATCACAGGGAGCACCTTGGGACTCAAACCCAGTTGCCCAGGTTCTCAGCCCACTGCACTAACCATTAAGTTACTCCTCCACCTGCCTTAGACAGATAAGTTTCAATGGTTTAGAGGTGAGAGTAAGTACAGGTGGGCGGCATTCATAAGGTCGTCCCTACTCACATTAAAAACGCCACAGTTGCGATTACACCACACGCATGGTACGAGTGATTCAGGTTCTCTGTCTGTGGATATTTCACTGCAGCATCAATAATGATCCACCAGCCTGTGAAGAACTAGGAAAATAAAGAGACAAGTATCTTCAATACCCGCTAATTGGTCGATCCTACTCATTCATATCCCTTAAAACAGTTCACCTTTTCACACTTGTGAATCACATCAACATGACCCTTCATTCAATGCAATACATGTTGTGCTTTAGTGCTAAGGCAAACCACCTGGAACCTTAGAGCTTGCCCCATCTGTCTTCAAATATATCAGCTATAAAAGATGAAATCAACTACCTCAAGAAAAAATTGGCTACAATTAAGGAAGCATTCAGGATTACCCAAATCCCTGCCAATTTCCCCACCAGAACTGCCACAGAGAAACGGATGGGTCACAATAGGCTCAGGTAGATTACGACCCGTGACATACAAGCATTCACCCTCCCAACTTTTACCCCTGTATAATTCCTTTCCTGCACTGGATCATTATGATGCTGAGAAAACAAGTACTGATGTGGAACCAGAGGCAAGGAATGTAGCACAATTACTACTACTACTACTATTTAGCATTTCTATAGCGCTACAAGGCATACGCAGCGCTGCACAAACATAGAAGAAAGACAGTCCCTGCTCAAAGAGCTTACAATCTAATAGACAAAAAATAAATAAAGTAAGCAAATCAAATCAATTAATGTGAACGGGAAGGAAGAGAGGAGGGTAGGTGGAGGCGAGTGGTTACAAGTGGTTACAAGTCAAAAGCAATGTTAAAGAGGTGGGCTTTCAGTCTAGATTTAAAGGTGGCCAAAGATGGGGCAAGACGTAGGGGCTCAGGAAGCTTATTCCAGGCGTAGAGTGCAGCGAGACAGAAGGCGCGAAGTCTAGAGTTGGCAGTAGTAGAGAAGGGAACAGATAAGAAGGATTTATCCATGGAGCGGAGTGCACGGGAAGGGGTGTAGGGAAGGACGAGTGTGGAGAGATACTGGGGAGCAGCAGAGTGAGTACATTTATAGGTTAGTAGAAGAAGTTTGAACAGGATGCGAAAACGGATAGGGAGCCAGTGAAGGGTCTTGAGGAGAGGGGTAGTATGAGTAAAGCGACCCTGGCGGAAGATGAGACAGGCCGCAGAGTTTTGAACCGACTGGAGAGGGGAGAGGTGACTAAGTGGGAGGCCAGCAAGAAGCAGATTGCAGTAGTCTAAACGAGAGGTGACAAGGGTGTGGATGAGGGTTTTGGTAGAGTGCTCGGAAAGAAAGGGGTGGATTTTACGGATGTTGTAAAGAAAGAAACGACAGGTCTTGGCTGTCTGCTGGATATGAGCAGAGAAGGAGAGAGAAGAGTCAAAGATGACCCCAAGGTTTCGAGCTGAGGAGACAGGGAGAATGAGAGAGCCATCAACACAAATAGAAAACGGGGGGAGCGGGGAGGTGGGTTTGGGGGGGAAAATGAGAAGCTCGGTTTTGGTCATATTTAATTTCAGGTGGCGTTGAGACATCCAGACAGCAATGTCAGACAAGCACGCTGAAACTTTGGTTTGGATGCAAGGTGAGATATCAGGGGTAGAAAGGTAGATTTGGGAGTCATCAGCATAGAGATGGTAGGAAAAGCCATGGGATGAGATTAATGAACCAAGGGAAGAAGTGTAGATAGAAAAGAGGAGGGGACCAAGAACAGAACCCTGAGGTACGCCGACAGGCAGAGGGATAGAGGTAGAAGAGGATCCACCAGAGTGAACACTAAAGGTGCGGAGGGAGAGGTAGGAAGAGAACCAGGAAAGGACAGAGCCCTGGAATCCAAGTGAGGACAGGGTATCGAGAAGTATGCTGTGATCGACAGTGTCAAAAGCAGCGGAAAGATCAAGAAGCATGAGGATGGAATACTGACCTCTGGATTTAGCCAGTAATAGGTCATTGGAGACTTTAGTAAACGCAGTTTCGGTTGAGTGGAGAGGGCGAAAACCAGATTGTAATGGGTCAAGAATAGCATGTGAGGAGAGAAAATCAAGGCAGCGGCGGTGAACAGCACGCTCAAGTAATTTGGAGAGAAAAGGAAGGAGGGAGATGGGTCGGTAATAGAGGGACAAGTAGGGTCAAGTGAAGGCTTCTTAAGGAGAGGTGTGACCACAGCATGTTTAAAGGCAGCAGGGACAGTCGCAGTGGAAAGTGAGAGGTTGAGAATGTGACAGATAAAAGAAATAAGAGTAGGAGAGATGGCATTAAGAAGGTGGGTGGGAATGGGATCAGAGGAACAGGTGGTACATTTTGAGGAAGAAAGGAGAAGTGTAGTTTCCTCAATAGTAACTTCAGGAAAGGAGGAAAGGGAATGAGGGGAAGGAGAGAGAGGGGAACGGACTAGTGGAGGGAGAGCTGGTGAGGTAGAGAATTCAAGGTTTATCTTTTGAACCTTGTTGTGAAAGAATTCAGCAAGGGTCTGAGGAGATAATGAGGGGGGAGTTGGGGGAGGGGGCACCTTGAGGAGAGAGTTCAATGTGGTGAAGAGAAGTCGAGGATTAGAGCCAAGAGAGTTGGTCAGTTGGATATAATAATCCTGTTTGGCACGTAAAAGAGCAGATTGGAAGGAGGTCAGCATGAACTTAAAGTGTAAGAAATCAGCAAGGGCCCGAGATTTCCGCCAGAGGCGTTCGGCGGAGCGGGTACAGGAACGTAGGTAGCGGATATTAGAAGTCAGCCAAGGTTGGGGTTTTGTACGCCTTACAGGGCGGGTCATCAAAGGTGCAAGAGTGTCTAAGGCAGAGGATAGAGTATTGTTGTAAGAAGAAACAGCCTCGTTGACAGACGTGGATGGTGCCACAGTAGAGAGGAGGTTTGAAACATGGGAGGATAGAGATGAAGGGTCAATATCGTGAAGATTCCTAGATAAATTAGATAGGATAGGACGGGACAAAAGACAAAACAAAGACAGATCAGTGCAAAGCAGAAAATTCTTACTGCTAGGAGACTCCATTATCAAAGGCATTAACATAGGAACACAATTCAAAAGTCCCAATCTAGTGAAATGCCTTCCAGGATCCTCAGCCAACAGAAGTACCAACCAAATACAGAACGTGATCCGAGAAGAGAGCAAGGATTTTAATACTGATGTTGTCATCCACCTGGGGATAAATGACCTGGCCAACAATAGCAAGTTTAGAGCACAGGGTGCATTACAGAAGTTTAGGGAGAGACTGAAGTCTTTGGTTCGAATTGCAGCTTTTTCTGAAGTAATTCCTACATGTGGGAAAGAAGAGGAAAAACTACAAACAGAGGAATTCAATAAGTGGCTCAAATCTTGGTGTAAAGAAGGTGCTTTTAGATACATAGGAGGATGGGGTAGTATATGGAAAAATAACAAGCTGTACTGTGTTACCTACAGACTTCTGGCACAAATGGAGAAGCTGAACAAGAATTCGATAGAAGGTATTTATAAGCTTTGTATGAAAGGAGAGGTGCTATCGTTGAGAGATTTCAACTTGCCTGATGTGGATTGAAAAGTCCCATCGGCAGAATCGGACGTAAGTAGAATGATCGTGAATGCCTGTCAAAGTGCCTTGCTCATACAAATGGTGACTGAACCCTCAAGGGAAGGGTTGACCCTGGATCTAGTGCTCATAAATGGAGGAAATGTTTCCATTGTCCATGCGGGTGCCCACCTAGGCAATAGTGATCGTTGCACAATATGGTTTGATATAAGATCAAAAGCCTACATGTTCTTTCCTTGTGCCATGGCAATTATAATAGTACTAACAAAAATTAATGGATATGGTTAGTTGTATTAATCTCCATAAGCACTGAGAGGGGAAATTATCAACATGGTCAGTAGAGTTATTTTATCACAAGTCGGGTTAGATTCTAGCGGGGGACGGGTGAAATTTCTGTCCCTATGCAACTGTCTAATGGCAATCAGGAGGAGACAGAAGCATACATCTCAAGAACCACTAAACTCTAACCACTGAACTGTTCTTTTACAGTATTGGTCAACAGATACATCTAAATTTTGTACCATAGGCGATATTTTGAATCATAACGGAGACAGTAGCCTCATGGTTAGTGCAGCAGACTTTGATCCTGGGAAACTGGGTTCAATTCCCACTGCAGCTCCTTGTGACTCTGGGCAAGTCACTTAACTCTTCACTGAATGTAGTTGCAAAAACCACAGAAAGGCATACATCAAGTCCCATTCCATTTTCATGGGGCCAATGAGCAATGCTGCAAACAGGTAAGAAAGAAAAAAAGGTTTGCCTTTTTGTAAACGATATTAATATCTGTTACAAAGTGAACATGCCTTAGAAAGCAGACACAATAAAATGTGATCTAAGAAACATGAAAAAAAAAAGGGTTTTCACAGTTAAAATTCCATTTTGAGGACATAGAATTGTGCATTGGGGCTCCAGAAATCCACCATAGCAGCACTTAAGGAAATATTAATGTGCATCAACCAGGAGAGAAACCCCCAGGTGATTGTGTCAGAGTATCTCAACTTACTACTACTAATTATCATTTCTATTGCACTACTAGACGTACGCAGCGCTGTACACTGGACATGAAGAAACAGGACAAATAAGAGATAAGAGAATTACTAAGGTGGGGATGATAAAATAAAGGTACCGAACAAGTGAGTAAGGGTTAGGAGTTAAAAACAGCATCAAAAAGGTGGGCTTTTAGCCTAGATTTGAAGACAGCCAGAGATGGGGGAAAAAAAAAGTGTCTAGATACAACAATGGTTCCAAACCTGTCAAGCGGGATCCCCAATCACTCGTTTTCACAATATCTGCAATGAATAGTCATAACCAGTGCATTTTTTCTATCAAAAAAGGTGCCAGTACTCAAATGCTAGGCCACCCTTCAGGGGTGGGGTGATCACTGAGGGACCCACCCCATAATAGCCAAAACCCCTGCAAACGGTCACTGAACCTATGACAAAGCAGAATTGGTGTGTAGAACCTGAGCTCTTTCATTAAAACTTGGGGTCCATGGGTCAATTTTAGCAGACACTGGAAAAGGTGCCGGTACTCAGTACCCCCTCAAAAAAAAGCCCTGGTCATAACATACATCTACATACAGTGGAGGCAGCTCATGCACATATCAAGGTGTCACAAAGAAGCCACAGAGGTAGAAGCAACATTACAGGAAAAAAACTGGCTGCACAGCACAGTTTCCTAGAGGAGAGACAGAGAAAAACCATCAGTGAAACTTTAGAAAACCTGAACTAAGCAGAGCGCATTCGCAGCTGGGATGGACTTTAGAGAAAACCAGAGGTGAACTTAAGTCTCTGGCCTTGCCTTAGAAACAGAATTTATTTTATTACATTTGTACCCCGCGCTTTCCCACTCATAGCAGGCTCAATGCGGCTTACATAGTATATTCAGGTACTTATTTTGTACGTGGGGCAATGGAGGGTTAAGTGCCCAGAGTCACAAGGAGCTGCAGTGGGAATCGAACCCAGTTCCCCAGAATCAGAGTCCGCTGCAGTAACCACTAGGCTACTCCTCCACTAGCAACATGCCATGTAGAAGCCTGCCCTTGCGGATCTGCAATGCGGCCGCGCAGGCTTCTGTTTCTGTGAGTCTGATGTCCTGCACATACATGCAGGACGTCAGACTCACAGAAACAGAAGCCTGCGCAGCCTTCTACATGGAATGTTGCTAGTGGAATAGCAACATCCCATGTAGAACCTGAAATAGTAGCAACATTCCATGTAGAATCTGAAATAGGCTGGGATTCTGGAATCTTGCTATTCTTTGGGTTCTACACTGAATGTTGCTACTCTTTGAGATTGGGACTTAATGGGACTTGATATACTGCCTTTCTGTGGTTTTTGCAGCTACATTCAAAGCGGTTTACATATATTCAGGTACTTATTTTGTACCAGGGGCAATGGAGGGTTAAGTGACTTGCCCAGAGTCACAAGAAGCTGCAGTGGGAATCGAACTCAGTTCCCCAGGATCAAAGTCCACTGCACTAACCACTAGGCTACTCCTACACTCATTCCACCAATAAGAGCCAACCTCATCAGTGATGTCACAATGGCTTGATTGCCCAATACTTGGCTCACTTCTGATATTGTGATGTCATAAGGTAAAGGGGGAAAGGGAAATGGGACTAGATATACAGCCTTTCTGAGGTTTTTGCAACTACATTCAAAGCGGTTTACATATATTCAGGTCCTTATTTTGTACCAGGGGCAATGGAGGGTTAAGTGACTTGCCCAGAGTCACAAGGAGCTGCCTGCAGTGGGAATCGAACCCAGTTCCCCAGAATCAGAGTCCGCTGCACTAACCACTAGGCTACTCCTCCACTAGCAACATGCCATGTAGAAGCCTGCCCTTGCGGATCGGCAATGCGGCCGTGCAGGCTTCTGTTTCTGTGAGTCTGATGTCCTGCACATACATGCAGGACGTCAGACTCACAGAAACAGAAGCCTGCGCAGCCTTCTACATGGAATGTTGCTAGTGGAATAGCAACATCCCATGTAGAACCTGAAATAGTAGCAACATTCCATGTAGAATCTGAAATAGGCTGGGATTCTGGAATCTTGCTATTCTTTGGGTTCTACACTGAATGTTGCTACTCTTTGAGATTGGGACTTAATGGGACTTGATATACTGCCTTTCTGTGGTTTTTGCAGCTACATTCAAAGCGGTTTACATATATTCAGGTACTTATTTTGTACCAGGGGCAATGGAGGGTTAAGTGACTTGCCCAGAGTCACAAGAAGCTGCAGTGGGAATCGAACTCAGTTCCCCAGGATCAAAGTCCACTGCACTAACCACTAGGCTACTCCTACACTCATTCCACCAATAAGAGCCAACCTCATCAGTGATGTCACAATGGCTTGATTGCCCAATACTTGGCTCACTTCTGATATTGTGATGTCATAAGGGAAAGGGAAATGGGACTTGATATACTGCCTTTCTGAGGTTTTCACAACTACATTCAAAGCAGTTTACATATATTCAGGTACTTATTTTTGTACCAGGGACAATGGAGGGTTAAGTGACTTGCCCAGAGTCACAAGGAGCTGCAGTGGGAATTGAACCCAGTTCCCCAGGATCAAAGTCCACTGCATTAACCACTAGGCTACTCCTGCATTAGCAACATTCCATGTAGAATCTCAAATAGTAGCAACAGAATCTCAATAGTTGCAACATTCCATCTAGAATCTTAAATAGGGAAATGGGACTTGATATACCGCCTTTCTGAGGTTTTTGCAACTACTATTTATTTTGTACCAGGGACAATGGAGGGTTAAGTGACTTGCCCAGAGTCACAAGGAGCTGCAGTGGGAATCGAACCCATTTCCCCTAGGACCACAGGCCACCACTCTAACCACTAGGCCACTCCTCCAAATAAAATAAACCCCCTAAAGCCCATCAATGCACCAATACATACCAGGACTCCGGCAGCCACCGAGGCTATAGTATTGCGCTTCTCGCTCCAGTCAATGCATTCGGAGCACCTGACGCTGTCCAGAAACCCGGACATTTTTGTTGCCCCTAAAACTGAAAAGCAGATCATGGGTTTTTCACTCGTCAACAAAGGCCCTTTCCCAGCACAATATCACAAGAGACATGCCGACCACCCCCTCAGGGGCCGCTCTCTCCCCTATTCCTACCGTCAAACTCAAACCTCAGGACACCCACTACCGGTCCGCAGCTTTCCTTCGCCGGTGCTCCTCCTCCTCCCCCGTCCTCTCTCTTTCTACCACCACAACAACCTCTCCCTGGATGACGCTGCGTGACGCCTTACCGGAAACAGGAAATTGCGTCAGAGGCGAGCTGCTGCACCAAGGAAGCTTAATGGCGGTCGGAGGACGGGATTTTGTGGGAATCCCGCACGGATGGAAGTAGTTTCTCCGGGGTTCCCGTGGGAGAGAACGGTACTGTGACCACCTATCCACCCAAGGAGGTTTGGGGAAATGACCTTGCAGGAGACGGCATGAGAGACCATCTGGCCCGTTACCTGCTGAAGGCAGTGGGCGGAGCTTGACGCCATATTGGTCAGTCCAAAACAATAGCAGCGGTTTAGATTGTTGAACCTCCTAGGCTTTGCATCCGCTGTTAGGGAGGGGATCGGGGGAGTTTTCCATGAGTCTGTGAGGGGAGGGGGGAGGATTAGTAGCGCTCTAGAGCTTGTTTTGTTATCTGCAATGCTGTGTTGTGGATTTAGTTTTGCTTATGATGACAATAAAGATATTTATATGTGAAAATAATAGCAAATGCTTATTACTGCCTCTGTGTTGGTTTTTTTTAATTTGACTTTTTTTTTAATTTGAAAGCTTGCTCTATGTAGATATGTATCATGAAATAAAATTGAAAATCACTAAAACAGCATTAAAAAGTTATTGTAGCTGAAAGTAGAGAGGTGTAGTAGCCGTGTTAGTCCACTTTTAGAGGTAATCAATAGAAATCAAACAAAATAAAACATGGAAAAGAAAATAAGATGATACCTTTTTTTATTGGACATAACTTAATACATTTCTTGATTAGCTTTCGAAGGTTGCCCTTCTTCTTCAGATTGGAAATAAGCAAATGTGGAAGACGACAGTATATATAAGTGAAACATCCAAGCATTTTATTGACAATCTATCAGGGTGGGGATGGGTAGGAGGTATGCATGGGAAAGTGTAGCTGAAAGAAACAGCAGTAGTAAACACTCTGTATTTTGTGCTTATTTTGCTACATTGTTTTATACAATATAGTAATGCATGGCCAAATTTTAGTGAGGATATCCTGTGTACTGATGGGTTCATCTTAACTGTTGTTGTAATCTGCCTTGAGAAGCCTGGTGTTATTTTTTTTTTTTTTACATTTGTACCCCGCTCTTTCCCACTCATGGCAGGCTCAATGCGGCTTACATGGGGCAATGGAGGGTTAAGTGACTTGCCCAGAGTCACATTAAGATGGAATATACTGAAAGTAACCAGAAGTAAAATTAAACTATCCATTCATTGGGGCACATGGAATCACATCACTTCATCTCTTTTGTAGAGGTTTACATTTTAGATAACAGAAATGGATTTTTCTGTTTTGAGAGTGTTTCAGGGACATGTGGTTTTAAAAGTCTGCTCTTTTTTTTTTTAAGTTTAAAGTAATTTTATTGATAACTCAAAGTTAAGCAACACAACATACTCAATATTGCCAGCTTACAAACAATAAGATACTATGCATGAACCATACAGCTTGTAAACCGCCCTTCCCCCCATCCCACCCCTCCCCTTCCCATCCCCACCATCCCAACCCCTGTACCACTCAATTTCCAAAGTCTCAGGAACCTTCCTGTTGCTATCTGTGTTAATTCAAGGAAGTACAACAGTACCAGTAATCCAGAACTGTTTGGTAGCCCACAGATTACGCGATTACCTTTGTACACTAGGAAAAGCAGCTTACTACGGGGCAGAGAGGAGATGGAACCCCCCCCCACCCACTCCACATCCAAAATCAACAAGCATTAATAAGTAAACTCCGACCCCTTGGGCTTAGAATCTGAAGATAAGGCATCCATATCTGGATAAATTGTTTTCTACGTTTACGTTCTGCTCTTTAATGATGCTGCATGTTCAGAAATCATAGCCATTACACAGTTATTCAAACGTTATCACATACACACAACAGAACAGGAATCCATATACACACTGCAAAAACAAACAACAACTTCAACAGAGTACATCCAAAATTTATTTATTTATTTTTTATTTCCTCTTTTCCATCTTCCAAAATTCCAGACAGCAGATGTACAGATCAGTAAGACCCAAACCAGAAACAACACAGTTTATACCCACTTGTTCAACCACCCTTAGGTTTCACCTTTGGGTGTAAAAAGCAATACCACTTTAGAAGCTGCTCTCTGGACAAACCCCATCCGGAAGAACGCAGGACTCCTCAAAATACCCATCCTGGATCCAACAGGACAGTTTTAGTGGTCTGTCAAAACAGGACTGGTTCCAGGGATGCAGAAGAATTTCACACAGACTCTTTAAACAATTTCAAACAGGATCTAACAGTACACTTTTTTAAAACTGATGTAGGGGGGTTATGTACCCGAACATTTGAAAAACATCCCGTAAGCCAGATGCACTCAGTATTTCTTCCACAGACACAAAATAGAAGAAAATTGTTAGTACACCTAGGGCCCTGTTTACTAAGCAGCGTTATAGTCGCGTTAACATTTTTAACGCGCATTAACCATGTATGTGCCTACAATATCCCTATAGATGCCTACATGGTTAGCGCGCACGCTAAGTGTAGGCGTGCTAAAAACACTACCGCACCTTAGTAAACAGGGCCCCTAGCCCACTCTGTGCTGAGAACATTTTCCCATTAATGTTTCATCATTTATTTAATGGTGTTCAAGATGCTTAAATGGAAAATAAAACACGGTCCAAATGGGCCATTAAATTGTGAACATGAAATGAGGAATTGACAAAAAGATAGGTGGTAGAATTAATATATCAAAAATTGCAGTAGATGGAATGTCTCACATGAACCAACATTAAAGTGTTAAACATGTTACCAAAACAAGCTGAACTAATGCACAAAACAATGAACTGTCAGTACAAAGTAGAAAATCTGTAAGTAGGTTTTCATTTGGTCATTAAACAAATCTAAGTAATTGTGTGTGGTACAAGGAACATACACCCTTATATGACACCCAGTAGCTGCAGAGCTGAAACTATGGATAGGATGAGGACTCCAAACAAACCAATATACCCATATGCACCATTTATCCTTTTGTGTGGATCTGTGAAAAAAACCATAGTACGGGGTATTATATATAAAGCAGTAAAGTACAATCATCAAAGCACAATCAGCACATTATGAGACACCAGCCAATAGGAAGGCTACTTTAAGAATGTCTGATGACATCACAATACTGTCCTACTACACAAGAACACTATCTATGGTGCATCACATTCCAAGGACAGTGACAACATTCCTTTGCCAACCTGACAATACATTTGATTCCAAAGTTTGTGTGCGCATGTGTGTTTATTTTATAAAAACCTTTGGAAACAAAATGTATTGTCAGGTTGGTTAATGAATATTTAGTCAACTTCTCTTTCCTTGAAATGTGATTTACTGCAGATACGCAAGAAAACTAACATGGCAGACAGAATATGTTTCAGCTTCACCAACATTTTAATGCAAATGGTTGAATACACAGGGAAAAAGGTTTAAATGTAAACTTTTTACAAATAGAAAAAGCTTTTTTTTTTATACCCCAGGAAACTGTTACTAATAACTACTACTACTACTACTTAGCATTTCTATAGCGCTGCCAGGGTTACGCAGCGCTGTACAAGTTTAGACAAGGGGAAGGACAGTCCCTGCTCAAGAGAGCTTACAATCTAAAGGTAATAAGCTATGTAAGTGTATGTATCTGGAATGGGGAAGGTGATTAGGCGCCAAAAGCAAGAGAGAAGAGATGGGCCTTGAGTAATGACTTGAAAATGGGCAGGGAGGGCGCACGTCGTATGGGCTCAGGAAGTCTGTTCCAGGCATAAGGTGAGACGAGGCAGAAGGGGCGGAGTCTGGAGTTAGCGGTGGTGGAGAAGGGTACAGATAGGAGTGATTTGTCCTGAGAGCGGAGGTTACGGGTGGGAACATATGGGGAGAGGAGGGTAGAGAGGTAATGGGGGGCTGCAGATTGAGTGCACTTGAAGGTCAATAGGAGAAGCTTGAATTGTATACGGTAGTGGATCGGGAGCCAGTGAAGCGACTTGAGGAGAGGGGTGATATGAGAGTATCGGTTCACGCGGTAGATAAGACGTGCGGCGGAGTTTTGGACAGATTGAAGGGGGGATAGGTGGCTAAGCGGGAGGCCAGCGAGGAGAAGGTTGCAATAGTCAAGACGAGAGGTAACGAGTGAGTGGACGAGAGTTCGGGTGGTCTGTTCAGAAAGGAATGGGCGAATTTTGCTAATATTATAGAGGAAGAAGCGACAGGTCTTAGCTGTCTGCTGGATATGGGCAGAGAAGGAGAGGGAGGAGTCGAAAATGACTCCGAGATTGCAGGCTGAGGAGACGGGGAGGATGAGGGCATTGTCAACAGAGACGGAGAGTGGGGGAAGAGGAGAAGACAAGGAGCTCAGTCTTAGCCATGTTCAGTTTCAGATGCCGGTTGGACATCCAGGCAGCGATGTTGGAGAGGCAGGCCGAAACTTTGGCCTGGGTTTCGACTGTGATGTCGGGAGTGGAGAGGTAAAGCTGGGTGTCATCAGCATAGAGATGGTACTGGATAATAATAATTTCTATGGTACTACTAGATTGGCAGAGGATCTCGAAGAGAGAGGAAGGAATTGTAGAGCTTAGTGGTTGGTAAGGATAAGAAAAGATAGGCTGCATGATCGTTATCTGCTGAATTTTTTTAAAGCTTTTTTTTTTCCCATGCGCAAATTGTGAAATATATAGCCATAGGATGTATACACAAGTTTCTAGAGAACAGATTCACTACATCAAAACATAAGACACACCATGCTAGGTCAGACCAAAGATGGAGTAGCCTATGTTTAAACTTGTACAGCGCTGCGTAACCCTGGCAGCGCTATACAAATGCTAAGTAGTAGTAGTAGTAGTAATGGTTAGCGCAGTGGGCTGAGAACTGGGCAACTGGCTTCAATTCCCACTGCAGCTCCTTTTGATACTGGGCAAGTCACTTAGGGGTCCTTTTACCAAGCTGTGGCACAAAGACCCCCTGAGGTGGTGTCGGTGCAGGGGTTTGAGGCATGCCATAAGTACATACAGTGGGGGAAATAAGTATTTGATCCCTTGCTGATTTTGTAAGTTTGCCCACTGACAAAGACATGAGCAGCCCATAATTGAAGGGTAGGTTATTGGTAACAGTGAGAGATAGCACATCACAAATTAAATCCGGAAAATCACATTGTGGAAAGTATATGAATTTATTTGCATTCTGCAGAGGGAAATAAGTATTTGATCCCCCACCAACCAGTAAGAGATCTGGCCCCTACAGACCAGGTAGATGCTCCAAATCAACTCGTTACCTGCATGACAGACAGCTGTCGGCAATGGTCACCTGTATGAAAGACACCTGTCCACAGACTCAGTGAATCAGTCAGACTCTAACCTCTACAAAATGGCCAAGAGCAAGGAGCTGTCTAAGGATGTCAGGGACAAGATCATACACCTGCACAAGGCTGGAATGGGCTACAAAACCATCAGTAAGACGCTGGGCGAGAAGGAGACAACTGTTGGTGCCATAGTAAGAAAATGGAAGAAGTACAAAATGACTGTCAATCGACAAAGATCTGGGGCTCCACGCAAAATCTCACCTCGTGGGGTATCCTTGATCATGAGGAAGGTTAGAAATCAGCCTACAACTACAAGGGGGGAACTTGTCAATGATCTCAAGGCAGCTGGGACCACTGTCACCACGAAAACCATTGGTAACACATTACGACATAATGGATTGCAATCCTGCAGTGCCCGCAAGGTCCCCCTGCTCCGGAAGGCACATGTGACGGCCCGTCTGAAGTTTGCCAGTGAACACCTGGATGATGCCGAGAGTGATTGGGAGAAGGTGCTGTGGTCAGATGAGACAAAAATTGAGCTCTTTGGCATGAACTCAACTCGCCGTGTTTGGAGGAAGAGAAATGCTGCCTATGACCCAAAGAACACCGTCCCCACTGTCAAGCATGGAGGTGGAAATGTTATGTTTTGGGGGTGTTTCTCTGCTAAGGGCACAGGACTACTTCACCGCATCAATGGGAGAATGGATGGGGCCATGTACCGTACAATTCTGAGTGACAACCTCCTTCCCTCCGCCAGGGCCTTAAAAATGGGTCGTGGCTGGGTCTTCCAGCACGACAATGACCCAAAACATACAGCCAAGGCAACAAAGGAGTGGCTCAGGAAGAAGCACATTAGGGTCATGGAGTGGCCTAGCCAGTCACCAGACCTTAATCCCATTGAAAACTTATGGAGGGAGCTGAAGCTGCGAGTTGCCAAGCGACAGCCCAGAACTCTTAATGATTTAGAGATGATCTGCAAAGAGGAGTGGACCAAAATTCCTCCTGACATGTGTGCAAACCTCATCATCAACTACAGAAGACGTCTGACCGCTGTGCTTGCCAACAAGGGTTTTGCCACCAAGTATTAGGTCTTGTTTGCCAGAGGGATCAAATACTTATTTCCCTCTGCAGAATGCAAATAAATTCATATACTTTCCACAATGTGATTTTCCGGATTTAATTTGTGATGTGCTATCTCTCACTGTTACCAATAACCTACCCTTCAATTATGGGCTGCTCATGTCTTTGTCAGTGGGCAAACTTACAAAATCAGCAAGGGATCAAATACTTATTTCCCCCACTGTAAGTACATAAGTAATGCCATACTGGGAAAAGACCAAGGGTCCATCGAGCCCAGCATCCTGTCCACGACAGCGGCCAATCCAGGCCAAGGGCACCTGGCAAGCTTCCCAAACGTACAAACATTCTATACATGTTATTCCTGGAATTTTGGATTTTTCCAAGTCCGGTTAGTAGCGGTTTATGGACTTGTCCTTTAGGAAACCGTCCAACCCCTTTTTAAACTCTGCTAAGCTAACCGCCTTCACCACTTTCTCCGGCAACTAATTCCAGAGTTTAATTACACGTTGGGTGAAGAAAAATTTTCTCCGATTTGTTTTAAATTTACTACACTGTAGTTTCATCGCATGCCCCCTAGTCCTAGTATTTTTGGAAAGCGTGAACAGAAGCTTCACATCCACCTGTTCCACTCCACTCATTATTTTATATACCTCTATCATGTCTCCCCTCAGCCGTCTCTTCTCCAAGCTATATAGCCCTAGCCTCCTTAGTCTTTCTTCATAGGGAAGTCGTCCCATCCCCGCTATCATTTTAGTCGCCCTTCGCTGCACCTTTTCCAATTCTACTATATCTTTCTTGAGATGCGGCGACCAGAATTGAACACAATACTCAAGGTGCGGTCGCACCATGGAGCGATACAACGGCATTATAACATCCTCACACCTGTTTTCCATACCTTTCCTAAGGCCCCCTTTTACTGCAGCTATACTTTAGGGAATAATCTACAGTGAATTGACTTGCTGGGTACATCCATGAGACCTGGACTGGTCATTGATAAAAGACAGGATGCTGGACCCAATGGTCTGACCCAGAATGGTATTTTTTTATTTTCAAAGTTTTGCCAAATACAACCTCCACTGAAGGTACAAAATAAGTTTGCCTCGGATACATGAGATTTATTTCTTATCACATTTTTTGCTTGTAGTAAATCCCATCTAAAGCAAATCATAAAATAAGTGAGGACAAAGTCAAGCAGATGCATGAATTCAGAGCACTTTCTGCCTTCAACCTAGTAAAAGAGCCTCACCCTTATCAGACTGAGAAGTTGCAACAGGGTAGGTGTTAGGACAATGCTCCGCCTCCCCTCTCCAAATCTAAGTCTGATTAGTCCATTGACATGGAGCTCTCATGCCCCTGGAAAAACACATGGGTGGCTTGGTTCAAAAGTGGCAATTAAAAAAAATAATTACATATACATACTTTTAGGCACCACATGGCCCGATTTATTTATAAACGGCCAACCATTAAATAAAGCTCTATGTCTAAAAGAGTCAAATGCACCAGAAGCTGAAAAGAAATCCAGTTACATCAGCAATAACCCTACAACATACTCGGGGTAAATTTCCCATGTATGCTACATCACAAAGTAGCAAATTAAAATGTCTCTACTTTATAGACTGGTCAGTATCCCCCCCAGATTCTTTTTTAGTTCAAATTAGTTTTATTGAATTTTCTTTATAATAGGGCCTCTAAGACACAGAGCCGGCCATGGACCAGGGCCATTGCTGCCTCCCCCCACTTGGGCCACCGCCACCCCACCCCCTTACCTTCCTGTTTTGCTCCACCCAAAACACAGAAGCAGGACAGAAACAGACCCTGGCACCAGGCCCCCCCTTAAGAGGCCAGGCCTGGGGAATCTTGCCCCCCTCCCCCTTCTTGGTGGCTCTGCTTTATAATAGATTTGTGCTTCAAAATTTGGCCGTGCTCCCGAGACGTGAACAGAAATTAATTGGCTAATAAGCCATTTAACTTCAATAACCAATTACTGGCATTCATTACAATTTGCGTGCATCTAGTTGCAGGCTATGCTATAAAGCATGGCGAATAACTAAGAAGGGAGTGTGGACATGGAAGGAGCAGGCGCGTGTCAGGGGTGTTCTGCAAAGTTATGCGCGTTGTTACAGATTACTGTCTCAGCACACTTAACATGGGCACCGGGATATACACCAGGGTTTCAGAAGGCGCAAGTCTGGCGCTAAACATAATTCTATAAACGGCACGAGCTCTTTATAGAATTGTGCTTAGCGTCGATTTTTTTCCATTGCCAAAATTTGAGTGCTGTTTATAGAATTTCCCTCCCCATTCCCCCACCACAATCTACGTAAGCATGCAATGATAAAAGAGCAAAGACTTCATCAAAACGACAACTACATATTACTAGCAAGCTATATTTATCATAAATAAGAAACAAGGTTTGCAGCACCGTACCTCCGGTGTAATATCCCCATGCATAGGAGAATCGACTTGTTACCCAGATGGCTCCAAGTACAGAGGCAGCTACCTAGATAGCAAACAAAACTGGTAAATACCAAAATCTTATTCTATTCAATTAAAATGTCAATTCTCTGATCTTTCCATGTTGAGTACATTAAGGATAACAGCATTGTTTCTTTGAGGCATTTGATACAGGGCTGTAAGGCGAGTGGGTGAAGATGTTAGGCGGCCTCAGTGATAATTTTCAGAAATTAAACCAGATTGGTTGCTCGCTAGCACAGAGGCAGTGGGGAAATTCTGTACAACCGCTCAATGCAGAATTTGGAAAATGGCCCTGCACATCGACAACCTCATGGGCCACAGGGCGAAGCTGCAGTGTCGGTCTCTGGCTCTTTGTGTCCCAAAGCAACATGCAGCAAGAGAGGCAGTGTCAGCTGTGCAGGGCTGGCGTTGGGGTGGGAAACAGGGCAGCTGCCCTAGGCACCACAGCTCCAGGGGGCCCTGCAGTCCAGGCATCTCTTCCCCTTCTTCCTACCACAGTCCATCTCCTCCTCCCTTCCCAATCTGCTTTAAAAATGTGTTTCCCTTCTCAGAGGGGTCCCGGTGCGGCAGCCATTCTCACAAGCTGCCTGCGTAAAGTGAGTTGGGGGCCTTTCTGGGGGTGAAGAATGAGATATAATGCTACTTTTGTTTTTGCAATTCCCCTGTACATGTTATATTATTTTTCAAGGGACTCAGTATTTTATGAATCCTTGCACCTTGAGAAATTTCTGCAAGAACATGGTGATTCGACTCCCTCGCTGAGTTGGTTTATTGGGGTTATATGAAGAATTCAGTCTTTCTTAATTAAAGATTTGTATATCTGGTTTTTCCTGTGTGTTCATGTACCTAAGCTTTCTCTACTTCTCCCGTGATATGGGCATTTATTTTGTTAGGTTTACTTGTTTTTTGTTGTTGTTTTCTTTAACTTGTAATTTGATTATTTCCTTCTGAAATTATCTGTTAATTTTCCTCTGTACTTTTGGGAAACGTATATTTCAAAAAAGCAATTAAAAAAATAAAAAGAATTAGAGATAACTGGAGGTAAGGGGTAACGTGGGAGTGTGTGTCTGTGTTTTGAGGGAACTCATGTCAAGGGGGAGAGAGATGGGAGTGGGGAGCCTGGGGAAGACCTGCAACATGATGGGGAAATTCTGTATCTTTGAATATTAAGTCCTTTCTATATTCATCTTTAATGAATTATTGCTCAAATGGTAGTAATTGTACTGTGTTATACAGGCAAATAGTCTGTACAATTTTACAGAGCTCAAAAAATATTTCCCCGGATTTTATATAGCACGCCAAAATCAGCACGGGTTTTTATTTATTTTTTGTTACATTTGTACCCCGCACTTTCCCACTCATGGCAGGCTCAATGCGGCAGGCAATGGAGGGTTAAGTGACTTGCCCAGAGTCACAAGGAGCTGCCTGTGCCGGGAATCGAACTCAGTTCCCCAGTTCCCCTGGACCAAAGTCCACCACCTTAACCACTAGGCCACTAGGCACTGATTAGAATTTAGGCGCACAATTTGCTAAGCGTATTTTGTAACAATGTGCGCTCAGCTTCTAACATGCACGGCAAAAAGGGGCGTGGTTATGGGCAGGGAAGGAGAAATTAAACCTTACCTGTTAATTTGCTTTCTTTTAGTCCCTCTGGACCGGCCCAGAATGTGACCTTCCAGCAGGTGGAGACTGAGAAACTGTGCCTCTAGAGAAACAGCCAATAAGAGCCTTTGCCAGCCAGAGAAAGATCCAGTATTCTTAGTCTCCAGCAGGTGGAAGATGGTGAGCCCTTGAGCCTCATTCTTTTGTTCTTTCTCCATTATTGTTCTATAGTTAGATCTGCTTAGTTCTTGGTTTTAATATTTTGGTTTTGTCTGTGCATCAGAGTAAAAAAAAAAAATGTGCGCTGAACTTCTAATGTGCGCGGACAAAATGGGGCGCGATTATGGGCAACGAAATGGGCATTTCGTGAGTGTTCCAAAATTTACGCGCCCCATATGGACCAGTGTGCCTAAATCTCCGTGTTGGGATTTACGCCACATTTTTACTGGTGTAAATGGATGCGTTTAGATTTTAGGTGCTGAAATCTCAACTAAGCGTATACTATAATTGGCGCCTAAATACGCTTAGTCGGCAACAATTTCAGTGCCGATTTTTTTAGGCGCCATATATAGAATCTCCTCTATTATGTGTAGAATTCCTCTGGATGTAAGACAATCACTGAAGGGATTCACTTTGCATGGATTTTATGCATCTAGTTCAGGGTCCTTTTTGATGCTGCTTTTAACTCCTAACCCTTGTTCACTTGTTCAGAACCCTTATTTTATCATCCTCACTTTAATATTCCCTTATCTCTTGTTTGTCCTGTTTGTCTGGCCTAATTAGATTGTAAGCTCTGTCGAGCAGGGACTGTCTCTTCATGTTCAAGTGTACAGCGCTGCATACGTCTAGTAGCGCTATAGAAATGGTAAGTAGTAGTCTTTGGGATTTCGGAATCTTGCTACTCTTTGGGATTCTGCATTGAATCTTGCCACTCTTTGGGATTTCGGAATCGTGCTCCTCTTTGTCCTTATCCCTTATTTGTCCTGTTTGTCTGGCCTAATTAGATTGTAAGCTCTGTCAAGCAGGGACTGTCTCTTCATGTTCAAGTGTACAGCGCTGCGTACGTCTAGTAGCGCTATAGAAATGATAAGTAGTAGTAGTACTTATGACCGCATGGTGTATCTAAGCACTGGAAACCTGTCGTAAAACGAACTACTGGCCTCGGCAGAACGGACCAGAACATCCTAATAAAAACAGTTGTTTGTAAGTGGTGCTGTATAGCAATGAGAAATATAGAGGTATAGCCTGTACTTACTGGGAAGGCGAACCCCGATATCAGCTGAAAGATTAGCCATGATGGAAACAATTCAAGAGTATTTTGATGAGCTCTCTGGATGCAGTTGAACACGTTCTCCTTATCGGAGTACATCTGAGGGTACTGCAAATTGAAAATAACAAAATTCAAAGGTTAGCACCCAACATTCCAGCTATTATGTGCGGTACTGTTTTTTTGCCACCATGTGCTCACTCTACTATGGAGGTTAATAGCTTTGGTATACAGATCTCTGCCTGCAGAGATTTCCTGTTCATTGCACATTTCCAGATCATAACCATACTGCTCTCTCACCCTTCCCCCCCCCCCCCCCCAGGGACTAGATAAGATAACTTGTTACCTGAACCTCCGACAGGGGTGGACTGACCATTTGGGCAGTGCCTGAGGGCCAAGCACATCCTCTCTATACGTTCGACAGCTCTCTCTCCCCTCTCTTACCCACCTCAAAAGTCCCTTTCTCCATACAGGGCCCTGGCTGTCTGCCGCTGACTGGAACCTCTCTGCCGTAGTCTGCCCCTTTCTTAACTTCCTGCTTCCGCAAGGGTAGGCCGCAGCAGAGAGTTTCCAGTCAGCGGCATACAGTCAGGGCCCCTAACGGAGATAGGGATTTTTGAGGTAAATGCAAGGGGAGAGGGGCAGATGTTGGCCTCAGGAGGCGGGAGAGATGATGTATTAAGGGGGAGGGAGGGAGAAAGAATGAGACAGAGAGAAGTTGCCTCTGGGGGGTGGGGGGGAGAGAGATGTGGGACCCAAGGGCAAAGGAGAAGGGATATGTGACGCAGGGGCGGGGGCCCAGGACCCTCTTATTGCCCTGTCAGTGTGCCCCTGGCCTCCGAATACATTCCTAGCACATCTCTGTTTCCTTTGCCCCAACTTCCATCCATGTCAAGTCATTTCAGCCACTCCAGATTTTTTTTGACACATTTGAAATGTGGCATCAGCCGGCTCTTGTGTTACACTTGGGCACAGATTTTCATTCCTTTGAGACAACAGTTCTGTACGGACACAGAAAGCAGCCATTACATAGGAACTCCATTTTGGATCAGCTGATCAGTAACAAAAGAGTTTGTGTATCTCCGACTCCTACTATGTATCGTAAATATAAAAGAAATTTGATTAACTACTAAAACAGGGTATTTCTTTATGTACATAACTAGGACGAATAGACCACAAAACAAATTTGAAATTTGAACAAAGATCCTGAAAAAAAAAGGATGTCAAATGAAAATAATCAATACACCGTTGTAAGTTTTTATTTTGAAGCTAGAGTCAGAATCATTTTTACCAACTTCAGACCCTCCCAAAATTGCTTCCGACTCAAACTCGGGACTCCACAGCCCTGATGCTACGTTCATAGAAACCCAAGACACTCAACATCTCCTTGTAAGGCTCCTGGAATCACTAAAGAACTCCTCCACAGAAACAAAATGAATCTCTAGGGCCTAAGGCCAGCCTACAAGCTTCTGAAAAAAACAAAATGAAGCACTGTATATGGTACCAGGCAAGGGTGGCCTATGGGGGATACTGGGTCATGTGCATGGGACATGGCCTCATCATAGGTCGGCAAGAGGTGATAAGGGGTCGTATACAAAATACACAACGGCTCAATGGTAGGGATGGCCATGCCACTAAGGTTTGCCCTATTATATCCCTGAATACTCCCCTCCTTCCACAAAAACTACAAAAAATGACTATACAATGCTCGTAGAAATTCAAAACATAAAACAATATGGGAAGAAAAATACACTTTTTAAGTAACTTTCTTCAAGGGAATCTTCTGCTCTGTCCATAAGATCGCAGCCCCCTGTAGAGGTTAAGGAGGAATCGCATTCCCAGAGCACAATCCATACACAAAGGGCATCAATTTTCTTCAAAAGGGTGGTCAATACATTCTAATAAATAATGTAAAAGGAATTCTTCTCCTACTGGGGTAGAACAGCACAGAACTAGACATCTTTGTTTAGCTTTTTGTTCCAGACATTTTGAACTAGCTAGACCTTTCAGAACCCCTCCTGCAGACAAAGCCAAATTATTTCTGAAAGACGCACCCTAAGAGATATAGGCATCATAGACCCAAGGCTACAGCATATCTGATTTCTATCTGCAGGAGTCAGCATGACAAGCATATTTTCAGGTCTGTTCTCTCCACATGTGAGTTAAAGGTCGCCTGTATTACACAAGGCGTTATAAAAAGTGTTGCCAATAAGAGCCAACAATGATCTGAGCATTAGAAAACCAGCTGTTCAAAAGTACCCAGTCTCTTCTATGAAAATAGGCTCCCCATGTCCTCACTAAAAAGGCTCCTGGATTAAATTATTTTGCTTCCCAAGCAAGGGTACAAACCGTTCACAGAACTATTTGTACACTGCTTAGATTTTCGTTACAGATGCTATAATAAACTGAACCTGAACCTACCCAACGCACGGCAGTGCCAAATGGCCAAGGAAATGTTCGCCATTGGAAGTGGAAAAACTCATAGGCCATGTTGAAGTATTTCATTATACACTAATTAATTTTAAACAGGTCCACATGACCCTCCTTCCTCCACATGCAATTACAATGTCAGATTTGACCACCTATTTTTCTCCTCGAAAGTTGAATCAGCTTGTTCACTGATGCCTCCTGCTGTCACCTTCCCGCCCCCTCTGGGCTGTCCCCAGATTCGGATCTCAATGATACTTCAGGGTCTAGTAAGGTCAATGTAGTTTCTTTCTTCTTTTGACCCTCCCTCTTTGTCTTCTGACTCCAAAGACATTTGACCTGTTAAGACTCACTTCTGCATCACACAATCCCTGTCCCTCTAGTCCGATTGCCCTATCGCCTTCTACTCTTCATTCTCTGGTCACTACCATTCTTTCTTGCAGCTTTACTTCAGGTCAGTTTCCATCCTTTTGGAAGACGGCTGTAGTACGACCTAGTCAGAAGGATATCAAACTTTCAGATGGGTACGCATCTAATTATCGTCCTACAGCCAAGCTTCTTTTTTTTTTTTCACCAAAGCGGCAGAATCCCTTGTATCGCTACTCAGACTACGTCAATGCTGTCTGCTCTCCACCCCAATCAGACGGGATTTTGTGCTTCTTACAGTACAGAGACAGCTCTTATTGCAGTGCAGACTGCCACGTTTCAGAACCGTACCGTGTAATTACAGTCTATTCACCTTTCTTCCGCGTTTAATCTTGTAGATCACACTCTACTTCTAAAGAGGTTATAGCATATTGGAGTCACTGGTACAGCGTGGCGATGGATCCAATCTTATCCGAGCGATCGTTCCTACCGTGTCCCTTCATGCAAAACCTTATCCGATCCCTTCCCTATACATTTTGGGTCTTTATCGGCCCCATTATTGCTTAACATTTTTATGGCTCCTTCGGCAATGCTTATCACTGATCTTAGCTTTATACCTTTTAGTTACGCCAAGGACCTACAAATTTTAGCACCTTTTGGTCCTACTGACCCATCAGCACAATCCGCTTTGTTGCCTAAATTGGAAGCGATCCTAAATTGGATTGAAACTAACAGAATTAAGTCGAACCTTTCAAAATCAAAGGCTACGATATTTTTTCCATAACCCTGTTCCTACTGGTATATATAAAGTACATCTTCTTGGTAATTTATTTATTAATGTATTTATACCCCACATTATCCCCACAAACATGCAGGCTCAATGTGGCTTACATAATCCGGAGAGAGAGAGAGAGAACTCCGGGTGATATCAGATACAAATGAGAATAGTAGAGTAGAAGGGCAAGAAAGAAAGAATACATATAACAGTACATAAGAATAGGACGAAACAGGATCCATTGTATGCCAGCTGGCAAAGGCTATAGTCCTACATTGTTCCCGGAGAAAATGCTTTGGTAAACAGATGCGTTTCCACTTCTATTTCTGACTCCCTTAAGATCTTAGGGGTCACCGTTGATGTGAGCCTTACTTTTTCGGCCCACATTTCCACTGTAATTTCCAAGTGTTTCTATAAACTTCGTCAAATAAGGTCTGCCCATTCCCGGAGGCTAATGCCCTTCCTATTCTGACGCATGACTTCGTTCTTACCAACACTGACAATTCCAACACGTTATTTAATGGCTTGCAGCAGACAGAATTATGGCGGCATCAAATAATACAGAACATAGCGGTCAAGTTGATTACTGCTGGCCATAAATATGACCGTGTCACTCCCCTCCGAAGACAAGAACACTGTTTTCCTGCGCATACACGTCCTGAATACAAAATTTCTGATTTTAATTCACAAAACCCTCCATTCTGTCTCAGTATCTGTTACCTTATTTTCCCACCCAGGTACTTGGCTCCTCAGATCAGCATCTCCTCACTGTACCTTCCTTGCAGGTGGTCACTTTTGCCACTCTCCAGAAAACAATGTTTTCTGTTGACTTTTTCCACTTGTAGTTCAAGGTGAATCACATTCAGTATTTCCACATTTCTGGATATAAACTATTGTATGCAACGGCTACTCATGTATGAGTGGTGTGGTAAAAATACATGTATAACAATAAATACAAAGAACAGACACACAAAAGAATGATGGGTGGGAGAATGCAATGAAAGGCAAAAGATGGGAGGAGTGCCAGCCAGGTATCCTGGACAAGGCTGTTTGGGTATCCTGTTGCATTTCAAAATCAGCTCGTGACAATCTCTAGATTTTGATTTATTCTGACTTTTTGACCACATTATGTTTATTAAAACTTTTTCTAATAAATAACAGGACTTGGCAGATGCATCAGTAAAGTAACCAAACACGTCGTTCCCAACGTTTCTTCTGGGACGGTATCCAAAACCACTAACAATTTTCTCCCATTTTTTTTCTCTTTTTGGGAAAGATATTTAATAGATCCCTAGTTTTGTAAACTGCTGTCCTGCTTCATACACTGGAGTTTAGTCCTGGAATCTGTAAGGTGCAGAGCACATAAGAAACCAATGCGCATTCCGCAATGCAGAGATGCCAAGCTACCCGTTCCAGGAGGGAGACTTCTTTTTGGCCAGCCCTGGGGTTTTAAACTTGCATCCCAAGTTCATTTCAATTGAAGCTGAACACTGAAGAAAACACACTGCCTCATCCTCTCATCCCAACACAATAATTATAAACCCACAACCTTAAACACCCCAGATCACACCCTCCCTATCTCAGGTAGCCTCAAAATACTAGGCGTTACAACTGCTATCTAACACTTGAGAGCCAAGTAAACTCCACTATAAAGAAAATGCGTCATTCAATGTGGAAACTTAAACGTATAAAACCTTTCTTCCCGAGAGAAATATTCCTTAACCTGATACAATCAATGGTAATGAGCCACACAGATTACTGCAATGGAATATATGCGGGATGTAAAGAACAACTCACAAAGAAACTCCAGACAGCCCAAAACACAGCAGTCAGGCTGATATTCGGTAAAACACGTTTCAAAAGTGCCAAACCCCTCCCAGTAAAACTGCACTGGCTCCCAATCAAGGAACGTAACACCTTCAAAATCTGCACCTTGGTCCACAAGATTATCTACGATGAAGTCCCAGGATATATGGTCGACCTGATCGATCTCCCAACCAGAAACAGAACATCACGTACCTACTTGAATCTCCACTACCCAAGCTGCAAAGGACTCAGATACAAATTGACCTATCCATCCATCTTCTCCTACATAGGCACACAATTGTGGAATGCACTGCCAAAGACTGTGAAAACAATCTACGACCATCTAAATTTCAGGAGATCATTAAAGACCTACTTATTCAGAAAAGCATTCCCCACCGACCTAACTTAGATGCCTCAACTCTGCAACACAGCAAAACCATAAATTGTATTGGACACTATATATTCCTTCCTATCTTCGATCCCTATGTACCTGAATATACTAACCTTACCCGACCCTAATATCAAATTGTATTTGTTTCCATACCGGATTTGGCAATCGTTATGCAAACCACATTGCACCTGCAAATAGGTGGGAAAATGTGGGATACAAATGTAACAAATAAATAAACGTGGGGTAGTATTTGTAGTCCATGATTCTATCCATCGAAATCAGTGCTACAGGTTCCATAATGCATCAGCATGAGGTTGGCAGAAATCTAGGCTTGCCCAAGAGGTCTCCCTGCTGGAATGGGTAACTTGGCAGCTCTGGCAATGTGTCTGTCAATAACCGCATGGCAACAACGTAAACCTTTAACATACATGCCCAATAACCCCTGTCAGTAGATTTACCTACCTTAACATCATACTTTTTCCTGGCAGCCCCCACTTTTGCTCCAAGATAGAACAGCATGAACTGAGCATAGCAAAACGTAAGAATGACATATGCAAAGTTCTCCGGTAGGATGTCACGGATCGTACTGACCATGGCTGCTCAACTTTTCAGGCTGGCACCGGCAAACTCCAGAAAGCGTCTCCTACACAAGAAGAAGGTTAGATCAGGTTCTTGCACAACACAGACCCAACCACGCGACAGCGCTCTGAAGACTGAACTTCAACCACGCACGCACACCCCCCCAACCCCGTCCAGAGCGCGCGCGCGGGACGCAGTCACGCTACCTGGGCGTGGACGGACCAACTACTCTGCGCCTCCAACCAACCAACACTGTCTGGACGATAAGAACCTCCCCCTTGGCTGGAACGGGGCGTGGTGGGCGGGAACAGTGCGCGCACCCGCGTGTAGTGAGGCTTGGCTTGGCTTGGCTTGCCTCGGGTCACGTGATCGCCTGAAGCGTTGGGTTGGGTTGGGGGGGGGGGGGGGTGCGGAGTGCAGCCCACAACCAGGATGCTCTTGGAATCAGGTGATAATGGTTGAGGATACCAGAGACCAGGGCTTTTTTTTTAGGGGGTACTTGGGGGTACTGAGTACCAGCACCTTTTCCATTGTCTGCTAAAATTGACCCATGGTCCCCAAATCTTAATGAAAGAGCTCAGGCTCTGCACACCAGTTCTGCCTTGTCATAGATTCTGTGACTGGTTGCAGGGGGTCTGGCTATTGTGGGGTGGGTCCCTAAGTGATCATCCCATCCCTGAAGGGTGGCCTGGCATTTGAGTACCGGCACACTGCCAGAGACGATCCTAGAGCAAGAGAAATACTTGCTTTAACCCCTAATATGCTGCCTACTACTACTGCTACTTACTCAGCATCCCTGCTCAAAGAGCTCACAATCTAAATAAGACAGGTAAACAGACAGAACAACTAAGAGGTAAGGGAATTAAAGAGGCGGGGTACAGGGCAAGTGAGTAAAGGTTAGCAAAATTCGCCCTTTCCTCTCTGAGCACACTCTCGTCCACGCTCTTGTTACCTCTCGCCTTGACTACTGCAACCTACTCCTCACTGGCCTCCCATTTAGCCATCTATCCCCCCCTTCAATCCGTTCAGCAGTGGCGTACCAAGGGGGGGGGGTCTGCCCCGGGTGCACGCCGCTGGGGGGTGCCACGGCGCGCGCCTGCTCCTCCGAGTTCGCTAAACTTCGCTCGTTCGCTGCAGCTCCCTCTGCCCCGGAACAGGTTACTTCCTGTTCCGGGGCAGAGGGAGCTGCAGCGAACGAACGAAGCTTAGCGAACTCGGAGGAGCAGGCACGCGCCGCCACACCCCTCCCCCCAGCGGTGTGCACTCAGGGGGGTGTCATTTTGCCGGAGGGGGGGGAGGTGTCATCTAGAAGGGGGGGGCGCATCGGCGCTCCGCCCCAGGTGCCATCCAGGCCAGGAACGCCACTGCCGTTCAGAACTCTGCTGCGCATCTTATCTTCCGCCTGGACCGATATGCTCATATCACCCCTCAAGTCACTTCACTGGCTTCCGATCAGGTACTGCATACAGTTCAAGCTTCTCCTCCTAACCTACAAATGCACTCAATCTGCTGCCCCCCACTACCTCTCTACCCTTATCTCCCCGTACGCTCCTACCCGAAACCTCTGCTCACAGGACAAATCCCTCCTCTCTGTCCCCTTCTCCACCATCGCCAACTCCAGGCTCCGCCCTTTCTGCCTTGCCTCTGCCTATGCTTGGAATAAACTTCCTCAGCCCATACGCCAAGCCCCCTCCCTGCCCATATTCAAATCCTTGCTCAAAGCCCATCTCTTCAATGTCACCTTCGGCACCTAACCATTTCAACTCTACCCAGGAATCTAGACTGCCCCAATTTGTCTGTCCGCACATACTGTCCATTAGATTGTAAGCGCCTTTGAGCAGGGACTGTCCTTCTTTGTTAACTGTACAGCGCTGCGTAACCCTAGTAGCGCTTTAGAAATGTTAAATAGTAGTAGTAGTTAGGAGTCAAAAGCATTGTCAAAGAGGTGGGTGTGGTTCTGGACTTGAAAACAGCCAAAGACGCACCTTTTCACCACTGCTTTTGGCTCCTAGCCACTACTCAATTGCCCTCCCCTTGTTCCTTCTCAGCCAGTACTTCCCTCGCCCTTAATTGTCTTGTCTGTCTGTATTTTTAGATTGCAAGCTCTTTTGAGCAGGGACTGTCTCTCTGTATCAGGTGTTCAGCGCTGCGTGCGTGCGTGCGTGCGTCTGGTAGTGCTATACAAATGCTAATAATAATAATAGACGTACAGGCTCGGGAAGTCTATTCCAGGCGTGAGGTGCAGCGAGATAAAAGGAATGGAGCCTACAACGTATTTCTCCTGATATGACATTATAATATTAATGACGCAGTTAGTAGAAGCAAACAAAAAGAAGCACACAAAAGGGCTTGTAGAACTGGAACAATGGTACAATCTTTAATAAAATTGACCCAACATGGGCTGTGGTTTGGCGCTGAATCGCGCCTGCCTCAGGGGTCGAGATAAATATTCTTAAAAAAAAAATTGCAGTTTCAATCTGATTGTACCTAATGATTCCAAGATCTGTAATGAGGTTCCGATTAAAATGTTTTCGAGTCCTAGGTAAGTTGTACCAGACGCTTCCTGAAAGCCGCAGTAAGGTTCTGAAGAACTGCCAAATCTGCTGCCTGGCAATAGTATAGGCAACTGGTACTCACCATTCTGAACTGTCGTTACCCAGTTCCAGTTGGGAGATTTTAAGCCAGTCTTGCATTTCTGACAACGCCATTTTGATGCCTGCAGCACTGATTTCAGTGGGTAGAATCAGAATTCAGAAACTACAAATCTCAGTTGCTTTGGAATGTACGTTTAAAACCAATTGGCCAAGAAGTATTTCTCTTGGAACTGGGTAATTTGGCAGCTCTGACAACAAGACATAAACTGGGCCAGTGGCGTAGCTACCGGGGGCCTGGGCCCCTCCAAATTGGCTCTGGGGCCCCTGGTTTGGCTGGCGGGATCCCCAACCCCCGCCATCTGAAGTGTTGTCTTGTCCCGTGCTGTCTCGTTTTGCCTCTCCTGTTTTCAGTGGCGCTGTGCATGCTCTTGTTTCAATAAAACTAAGCATGCTCGAGCTACAGAAATGATTAGTAGTAGTAGCCATGTTACCCAAACCTGTTTTGCTAGACAAGATTAATGGATGGGCTTGTCTCAGTTTCTAACATGGCTCAGCTGCTGCAAGCCTAAGGCTGCCAACTTGATCCAGATTCTACGGTCTATGCCCTAAAAAAAGGTAAGGATAAATCAACATATGATGTATCACTTCATACCATATGTAATGAGTTTATCATGTTGGGCAGACTGAATGGACCATACTGGCCTTTATCTGCCGCCATATGCTACTATGAGTCACAGGACAGGGATGATCTGGGCCTGGTTTTACCCCAGTGCATGCTGGGACTTGTAGTCTTCCTTTTTCACAGTTATATGAGAAACCACACATAGGTCGAGGAACAAAGCCCAGCACCACAAAATGTCATAGGGAAGCCCAAAGAAGTAGGTGTCTGAGGGCACTTGAAACCAAGAAGCTTGTATTTTATAGACCCCGCCTGCTTCATAAGGCTATAAAAACATATATGTACATACACATGGTCCGCAGTAAAATGATTGTCAACCAAGCAGACCAATGAACTGCCTCCTGCCCTGTGGCAGAATCAAGGAGGTTTAATAAGACAGGAGCTGGGTTGATGTCAAAAGGTTTAAGCCGTCTCCCCTCCCATGTCACATTGGTGCTACCAAAACAATCTGCTGTTGTATCCATGTTGTTATTCATTGCTATTTTATCGCAGTTATAGCTAGAAACATGCCAACTTGTGCAGCCTACGGATGTACACAGAGGAAGTATCACAACTGAATAACCTTTCATCGGTTATAGTAGTAATGTTTCCTAAATCCAAGTCTCCAAGTTTTGCACTTGATGTGTCATTTTGAGGGGCACCTTAGTTCTCATCGCCTGCAGTTCCCCCAAACCCTGGAGCTCTCACCGCATGGAGTTCGCTCTAACTCCAGAGCCCTCACCGCCCATAGTTCCCAGAGCCTTCACAACCCACAGTTTCCCTTAACCACAGAGCTCTCACCACCCACAGTTCCCCCTAACCCTGGAGCTCTCACCACTGTGTCCCTGAAGTGCAGATGCACCACACATAAGCGTTTGCTATTGTTTTTATGTATAAATATCTTTATTGTCATCATAAGCAAAAATAAAGACATATAGCACAGCACTGAAATTCACAATACAACATTGCAAATAACAAAATGGAGCACTGACAAATACATATGGAATATAACCCTCCCCCTTCACAGACTTCTCTAAAACTCCCCCAAATCCCCTTATATTCCCCCCAACTCCTCCTAACAGAATGCAAAAACTAGGAGGTTTAATAAAATAATATAAAGTAACCTCACGTGTTTCCTATTGTTTTCAATAGCGATTGCAATTGTTTTGTTTTGACCAATATGGTGGCAAGCACCGCCCACTAGTTTCAGTCCAGATAATGGGACAGATCAAGGAGGTTTAATAGACAGGAAATAAAGTGATGTCAGAATGCTGAAACCAATTAGATTACTGTAAGTTTCCCCTTCCCAGTGCAGCTGTCATCCTCATTCACGCAAAACAAAGCAAGCTAACCTATGAGCTGTATCCACCTTGTCGTTCTTTATTGTTGGTAGCATTTTTATTTAATCTAATTTATATTTTCAAACATGCCAGGTTGTGCAACATTGTACACAGAGGAAGTTTACTAACAGAATAACTTTTCATAGGTAGAGTAGTAATCCTATATAATAATTCTCACCACCAATGTTCTAATGTGGGACTGCCTGTGTCCTTGGCTCCTGGAGTTGCTGAGCTAGGCTCCGTAGCCAGGACGACGTCACTAACAGCTGATTCCCAGGCAGGGGTACATAAGTAATGCCACACTGGGAAAAGACCAAAGGTCCATCGAGCCCAGCATCCTGTCCACAACAGCGGCCAATCCAGGCCAAGGGCACCTGGCGAGCTTCCCAAACGTACAAACATTCTATATGTTATTCCTGGAATTGTGGATTTTCCCAAGTCCATTTAGTAGCGGTCTATGGACTTGTCCTTTAGGAAACCGTCTAACCCCTTTTTAAACTCTGCTAACCGCCTTCACCACGTTCTCCGGCAATGAATTCCAGAGTTTAATTACGCGTTGGGTGAAGAAACATTTTCTCGTTTTAGTTTCATCGCATGCCCCCTAGTCCTAGTAAAAAAAAACAAAAAACGACAATGTGGATGCAGCAGGCAGCTCATAGGTTTGCTTGCTTTGTTTTGAGTGAACAGGGATGACGGCTTCGCTGGGAAGGGGAAACTTAGATTGCCGTAATTAGCTTCTTTATTTACAGTGGACTAGATAGGCTAACTTCCACTCCTGCTTATTAAATGTCCTTGTGTCAGATAGGCTCATCATGCCGTGTGCGTCTGATGTCATTAAACCAGTCTTTGGGCAGCGGAATCAGCTGCCTCTCTGTGTTGCTTCCCTCCCGAGTCCCGCCCTAAAAATTGGCGCGGTCTGCCGCGCGCATGCTCCGTCGTGTGTCCAGTCAGGCGCAGCCTCCACTGAGCATTCGAGAACTTTCTAGAAAGTGCGCGCGCTGCCTGCCTGCTGCGACCGAGTCTGTCAGTCAGTTGTTACCGTCTGAAATCGCGTTTGTGGGGAGGAGGGAATGGGGATCATGGCGGAGAGGAGCGACCAGACGTGAGTATATCGAATTGGGGCTTTTGGGGGTGGCGGGGAATCGGCGTTCATTAACGCGAACGCGGTATTTTGTTTTTCTCTCAGGGGAATTCCCCTCGCTCTGTCGCCGAAATGGTACGTTAACGGTCGACTCGACGCGCTCCGGAATTAGCCGGGACCGGATAAAAGCCTTTTTTTTCCCCTTTTGGCTCCGGCTGGTTGTGTTTATCAGGAGACCAAACCCCCCCCTCCCCCTTCCTCCGGCGGACACCCGGTGAAAACGGGAGGGAGGCGGCAAAGTTACACCGTCCCAAGACGTAATTCTTAAAACGTAAATGTTCTCGAGCCGCTTTGAGGTAAAAATCCTCTCGGTTAACGGAAGTTGAACCCGCTGATTCGAGAGAGGCAAAAAAAGGGGTAAAACCCGGATACAGCGGGATCCTCGGGATCTTCCGGGATTCGATCAAAAAAAATTTTTAAACCTTTTTTTTTTTTGGCAGTCGTTTTACATATGAACATTTTACATCTATCCGAATTTTGTTTTTTTGTTTAATGTATTTAACATTACATTTATATTTATATCATTTATATATTTCATCATTTATATCATTAATATTTATATTAAATAATAATATTAGTATTTATATCATTACAACACTCGGTAAGCCACATTGAACCTGCAAAAAGGTGGGATAATGTGGGTAAAAATGCAATAAATAAATAACTCTGCAGATTACTCATTATTCTTCCTGACCCTGGCTCTGTGAAGTGGAGGAGGACGAGGTCGAGCGACCTTGAGTTGGGGGTTAACGTCTTTTTTTAAATTTTTTTTTGAGATACCGAAGATCGTGTCTTAGAAGAGCATCGTTTACTGTCTCGGGATGCCTCGAACTGATCCCACTTCGAGACCAGAATCCCAGGCGTGTAATTACATCTCGCCTGCGAATACCCTTAAACGTATTTTTTTTGTTTGGAAGGGTTGGGGGGGGAGGGGAAAAAGAGGTAACGCCCCCCCCCCCCCCATTCCTGGGTTTTGTTTACTAGACGTGGAATCTTATGGGGATACCGGGCCGGAACTTACTGGAAAACATGCGGTGATGACGCACTGTGGCTGCTTGGGGGCGCCTCTGTTTACTGTTATGACGTCATCGCTGGGCTACTACGGAAAGGGTGACGTGTATTAAATGCAGACATTTGTTCTTAAATATCTTGTGTTGTTGTTTCTCTCATTTATAGTAAGCAGTGTGAGAATCGTTGTGCAGAAGGAAGCAATGTTGATGCTGTGTTTAACGGTAAGATCATGAATGAAAGCTTGAGTAGGTGATAACTAAGTACCGTTTGAGATGGGGGGGGGGGGGATGCGCGGGACAACGACTCTGCTCTACTGTCCCTAGTGGTTAATCTGGCAGTCCGGGCCTTTTAGCAGTTGCTCCAGGGCAAAGTAGATGTTCAAGATGATACAAGTTTTCCATTCCTATTTGGTATCTAGGGGTTGGCCTCTGTCAACTTTAAAGCTACAAATGGAAATGCTGGTTCTTTTCAATGTCAGCACAGCAAGTCCACTTGTGCTTTTTAGCATGGCAATCTACACAGAAGTGTAGTGTCTATGCTTTACTTGCTGGACACTTATGATTTCTTCCTCTGTTAGGACTTATTCCGCTGCCTTGCTACGTGTAAGTCATTTTGCTGCTGCACTGAATTCCATGCAGAAGATTGATTAAAGGCATCTTGTTGGAATGGAAGGCAGATTAATGTGTTCATCTGACTTAAAACTTCAGTTAAATATTATTGAGAAACAGTTTAGGAGCATTTGAAAATAATTGTTTTTTGAGAAACAGTGCTTCAGCAAAGAGCTCTCTTTATCTCTTCTGGGCTGAAACTGAACTCAAAACCAGTAAAGTCCAAATGTGATGAGCTCCAGGGCCAATCAGTCAACAAGATTTTAAAATATTTACTGCTTGCTTTCGGTTTGTGTCAAAACTAAAGAAAACACACTCAGGGCCAGATGCACTAAAGTTGTCGTTAGAGCCGTTCCCTACCGAATTCCATAGTAAATCGGTAGGGAACGGCTATGCGTCAAGGAAAGGGAATGCAAATGAGCTACTCATTAGCTCACTTGCATTCTCTATGCCATTGTAAAACTGTCGGCCAATTGGCCGGTCAAGCATGCGCAGAGCTCTGCGCATGCCAAATACGTCTCAAGTGCTCATCAGGAGCGTCCTTTATGGACGTTCTTCACTGTAGCGTATTATAAAAAAAATCACAGGCTCCGATGCAGGCATCCGCTGCACCTACCATGGTACAAATAGAAGCAATTCTGGAGACTGTCATTAGGATTTCCATCTGCCCAGCGCCAGCTTCCACCCAATCACAGCGAAGGAAGCATTGAACCGAGCTGAGCTAAACGCTTTTCCCCTTCCTGCGAGGTAACCCTGGCTCAGATGCTGCAGGCTCTCAGCTGAGAGACCCTGAAGTCTCTGAGCCAATGTTTAGCCTGCAGCATCGGAGCCAGGGTTACCTCGCAGGAGGGGGGAAAAAGATGGACATTTGACCGTGGTAGCAGCAATGAACGGACGAGCACTCACCACGGGTTTGCTGTGCTTCTCACCTGGATATCTTACTCTTCCAGGTCTCTCAGCCGACAGCCTGCAGCATCGGAGCCTGTGATTTTTTTTTTTTTATAATACACTACAGTGACAAGCGTCCTTTTTTGCCCCCTCCCTGTATTTTTTTTAAAACATTTTATAAGTTTTCCAAGCCCGCGCAGCCCCAACGAGACGTACAGACCTCTCGTTAGATTTCCCAGCGAGAAGGCAATCGGAAAAGCTTAGTGCATCTCATTACAATAGGGTTTCTACACAATTTGCTCATCTGCATTCCGTTTTCGTTAGCTGCTACGGTTGGAAAAAAGTATTTAGTGCATGCCAGAGTTTACTACTTGCTTGTTATTGGCTCGTAAAGTTTAGTGTATCTGGCCCCTAGTTCTCTTTAATAGCTTTATAGCAAAGGACCACCACCTAGTGGCCAAATAGGAGCAATACACTTTAGAACATAATTGATAAGGAAAATATCCAGTACATTTTACAGGCTTAAAACACACTATTCCTTCACGGTGGTACTTTTCTTAGATTCAGCTATTCATGTTATAATATTCCATACTATTTTATTTAGCATTTGGTGTTGTGCAGAACTTGTAGGATTCAGTTTTGTAATTCACAGGTATTTTGTATTCCCTTTAGACAAGAGAGAGCTGTTAGAAATAGCTAAAGCTAATGCTGCAAAGGCTCTTGGGAAAGAGATTGAATTGCCTGCCAGCCTGAGAACTAACCCCTGGGTCAAAGAAAAGAAAAATGTAGCAGCCTTAAAACTATCTGAGGTACGTATGATGTGGGGATCCAATGTGGTATGGGGGTGGGAAGGGAATAACAAAACAAACATGAAGCAACACTTAATAAAATTATTGAGAAATATTACCAACTTGATAGAATTAAATTAAAAAAAATCACAAACAAGGGAATGCTAGTATATTACAATAAATCTTAATGATGGCTTATCTGCAGAAAAGAAAATTTCTCCTCCAACAGACATGGAACATGAAGGCACACTAAGGGCCCGATGCTTAAAATCTAGCGATGAACTAGTGCCAGAATGCTCAGAGGCCTCTAGCGCAGGAAACGGCATGCATGCCAGAGATGGTTGCAAATTGTATTATAGTCAAACAGATGTAAAGATATTCCCTCCCAACTCTCAGAACAGTGCACAAGCAAACTGCTGGAAAAATGGCAGCTTGGGGCGGAAGGGTTGAAGAGGGGATTTATTAAGATTTTTTTTTTTTTTTGTTTAAATCTGCTGGCTTTGACTTTTTCTGTCAGTGGAAGGAAGCCCGTACAAGCTTCTAAGCACTGGTTCTAAAGTGTGTGAACCCAAAAGTGAAAGTACACATTGGCACCTGTTTCCTGTGCTTAAATATAAGCTTTTCAAGTGAAATAACCTGAAAAGCTTATGTTGAAAGGTTTCTGAATGGTTCCAATGTGTTCTTGGCTTTAGGTTTGCCTGCTGCATGTGCCCAAGAGCCACGATTATTGTGAAATTCGTCTGCGCATGTGGCATGCGCATAGCTCTTTGTCCCTGCAGTATGGGATCAGCACTGTCATTTTCTGCTCCAGACCATTCCCGATGAGTGGGTAATATGCACTCCTACCAAGCAGAGGGAGACTGAACTATTGAGTAGTGCACCTGTATAAGGGACTATGCAACCCTGATCTGCTCAGCTTTAGCGGGTGTGCTGGTTTTGGCCTAGTGTTAGCTTTTTTTTTTTTTTTTGTCTGGACCTCCTTTGTGAGGTCAGGTCCTTGTGAGTTTTGGCTCTTATACTTAAAAAGTAATTTGTATAGCTCTTAAGGAGAGAGCAGCTGCTTCTGGTCGTGGGCTTCGGGCCCCTGTCCTTGTGCGCATTATGTCTCAAGTTACTTAAGTTACTGTTTGGGGGGGGGGACAGCACAGATCCCCCCCCCCAAAAAAAAAAACCCCCGAAGGCAGCACCGGCATCACGCAGATGGAGGCCGTACCTTGCGAAGGATGTTAAAAAAAAATGGAAGCGGTGCAAAGAAAAGCTACGAGAATGGTATGGGATTTGCGTTTCAAGACGTATGACCAAAGACTTGCTGACCTGAGCATGTATACCCTGGAGGAAAGGAGGAACAGGGGTGATATGATACAGACGTTCAAATACTTGAAAAGGTATTAATCCGCAAAAAAATCTTTTCCGGAGATGGGAAGGCGGTAGAACGAGAGAGGACATGAAATGAGATTGAAGGGGGGGCAGACTCAAAAAAGATGTCAGGAAGTACTTTTTCACGGAGAAGGTGGTGGATGCTTGGAATGCCCTCCCGCGGGAGGTGGTGGAGATGAAAACGGTAACGGAATTCAAACGTGTGGGATATGCATAAAGAATGGATCCTCAGAAGCTTAGCTGAAATTGGGTGGTGGAGCAGATGGGGAGAAGAGGGGTTGGTGGTTGGGAGGGCAGACATACGGTCTGTGTCCTGAAAAAGACAGGTACAAATTCAAGATATGAGTTTATCTTGGGCAGACTAGATGGACCATGCAGGTCTTTTTCTGCCGTCATCTACTATGTTATATGTTACTATGGACAGTGCCGGTTGCAGCTGCAGGCCTTGTTTGGCGGCCGGGGGACTGTTAATAGTGGTGGGAGGCCGGTGACTTGACACCGCGAGGGTGGCACACTGCATGGTGGCGCAGTCAGAGAAGGCATGCTGCTGTGCAACCTGTTCCGCGTGTTCTCTGCACAGCGGCCTCTGCTGTGCGCGCAATGAGGCGGAGCCGGAGCATGGCATAGAGCTGGAATTGGGGGGGGGGGGGGGGGGGGGGGGGGGCTCAGCAAAGGCATATTGCTTGAGTAAGGTGGCTGTTTCTGGGGATTCTGCTCTACCGTGTGGTGCACCTCTTGTAGCATTGGTGGGCACGTCTGCCACTCTGGTTGTGCCCCTCGGTGGCAGGTTGCAGCTGTTTTACCAAGGTGGGTCCGCATGATTTCGGATCATTGGGTTCTAGATGTTATCGAGAACGGTTATACGCTGGAGTTTCATCATCCTTTTTCAGAGGCCTTGTGTCTCCTTGCAAGTCTCCTCAAGGTACGAGCTGTCCATCAGACCTTGGGAAGACTTTTTGCTGTGGGCGGTAGTTCGTTTCCTCTGGCTGAGAGGGATTCTGGGAGGTATTCTCTTCACTTGTGCCCAAAAAGGGCTCCTGACATCCAATTCTGGATCTCGAGTGGGTGAGTTTTGGTGGTACAGCTGGGGGAGTTTCTGACGTGGACTTGGGGAAAATCCACTATTTCAGGAATAAGCAGTATAAAATGTTTTGTACTTTTTTGGGATTATGTCAGGTATTTGTGACCTGGATTGGCCACTGTTGGAAACAGGATGCTGGGCTTGATGGACCTTTGGTCTTTCCCAGTATGGCAATACTTATGTACTTATGACATCCTTCAATCTGTGGGAGATGTATCTTCATATTCCCATTCTCTGGCATCATCAGAAGTTTCTCTGTGTGTTGGGAGAGCATTATCAATTTTGGGCGATGCCTTGGGCCTGGTAACAGTTAGTAGTGGCAGCCCGGCTACAGCAGGAGAGTATCTTAGTGCATCCCTACCTGGACGACTGGTTAGTCCGGGCAAAGTCTGTGGAGGAGAGTCAGAGAGGTACGGATCAGGTTGTTAATCTACTCCAGCATTTAGGTTGGGTGATCAATGTGCCCAAGAGTTCTCTTCCCTCAAACAGTCCTTGTATCTGTGTGTGTGTGTGTGGGGGGGGGGGGGGGGGGAGGGGGGTTGTGCTTCGACGCCCGGGGCAGTATGCTCCATCTTCTGGCATCGCAGATCCTAAAAGTCATCCTAGATTCGGCTGCTGTTTTTTTGGCCAGGAGTCTGTTCGTGTGGGAGATTTTGAAGGCTCTTGGCTCCATCAAGGTGCTATGGGTGAGGGCTAACAAACTGCTGTCTTGGATGGAGGCGCTCTTGCAGGGTTTAGCTCTGTCAGCCAGTGCACCTCAGCCTTCGATGGTGGCTGGACCAGCATCATCCAAGTTGGAGCGTGCCTCTGGACTTGCTTGGCTGGGTTCTGATGACAACGGATACCAGCCGGGTGGGGTGCTTATTGTCAGGGGCAGGTGGCCCAGGGAAGTTGGTGAAATCCTGTTGATCCACATCAACCGGCTGGAGACTTGAGCGGTCTGTCTCACTCTTGGCATTTTAGCTGTTGTGCTTCCGGGATGTTCATATGCTCTCCAACAATGTGACAGCGGTCGCATACGTCAATCCGCCAGGGGGGTACTAAGAGCTGTCTTTTGGCAGAGGAGGCAGCGTTGATCATGGTCTGGTCTGGGCAGAGCAGAACATCCGGTTACTCTCAGCGGTGCATGTAACGGGTGCCAGCAATCTGCAGGCAAACTATTTCAGTTGTCGTTTTCTGGATCCGGGGAGTGGATGCTGGCCTGGAGAATGACAGTTTGTCCCCGTCCCCGCAAACTGTCAGATCCCATCCACACAAGCCTCAAACAGTTTTTTGATTTTATATATCAAAAACAATCTTTACAACTGTTTTATAAATCTAGGATCAACAAAATCCCTTTCTCCCCTCACAAATATCTCCTCCACTATCAGAAAGACTGAACAGCTAAATTACTACAGAATGCTACATAGCTAACAGTACCTCGCTCACACACACAAAACACAAATGCTAAATACATAATAGCTGACCAAAAAACATTATTAACCTAAAATAATAAGAAGCCACACCACAGAAATAAATTATGCATTTCCTCCTATACCGTGCAAAATGTAAAGATCACACATGCCAGGGGAGTGTAAAACTAGGACAACTGTCTCCTGGCCAAAGAGCTCTAAGCCTGCTGGAAGCTGAAAAAGGCATGGCCTGGTAGTGGGCTTTGGGGTCCCACCTCATTCCTTATCCAGACCTGTTTGTCAGGACATTAGTATAAATCTGCTACGAATCTCCCATTTAAATAATTACGTTCACATAAAGAATACTACACAGGGGAAAATAGAAAAGGAGAAGAAGAGGAAACGGCAAACAGCATAAGTGATTTCTTAATTCACATATTGGTTACTGCTATGGTGCTCTCTTCCTTCTGGGGTTTCCTCCAGGAGCTTAGTGTATAGGTTTATAGGTATATTGTTGTAGTTAGATATTTTGTTTTCTAGTCTGGAAGTTTCTGCTTGGCTATTTGAAATACTGAGCAGGTCAGAGTTGGACCGTCCCTTATACATGTGCCTTATACATGTGCACTACTCAGTAGTCCTCGGTCTCCCTCTTCTGGTAGGAGTGCATATTACCCACTCGCTGGGAATGATCTGGAGAGAATCAAGGAAAACAAATTACCAGATAAGATCTAATTTCTCCTTGCTTTGAGGCTGGAGCTTTGAGCATCAGGGCCTAAGTGTGGCTTCCTTTCCTGCTGTCTAGAGGTAAGCAACTGGTTTACCTTGTAATTGCTTGATGGTAATCTGTAAAGATTAGACCTGGAATAGCTACATATTAGCAGCTGTTTCCCCCCCCCCCCCCCACTTGTCTTTTTCTCTCCACCCCCCCCCCCCCCCCATCTGATCTTTTCTCTCCCATAACCCTTCTTTGCTCTTACCATTGCTGTTCCTATTAAGCATAGACAGGCTTTTTTTTTTTTTGCTCCATTTTATGCCAGACCAACTTGTATCATACACCCATCTAGTTTATAACATAAATATTGTGGTTCATGCACTTAAATTTTAGCATATGTAAACTTTCTTGATAGCAGCTTATCACCTGGTGCTTGCATCCAGACCCAGCATCATTGGGAGGAAAAGAAGACTCTAATTAGGAAAGATGCCATGGATGGGAGAAGTAGTATTCTGGGGTGGCTGTCATGGCAACCAATGAATGAAAAGGAACAAAGGGTATGAACACAATAAGATATTCAAGCCAATAATAAAATGTGAAACTACCCCCCCCCCCCCAAAAAAAAAAAAAAAAAAACAACAAACCAAAACACATTCAGGTTTTTCCAAAACTTTTTACCACCTGGTTATATTGGTAACATTTTTGATGTTGTCATGGACAGTGTTGCATTGATCAATGTAATATCTTGTACACAGGAACACCAATAATGCATCTCAATGCACATTTACATATGACATGAGCTTTTGTCCTTTACCTGTAGTATTGAAAGTTTGGTTCTGTCCCACTTTCCCACAGCTTATTTCACCGTAAAGAAACCACTAAAGAATGTATCTGAGTCCCTACTGACACATGGAAAAGTGGTTTGTATTCCCTGATAAGTTGTGTGTTTGACACAGTATAGCTTATGTGCTTTTCTGTTTTATAGAAATGAATGATTTCCTGCCTTTGAAGAAAGTAAATGGTAACACTAATTGTGGCAATAGGTTTTCTGTTGTGGGAAGGAGAGCTTTTTAAGCTCATTCATAGCTTGTGTAACCTAGGGATTTGTAGAAATGTTAGTGGGGAAACTTTTTTTTAGTTGTAGCTTTTAACACTTGACATTTCAGTCGATTATGGAAGCCACAAAGAACCTTAAAAAAAACACACAAAAAATGAAGTTTGGTTCAGGTGACCCTTACAACTTATTAACTATATTCCAGATGTTGAAAGATTACAGAAGACGACGCCTGCATCACTAGCAGATAAGTTTGTTCTACTCCAAACTAGTGCAGGGTGGAATGCACAAGTCAGCTCAGTTGCTTCCTAGAATCAAATTAATCCATTTTAAATTTCTCATTTCAATAAATAATAGTTCTTAACTTTCTTACCATGTTTCAATTTTGTCATGATATGATGTGCAGGATCCTACAATTAGGAATTCATAAGGATGCTTTACATAGCCTGGACACCCTGTTTTTTCTTACCATTTAAAGCCTTTGACTTAAATGTTTTAGAAGTTTCACTTTTGCCCCTAATTCATTGGATAAACCTTTAATTTGTTGCCAAGAAATTACTGAGCACTTTGGTGTGCAACGTGTAGTGTAGTTCTGGTAAGTGCCACATAATGGCAACTGCATGTGTAATTAGATTTAACATGTTGGCATAAGCATTTCCATATAGCTAACCGGACAGACAATAGAAGATCCTGTGGCTGGTCCTACACAGAAAAACATTCTGTTTAACTCTAATGTAAGTATGACTATTAGCTGGCAAGTTCACGACCCAGCATATCGCTTTAATTTTTTGTTAGAAAATAGTTACTTATGAACGTGACCTTTTTTTTTTTTTTCCCTCCCCAAGAACACTGTGGCCAAGCCAGTATTGCAGAAACAGAACAGTAATGTTACAGCTGCATTCTCAAGAACAGATGATGTGGACAAACGAGGGAGTTCATATGGGCAGTGGCTTCCTATTTCAGTACACAAAAGTTTATCTTCCAGTTTGTCTCCTAAAAGTTCTCGGAGCAGCAGATCAAGATGAAACTTTGTAATATTTGTGTATATTCTGTCTTATATTCTTAATGATATGCCATTTTATGCTTCAGATTAATAAAAAGTGCATGTTCAGAATTTTGTTTTAGTGGCATCAAGAGTTAGGATTGTAGATTGACTACACCTGTATTAATGCTTGTGTTTCTGAATTTTAGTTATTTTTCAGATATGGCATTGAACAAAAGGAAGAGATGGCAGGTGGGAATTTTTTTGAAACTTGCTTGTAAATATTATTGGCTGTATGTATTTTTCTTGAAGTGTAAGTAGGCTTTCTAAAATCAATAAAGTTATTAAATTCCCATTCGTGTTGTGAATTTTCTATGGTAGGAGAATAGTTTGGAGGCAAATAGCCAGCACAAGCATTACACTGCCCCCTAGAATACCTTGAAGTGTAAGTAGCCTTTCTATAATCAATAAAGTTATTAATTTCCTATTTGTGTTGTGAATTTTGTATGGTAGAATAGTTTGTAAGCAAATATCCAGCACAAGCATTACACTGCCCCCACCCCCCCCCCCCCCAAAAGAATACCAATCTTGCCAGACAAACAAGTACATAAGTATTGCCATACTGGGAAAGACCAAAAGTCCATCAAGCCCAGCATCCTGTTTCCAACAGTGGCCAATCCAGGTCACAAATACCTGGCAAGATCCCAAAAAAGTACAAATCATTTTATATTGCTTATCCCAGAAATAGTGGATTTTCCCCAAGGCCATTTAATAATGGTCTATGTACTTTTCCTTTATGAAGCTGTCCAAACCTTTTTTTAAACTCCGCTAAGCTAACCGCCTTTACCACATTCTCTAGCAACGAATTCCAGAGTTTAATTACACGTTGAGTGAAGAACAGGGGATGGGCTGTTCCATATATTTTGTGGTGTCTGGCCAAGAAGGAGGGCTCCTATTGACTCATTTTGGATCTCAAAACGAGTCATTCGGGCTCTGAAGGTTCCATCTTTTCGAATGGAGACGTTGTGCTCGGTCGTTGTCTCGGTTCAGCAAGGGGAATTTATCATTTTCCTGGATTTGATGGAGGCTTATTTTTAAATTCCCATTTGCGTGACTCATCGGAGGTTTCTTCGCTTTGCTGCACTGTGGACTTCTTCCAAGGTCATGGTGATTATGGCTGCAGCTCTTGGGAATCGGGGCATCTCGACAATTGGTTGATTGAGTCTCGTTTGGAGAGAGAGAGAGAGGGGCAACGCTGTCTAAATAGAATGCAATCATACATTTGGATATAGTTTATTAAAATTTGCGATACTGTCGTGATTGTCTGGGAGCTCTAGGTGCTTTACAATAGTCAAGAAAACATCAGGAAAGGATCTGTAAAGCAGTGAAGGGAGTGGTGGAGTGAGAACAGGGCAGGTAATACAAGATGGTGGAAGGGATAGGGGAATTGGCAAGGTAACAGCGGTCAACCCTAGTAATTATATCTCAAGGTGGGTCAAAGGCCTGGGTAAAAAGCCAGGCTTTTAATTCAGATTTTAAACTCTTAAATGAAGGATTCTTAAGGGGAGGGAGTTCCAAAAAGATGTCCAGCGAAAGGAAAGCATGATGTCTAGTCAACTCTAGTTAGCAAACTTGGATGCAGGTAAGCCAAAGCAGTGGTTGTTTAGAGAGTGAAGAACTGGGGAATATGGGATAGTGATTGAAGAAAGATACAGTGGAAGATTGATTCTGTAAGCCTTAAAATCATATTTATTTTAAATGTTACTTTCTCAGTATGTACATTTCCAAAGGCTGTTTACAAGGGCAGTAACAGTAAGTTCTGATGATTCTTTTGCGTTTGGTTGTCAAAATCTATGGCTTTTGACTGCAGTTGCTCTTTGTTGCCCAAGGCAACTACAGATCGTTTGGACCAGCCTTGTATCTCCTTATTCCTCAGTGACCCTCCAGAACGGTCAAGACACTTGGGTTATGCACTCATACCAGCAGAGGGAGACTGAGAACACTAAAACTGTAATAATGTATAAGCCACCTGCCGACCCCCAAGCAGCCAGTAAATCTGTCTCCAGCAGAGGGTAGACGTGCAGCCTGAGCAGTCAGTCAGGTCTGGTAGGCCTGGGATATTTTTTAGGCCTTTTGTTGGTTAGCACCCTGTGTGCTTCTGGGAAGTGGGTCTGGTGGGGCTCCGTTTTTTCCCCTGGGGTGCCACACCCAGTGATCGGGTCCCTCCCCCTGCTGTGCCTCGGCTCCTGTGTGATTGCAGGAACCTTGAGAGCCATAGCCCTTGTCAGCTTTTAGCAACCAGGCTGGGAGGTAAGAAGCCAGTTGAAAAAAAGAAAAGCTCTGTTTTTGGGGCTGACTGGGAGAGCTGCAGTGCATTTGTGAGACAGAGTGAGTCTGGGCGCTGCTGCCTGTTGGGTTGCTTACCTCCTTTCTTCTCTGAGGGATGTCGGTGGTTCTGTGCGCGCAGAGGTGTGGACGTGCTGGGGGCACAATGCAGGCTCTGTGGGGAGCCGAAACCGCCTCTTCGCCTCTGGTATTGTCCGCAGAGGTTTCTGGGGTTGGCTCGGGCTCTGTTGATACGTCCTTGCTCCTGGGTTTTGTAGCAGCAGTTCTGATTTTGGCGGGACCTGCCGCCATATTGGATTCCTCCGCCTCTGCTGTTTTGCCTCAGACGTTGCAGGATTTTCAGGGGCAGAACGTAGGCTGGTCTGAGTGCTCAGGGGGCATGGGATTCCCACCTGATTTGTTTGGTTGATGTTCCAGATGTGGAAATCAGGATCCCAGTAGGCAGACCTTCAGAAGGGGGTAGGTCCCTTAGTTGCCAAGCGCCCTTGTCTGGAGTCCTCAGAAGAGGAGTGCAGTGATCTTGGAGATGACATTCTTTTGCCAGGTGAAGATCCCTTGTTAGTGAGGATCTTTCATAGAGATGAGCTGGCTGAATTGATTGATCAGGTGGATGCTACACTTAAATTTGATTCTCCTGAAACCACAGTGGCAGAGGTAAAGCAGGTAGACCCGTTGGTTAAGGGTATGGGAATAAAAAAAAGCCACAGACAGCATTCCCCTTGTAGTGACATACAACTCAGAGCTGGAGAAACTGAGGAAAATCATAAGGGACCTACAGCCCCTACTCCAGGGGGATGAATTTCTGAAAGAGATATTCCCATCCCCGCCAGTGATGGCCTTCCGACAGCCACCAAACTTAAAACAAGCTGATCAGGAGTAAGCTCCCAACACAGACTGAAGGGAAGAGAAGGGCACATTTCCCTGCAATACATCCAGCTACAAGCTATGCCAAAACATTTCACAGGACCCCACAGTCATTCAAAAAGGAAAAATATTCAACATAAAGGAATCTTTCACATGCTTATCTTCCAATGTGGTATATATCATTCAGTGTAAAAAATGTAACGAAGGATGCTATATTGGAGAAACAGACCAGATGCTTAAGACAAGATTCAATCTGCACAGACATCACATGAAAATAGCCGGTGCCAGTCAAGCCCCCACCCCTGTGGGCCAACACTTTACAAGACCAGAACACTGCACCAGTGATTTCACAGTAAGGATCCTGAAAGGTAACTTCAAAACAATAAAAGAACGTAAGACCTTTGAAGTTAGAATGATTGAATATTTTGACACCCAATAGACAGGATTTAATAAGGATCTGGGTTTTCTAGCCCATTATAAACCATAAAGTTGTATTTCTCTGTTTATCACCCTCCTCTCACCTTCCCACACCATCCTGTTAGAATATCAATAAAATGCTTTGATGTCCCCATGCATACCCCCACCCTCCCACTGTCAGACTGTCAAAGTAATGCTTTGATGTTTCTCATATATACTATCTGCTACCACATTTGCTTATTTCCGATCTGACAACGAAGGGCAACCTTCGAAAGCTAATCAAGAAATGTATTAAGTTATGTCCAATAAAAAAGGTATCTTATTTTCTTTTCCATGTTTTATTTTGTTTGATTTCTATTGATAGCCTTTATTAGGAAACTCCCTTACCAAATGTTTCGCACTGTGGTCTTTTACTAAACTGCAGGAAAAAGGACCTTGTGGTAGCTGTCTTTACTACAGCAGGTAACCCCCCCCCCCCCCCCATGGCCATGCAGTGGGGAGCACGTACCGCCACCCATTGAGGTGGCAGGGCTCCTACTGTAACTGGGCAGTGTGTGGCAATGCCTGCTTACTGCCAGTTTGGTGCCACACTAGATAAAAAACAATTCACGGGGAGTTCCGGAAATGGCGCATGCTCAACCTGGAACTACCACCAGTGGCTGCATTACCCTGACAGTTTTAGCGTGCGGTAAGCCCGTGTTAGGCTTACCACCTCTTTATAAAAGGGCTCCTATATGCCTTAGTTTATCTTCACTAAATGCATTCTGCTGAAATGGATCTTAATGGTCACTTCCTGAATTTTTGAAAACAGGGATCATCCAGTTTTTACAACATCTTGCAGTAACATCTGTCAATAATAGTAATAAGTTTAGTTACGTGCAGGTTTCTGTAGATTTTCAAAACAAAAGTATGTGCATCTTTCCTGTTTGAAAATTACATTTACACTGCTGTTTCGCATGCATTAATTTTTTGGCTTATGTTTCACACATAGGCTTGAATTTTCAAAGGAATGTGTGTAAATGCAAACTTCTCTCAAACTTGCTCCTGGGCATGCCTTTGCTTGGTCCGGCAAAGTTAGGCACGAACAGGGTGTAGGCAGATAATGGAGTTATATAAAATTCTGAAAACATTTTCTTACACAACTGCTACTCTTCATAAAAAGAATTTGCAAAGAACCATTTAAACCAAGCATCTTTACTCAATCACCTGTTTTGGAAAACATAGCTCTTCTGTTTCCAATTAATGAGTTTCCAATGAAAGAGAAGTGCTGAAGGGCCCGATGACAGGTTCTGGAAATGTAAAAATGCAAACAGCCCAGGCAGACAGAATCTCTCTATCTCCTTTCAAGTTCTCTCTGTTCTGTTGCCAAATGCTGACATATCCTGAGCGATTCCAAATATCAAAACAGCATTCAAGCTTCACTACTACTACACAAGTTAATGCAAAGAAAACGGCAAGCGTAAGCTGGAGTTGTAATTATAGATCAGAAGGAACTGAGACTTATGTATCTAGAGCATGTTTGTCCATGTACATATACAGTGGTCTCTCTGGCCCTTATGAATGGGGATGCCACCCAGCTGATTTTACTTACCACCCAGCTTATGTAACAGAAAATTTTGTAATACTGTGCAGTACTCCCCCCATCACCATCCAGCTGACAAAAATGTCTGGGAAGAACACCACATGTATATAATTCAACATGTAATAAACAGAGCAGAAGTAGCCTTGCTCATTTGTCTTCTGCTAGTCTTGGAAACATAGGAGCCGGCTCTGTGGGTGCTTGAGCACCCCCAATATTGAGAAAATTCCTTGTATGTGTCCAGGAAGGGGTTATTTTCTCTGGGCTTAGCACCCCCAATAATTTTGAAAAGTTGGCTCCTATGCTTGGAAAGATCCATTTAGTATGTCTTAGGGTACAAATATTTAATGTACCCTGGATGTATTTCATAGGTAAAAGGTAAAAAAAAAAAAAATCCTATTGGTCTCTATTTCCTTAGAAACAGCATATACCGGGTCACCAGGGCCTCTGCTTCGGAACAATGGAGTTTAAACCAGTTCTTGAGCCTCTTAGACCGTTGGGTTCTCAGGATATCCACAATGAATATAGATAAGGTAAAGTTGCCTCTACTGGATTTCCAATGTATGCAAGGATATCTCGTGCAAATCCAAGAAGACAGGAGGAGCCTCCACGGAAAGTCAAAGCAAAACAGCAAAAGTAGAGGCTGACAAATGCGCAAACCAATAGGGAGATAATCTCAAAAACCAGTTTATTCAGAATATTCATATCAATATCAAGGACCCAACACGGTCTGTGTTTCGGCGCCAAAGCGCCTGCCTCAGGGGTCACAATCAACTTTCTCTGAGAAGAAGCTGATAGGCTTGAATTCCTTTATGTGCACCACCGCCTTGTAAGAATCTCTTTCATAAAGGCGGGTAGTAAATCCCAATAAGTAAATAAATACGCACCATAAATAGCCTGAAACCCAATAACCATTTCAGTACTTCAGTCTCGAAATGTCATGATGAAACCTTCCTCTGCTTATCCATGGCAGAGTGTTTGGCATTAGGTCCTTGGAAGAAGCATGAAATGCATACCATACTTCTACAGTCTACAGAGGAAACTGCACTGGCTGGCAGCTGAAAAGATGTTAAAATGCTTTGATTTATTTAACTTTTTTTGTTTTAAATAAAACTAGAACTTGTTCTTGGAGGGAGAGGAGGTTGCTGAGTTGCTCAGTCGCATGGCTAGCCACTGTAACCTTGAGGGCTGCATGAATGAATCTGATATCACCTGGGGAGAGAAATTCTCTGGCCTGGATACAAATCCTTTTGTTTGTTGTTTGGACTCAAGAGTGATTTTGGTGCCTTTTTAATGTTTGCTAGTGGTTAGTAATACTAGTGCAATCTGAGAGTTATATTTTAAAATTGTAATAGGAATGAAGAAGGACGCTTGTCTGCAGGATGAGTAAACTTCCTTTAGTGAGCATTGTGTACCATCCGGTGCTTTGGAGGTGAAAAATGGATAAACTAGTAGGGTTGAAAGCCCAAGTTCTATATACCACCTCTCAGTCTCTCTTCTTACTGTCCACCTCACACTCTGTGCAGTTGCTTACAATGTAATGGGGGTTTCTGTAGACAGACCATACAGCCACATGAGTGGTGATGTCATCAGACTAAATGGCAGATGGATCTGTTCTCTAGAGCCCAGAAAAACCTCCAAGTTTTTCTGAGGGTGTACAGGGTTTTCTTGCACTGGTATAGTTCTCTCTGTTCCACAGTCCGTAATATAGCCGGTGTGTGATCAGCTTGTGAGGAATGGCGTGGCTTTATGATCCTGCTGTCTACGGAGAACCTTCCTCATATCAATTCTGCATTCTCCACTGATAAATAGGATTCATGCAGCCAAATGAGTGGTGACTGTATGCTGTACCTAGGGGAAAAGAATATGGTGTCAGGTAGATGGACTTGAAGCAAATTACCAAGCAAACAAGTTTTGAAGAGCAGTCCAAAGGCATCATCTTTCCGTCAAGGCTAGTTGAGGCAGTAATGCTCAGTGAAGGTCTGAGTAGATGATCAGGTTGCTGTTTTATACATCTCTAAAAGGAATGGCAACCTGAGTTTATCTTGTTGGGCAGACTGGATGGACCGTTCAGGTCTTTATCTGCCGTCATTTGCTATGTTAAGCTGGCAATAGAGGCTGATGTGTTTTTTTTTTTTTTATTTTAGCTTGAGGCAAACTATCTGCCTTGTGATAAGGCGATATAATCTGATATCCAACTGGACACAGTTTGCTTGGTGAACTGGTCCCCAAACCTGTTAACAGAGAGTAAAAGTCGTGGAAGATAATATAGCAATGCTCATTTACAGATCAAAGTGTGAAGGGCTGTCTTGTGTGTGGTTTGGGAATGAAGAAGGTAGTACAATGGATTGATGGAGATGGAACCTTGAGGAGAAACTTCTGATCGTGCAAAGTACATAAGAACATAAGAATAGCTATACTGGGTCAGACCAATAGTCCATCTAGTCCTGCTTCCAAGAGTGGCCAATCAGAAGTACCTGGCAGAAGCCTAATTAGTAGCAACATTTCATGCTACCAATCCCAGGGCAAGCAGTGGCTTCCCCCATGTCCATCTCAATAGCAGAACCTTTTCTCCAGGAACTTGTCCAAACCTTTTTAAAACCCAGAGAGGCTGATCACTATTAACACATCATCCGGCAGCGAGTTCCAGACTTAATTATTTGTTGATTGTCCCCTGGTTTTTGTACTTTTTGAAAGAGTCTACGTGATTAGGGTGGAACTGAGTGCAATGATGGTACTGTACAAGGGCCTGAAGTTCCCTGATTCTTCTGGCTGAGGTGATGGTGGTCAAGAAGAAGGTCATCCAGGCTGGTGACCACGGCCATGGTCCCATCATGACTCCCCATCAGTCTGCCACTAGGGACAATCCCTAAAAAGTTGTGGACATCTGGCAAGTTCATAGTTAGTGATAACTGTAGGATCGGTGGTCCCCAGTCTCAAGAGAAGGAATCAAGTTTCCCCTTTGAAAACAAAACTGGAGGGATTAAAACGTCCCTGGTTTTCAAGCAGGTCAAGAAAATTAATTCTATAGCTACTATATAGTACTGAGACTTTCCTGGTAGCAGATCCATAGAGATAACTGTAAAATCACACACTTTAACGTAAGAGTGACTCCTGGCATCTGCTGATATCGGATCCTGAAAGAATTATCTAGTAGGCACACATGCTGAGCATTGGAGGGCACGTTCTTCATGCAGTAATGAATGTGAGAAAAAAAATCATTTTGACCCTAAACCAGGGACTGCAGGGGGAGTTAGGACCTTATTGTAGACCTGTGCTTAACAATCAGGTTTGCTCCTCCAAATAAATGCAAATACCACAGAAATAGTGTGTCTGGTGACCTCTCTCTGCTAGCACATTATTAGGCAGGCTTACACTGATCTGATAACTTAAATGTTCTCATAACTGGAGTGAACTTTGATGGTGGCTTCAGAGGTTGGGAAGTAAGACCAATGCTGGGCAGACTTCTACAGTACATGGCAAAAAAAACAGATCAGGATCAAGGGCTGGAGTGGGCTTTGACGGCAACTCCAGTATTTGGGAAGTAGGACTGGTGCTGGGTAGACTTCTATGGTCTGTGCCCCAAAATTGGCAGGGAGAGACAGAGATTATCAGTGTTATGAAGCAATGGATCCTGTGCAGAGTGCTAGAACCAACTCTGGCCACCTTTTATCTGCTGAAAACAAAAAAATGTCAAAATACTAAATGTAATCCAAAACAATATAAAGGATTACTTCAACTGTGCTTCGAAAACATTGAAATATTTTTGTGGACCATCAGAAAATCTGGAAAGATTGTTGAATTTGAAAGAACAATGATGGATCTATGAATTAAGTACCATAGTCCCTAGGGGTCTCAGTGAAGAATTGGATTGTTTCTCTTTAATTTGATTTTATTGGATAACATCACAATACTGCTACCTACTTAGAAGTGGCTGTTGACGTTGGTGCCATCTTGACGGGACATTGTATGCTGAAAACAGTGTCGGAGTGGAATGAATGTGAGTAAGATTGTGGACAATCTTTTGATATTGCTATGTGCCAGAGGAACTAATTTTCTATTTTTCTGTTTGCAGAAATTTCCCTGATGCAGCTATTATTATTATTATTATTATTATTAGCATTTGTATAGCGTTACCAGACGCACGCAGTGCTGAACACCTGACACAGAGAGACAGTCCCTGCTCAATACAGCTTACAATCTAAAATAACACAGACAGACAAGACAATTAAGGGCGAGGGAAGTATTGGGTGAGATGGAACAAGGGGGGGGGGGGGGGGGGCGCAAATGAGTAGTGGCTAGGAGCCAAAAGCAGTGGTGAAAAGGTGGGTTTTCAGCATAGATTTGAAAACAGGTAGAGATGGAGCTAGACGTACAGGCTCAGGAAGTCTATTCCAGGCATAAGGTGCTGCGAGGGAAAAGGAATGAAGCCTGGAGTTAGCAGTGGAGGAGAAGGGGGACAACAAGAGAGATTTGTCCAGTGAGCGGAGGTCACGGGGAGGAATGTAGGGAGAGATGAGAGTGGAGAGGTAATGGGGGGTGGGGCTGCAGAATGGATGCATTTAAAGGTCAGTAAGAGAAGTTTGAACTGTATACAGAAGCGGATAGGGAGCCAGTGAAGTGACTTGAGTGGGCTAGGGTGGGTATAACGATTTTGGTGGAAAATAAGCCGTGCTGCAGAATTTTGGACAGACTGGAGAGGAGAGAGATGACTGAACGGAAGACCAGTGAGAAGTAAATTGCAATAATCCAAGCGAGAGGTGACAAGGGTTTGGATAAGGGTTTTGGCAGCGTATTCAGACAGGAAGGGGCGAATTTTGCTAATGCTGTAGATAAAGAAATGACAGTGAAACATAGCACTATGGAGCTCAGTTACAGAGTGGCGGTAAGCCCAACAATGGGTGGCGGTAAGGGCCTCCCCCCCCCCCCCCCCCAAAAAAAATGGCCATGCGGTAAGTGCTTTACTTGCTGCCCAGCCATTTCCTGAAGAAAAGCGAGACTGGCCATTTTACCAGCTGTGGTAAAAGGGGGCCTCGGCGCGCGTATAAAACACGCATCGACGCCAATGCAGGCCCCCTTTTGCCGCAACTTGGTAAAAGGGGGCCAGAGTTTGATCTAAATAAACTCCTAAGATCTTAATCACAGGAGAGAATGGATACCTAGTCTGGTCTAAGATATTATGATCTATCGATGGATCCGGGGTACTGTCGAACAGTAGAAATGAGGTTTTATCAGTATTTAACTTCAATTTATATTGCAGCATCCAGGAACCATTTCTGTGCCAAAGAAGCTGCCTAAGGTATGGAAGAATAAGCAGAAATTATAACATTAATATCGTCTGCATAAATATGAGGAAAAACTCTTTCTGTGATTATAATCAAAGCAGTTTACATATTATGTACAGGTACTTTTTAGCAGGTCTGTTTGGGGTTGTCACATTATCCAGATCAACCCAAGCAGGCCAGTGTAGTCCTGAATTTCCCCCAGTGCAATCATAGATATACATTCCTATTTCACAGGAAGATTTGTGCAAAAAAAACGAAAAAATAGGGGTTAATTAGCACAAGTTTGAAACCAGGTAGTCCCGCCCTGAGCGTGTGCCATTTCTTGGGGGAAAAGTAGAGGAGTGTAGTAGCCGTGTTAGTCCACTCTTAAGGTTATCAATAGAAATCAAACAAAATAAAACATGGAAAAGAAAATAAGATGATACCTTTTTTATTGGACATAACTTAATACATTTCTTGATTAGCTTTCGAAGGTTGCCCTTCTTCCTCAGATCGGAAATAAGCAAATGTGCTAGCTGACAGTGTATATAAGTGAAAACATTCAAGCATTACTATGACAGTAAAATAGATACTATTGGAGATTCTACATAGAATGTTGCTACTATTGAACATTCTACATGGAATGTTGCTATTCCACTAGCAACATTCCTGCGCAGGCTTCTGTTTCTGCGAGTCTGATGTCCTGCACGTACGTGCAGGACGTCAGACTCACAGAAGCAGAAGCCTGCGCGGCCACATTGGTGATCTGCAAGGGCCGACTTCTACATGGAATGTTGCTAGTGGAATAGCAACATTCCATGTAGAATCTATAGAAATCAAACAAAATAAAACATGGAAAAGAAAATAAGATGATACCTTTTTTATTGGACATAACTTAATACATTTCTTGATTAGCTTTCGAAGGTTGCCCTTCTTCCTCAGATCGGAAATAAGCAAATGTGCTGACAGTGTATATAAGTGAAAACATTCAAGCATTACTATGACAGTCTGACAGGGTGGGGGGATGGGGGTGGGTCGGAGGTATGCATGGGGACATCAAAGCATATCATTGATATTCTAACAGGATGGGTGTGGATAGGTGAGGGGTGGGGTGATCAACAGAGACATACAGCTTTATGGTTTATAATGGGCTAGGAACCCCAGATCCTTGTTAAGTCCTTTCTGTTGGGGGAAAAGAAAACTTCCGGAAATGGCTTGCATGGCGGTAATCAGGCATCACCACACACTGCCTGGTTACCGCTGGGTTAGCGTGGGAGCCCTTATTGCCACCTCAATGGGTGGTGGTATGGGCTCACCGTCGCATGGTCATGTGATAAGAGCTCTCTTACGCATGGCTATGTGTGCCTGGGGGTCTTTTTAACCCACTGTGGTAAAAAGGGCCCTGGGGTGTAGGGAAAAGTGGCTCCCGGTTCTAGCGCAGGGCCCTTTTTCCCTCAGCTTGGTAAAAGGATCCCATAGTAAACCCCTCACCAAATATAAAATAAGTGACCACAAGTTATCAACGTAAGTATATAAAAAAATATCCAGGTCAATATTTAATCTCTGCAGTTGACTTTTCTTTTAAATGCTGGTTGTGGCTTTTATGATTCGATCATTTTTTTTATTGGAAAGAAGCATTAAGACAAAGCATCACAGGTAATGGCAACAAAAAAATATTTCCCCTTATTTATCAAAAAAACAGATGTCACAGAACAGTATAATAAGGCTACTGAATAACGTGAGTAAGACAATCAGGAATTTAAGAGTCTACTACGGGCAACGGGAAACCTACGGGTTTCTTCAGCTCTCCAACCTTGTGCAGTCTGTCCTCTTTCCACCAGCTCTGATGCTCACCATCAGATGGCAGAGCAGGATCAAGATGGAGATCCATCAGCTGCTAAAAAACTTGTGGAAAGCACCGGGGCTCGGAGACTCCAAGGTAGAGAAGAGGAAGTGTCCTAGTGAGCAATGGATCTCAACCTTGTCCTTTGGACACACCGAGCAAGTCAGATTTTCAGGACACCAAAATAAATATGCATGAAACTGATTTGCATACAGTGGAGCTAGTGAATGCAAATTTATCTTTTGCATATTTATGCATTGTGAATATTATACATCCTTTTGAGGGTTATAGTAATTTATATTTAAATAAAAAAGCAATAAAATTGTATTGAAAAAGGAGGAAAAAGTGCAGTTAATGTGTAATATTATTTTAATGCATATTTATTGGGGATGTCCTGAAAACCTGACTGGCTGGGTGTGTCTTGAGGACTTACTTGTTCAAGTTACCTCATCTTCCATTGTTCAGGTAGCCAGTTGGACTGTAAGTTCTCTAGAGCAGAGACATATTGGGGGAGATTCTATATATGGTTCAAGTCCCGCTGCTGCTCCTTGTTATCTTGGGCAAGTCACTTAACCCTCCATTGCCTCAGGTATAAACTTAGATTGTGAGCCCTCCTGGGACAGAGAACTATCTAGAGTACCTGAATGTAACTCACCTTGAGCTACTACTGAAAAAGGTGTGAGCAAAATCTAAATAAATAAATATTCTAGAATTCTAAAGAATAACAAGATTCCATGCAGAATTTCAACGTGTAGCAACATTCCACGTAGAACCCCAAAGAGTAACAAGATTTGTCGGGGTGGAGGAGTGGCCTAGTGGTTAGAGTACTGATCTTGCAATCCAGAGGTGGCCAGTTCAAATCCCACCTCTGCTCCTTCTGATCTTGGGCAAGTCACTTAACCCTCCATTGCCTCAGGGACAGACAAATATCCAGAGTACCTGAATGTAACTCACCTTGAGGTACTACTGAAAAAGGTGTGAGCAAAATATTTAAAAAAATATGGCACCTAAAAAAAATTAGTGTTGACTAAGTGCATTTTATAATCAGCACTTAGATTTAGGCACTGATTATAGAATATGAACTACATGCATCCATTTACACCAGTGAAAACATGTCACAAATCCAGACACATAGATCTACACACACTGGGCCATATTCTATAACTATGCATGTAAACTTTGGAATTCCCATGAAACACCCATTTCGCTGCCCATAACTATGTCCCTTTTTGCCTGCATGTGTTCAAAGTTCGGCGCTCTTTGTTACAGAATATGCTTAGTGAGTTGTGAACGATTACAGGAGGACCTTGCGAGACTGGGAGAATGGGCGTGCAAGTGGCAGATGAAGTTCAATGTTGACAAGTGCAAAGTGATGCATGTGGGTAAGAGGAACCCGAATTATAGCTACGTCTTGCAAGGTTCCGCGTTAGGAGTTACGGATCAAGAAAGGGATCTGGGTGTCGTCGTCGATGATACGCTGAAACCTTCTGCTCAGTGTGCTGCTGCGGCTAGGAAAGCGAATAGAATGTTGGGTGTTATTAGGAAGGGTATGGAGTCCAGGTGTGCGGATGTTATAATGCCGTTGTATCGCTCCATGTTGCGACCGCACCTGGAGTATTGTGTTCAGTACTGGTCTCCGTATCTCAAAAAAGATATAGTAGAATTGGAAAAGGTACAGCGAAGGGTGACGAAAATGATAGTGGGGATGGGACGACTTTCCTATGAAGAGAGGCTGAGAAGGCTAGGGCTTTTCAGCTTGGAGAAGAGACGGCTGAGGGGAGATATGATAGAAGTGTATAAAATAATGAGTGTAATGGATCGGGTGGATGTGAAGCGACTGTTCACGCTATCCAAAAATACTAGGACTAGAGGGCATGAGTTGAAGCTACAGTGTGGTAAATTTAAAACGAATCGGAGAAAATTTTTCTTCACCCAACGTGTAATTAGACTCTGGAATTCGTTGCCGGAGAACGTGGTACGGGCGGTTAGCTTGACGGAGTTTAAAAAGGGGTTAGATAGATTCCTAAAGGACAAGTCCATAGACCGCTATTAAATGGACTTGGAAAAATTCCTCATTTTTAGGTATAACTTGTCTGGAATGTTTTTACGTTTGGGGAGCGTGCCAGGTGCCCTTGACCTGGATTGGCCACTGTCGGTGACAGGATGCTGGGCTAGATGGACCTTTGGTCTTTCCCAGTATGGCACTACTTATGTACTTATGTACTTATGTACTTATACATTCTAATCAGTACCAATTAGTGCTCATTATTGCTAGTTAAGTGCTGTTAGCGCTCATTAACTTGTTAAGGGACCCTTTTACTAAGCTGTGCAAGCGTCTATATGCGCCCAATGCACGCCAAAATGGAGTTACCACCCGGCTACCGCTTGGCTACTGCGGTAATTTCATTTTTGGCGCATGTCCAATACACTAGTCTGAAAAATAATTTTTATTTTCTGGCACGCGTCCACTACACGCCAGGTGGCATTTGACGCGCGTAGGTCATTACCACCCGGTTACCGTGTGAGACTTTACCACAAGGTCAGTGGCTGGCGATAAGGTCTCATACCCAAAATGGACGCGCACCAATTTTGATTTTGCCGCACATCCATGTTTGGAAAAATTAAAAAAGGCATTTTTTTTGCAGACGTGCTGAAAAATGGATTTGCGATGCCCGAAACACGTGCCTACACTACCTCAGTCCATTTTCAGCGCACCTTAGTAAAAGGACTCCAAAGCTTGTTAAGTTACGCGCATTGTTTTAGAAATAGGCGCTCTGTATAGAATCTGGGGGATTACACCTAAACACTTATCACCACTGTCCAGCACTGCACACATTTAATGGTGCTGTAAAATAAGAATTATGGGGTCAAATATTCGACGTGATATAACTGGGCAAGAGAGGCTTCTCTCTGGTTAAATCACCTTTGTGGGGCTGTCCAGTGATATTCTGCGGCTCTTAACCAGATGGTACCTGCTGAATATCAGTGCTAACTGCCTAAGCCGAAACTGGCTAATCAGTGGGGGTCTGGGGTGCATTGTCGGGGTTGTGCCCATACTCAGCTTCTAACTGGTTAAGGTATCTGGCCAAACCAGGGGTGTAGCCAGACTTCAACGGTAGGGGGGTCCAGAGCCGAGGTGAGGTGGCACATTTTAGCCCCCCCCCCCCATTGCTGACACCGACGCCCGCCCGCCATTGCCGACACCTCCAACAACTTTGACCCCCCCCCCCGCCAATGACCCTCTTGACCCCCCGCCCGCCGTCGCCTACCACCTTTGCTGGCGGGGGACCTCAACACCCGCCAGCCGAAGTCTTCCTTCGTTTGGTTTCTGACGTCCTGCAGGACGTCAGACTCACAGAAACAGAACGAAGCCTTGCGATCTGCAGGGCTTCGTTCTGTTTCTGTGAGTCTGACGTCCTGCACGTTGTATGTGCAGGATGTCAGACTCAGTCAGAAACCAAACAAAGGAAGAAGACTTTGGCTGGCGGGGATTGGGGGTCCCCGCCAGCAAAGGTAGCAGGCGGCGGGTTGGCTGCGGGAGGGGGGGGGTTGAGAGGGTCGCCGGCAGGGGGGTCTAGAGCCAAATCTACGGGGGCCCAGGCCCCCGTGGCCCCATAGCAGCTCCGCCCCTGGGCCAAACAGAACCACATAAATAGGAATCCTTGTCTACAGCTGGTTTAACTTAGGGGCCCTTTTACTAAGGTGCATAGGTGTGTCCAATGTACATCAATTTGGAGCTACCGCATGCCCTGGGTGGTAATTCCATTTTTTACATGCGTCCGATGCATGTGGCAGAAACTATTTTGTATTTTCTACCTTGTGGTGCTAACCAGGTGGTAATCGACAGGTGTACACGCGCTGACAATTACCGCCCAGTTAATGCGTGAGACCTTAATGCTAAGTCAATGGGTGGCGGTAAGATCTCAGGCCCAAAATGGACGCATGCCAATTTTTATTTTGCAGTAATCAGATTATCCCAAACACCTAATATTAAATCATTTTAATCTATAATCGATCCTTTCACAGTGTACTCATTTATACATTCATCAATATGGCTAGTCGGGAATATTCAGAATTCTTAACAGCGCAACCATCCAAAAAATCATTTTTCGATATATTGATGGTGCTGTTTACCTCGTCATAGATCAACCCGTATAGTTTCTAGCTTCTATTTTTTTCCTTTTTTATTTTGTTTTTTCTTTTTTGTTTTTCCAATATTATCAATATTTTCTTAGGTAATAAACTTTAAAGTAAACAATTGTAACTTAGCTTTTTAGCAGCTATAAGCAGCATTAATTCTCCAGCTTCAAACCTCCGCCGACTTGGCCAGGTTTCGAATTTCTTCATCAGGGAAGAGGTTTGCTTTAAAAATTTTATTTTCCCTCGAGGCGCGTCGGGCGCCGACGAAGAAATTCGAAACCTGGCCAAGTCGGCGGAGGTTTGAAGCTGGAGAATTAATGCTGCTTATAGCTGCTAAAAAGCTAAGTTACAATTGTTTACTTTAAAGTTTATTACCTAAGAAAATATTGATAATATTGGAAAAACAAAAAAGAAAAAACAAAATAAAAAAGGAAAAAAATAGAAGCTAGAAACTATGCGGGTTGATCTATGACGAGGTAAACAGCACCATCAATATATCGAAAAATGATTTTTTGGATGGTTGCGCTGTTAAGAATTCTGAATATTCCCGACTAGCCATATTGATGAATGTATAAATGAGTACACTGTGAAAGGATCGATTATAGATTAAAATGATTTAATATTAGGTGTTTGGGATAATCTGATTACTGGACTATACTTTAATCCCCACACAAATAAATACGTGGTCCCTTTAAACTAGATTGCTCAAATTTTTATTTTGCTGCACGTCCATTTTCGGCCCAAAAAAAAGAGGCCTTTTTTTGCAGCTGCGCTGAAAAATAGACCTGCGTGCATCCAATACACGTGCCTACAACAGTGGTCATTTTTCAGCGCACCTTAGTAAAAGGACCCCTAAACCAGTGAAGGCTGAATATGGGCAGATAACCGGTTGTGCCAGCTGGCTACACACACCTGGATAGTTCATTGCTGGTGGCCGCACATGGTCTGGCATTGAATATCTGGCATAAGGTCAGTGGTGGTGAAAAGAAATTGTTGACCAATGTTATCTGAATATTTATCTAATTATTGTTTTTGGGGCCCAATATTCATAAAATGCTGAGCTCCTAAATTTATGCTCCTAAATTAGAGTCCTGTTTACTGAGCTGTGCAGTAGGCGTGCTAACTTTTTAGCACATGCTAAAAACGATCACACGCTAATGAGAGAGACATCCAGTTCATTAACAGGCTTCAAAGTTTGTCCCCATCCCTATGGGCTCTGTCCCTATCCCCACCCACGTCCCCTCAGGCTCTGTCTCCGCCCCCCCTTCCCCGTGGACTCTGTCCTCATCCCCTGCCCCCATGTCATTCTCTATGTGGTAACACATAGCTGGTTAAGTGCTGAATATCAGACTTAACCTGCTATGCGTTGGCTGACTCCGCAAACCTGGAAATTCAGTGCCAGTGTCCGGACATGGCTAGCACTGAAATTCCTTTTTTCTGCCTTAAATCAGCTTCTGTTGCCACCCACTTTTAAGCCTCTAAATTTAGTTTAGAAATCATTTATGCACTCAGCCCTAGTACATTTTTCAAAGAGGTAAATTTATGAGCATAACTCTCAACGTTAGGAGCATAAATCCTTTGAATATTGGGCCCCCTCCTGTCTTTATCAAACACCTTTCTTTTTAATTTTATTTTTGCATTGGCAGTGTTTTGTTGATGTTTATCAGCTAAAACCTAGAAACTGATGCTCCCTCTGTTTATAACCTGACAGCAAGTCTTTAAAGACCTGCGATTCATCCCACAATGATTTCAGAAGAGTTGGCCCGTTCATTTCCGTAAAGCTTCCTAAAGTTTAAGAGGAAGAGAATTTTAAAAGAATAATTCAGATACATCGCACGAAAGCACCGCGGTTCAGAAGCATTCCGTCTCCTCCCAGCTACAGAAGAAAATGTTTGAGTGGGTCCAGGAAAAAAAACAGCAATTCCATTTTTTTATTTCTTGCAATAAGACCTCTCGCCTTATTAAGTTGCAGTTACAATCCTTCAAATCCGGACATATAATCATTTGGCTGGAAAGACAAAAGCACTGGCATAATGTATTTAACAGAAATTAACCTGGTTAGTATCCTTACTCTCTTGAAAATGAGAAAGTGAGGCAGGCCAAAATCAATGTCCTTACGGCCAAATTACTCCAGGACTGGCTTTGAGTTTCACCTAAATGGTGAAACCTTAAAACAAATTATTCTGTTTTTATTAAATTATGCCCTTTTCCTGTGTAGTTCAAATTATTTTAAATGGTATTTTCTTTATCTATTGATGTCATCAGTGAGCAGATAAATTAACTGTGAAAATATACACCAGCCAATCATCTGGCAGATCCAGTTTCTCCTTTACTCTGTTCCTAAAGGATGCAACTGGGTTTTGTCTAGAGCAGAGCGAGACCTTTTGAGTGTTGTATGGCTACTGTGATACATTCTGGGCCCGATTCGCTTTCAGGGCTCTGACTTTATCTTGTTATAATACAAGGAAACTGCTGGATGTTTCTCCCATGTGCTTTGGAGCCGAAGGCGCAATGTTCAGAAGAAAGACTTCCAAATGTGAAGTTTCATCCCCCACCTCTCCTTCGCTGCCCCTCTCGGAGCAAGTTGTGTAACCTCTCTGGGCACATGCTTATGTTGTCAGCTCTCTGAGGAAGGGACACTGTCTCAGCTCTGCTAAACTGATGAGCTATGAGAAAAACAAGATATCTGGAGGTTTATAGTTTATTTACACTTGCTACACCGCCCAAGGTAACTGGCAGATCTGGGTGGTTTGCAGACTAAAAACCAAAACAAATTCAGAAAGGAACTACAATATTCGAGGAGTGGAGGAGTGGCCTTGTGGTTAGGGTGGTGGACTTTGGTCCTGGGGAACTGAGGAACTGAGTTCGATTCCCACTTCAGGCACAGGCAGCTCCTTGTGACTCTGGGCAAGTCACTTAACCCTCCATTGCCCCATGTAAGCCGCATTGAGCCTGCCATGAGTGGGAAAGCGCAGGGTACAAAGGTAACAAAAATAAAATAGATACTATTGGAGATTCTACATTCCATGTAGAAGGCTGCGCAGGCTTCTGTTTCTGTGAGTCTGACGTCCTGCACATACGTGCAGGACGTCAGACTCGCAGAAGCCTGTGCGGCCATATTGGTGATCTGCAAGGGCCGACTTCTACATGGAATGTTGCTAGTGGAATAGCAACATTCCATGTACAATCTCAAATAGTAGCAACAGTGGAGGAGTGGCCTAGTGGTTAGGGTGGTGGACTTTGGTCCTGAGGAACTGAGTTTGATTCCCACTTCAGGCACAGGCAGCTCCTTGTGACTCTGGGCAAGTCACTTAACCCTCCATTGCCCCATGTAAGCCGCATTGAGCCTGCCATGAGTGGGAATGCGCGGGGTACAAATGTAACAAAAAAAAAAAAAAAAAGTGAATTCTACATTGCTTAACCTGAGACATTTAGATGTGGATTATACAGAATGATGCTGGGGAGGAGTACACTTTTTGCCTTCACCGGACCCAGCGGCGGAGAAAGCTGTGTATTCACGGTCAAATCTTTCATTGTGTGCAGTTAGATGCTATAGATTGGTGGATTCTAGATCTGACCATGCTGCAGCCACGGCCCAGGTCTCAGTTACTTAGTGGGGATACCACATAATACATTTAAAACTGTGCTCAGCCGAAACCAGTGCGTCTAACCAGAGAGTTTGCATCTGGCACTTTATGGCCTGTGGCAACATCCCCACAGACCTGACCATATAATTGCAACTTAACTAGCTCAGCAAAACCAGGGGATACGTCAATGCCTTTAGCAGTCTGTTAATATTTCATTTCTCTTACTGGCTGTTCTGTCCTGGAGGGAGTGAGTGTGTGTGTGTGTGGGGGGGGGGGGGGGGGGGGGAAGGAGGGACGACACAGTGCTTCCTCCTACATGAAAAGAAACACCCTGTACATTTGAGTGAGATCAGAGCGGGAGCAGGACAGCTGGAGTGCGAACAGAAAATAGAGTAGAACCCCCCCCCCCCCCCCCCCAATACACACACTATGGGTTCAATATTCTAAAAGTTTTAACTGTGCAGGAGAGACTCCTGCCTGGCTAAACCCTGTTGAGCTGATGATATTCAATGACATTTAATCGAGCAGTGCAGCTGAATATTGTCTCTAACTGGGTAAAATGAAACTGGCCAGTCGAGGGGAGGTCTGGGGGGACAGAACTGGGGTGGGCACCAGCATTATTCAGTGCTTGTATAGCTAACCAGGTATGTAGGAATGTATAAATAGCAGTCCTAACCAGTGGTGTAGTGTAGGCAGAAAGTTTTAACAGGGGGCGTGCCCCCTAGGGACCCCCCACACCTCAGGACTCCCTGGTACCGTAAAGTCACCTGCTTTGCTCCAGTCTTTCACCCGGGCAGTGGCAGGGGCACTCATAGGCTACCTAAGCCTGCACCGAGGCTTTCTCTGTGAATTGTCCCGCCCATGACAAAACAGGAAGTTGCATCAGAAGGCCGCAGGCAGCCTATGAATGATGCTGCTGCTGCCCGGGCGAAGACTGGAGGCAGATGATTTAAAGGCACGGGCAGGGGGCAGTCTGACAGGGGGTGCGTATGTAATACACATACCTGGAACAAATACGCCACTGGTCCTAACTTTGTACGATTAGCTATGTGAATACGGCATTGAACTTTGGCCGTTGCCCGTACCCATAGGTATTGCGTGCCAGTGCCTGGACATGGCTCGGCGTTGAATATCCTAACTTTGCCGGTTTAACAGTATAATGTGAGATTTGTGGGGGTGATACGGGGAGAGGAGAAAGAAATGAAGTGGGGATAAGGGTGGGTGTCATCTTCTTTTCAAAAGGTGAGCAACTGCAATTAATTGGGGGGTCACTTTCCCAAAGTGCAGTTCCATTTCTGAGGGAGAAAGCACATTTCAGAGCAAACACACTTTCAATCTTTCATGCTTAAAATGAAAACTTATGACTGCCAGCTACATTCCATGACAGATCTGCTGAGCAGTGTTTTTTAAGACTTGAAAAGCTTTCTTTTTTCACATTATCCTCTGAGTCCTTTCTTTTCACCTTAATACATTTTATTTCATGTGCTCATATATTTTGCATTTTTTTTTAACTGAAAGGGACAGGAGATGAGAAAGAGGAATAAAAAGCAATGCCCCTTTTATTTTGATGAAAACCACTGGCTGGAGGCTATAGGAGATTTTGTTATTTAATGCCTATTACCTTTCTAATGCTTTGCTGGATTTTAATTTTTCCCAATCTCGACATCCAAAGTTGCTTTCATGGATCGTTGTATTCTGTGCTTATTTCTTTGAAATGAAAGAAGGTTTCAAGGGGAACAGAAGGGGAAATCCATTACAGTGTCATGCAGATGTAGTATGCAGGGTCAATGCAAGAATAATATTAATTATTTATTAATTTTACTTAATAGTTTGTTAGACTGCCATTCTGGCAAAATGTCTCTTCAGATTTCTGCTTTGTGCCCCCTCATTACTTTTCAAGCTCCCCCCCCCCTGACATTTTAAAATCATCATCACCCCAATACTGCCCCCCCCCCACAACAATCCTATAAATAACAGGCTTGTCCAACCTTTTTCTGACGGGGGCCACACACTCAGAGGGCCAAAACACACATCATTGCATTTTGCTGCATGTTTCATCAAATAGTGGCAAAATACGATGGTGCATTGTCCCCCCCCCCCCCTAGTCTTCTCCCAGTGTCTCTTGCTCATGCAACCCCCCATCAGTGTTCACTCAGTCTTCTTCACTCATGTAATCCTCCCACCAGCTTTCACCCACTCTCATTCTCGCTCATGTAACCCCCCCACCAGCTTTCACCCAGTCTCACTTTTTCTCATGTAACCAATGTCACAAAATGCCTAGCCACCCACCTGGGGTTACCCCATGGCCATTTAAAGGGTCTATTCCCAGCACAGCTCAGGTCCACCTGCACCTGCCACTTGTGCTCTACACTAGCACCCTCCTCCCACCAACTGGGTCACAACTGCCTCTGGGTGAGTCTCCCGCTCTCAAATTATCCCAGTGATTTATAGGTTACTGGAGCCACACTCCTAGTGTTCCCACAGTTCCCAGAAAGCACTCACAGACCCAACACACAAACCACCAGGATTCTTTATCAGTCCAGACAAGCAGGGTGAACAATTATGTTTATTCTCATAAAAATATTTGAACAGTGGACAGAAAAAGTGCAATCAGCAAACAGTAACAAGTAACTCAAAAATGGATCAATTATAATACCAAGTAAACATTTGCTTACTTTATTGAAAGAACCTGGGGAGTTCAGGTCATATAGCTGTTTTACAGGGCTTCAGCAAAGAGCTTTTTCTCTCTCTTCTCCTACGCTGAGACTGAATTCAAAACCAGTAACTGCTAGTTAGCTTCAAACTCCAGATCAATCAGAGCTTAAAACACATTTCAAAAATATGCATCTTGCTTCCTGTTTGTGTTAAACTAAAGAAAAGAGCATTCATTTCTCTGTAACAGCTTTATAGCAAAGAAACAACACCGGCTGGCCAAATAGGAGAAATAGACTTCAGGGCATAATGCAGGAAAATATCCAATACATTTTACAGGCTTAAAACACACACCCCATCAACCTTCACTCAGTGTCACTCTCATTCATGAACTCCCCCCAGCCTTTACCCAAATTTCTTTTCCCCCATCTGGCTTTAGCTACAGAAGAAACAGCAGGATTCCTGCTTCCCCATCACGACAGTTCTCTGCAAGCTTGAGTCACACAGTGCCGGAAATTTGGGTTGGTCTTGTAGTTTCAAGTCTCGTGAGATTTGAAACCACAAGAACAACCCAAACTTCTGGCACTGTGTGGCTAATACTTACAGACTGCTGAGTCATGGCAGGGAAGCAGGAATCCTGCTGTAAGCGTCACAAGAATTTGCCAGAAAAAAGCACTTGACAGGAAGTCACCTGTTCCGGGGCAGAGGGAGCAGGGAACCAGCGGAGCCGACACCCCCCCCCCCCAGCGGCGTGCACCCGGGGCAGACCGCCCCACCGCCCCCCTTCATGCGCTACTGCTACTACCTCTTATGAGCTCCCCTTATTTCAATCTAGTCACTATATAAAAATTAAACCACAATCTGGTGACTGCACTTTTCCAATTTTCATACAGTTTATTATTTTCCACATGCAGTATTATAAAGATCTAATACTTATTGTTTCCATAAGGTATTCTCGCATCCTTCCATTCAAACCCATTCATTCTACTAATTCCTCCTTTCGCATAAGATCTTTTTGCATGCTCTGCTTCCATTATATGCAAACAGATATCATGCATATTCACTGTGGAAATCCTGAAAACCTGACTGGGTTTGCAGCCCTTGAGGACCAACATTGAGCATTTTCAGACCATCTGCCTGGAACTGGCCCCACTTCCCAATTCCTGGATTTGCCATCGAAGCCCACTTCAGCCCATCCTGATCTGTCTTGCCATATACAGGACACAGACCATAGAAGTTTGCCCGGCACTTGCCTCGCTTCCCCACTGCCATCAAATCCCACTTCAGCCCATCATAAATGAATTCTCACGCTTGAAAACCATGTGACGAATACAACAAGGAAGACGTGCCATTCAATGTGGAATCTCAAAAGAATAAAACCTTTCTTCCCAAGGGATATTTTTCGCAACCAGGTAGAATCAATGGTGATAAGTCATCTAGACTACTGTAATTCACTTTATGTTGGTTGTAAAGAGCAAATCATCAAGAAACTTCAAACAGCCCAAAACACTGCAGCCAGACTCATATTTGGAAAAACAAAATACGAAAGTGCCAAACCCCTAAGAGAAAAGTTACATTGGTTCCCACTTAAAGAACGCATTACGTTCAAGGTCTGCATTCTGGTTCATAAAATCATTCACGGAGATGCCCCGGCCTACATGCTAGACCTTATTGACTTGCTACCCAGGAATGCTATAAAGATCAGCACGCACATTCCTAAATCTTCACTTCCCCAGCTGTAAAGGACTAAAATACAGATTAACACATGCGTCCAGCTTTTCCTACACGAGCACGCAGCTATGGAATGCATTGCCACTTGATCTGAAAGCAACTTACGACCTAATCAACTTTTGTAAATGGCTGAAGACTTATCTCTCCAACAAGGCATACCACAACGATCCACAATAGGAACTGTAACGCACCACCACTTACCTAATATTGTGAATGTTTTCCATCTGTACCTGATTGCTTAATTCTATTATGTTATCCATGTTTTTATGTAATACCAATTGTATCTTTTACTTTAAGACGTATGTCATGACGAAACCATTGTAAGCCACATTGAGCCTGCAAATAGGTGGGAAAATGTGGGATACAAATGCAACAAATAAATAAATTCATAATGGTTGACCTATTATGTTTGTTAGTGCATGTGTACACCACCTCACAATTATTTCAAAGGCTCTTTCTCTTTGTAAAAAAGGCTCTCTCCATTGACAAGCAAGGTGGATGAAGCCACACAGGTGGTGATGTCATCCAGATGGTTGCCAGGACAGACAGAAGACTTTTCAGGGCATGCACTGCTGCCCCCAAATGCTCCAGTTTCTCTCATCCACTTGAGATGTGCAGTAACACAGTCCAGTCGTTAATATGTTGTTATGTCGTACACAACGCTTAACAAACTGGGGTGACAACATAAGAGAGGCAGTTGTGATCCACAGAACGTAGACTGAAAAACAACAACGGATCGAAGAGATTAAAATATATTTCCATTAAGATTGCCCGACGTGGCTTCAGGGGCAGCAACTGTCAATTGAACAAACATCAAATCCATAACAAACCTACAATACATAATGAGATACAAACATTATAGGTTTGTTTTGAATTTGATGTTTGTTGAATTGAAGAAGCCTGCCATTGGCAAAACGTGGCCACGTCGGGCAACGAGCTGGGGTTCCAGTCCTGCCCCAAATGCAGAAAAACAATGAACGTTACAGGCCAAGCGCCTTCATTCACACCAGCTCTCAAGTAGGTGTAAGCGATTGCTCCTACATTCAAGGCGTGTTCTCTGCCTCATACCCTGGTATTTCATAAAGAGGAGTAGGAGCCTATTTGGCGGGAGGCGGGGATAGTGCTGGGCAGACTTGTACGACCTGTGCCCTGAAGAGGACAGGTACAAATCAAGGTAGGGTATACACAAAAAGTAGCTCATATGAGTTATCTTGTTGGGCAGACTGTATGGACCGTGCAGGTCTTTTTCTGCTGTCATCTACTATGTTACTATGTTACTATATGTAGGAACCTATTTATCTTCATAAAAAAGCACTTACCTTCCCATCTCGCCCTCTTACAAAGTTATCCTCTAAATGGACAATACAGGGAAAACACAAAACAACCCCTCAGCAGGAAATGACAGCAACTTAGTCGGGAATGGCAGAGTGAAAAAAAGAACTTGAGCTGTTTTTGGAAAGATATAGAGGATTTCATCTGACAGAGCTCGAAGGGTAGCTCATTTCAGCTTGGTTGGCCCTGTGACTGAGAACAATTTTTCACATAGCTGAGTAGACCTGATTATCTATAACAGGCTAAAAGCTACAATTGTTTGGGATGATGAAGGTTGGCTAAAGGAAGAGACCCAGTGGTCCCAAAAGCTTGCATCGTCGAATATTCATTGGCTTTATAAAGAGGTAAATGTCTGTCCAATCGTTATTTATCTGTTTAATGGGTTATTTGATATACTGCTGTTTGAACAGTAAAATTGATATCATCTTGGTTTACAATCTCTGTAAATATTCCGGCAGCAGTTCAAGCACCGGCGTAACCTAATACTTAATAATCAGGTCTGGACACAGAAAACCTAAAGCAAAAAACAACCAGGGAGAGAGAGCCACAGGACAACATCAGTAATTTTAGAACAAGGACGGTGTAACAGAGACTCAATAGGCAGGGAGGAAATGTGAGCTGCCTCAGACGCCTGGAACAGGAGACCTACATTAGATCAGTGCAACAGTCAAATCTCAACACCTGTATTGACCTTGACAAATGATCTCTCTGTGCAGACATCAGCAGCTGATGAATTTCGAAGCCAAAGAGCAAGAAAATTAAAAGCGGTTCTAATTTGACTTCTGGGGATCTAACAATGGTACTTAGTAGCTTCTGAGATCACTGGCCCTCATCCTGCATTCCTTACTTTGCAATGTAAAAGGAGATTTGTCAGCACTAGCAAAATTCAACCTGAAAATGACAACTGGGGGAGGGGAGGGGGGTCGGTGTGTGTTGGATTAACTGTCCACTCTGTAGACTTCACTTACCTAGGAACCATCGTGGAACTCCTTACCCCCCCAAAAAAGGAAATATCCAGGAATATACTAGATTCCGCAAAATCCTCAAATCGTTCCTTTTCAAACAAATCCTCACAAAGAACAACCATATTGCAAACAACTAATTATGACCTGAATTGGTTATTACTCTATTTACCATTAACTTTCTCTTTGCTTCATGTACAATTTCTCATTCATAATAGATTTTCTAAATGTTAAACATCCATCGTTATCCCAGTATGTTTATGATGCTATATTGTGAAATTGGATTCTTACAACAAAGTACTTTCTTGTGCATTATTCTTTGTTATGTATCTTATACAGTTTATTGTAAGCCACATTCAACTCAAATTTGTTTGGGATAATGTGGGCTATAAATAAATAAATAAATAAATAAAGGGAAGCGGGACTGGTGGTTGGGAGGCGGGGATAGTGCTGGGCAGACTTATATGGTCTGTGCCAGAGCCGGTGGTGGGAGGCGGGGATAGTGCTGGGCAGACTTATACGATCTGTGCCACAGCCGGTGGTGGGAGGCGGGGCTGGTGGTTGGAAGGCGGGGATAGTGCTGGGCAGACTTATACGGTCTGTACCCTGACGAGGACAGGTACAAATCGAAGTAAGGTATACACAAAAAGTAGCACATATGAGTTATCTTGTTGGGCAGACTGGATGGACCGTGCAGGTCTTTTTCTGCCATCATCTACTATGTTACTATGTATAAAGTATGTGATCTTAGATTCTTGTCTTCCCAGGATGGTACAGTACATGCTCCCTCTGCCTAACATCCGTCCCTCCTACCTCTGTTTCAATGCATTCCTCCTTGGGATGACCTGTTTAGAACTTTATAACAAACCCAGTAGAGATGTGCTTTCATTGGAAAGCGAAATGGGAAATTTCAATTACATTTCCCATGTTGTTTTACTTCTTTTTGAAAATGAAGCAAAAGCAAAGCCACTGAAATTCCATTTATTTTCTTTTCAATAAAGACCCACCAACCCTGGCTTCCCCTCCTCCCTCAGTTCTGATGACCCAAAATTCGAACATTGAAACCCTTCAGTTTTCTACATCTTTCTGGTCTCCTCTTGCGCCAACCAAATGATGCTAACTTTCAATAAATTTTGCTCTTCCTGCTCCTTCTTCTGCCCCACTTCACTTTGTTGACTCAGGGGCCCTTTTACTAAGCCTATGTGCGTCCTACACATGTCACTTTTGAACTACCGCCCGGCTACCACATGGTCTGGGTGGTAATTTCATTTTTTATGTGCATCCAATAAGCGCGCCGGAAAATATATTTTATTTTCCAGTGCAGCGCTAACTGGGAGGTAATCAGCATTATACGTGCATAGACCATTACCACCTGGTTAATGCTGTGATAATCACAGGACTGCCCTACCCTAAGGAGGCCACCAGAGGGCGCTCTCCTACAGAAAGTTGGGAAAATGCCTGCTCTGGTCACTAGAGGGAGCCAAGAGGGGTACGTTCCCGCAATGACCTGGAGGTACAGCTAGGGGGTGCTCGTAGTATAGGACCGGCCCTTCCCTGAAGAGCCCACCAGGGGGAGTCCTCAGAGTAGGTGAGGGGCAGGTAGAATTAGTTATGGGCATGGACCTTTTGGGAATCAGGGGGTGAGGCCTAAAGAGGTGGAGAGACCTAAAGAGGTGGGGAGGATTATTAGCCACCCTATAAAGAGCCCCTCTGAGATGAGAAAGGGAGGAAGATGAAATGGGGACCTGAAACCAGCTACCTGAAATCCAAAGCAGCCAGAAGCCTGATGTCTAGTGGAGAAGATGCCCTGGAAGTGGGGAGAGGAAGGATCCCTCTAGAAGCCAAGACGGTACTTACTGGACTAGGCACATGGAATTGATGGAACTATGTATTGTTTGACAGTAACTAACAGCCTTGGAGTGGAGGACAGGACTGTAAAGTTGAAGTGAGTGAGGAAAGTCCTGTCCAGGGGAGGAGGCTATTTACACTGAGACCCAGGTCTCCCAAGTAAGTGGGCTCAGTGGAGAAGAAACAAATTGAATAATAAGCTGGAAAGAAGTTGTTCCCTGTAAAAGTGGAGCAGAGTGCTAATAAAGTGAATTTGCATATGGCATGGAGTGAATTTGCATATTGAAAGCAGAGAAACCCAGGGTTATATTGGCAAAGAAGGTGTCAAGGGGCACTGCTGGAGTACCAGAAGGGTGACCGGTTACTAGAGGGTGTAAAGAAGTGGTGATAAATAGGGAACAGTCACCCTGCGTGAAAGAGGAGCCCCAAACCTTGCGGCTGGGATTACAGGCAACCATAGAGGAGACTTATCTGATCTTTTCTCAGAAACCAGGTGCTAGGGAGCTCTGGCTGGGAGCCTGTGAGGTTGGAGAGGAGCCACAAGAGGGCGCTCACCACACAAGAGCAACCCTGGGGGGTTATATTGCATGAGACCTTACCACTAGGTCAATGGGTGGCGGTAAGGTCTCAGACCCAAAATGGATGTACACCAATTTTTATTTTGCTGCACATCAGTTTTCAGCCAAAAAATGACCTTTTTTGCAGGTGTGCTGAAAAATGGACCTGCGTGCGTTCAATACACACATTTATACCAGCACAGGCCACTTTTTGGCGCACCTTAGTAAAAGGATCTCTCAAAGCTTTCTTTTGATAAACAAATTTCTCAGGTTGTTAAAACTTTTTTTTTTTTTTTTGGTTGCGCTGGATTTGGTATGTAAGATTTTACTTGAATTTTGCTTCTGTTCAAAGTCTTCTTCATGCTTTTGTTTTATTTATTTAGATTATTTATCACGAATTAATTGCTGCAATACTGTCTATGCTGGGCTTCCTAAATTTCAGCTGCGACGTTTGCAAACACTTCAAAATACTGCCGCTAGAATGCTTCTCAGGGTTAGATATTTTGATCCTCTTTCTCCCCTTCTCAGTAAACTTCATTGGTTACCTTTACCTTGTTGTGTTCAATTTAAAATCCTTCTCTTAACTCATAAAAAGTTCTTTATGCCGGAGAACCATCTTATCTGTCAAATGTCATTATGCCATATACACCTTCTCGTAATCTTTGATCTTTAGGTACCAATCGTCTTACTCTGCCGTCACCTACACATGCTTATTTGGAGTCTACAAGATCATCTGCCTTTTTCTTTTTGCCACCAAGATTACGGAATGATCTCCCTCTGGAGATTCGGAATGAATTGTCTTTGATCAATTTTAAATCTAAACTGAGAATTTATTTTTATCAATTGGCTTTTGGGTCCTAAATGCTGTAGAGTGTCTCCTGTGACAGGCCTAGAGGGCTTGTATCTGTATTCTTAATTTTAAGTTAATTTTAATTTACATTTAATTTAAATTTATTTTGTGTTTACATAATAATTGTTTTATTTACCCTTCTAGAATGAATGTAGTTTTCTTTCCTATTAACTTAGGAGTCCTTTTATTAAGCTGCGGGAAAGATAACTATTAACGCATGACCATGCAGTGGGGAGCAGCTACTGCCACCCATTGAGGTGGTGGTAAGGGCTCCCATGGTAATTCAGAAGTAACTGAGCAGGGCCCAATTACCGTCGGGTTAGCTTCGCACTATAAAAAAATGATTTGCCGGAGTGCCAGAAATGGCGTGCTTGAGCCGGAACTACCACCGGCGGCCAAGTTGGGCTGGCGGCAGTTCCGGGATAGCGTGCGGTATTTCGTTCTTAGTGTCCTAGTTATGTTCTTACAGGTCCGTCTCGATTGAGGAAGCATGTAGTGAAACGGAGCAAACTGAGAAGAGAAGAATTTCCTCTGAAGTAGCTGCGTGTCCTTCAGTTTCTAAGGTCCCCAATAGGGAAGAAAAAAAAAAAGATTTAAAGAAAAGAAAGAAAAGGATCAATAAGAATATTACAAAAAACTTTTTAAAAATTGATTCCGAGGAGGTTTTTTTTAGACCGGTGAGGAAGTTCGCATGGCAGATTTGTTGAACTGATTATAACAACAAGCCGAGCATCTGAGGTCTTTTCTTCCTTTTATAAAATGAAGTAAAATCGGTAAAAGCAGTCAAGCTTGTACATTGACTCAGGGGCCCTTTTACTAAGCTGCATAGGTGTCTACGTGCGTCCTACACTTTCAGGAAGCAGGTGAAAGCTTGACTGTTCAACCAAGCTTTTAATGGAAGAAGTAACTAACTTGTTAGTCTCACTCACACACAGAAGGAGTGACACGGGCTGCACATACTGCAGCGGGACATGTTTATCCACTCCTACCCTAGCTGAGATAATATTTAACCATCTCTCTGACATCATGTGTAACTTTCTTCAAATCAGTCACCTTACTTTCTAATTCTTCCTCATCTATATCTCACAAATTTGCGTTACCCTTCACCAGGGCCGTGCTGATGCGGTGCCACTGCCCTGCGTCTGCTCACTTGCAAAATCTTTCACCTGAACTTGTGATTCTCCTATCTCCGCTGCCCTCCCCTTTTCATGCAAAGGAGCAGTCTTAATTGAGGCAGGCACGCTCTTCAAGTTACGTGAGAATACAACCAGATTGCTATTTATGCTTCGGTATGGGGCTAGCTCCTCAGTTAGGGTGAGTTTCAGAGCTTGAAACAGCATTCAAATTAAAGAGAACCTGAAATTTTAAAAGTGCTAAAAATAAGTTTTAAAAGTATTTGCCTTAAATCTAATTTCAGAATTCAGGTGCTGGGAGTCTGTACTTGGTTGTCATATGCTCAGATTTGTTTAAATCATATGCGCCAACCGATAGTCTGCAGGGGGGCACCAGAGACCCTAGGCACGGCCCTGCCCTTCACTACCAATTATAATGTTCTAGTACATATTGTGTTATCATTGCAAGTAGTAGACCATGCCATACTTTGCATTGTTGTTCGAATATTTTTACTGCTCTAATTGCCTCCTGCTCGTGTTTGATCTATTCTTACTGTACACCACCTTGAGTGAATTCCTTCAAAAAGGCGGTAAATACATCCTAATAAATAATAATAATAAATAATAAAATTGGAGAATTCTTTTTAGCAAGATACTTGCCATATAGTGCTTAGAATAATTGCATCTGTGTACCTATCTGTGCATATGGAGGGGCATAATCGAACAGAAATGCCTATCTCCATGGGCGTTTATCTCCGAGAACGGGTCCGTGAAGGGGCGGACCCAAGCGTATTTTCGAAAAAATTAGACGTCCATGTTTTATTCGCCAAGTTGTGAGCTGGGCGTTTTTGCTTTTCAGCGATAATGGACAATGAAATCGCCCAGCTCAAAAATGAATAAATCCAAGGCATTTGTTCGTGGGAGGGGCCAGGATTCGTAGTGCACTGGTCCCCCTAACATGCCAGGACACCAACCAGGCACCCTAGGGGGCACTTTTACAAAAACAGAACAAAAGGTAAAAGAGCTCCCAGGTGCATAGCACCCTTCCCTTTTGTGTTGAGCCCCCCAAATCCCCCTCAAAACCCACTGCCCACAAGTCTACATCATTACTATAGCCCTAAGGGGTGAAGGGGGGCACCTACATGTGGGTACAGTGGGTTTGGGGGGGTTGGACGACTAAGCATTAAGCAGCACAATTGTAACAGGTAGGGGGGGATGGGCCTGGGTCCACCTGCCTGAAGTCCACTGCACCCCCTAACAACTGCTCCAGGGACCTGCATACTGCTGCCAGGGAGGTGGGTATGACATTTGAGGGTCAAAATAAAAAGTTGTGAAACATCATTTTTTGTGGTGGGAGGGGGTTAGTGACCACTGGGGGAGTCAGGGGAGGTCATCCCCGATTCCCTCCAGTGGTCATCTGGTCATTTAGGGCACTTTGTGGGGCCTTATTCGTGAAAAAACAGGGTCCAGGAAAAGTGCCCTAAATTCTAGCTAAAAACGCATACTTTTGTCCCATTATCTGTGAAATGCACCCATCTCTGTTCGGCAGATAACCACGCCCCAGTTCCGCCTTCGCCACACCTCTGACACGCCCCCATCAACTTTGTCCGCATCCGCGACGGAGTGCAGTTGAAAACGTCCAAAAATCGGCTTTCGATTATACCGCTTTATTCGGTTTTGTGAGATAAACGCCCATCTCCCGATTTAGGTCGGAACTTGGGCGTTTTTCTCGTTCGATTATAAGCAGGATGGTCTAGCGCATATTTCATAGGTAGGTGTACAATGGACAGGGCTTGCACTTATGCATATAAGTTATGCAAATATCTTTGCCATATCAGTTCAAGCATTTACATAAGCGTTATGGCTGGCAAAAGTGCTTGTCCCATATTATAGGACTCGTATTTGTCCTGTTAAGTTAGTGGGGGGGGGGGGGGGGGGGGAGAGTATATGTCTGTGTGGGGAGTTCATGTCTATTTATTTATTATTTATTTACTCAATAATTTAGCCTGTCCTCCTGACCCCACCCAGATGTTAAATAGCTCTGGGAAGTATAAGATTATCAGGGGTTATACACTGAAAGTTATATTATGATGCTGACATTTTTTCTGGCTTTATAGAATGGGCTTTGTAAATGTTTTCTTGTTTAATAAAGATTTTTTTTAAGCTACTATTCTACAGAGGGAAAAAGGAACCCACTTTCCTTATGAAATAGGCGACACCATCATATAATGACTCCCCACTTCTGTATGGGAAATAATGCTGGATACCTTTGGCAGGATGTGATCTACTTCTGGTCCTGCAGAATCAGTGTGAGACCAAACTCTTGAACTCAGGGCCCAGAGCATCTCTGGTTGAGAAGGAACCTAATGGTTAGTGCTGTAGGCTTTAATTTTGGTGACCTTTTCATGACCACTGCAGCTGCTTGCGACCTTAGGCAATTTCCTTAACCCTCCATTGCCCCAGGTATAAAATCTTGGATTGGGAGCCCTCTAGGGACAGAGAAAGTACCTTCATATAATGTATACACTAGTACTACTACTACTACTTATCATTTCTATAGCGCTGCTAGACGTACGCAGCGCTGTACACTGGATATGTAAGAGACAGTCCCTGCTCGACAGAGCTTACAATCTAATCAAGACAGACAAACAGGACAAATAAGGGATAAGCACAAAGAGTAGCAAGATTCCGGAATCCCAAAGACTACTACTACTACTTATAATTTCTATAGTGCTACAAGACGTACGCAGCGCTGTACACTGAACATGTAAGAGACAGTCCCTGCTTGAATGAGCTTACAACCTAATCAGCAAGATTCTGAACTCCCAAAGAGTAGCAAGATTCTGTGCAGAATCCCAAAGAGTAGCAAGATTCTGGAATCCCAAAGAGTAACAAAGATTCCGGAATCCCAAAGACTACTACTACTACTTATCATTTCTATAGCGCTACTAGATGTATGCAGCGCTGTACACTGGATATGAAGAGACAGTCCCTGCTCAACAGAGCTTACAATCTAATCAGCAAGATTCCGGAATCCCAAAGAGTAGCAACATGCTGTGCAGAATCCCAAAGAGTAGCAAGATTCTGGAATCCCAAAGAGTAACAAAGATTCTGGAATCCCAAAGACTACTACTACTACTTATCATTTCTATAGCGCTACTAGATGTACGCAGTGCTGTACACTTGAACATGAAGAGACAGTCCCTGCTCAACAGAGCTTACAATCTAATTAGGACAAACAGGACAAATAAGGGATAAGGACAAAGAGTAGCAGGATTCTAGAATCCCAAAGATTAACAAGATTCTGGAATCCCAAAGAGTAACAAAGATTCCGGAATCCCAAAGACTACTACTACTACTTATCATTTCTATAGCGCTACTAGATGTATGCAGCGCTGTACACTGGACATGAAGAGACAGTCCCTGCTCAACAGAGCTTACAATCTAATCAGCAAGATTCCGGAATCCCAAAGAGTAGCAACATTCTGTGCAGAATCCCAAAGAGTAGCAAGATTCTGTGCAGAATCCCAAAGAACAGCAAGATTCCGGAGTCTCATACACTACTACCACTACTTATCATTTCTATAGTGCTACTAGATGTACGCAGCGCTGTACACTGAACATGTAAGAGACAGTCCCTTCTCGACAGAGCTTACAATCTAATTAGGACAGACAAACAGTACAATAAGGGGATAAGGGAATTACTAAGGTGGGAATGATAAAACATGGGCACTGAACAAGTGAGTAAGGGTTAGGAGTTAAAAGCAGCATCAAAAAGGTGGGCTTTTAGCCTAGATTTGAAGATAGCCAGAGACAGACCACTAGATGACCCCCTTCTCCAGAACAGATTATTAGCAATTACAAGTCAAAAAAGACAGCTCCAATGGTCATAGCCCTATTCATCAGAAAGAAAAAGGCGTTAAGATCTGATTTAGCAACAGGTTCAGGATAATTAGGTACACGTATTCCGGTAGCGTGTGTGGACGACTGTAATCTACATTTACCTAGGTGAGAGCCTGCGTTAATTTAACAGCTCGGAAATCCTGAAACGGGTTCTCGGAAAACACCCTCTGGAAGGGGCTGAAGCCTGTAAGTAAAGCTGGGAGAGTAAAGCGCATCTGTTTACTTGACCTGACTGACACTTTTATTGATTTCTTTTCTAAGGGGTTCATTCATGAAAGCAAACTGAGCAGAACAGGCAGACAGATTAGTCTGTTAATGGGATCCCCTGGGAGAGTAAATTATTTCTCCTTGGAATGGGAATGGTGAAACAAAAGAGAGAACTAGGGGCCGATGGATCTCATCTCTCCACTTCATCAATGCATTAAAATTTTCACTTAAGACAGCGGATGCGGAATTGTATTCAAATAGGGAATGGGAATGGAGTCCACTCATGGGCCCTTTCACTGAGTTTGGCCCATTGGGTCCAATGTTCTCTCTAAGCTGCAATGATGGGCCCGGATGCAGCCTTCTTGCACTGTGTTTTTGCTTTTTTTGGTTCAAAACTACAAAATTCTTTCATTCATATACTTTTATTTAAATGCCTACAATAACTGTGTTTTAAAACTTGTCCCTAATCCTTACTCTCATTCGCTCCATCATACACTCCATGCTGAAGGAAAGGATAGTGAATTTCCTGGAAGCAAATAAGTTGCAAGATCCAAGACAACATGGTTTCACCAAAGGGAAGTCGTGCCAAACGAATCTCATTGAATTCTTTGACTGGGTGACGGGAGAATTAAATCAAGGACATGCTATGGATGTCATCTACTTAGATTTCAGCAAGGCTTTTGACACGGTTCCCCACAGGAGGCTCTTGAATAAACTAGAAGGGCTGAAGATAGGACCCGAAGTGGTGAACTGGATTAGGAACTGGTTGACGGGCAGACGCCAGAGGGTGGTAGTGAATGGAGTTTGCTCGGAGGAGGGAAAGGTGAGTAGTGGAGTGCCTCAGGGATCGGTGCTGGGGCCCATTCTGTTCAATATATTTGTGAGTGACATTGCCGAAGGGTTACGAGGTAAAGTTTGCCTTTTTGCGGATGACACCAAGATTTGCAACAGAGTGGACACCCCGGAGGGAGTGGAAAACATGAAAAAAGATCTGAAGAAGCTGGAAAAATGGTCTAACGTTTGGCAATTAAAATTCAATGCGAAGAAATGCAAAGTGATGCACTTAGGGAGTAGAAATCCAAGGGAGGCGTATGTGTTAGGTGGGGAGAGCCTGATAGACACGGACGGGGAGAGGGATCTTGGGGTGATAGTATCTGAGGACCTAAAGGCGATGAAACAGTGCGACAAGGCGGTGGCCATAGCGAGAAGGTTGCTAGGCTGTATAGAGAGAGGTGTGACCAGCAGAAAAAAGGAGGTTTTAATGCCCCTGTATAAGACGTTGGTGAGGCCCCACCTGGAGTATTGTGTTCAGTTTTGGAGGCCGTACCTTGCGAAGGATGTTAATAAAATGGAAGCGATACAAAGAAAAGCTACGAGGATGGTATGGGAGTTGCGTTCCAAGACGTATGAAGAGAGACTTGCTGACCTGAACATGTATACTCTGGAGGAAAGGAGGAACAGGGGTGATATGATACAGACATTCAAATATTTGAAAGGTATTAATCCGCAAACGAATCTTTTCCGGAGATGGGAAGGCGGTAGAACGAGAGGACATGAAATGAGATTGAAGGGGGGCAGACTCAGGAAAGATGTCAGGAAGTATTTCTTCACGGAGAGGGTGGTGAACGCTTGGAATGCCCTCCCGCGGGAGGTGGTGGAGATGAAAACAGTAACGGAATTCAAGCATGCGTGGGACAGGCATAAAGGAATCCTGTGCAGAAGGAATGGATCCACAGAAGCTTAGCTGAAATTGGGTGGCGGGGGGAAGAGGGGTTGGTGGTTGAGAGGCTAGGATGGGGGAGGGCAGACTTATACGGGGTCTGTGCCAGAGCCGGTGATGGGAGGCGGGACTGGTGGTTGGGAGGCGGGAAATACTGCTGCACAGACTTATACGGTCTGTGCCCTGAAAAAGACAGGTACAAATCAAGGTAAGGTATACACATATGAGTTTATCGTGGGCAGACTAGATGGACCGTGCAGGTCTTTTTCTGCCGTCATCTACTATGTTATGTACGTTACTATCTATCGGGCTATGTCTGTCCTTGGCACAGTTTTGCACTAATATTCTCCAAGGAATTTGTACAATAATTTTTATCAATTATTTTCGGACTTATCTGAATGTTCACCACGTTATTCTGCAGCATCAGTCCATATGTATCTATATCAATGTACAGAGTCCTTGTTCCTTTCTTCAATCTTCTAAGGCGAAAGTTGTTTCTTCACATCTTACACTTGATCACATGTCTGTGCCACAACATTCAAAGCTTGTGATAAAACTGAGTCACATCAGGTTTCAACTACATATATCTCTTATCTGTTCTTCAAATTATTCTCCTCGAGTCTCCTCTCCCCTATTCACGGTCCTGTCCTCGCCAAACGACTGTCACACCCTACACAAATTGGTGTTTCGCTGTATCGCGTCTTCAGGGGTTATGACTACAACACAACAATCGAGTAAGGACTTTTGAAATCTTACCAACCCATTGCAACATTCTACAATCTCTCAGTTCTTATTAATGGTATCTTACCTTTAACCCTATTGGAAATTCTTAATCTCTTTGCCAGGCCCTGGAGGAACCTTCGCTGGTTATAGGAGAACATGCAATAGAGACTCAATGGGTAGAGATTCCCAATCAGAGGAAGGTTGGCAGATTTTATTTAAGATCTAAGTAGAGGAGTGTGGTAGCCGTGTTAGTCCACTCTTAAGGTTATCAATAGAAATCAAACAAAATAAAACATGGAAAAGAAAATAAGATGATACCTTTTTTATTGGACATAACTTAATACATTTCTTGATCAAGAAATGTATTAAGTTATGTCCAATAAAAAAGGTATCATCTTATTTTCTTTTCCATGTTTTATTTTGTTTGATTTCTATAGATTCTACATGGAATGTTGCTATTCCACTAGCAACATTCCATGTAGAAGTCGGCCCTTGCAGATCACCAATGTGGCCGCGCAGGCTTCTGCTTCTGTGAGTCTGACGTCCTGCACGTACGTGCAGGACGTCAGACTCACAGAAACAGAAGCCTGCGCAGGAATGTTGCTAGTGGAATAGCAACATTCCATGTAGAATGTCCAATAGTAGCAACATTCTATGTAGAATCTCCAATAGTATCTATTTTACTGTCATAGTAATGCTTGAATGTTTTCACTTATATACACTGTCAGCTAGCACATTTGCTTATTTCCCATCTGAGGAAGAAGGGCAACCTTCGAAAGCTAATCAAGAAATGTATTAAGTTATGTCCAATAAAAAAGGTATCATCTTATTTTCTTTTCCATGTTTTATTTTGTTTGATTTCTATTGATAAATTTAAGATCTAGAACTGATTGTGACTCCTCTGCAGTGATTTATGCATCAAGTGCCCATGTGATTTTTATGTATATTGGCCAGACTATCAAAAAAAATGCCCTTGTGGAACATTGGGTGAAGGAAAATCATTCTATGCGAGACTTAAAATTTGTGCTTCTGGCTGAATTCGCTAATAATCAGGGTGGTAACACCTTACGTAAAATGTTAAGGCTGGAACAAAGGTTAATATTTGAATGGCGTACAGTGGCCCCCCTGTGGGGTTTAAACAAAGAGAATATTGTAAAACTGTACCATGGACAGAGAGAGCCTGATAGATAGGAGTGTATGATGGAGCGAATGAGAGTAAGGATTAGGGACAAGTTTTAAAACACAGTTATATTTTAGGCATTTAAATAAAAGTATATGAATAAAAGAATTTTGTAGTTTAAAATAAGTGTGGTTACTTTGAGGAAGTAGTTATATATTTTGTAATTAGAGTGAAATAAGAAAACTCAGAGGGAAGATTACATTTATGAAGGAACAATGACACCTGAGTAAACGAGGTGTCTTCTTGCAGTTTCAATGCACGGAGCTCCTGTGGGATCCCTCTACCTGGTGTGGTTCCAGTCAGAACCACCGAGAGACACAGCTGGGCCCAGCGCAGGACTGCCAGCTGCCCCTCCCCCACCTGGGCCGCCATGCCGCACCACCTACTCGGGCCGCCCCCTACATTTGGGCTGCCACACCCACCCCTCCCCTTCCCTTCCTGTGTCTGACTGCTCCTCCCTTGGTCTGTTGTCTCTTGCTCCTGTGTGCTTGGACCAGGGGCGTATCTGCATGGGGCCACAGGGGCCTGGGCCCCCGCAGATTTTGCCCTGGACCCCCCTACCGCCGTTAACCCTCCCCCGCCTACTGCCAACCCTTTCCCCGCCTACCGCGGTCACCTACCCCCGAAGTCTGCTCCTGCCGGTTTTTAAAAATATTACTTCAGCTGGCGGGGGACCCCAACCCCCGCCGAGGTCTTTAATTTCTTCATCCTCGTGCTGTTAAACCTGCAATGCATCCTTCCAGTTGGACGGAGTTTGACGTCGCAGCACGTTGTACGTGCAGGACGTCAACGTGCTGCGACGTCAAACTCCGTCCAACTGGAAGGATGCATTGCAGGTTTAACAGCACGAGGATGAAGAAGTTAAAGACCTCGGCTGGGCTGGTGGGGGTTGGGGTCCCCCGCCAGCTGAAGTAATATTTAAAAAAACCGGCAGGAGCGGACCTCGGGGGGTAGGTGACCGCGGTAGGCGGGGAAAGGGTTGGCGGTAGGTGGGGGAGGGTTAACGGCGGTGGGGGGGGGGTTATAATGTGCCCCCTCACTCTAGCCCCTGCCCCCCCCTACCGCCGAACCTCAGATACGCCCCTGGCTTGGACCCAGATTATTGCATTAACATGATAACCCGGCGGATCACCCAGGTTATTGCGCTAATACAATCATCCAGGTCCTGGCACACAGGAGCGGAAGAGGAGAGAGACAGACCCGGAAGCAGGCAGGCAGGAAAAAGCTTGCTGGTGCTGGGCCTCCCTTGGAGGCCAGGCCCGGTGAATCTTGCCCCGCCTGCCCCCTCTCTCAGCGGTCCTGGTTCCAGTCACAGGATGCAGCTCTCCCTGAACATCGGTTATCTCTGGGTAAACCAACTAGAAAACTGTCTTCTATCACTTGTATCTTTTTGCATGATGTATATTTCAACTGTCAGTTCTGTATGTTTTAAAAAGACAACGAAAGGGGAAATAAAGTGTGGGGGTGGGGGGTGGTGGGGAGGAATGTGTGTCATGTCATAAATCTCCCTACTTCCAGCCATAGGGACCAGCTCTGTGGGTGCTAATGAGATGCAAATATAGGCACGCATTAGGGAGTTCAACGGGAGGATTGTGCTCGGCTCCTGTGCGCATGCGCCTGGAAAAACCCAAACGTGAAGCACACATTGGTGTCTGTTTTCTGTGGCCTAAATATAAGCATTTAATTTTTGTTTGTTTTTTTAGCTTGGACACTTGTATTTAAATGCAGGAAACAGACGCCAATGCGTGCTTTCACTTTTGGGTCTGCTGTGACTTGCGCATATTCCTTTCTCATGGCCAGCGCTTAAAGGCTTGCATGGGCTTCCTTCTGCTTTTAAAAGTACTACTACTACTACTACTTATCATTTCTATAGCGCTACTAGATGTACGCAGTGCTGTACACTTGAACATGAAGAGACAGTCCCTGTTCAACAGAGCTTATAATCTAATTAGGACAGACAAACAGGACAAACAAGAGATAAGAGAATATTAAAGTGAGGATGATAAAATAAGGGTTCTGAACAAGTGAATAAGGGTTAGGAGTTAAAAGCAGCATCAAAAAGGTGGGCTTTTAGCTTAGATTTGAAGATGGCCAGAGATGGAGCTTGACGTACCGGCTCAGGAAGTCTATTCCAGGCATATGGTGTAGCAAGATAAAAGGAACGGAGTCTGGAGTTAGCGGTGGAGGAGAAGGGTGCAGATAAGAGAGATGTACCCAGTGAACGGAAGAGTGTAGGGAGAGATGAGAGTGGAGAGGTACTGAGGAGCTGCAGAGTGAATGCACTTATAGGTCAATAAGAGGAGTTTGAACTGTATGCGGAAACGGATAGGAAGCCAGTGAAGTGACTTGAGGAGAGGGCTAACATGAGCATAACGACACTGGTGGAATATTAGTTGTGTAGCAGAATTTTGAACAGATTGAAGAGGAGAGAGATGGCTAAGTGGGAGACCCGTGAGAAGCAAGTTGCAATAGTCTAAGCGAGAGGTGATAAGAGTGTGGATGAGGGTTCTGGTAGTGTGCTCAGAAAGGAAAGGGCGAATTTTGGCAGGTTTTGAAGAAAGAATCATGAGAAATCCTCTCTTCCAACACCCTAACTCCGACCTGGCGTTTTTTTTTGCAGCGGTAGGGCAGTATTATTTCAGGCGCTCTTTTCTGAGCATTGGGGAGGAATACAAAATGACCGCATTTTTATGAGCTTGACTACATCAGCATGCTACTTGCGCTGTTCGTGTGCACGCTCGCTCATTTGTTCCCACGCTCCAGGCCTCTGAACATTCTGTGCAGGTAAATGCAGGCGCTAGTCCAACGCAGGGGCATAGCTATGTAGGGCCACGGGGGCATGGGGCCCTGTAGATTTGGCCCTGTCCCCCCACCACCAACCCCTTCGACCCCCCCTGCCGCCGCCAACCCGCCGCCGCTGCCGTCGGGTAACTTTGCTGGTGGGGTTCCCCAACCCCCGCCAGCCGAAGCCCTCTTCTCCGGCACGGCCGCGTTGCTGATCTGCAAGGGCAGGCTTCTGTTTCTGTGAGTCTGATGTCTTGCAGGATGTCAGACTCACAGAAACAGAAGCCTGCGCGGCCGCGTTGCTGATCTACAAGGGCAGGCTTCTGTTTCTGTGAGTCTGACGTCCTGCATCTACATGCAGGACGTCAGACTCACAGAAACAGAAGCCTTCGCGGCCGCGTTGCTGATCTGCAAGGGCAGGCTTCTGTTTCTGCCAGCAAAGGTACCTGGTGGCGGGGAAGGGTTGGCGGCGGCGGGAAGAGGGGGTCGAAAGGGTTGGCATGCTGAGGGGGTTAAAGGTGGTGGTGGCGGCAGGGAGGTAAAAAATGGCGGGGGGGGGGGGAGGGGTCGGCAGCACCGGGGGTTGGCTAAAATGTGCCCCCTCACCTCAGGCTCTGGACCCCCCTCCCTCCAAGTCTGGCTGCGCCCCTGGCGATGCTAATGACTCTAGAGCCCGCGTATGGTTTTGAGCATTGAGGCCCTAAATGTATTCTAACAGCAGCACATCCCTCCCCTGGAAATCCTTCTGCTAAATAAGTCAAAATAGTAAATAACTCACACAGAAACTAAATATTTACTCAGATAAGCTTGGATCTCCTGATGGATTAACATTAAAAAGGTGCTGGCAATCAGCCAATAAACAACAGCCGTGGAGTAACAGTAAACTATTTTGATATAAGAGGGGGAAATAGGTGGTTCCATAGTAGACAGGAAACTATAGCCCACTTGAGGTCGATCTGTGCTATAGCACAGCTGGTAGACTGTATGAAGAACAGTAGAATGATGAATTTCAATCAGTGTGACGTGGCAGCTTACCAACAGCTTGCAGCCCCAGGCAGGTCACCGGAAAATGACAGAAACTTTCTGTAAAATGCATTCATTTTAGCTCTGAAACCAGAAGAATAAGGGAGGATCCTTGTTCTACACAGAGGTCACACCCTGGCATCCATAAAAAGGTAACTAAAATAAAATCAGGGTGTAGGCCCAGGTGAGCACAAGCAGCCTGTGCCTCAGAGCCCCTTGTTCAAGGGGACAGTTTACAACGGGGTGACTACGTCGCTTGCTCCCTTGACGTCCATCAAATAAATTCACTCTCGCTCAAATGAGTTCCCCCATTTTGTTCAGCCTTTTTCAGGACATTCACTAATTTGTTATGTTTTTATTGTTTAAAAAAATTATTTTATGAATGTTCTTATGTAATCCACCCCGAGTTTGTGGGGATGACAATTTAAATATCAATAAAAATGATGTATTTTTTTTTTCTTTATAGGAGAAAATGAGCAGTGTTTGAAGAGTTTAATCTATGACAGATTTTTAGATATCCCTGGTTTGTTTTAATCCATTTTTTAAAACAATATTCAAACAAAAATTTACAATATTAGCAGCAAGTCCAAACATGTGAGAGCAGCTGCAATATTCTGACCAGCCTAAAGCAGTAATTGATAATCCAACTCACTGCTACCTCTGGGATGTGGTCTGAAACCAGATTGTAATGCTCTTGACTGCTAGCATGAATGAGCTGGTGAGCCACAACCCCTCCCTATCCTCTTGGCCAAAAGAGAAAGGTTAATAATTGTGCTTAAAAGGAACTTCATGGTCTGTGGAGGATACCATACAGCAGGGGTGGGCAACCACGGTCCTCAAGGGCCACAACCCAGTCAGGTTTTCAAGGTTTACACAATGAATATTCATGAGATCTATCTGCACACAACAGAAGCAGTACAAGCAAACCAATCTCATGCATGTTCATTGTGGACATTTTGAAAACCAGACTGGGTTATGGCCCTTGAGGACCGCGGTTGCTCACTCCTACCATAGAGACTGCACCTCCAATTCTTGTAAGGGAAGGTGGAAGAGTACCTACCAGGGGTTAGAGAGAAGCAACAGGGATCAGAGTGATAAATGGACTGGCTCATTAATGCACTGATGGCCAGAGTTTGTAGGCCAAGGGTCAAGGAAGCATGTGGTAGACTTGACTTGGGCTAATAAATCAGAAGAGTGCTTGAGAGGGCCTCAGAGGAATATGTGGAACTGGGAATGGAACCAGAGGCTAAAGAAGTTATCAGTTGTCTTCGTGGTTCTACGGTTGGCTGGCTAGAGAATTCACCAGGTCTTACTGCACTAACAGAACTGCAACCAACTCAGACTGTCATCAGAGAAGTGGTGGAAGGGCAATAGGAAGGACATTATGCAATCAAACTAAAAAAAAAAAAATCCTCTGGCCATTTTCAGGATGACTTTAATTTATTTACTAGTGTCACCATCAATGAGTTACTTTCTCTCTCTCGGTAAAGATGGTTAGCTTAGCGGGGTTTAAAAAAGGAAAAGTCCATAGACCGTTATTAAATTGACTTGGGAAAAATCCACTGCTTATTTCTGGGATAAGCGGCATAAAATGTATTCAACTTTTCTGGGGATCTTGGCAGGTATTTGTGACCTGGATTGATCACTGTTGGAAACAGAATGCTGGGCTTGATGGATCTTCGGTCTGTCCCAGTGTGACAATAATTAGGTCTGCCTGGCATGGTCCTTGTTCTAAAACTTCAGAAGTTGTCATTGAGGCCCCACTCCAGCCCATCCTAATCTATCCAGTCATGATCAGGGCACAGACCGTAGAAATCTGCCCAGCACTGGGTTTACTGCCCAATTACCGGTGTTGCCGCCTAATCTCTGTTAAGCTTCTTTGAATCCATCCCTCCTAAACAGGATTCCTTTGTGTTTATCCCATACATCTTTGAATTCCGTTACTGTTTTCATCTCTGCCGCCTCCCACAGGGCATTCCAGGTATCTACCACCCTCTCAGTGAAAAAATACTTCCTGACATTAGAGTCGGACCCCCCTAGTAACATAGTAGATGACAGCAGATAAAGACCTGTATAGTCCATCCAGTCTGCCCAACAAGATAAACTCATAGTATAAGGTGTGATGTGAATACGTACACTTGATCTTGATTTGCCCTTACCATTTTCAGGGCACAGACCATGAAAGTCTTCCCAACACTGGCCATGTTCTCCAGTTACTGAAGCTGAAGCTGTCCAGCCATGATCAGGGCACAGATCGTGGAAGTCTAATTATTTATTTATTTATTGCATTTGTATCCCACATTTTCCCACCCACTTGCAGGCTCAATGTGGCTTACAGAGATCACTTATGGTGTTACCATATAGGGTATATGATACAACTGGTGTTACAATGAGATCAGAGGATGACAAGAAGAATTATACAAAAGGTGAAAGAAAGATGACATTCTGAGTAAGGGCGGCGTGGAGGAGTGATATAGTTAGGTTATGAGTTCTCGTGGTAGGCCTTCTCGAAGAGAGAGGTTTTTAGTGATTTGCGAAAGTTAGCTAGTTCGTTGATTGTTTTCAAGTTTGTTGGCAGTGCATTCCACAACTGCGTGCTCAAGCATGAGAAGCTGGTCGCGTGCGTTAGTCTGTATTTTAATCCTTTACAGCTGGGAAAGTGTAGATTTAGTGTGCAAACTTCTTCTACTAACCTATAAACCTACTCACTCCGCTGCTCCCCAGTATCTCTCCACACTCGTCCTTCCCTACACCCCTTCCCGTGCACTCCGCTCCATGGATAAATCCTTCTTATCTGTTCCCTTCTCCGCTACTGCCAACTCCAGACTTCGCGCCTTCTGTCTCGCTGCACCCTACGCCTGGAATAAACTTCCTGAGCCCCTACGTCTTGCCCCCATCCTTGGCCACCTTTAAATCTAGACTGAAAGCCCACCTCTTCAACATTGCTTTTGACTCGTAACCACTCGCCTCCACCTACCCTCCTCTCCTCCTTCCTGTACACATTAATTGATTTGATTTGCTTACTTTATTTTTGTCTATTAGATTGTAAGCTCTTTGAGCAGGGACTGTCTTTCTTCTATGTTTGTGCAGCGCTGCGTACGCCTTGTAGCGCTATAGAAATGCTAAATAGTAGTAGTAGTAGCAGATCTTTTGGCATTTCTGGGTGGCAGGTCAACGAGGTCCATCATGTACGTCGGGGCATCTCCAGCACTGGCTTTGTTTCTCAATTACTGTTCTTGCCATTTAATCACCGCTAAGCTTCTTTGGTTCCACTCAAAGCAGTGGTGTGCTGTAGCGGGCTCGCGAGAGCCGTTTGTTACGTTTTTAAGAATTTTGGGAGCCGGTTGTTAAAGTAGGCCTCCCCATGGCTATTCTAACAACTGACTCCCAAAATGTGGGCTTGGGCCCCCTCCTGAATTCTCTTTTACTTTGCTGGCAGTGACGCTGGCCCCACCAGCCAAGTAAATAGACTGCTGCTGCTCCCTGCTCCTTGTTTCTGACTCTGAGCATCAGGCTGGGACTTTTCATGCAAGCGCAAGAAGGTTCCATCATGCTGCTCAGAGCCAGAAACAAGCAGCAGAGAATGGTGGCAGTCCATTTATTGGCTGGTGGGGCTTGGCAATGGTATGCCTAGCATGCCCGCACAAGGGAGGGGAGAGAGAGGCATGTATTCCACCCTCCCCCCCAAATTTCAGGGCCGGCTATGTCCAGAGAGAGAGCCCGTTGTTAAAAATTTACCAGCACACCCCTGACTCAAAGGGTGGAGAATTTGTGGCATGGCCTCTTGGTGGAGATGATGGAGACAAAAACTATACCTGAACTCAAGAAAGCTTGGGACAAATACAGAAGATCTCTAAGGGAGAGGAAGGTATAGTAGATGGTATGGATGGACAGACTGGATAGGCCATATTGGCTTCAACTGCCGTCATTTTCAATGTTTTAATGCTTTTTTATATTTGAACTCCAGTGGATGGGACAGAAGAAGTCTAACCATGAGCCAAGAGCACAGATTTTATTTCCATCTGGACAAATATTTTGTGTTACCTTGATATTTCTTGATGTTGGTCGATTCTGATAGCTTTCTACGTCTGATATGAGTTACCCAGCCAGACGGTCCTTTCTATTGCCTTTCTGGCTTGCATAGTTAATCCCTGTCATTGTTTTATCTCCATGGGAAGGAAGCCAGCAGCTGGCTGTTTTTTTTTAGATGAAACACTTGATTTGTTCCTCCACTGCTGTACCCTCTATATCATTTTGTCTGAAGCTACAACCACAGCAGAGGCCAAGGAAATGAAAACTCTCTTTCATGCTGGAAAGGGGTAATAAACAATTTATAAGTTCTGCAAAAGGGACTGTGAGCCTCAACCAGGCAAAAAAAAAAAAAAAAAGTTCTTTCTTGAGTTGGAAAAAGATGCCATGTTTTCAGGCCTTGAACCAGGCTTCCGAAACTGGAACTAATACTTCAGAATTAATATTTAAAGTCCAATATGAAAGTGGAAGCAGGGCAGGTTTAAAAGTTTTTGCCCTGATAGGTAGATGCTTACAGGAATGATAGGGATGAGAAGTGGGGAGGGAGAAGCTTTTAATCTTGCCCTGCTTCCACCTTCATATCAAGCTTCAGATATTAATTCCGAAGCATTGGTTCAAGGCCGGAAAACGTGGCGTCTTCTTTCACCTCGTGTATCTTTTTTTTGCGTGGTTGTAGCTCACGGTCCCTCTTTTGCAGACAGCGAGTGCCTGCCTACACAGGGGACTCTGTTTTCTCCATCTCCCACGGATTGTCCTCCAGCCAGCAGGAGGAGTCAGTGAGCAACTTCTTACTTGCTGCTTCCTGCTCTGCTGGTTTTCCTCTGTAGTCAAAACTATGCAAGGTCTTGAGTTTTTGAGGTTTTAAAATGTATCTTAATTAAGATGGGAAGCCAAGTTGCTTGTTTGCCTGGGATTCATCAAAAGTTTAATCTTGCCCTGAATGAAGCAATAGTTTAATCCCACCTCTTGTGGGCGGATGGTGTTGAAAGGGTAATTAATAGTAAGTTAAAAGAAACCCAGATATGTGTTAACATTAAGCTACTAGCATTTAGGAATACTTAATACCCAACAATCATTTCTGCCTTTTTATGTTCAACCAATTTGAGAAGAGTAGGCTTTCCATACGGTTGTGACAGGTGACTTTTTGCCAGGGCTGTTTTTGAGGGGGTACTTGGGGGTACTGAGTACCGGCACCTTTTCCCATTGTCTGCTAAAATTGAACCATGGACCCCAAGTTTTAATGAAAGAGCTCGGGCTCTACACACCAATTCTGTCTTGTCATAGATTCTGTGACTGGTTGCAGGGGGCCTGGCTATTGTTGGGTGGATCCCTCAGTGATCACTCCACCCCTGAAGGGTGGCCTAGCTTTTTTGCTAGAAAGAACGCACTGCTTTTTGCCAGCAAAGATCACCACTGTAATGTATGACCATCAATGCCACTGGGTTTCCAGAGCATCACCGCCTTATGGAACCATGCATGACTGTAGGAAACCCAACTTTGATCCCTCAGTATGGCAGCCTCTAGTGCTGGAACAACCACGAAAGTGGAGGAACACTCAATCCCTACTTGAGTCAGTCAAGCAGAGGAAGGAGTAGGGTAGGCTGGGCTCTTTCCAAACAACAAGGGAGACGTAGGCACAATAATTCTTTATCGAAAAACACCAAGCGACTCGACACAGCTGCTATGTTTCGGCACCTAAGCGCCTGCCTCAGGAGTCTTGTGGTATATTAAAATGGTATATCCAAGGTAAGCAAATGCTGTTGTTTTCTAATTCTAGCACAAAACAGAGCTCAAAGTGAATGTTGTAGTCCAAAGTCGAAGGAGAGGCTTCTAGTAATCACTGTGGCATGAATGAAGTGTTGAAAAAAGCCTCTAGTGCAAGAACAGAATTATACAACCCAAATGAAGTATTCCCTGAAAAAGGAATTACTTTTATTACTTGGGAATAATGTTTAGTCAGACATATTTTGAGGCATATCTTCAAAGTACTTAGACTAAGTCTAACTGTTTTGAAAATGAGCCCCTATCAGGCTTATTTTCGAAAGAGAAGGGTGCCCATCTTTCGACACAAATCACAAGATGGGCGTCCTTCTCACAGGGTCATCCAAATCGGCATAATCGAAAGCTGATTTTGGGCGTCCTCAACTGCTTTCTGTCGCGGGGACGACCAAAGTTCACGGGGGCATGTCGGAAGCATAGCGAAGGCGGAACTGGGGCGTACTTAACACATGGGCATCCTTGGCCGATAATGGAAAAACGAAGGGCGTCCCTGACGAGCAGTTGACCGACTTTACTTGGGCCATTTTTTCTTGTGACCAAGCCTCAAAAAGGTGCCCGAACTGACCAGATGGCCACCGGAGGGAATCGGGGATGACCTCCCCTTACTTCCCCAGTGGTCACTAACCCCCTCCCACCCTAAAAAAAACTTTAAAAATATTTTTTGCCAGCCTCTATGACAGCCTCAAATGTCATACTCAGCTCCCTGACAGCAGTATATAGGTCCCTGGAGCAATTTTAGTGGGTGCAGTGCACTTCAGGCAGGCGGACCCAGGCCCATCCCCCCCCCCAACCTGTTACTCTTGTGGTGGTACATAAGTATTGCCATACTGGGAAAGACCAAAGGTCCATCGAGCCCAGCATCCTGTTTCCAACAGTGGCCAATCCAGGTCACAAATACCCGGCAAGATCCCCAAAATGTACAAAACATTTTATACTGCTTATCCCAGAAATAGTGGATTTTCCCCAAGTCCATTTAATAACGGTCTATGAACTTTTCCTGTAGGAAGCCGTCCAAACCTTTTTAAAACTCCGCTAAGCTAACCGCCTTTACCACATTCTCTGGCAACGAATTCCAGAGTTTAATTACACGTTGAGTGAAGAAACATTTTCTCTGATTCGTTTTAAATTTACTACATGGTAAATGTGAGCCCTTCAAAACCCACCACAAACCCACTGTACCCACATGTAGGTGCCCCCCTTCACCCCTTAGGGCTATGGTAGTGTTGTACAGTTGTGGGGAGTGGGTTTTGGGGGGCTCAGCACCCAAGGTAAGAGAGCTGTGCACCTGGGAGCAATTTGTGAAGTCCACTGCAGTGCCCCCTACGGTGCCCGGTTGGTGTCCTGGCATGTGAGGGGGACCAGTGCCCTACAAATGCTGGCTCCTCCCATGACCAAAGGGCTTGGATTTGGTCGTTTCTGAGATGGGCGTCCTCGGTTTCCATTATCGCCGAAAACCGGGGACGACCATCTCTAAGGTCGACCTAAATGTTGAGAGTTGGGCGTCCCCGACCGTATTATCGAAACGAAAGATGGCCGCCCATCTTGTTTCGATAATACGGGTTTCCCCGCCCCTTCGCGAGGACGCCCTCAGGAAAACTTGGGCGCCCCGTTCGATTATGCCCCTCCGTGTCTTCTAGTGTCTTGCTCATACATTCTCCATTAAATGCTAAGCAGAAAAGCGAATGCCTGCCATTACAAAGTGAAGAGCTGTCTTTTCATATGCTCTTTCTAGAATGGGATGTGCCAGCAGGAATAGAATATACATTCTGATTTAAAGCGCAGTCATTAGAAACTGTACGCTACATTCCCCTGCCGATCTGGGTGCCAGGGAACAGCTTTCCAACAGACATGCACATGCTTTCCAAGAGAATGTCTTCTTTCTCCGTGCTGGTGGGCAGCTGGAAATGATTGTCCAGATGGGAGAACAATAAGTACAATTGACAACAGAGCTGTCTATTAAAGTAAATCTCCGAAAAAAAGCTATGTTTTCTTTGGCTAGCGAGGTGAATGCCTAACTGTGTTGGGAAGGACGCTCTCAAAGTATGGCTTGGCAGGGAAACCAGGTCGGTGCCAGTTTATGGAGAATACATCACATCTTAGTCGTATCTGTGTTAGGATCAGTGGCGTTCCGACCCTAGCTGACACCCGGGGCGGATCGCCGATGTGCCCCCCCCGGCAAAATGACACCTCTTCCCCCCCCCCCGGCGAAATGACACCCCCCCCTGGGTGCACGCCGCTGGGGGGGGGGGGTGCCGCAGCGCGCGCCTGTTGCCCTGTCTCTGAGTTCGCAATTTGCATGTGTTCACTGCTCCCTCTGAGTCTGCCCCGGAATAGGAAGTAACCTGTTCCAGGGCAGACTCAGAGGGAGCAGTGAACACACGCGAATTGCGAAATCGGACTGAGACAGGGCAACAGGCGCGCGCCGCGGCACCCCCCCAGCGGCGTACACCCAGAGTGGACCGCCCCCACCGCCCCCCTTGGTACGCCACTGCAGGGGCGTATCTGAACTGCGGCGGTAGGGGGGGCCAGGGCCAGAGAGGGGGGGCACATTATAGCCCCCCCCCCCCGCCGCCGCCGCCGCCATTGCCGATCCCCCTCCCCCCAGCCGCTGCCATTGCTAACCCTCCCCCTCCGTTGCTCGCCTACCTTCGCTGGCGGGGGACCCCAACCCCCGCCAGCCGAGGTCCGCGTCCTCCTGCCGCTGCCGGCTGCCTTGGTCCTTTCATTCTTCCATTGAAGCTGGCGCCGACGAAAAAGTTTCTTTTGAATCTGACGTCGCTGCACGTTGCACGTTGTACGTGCAGGACGTCAGACTCAGAAACAATTTCTGAGTCTGACGTCCTGCACGTACAACGTGCAGCGACGTCAGACTCAAAAGAAACTTTCGTCGGCGCCAGCTTCAATGGAAGAATTAAAGGACCAAAGGCAGCCGGCAGCGGCAGGAGGACGCGGACCTCGGCTGGCGGGGGTTGGGGTCCCCCGCCAGCGAAGGTAGGCGAGCAACGGAGGGGGAGGGTTGGCAGCGGTAGGGGGGTCCAGGGCGAAATCTGCGGGGGCCCAGGCCCCTGAGGCCCCACGCAGATACGCCCCTGCGCCACTGGTTAGGATCATAAAAAGACATAGTGCTGTGAATCATTTAAAGATCCTAATCTGTTGATCTGGTCCCCCCCCCCAAAAAAAAGATAAGTTTGGAGCTGTATTTGAATGGTTTTTAAATGTTATTGTTTTATACGCAGTGTTTCTACCAACCCTGAGGCAGGCGGGTTATCCCGCCGAAACACAGTCCTGTGTCGGGTCCATTTTGGTGCCAATAAAGGTTTTCTTCCCTGGACAATCACCTGTGTGGGATCTTCTTACATATACTGCCAGAGCTGATACTTACATAAGTACATAAGTAATGCCACACTGGGAAAAGACCAAGGGTCCATCGAGCCCAGCATCCTGTCCACGACAGCGGCCAATCCAGGCCAAGGGCACCTGGTGAGCTTCCCAAACGTACAAACATTCTATACATGTTATTCCTGGAATTGTGGATTTTTCCCAAGTCCATTTAGTAGCAGTTTATGGACTTGTCCTTTAGGAAACCGTCTAACCCCTTTTTAAACTCTGCCAAGCTAACCGCCTTCACCACATTTTCCGGCAATGAATTCCAGAGTTTAATTACACGTTGGGTAAAGAAAATTTTTCTCCGATTTGTTTTAAATTTACTACACTGTAGTTTAATCGCATGCCCCCTAGTCCTAGTATTTTTGGAAAGCGTGAACAGACGCTTCACATCCACCTGTTCCACTCCACTCATTATTTTATAGACCTCTATCATGTCTCCCCTCAGCCGTCTCTTCTCCTAGCTGAAAAGCCCTAGCCTCCTTAGTCTTTCTTCATAGGGAAGTCGTCTCTGCTTTTTGTGTTGCTTCTGGATATTCTTAGCGGTGTTCTTCTGTTGTTCAGTCTGGAACTCCTGGGAACCATTCTCGTATTGGCACTGGTGAAATGCTTTCCACAGCTTGAAGCTTGTAGGACAGTGGGGATGCCCAAGGGTCTCCAAGTCAGAAACAAGCCTTCCTGTCCATTTGGGGAGGTTATATCCACTTCCTGTCACCCAGAGTGTATAATATGAGCACACAGAGGATATTGGGTTTACGGGAGGGAGATGGGAGAGGGATGTGGGCACAGGTTTAGATTTATTTATTTAACACATTTATACCCCACATTTTCCCACTAGTTGCAGGCTCAATGTGGCTTACACAATACCGTAAGGCAGGCTACAGTTCAGTAAAATACCAATTAAACAATAATCGAATATGCAACGTATAAAACAACAGAGATAATAAGAGATAATAAAAGATAACAGAGTCCATGAATTTTGCTGTAACAAAGAAGTAAGTTAGGTTGAGTCTGGAACAGGGTGGTCTTCAGTAATTTCCTGAAATTTAGATGGTTCTGAGTTGATTTTAAGATTTCGGGCACTGCATTCCATAGTTGTGTGCCTATGAAGGAGAAGCTGGATGCGTAGGTAGATTTGTATTTAAGGCCGTTGCCAGTGGCGTACCAAGGGGGGGTGGTGGGGGCGGTCCGCCCCGGGTGCACGCCGCTGGGGGGGGTGCCGCGCACCTGTCGGCTCTTCGTTTTCATACTCCCTTTGCCCCGGAACAGGTTACTTCCTGTTCCGGGACAGAGGGAGCATGAAAACGAAGAGCCGGCAGGCGCGCGGCATCCTCCCCCAGCGGCGTGCGCCTGGGGGGGGTTCACTGGGGGATCGGGGATTCTTTCGCCGGGGGGGGGGCATCGCGCTGTTCCGGGGGGGCGTCGCGCTGTTCCGGGGGGGGGGGGCGCTGCACCCGGGGGGCGGGGCGGGGCGCATCGGCAATCCGCCCCGGGTGTCAGCCCCCCTAGGAACGACACTGGCTGTTGCAATCTGGATAATGCAAATTTAGGAAGGATCTGGGAAAAGCAGGAACTGGCAGGGTTACCCCTCCTCTTTGTATGTGTGAATTCCCAAGGAGCATAACAAGCAAATGTTACTGTGTGGAAGCTGGACACTGCAAGGGTGTGTGTGTGTTTGTGGTTGGATAAGAAAGAATATATTACAAATGTTTAGCAATGTTGCATTAACCTGCTTCACTAACATGTTGGTTATACTTGCTATATGATTTGAAGGGTTGTATAAACTACTTCAGCATTAAAAATCTTGACCTGCTGTCATGGTGCCACTCAACTTGAGCCCTCCAGTTCGTTACTATTCAAGAGGCAGCAACGAACACGACTGATGTTTTCTGGATAGCAGCGCTCAGTTTGGTAAAATTGCAGAGGTTTCCCACCTGATGGCATCAACAAAAAATCCAGTCACAAACAGAAGGGAAGAAAAATCTCCACGGATGGGATGCACCGGGCGAAAAACAGCGGAGGAGCGAAGGAAAACCTCTCGCAGATGGTGTCCGACAAACTTCTTCTAGCGTCACCGTGTTCTGCGTACGCGCTGCTCCCAAATCAGGCTTTAGGGTAATTCTATCAACAGGTGCCTTGGCAAATTCTAGAACACTGGCGTAAGGTCAGCATTGGTGCGTCCAGGTGTAGGCACGCCCTCTCACGCCATGTGGATGTGAGCTGCGCCCAATGACCTGCTCAGTTCATAGTATTCTGTAAAGTATGGGTGTATCTGGGAGACACGCCTACGTCCCGCCCATGCTCCGCCCACATGCACACGCCCCTCACAGTCCGATGCTCTGGCACTCAGGTGGTAGCTTCTACAATCATTTTTAATGGCGCCAGCTTATAGAATTTCTCCCCATGCGATCCCAAATATCAACAAAAAAGGGAGGAGCTGTGTTAAAAATATGTTTGAAATAACCACGTTAGATAAAATCTGTGGAAGATAAGAAAAATGCAGTTCCTCAAGTACAAGAACAAGAGAAAGAATCCTTGGATATTTCAGCAATCCTAGAACAGTCACTATCAGATATAAAGACCCGAAGTTCAGTCTTAGTCTCATTTGTCTTTGAACAAGACTTGAACTCTCTGATGAAATTGTACTTTCAAAATGCTTTGACTCTTTTCTGTGGGGCCAGGATATGGATATATCCTGACGTGACTAAGACGATTCAGGATAGACAAAAATTATTTCTGGCTTTAAGGGAAGAGACTAAAGCTATAGGAGCAAAGTTTATGTTGATATATCCCTGCAAATGTATTGTTTACTACAAGAATAACAAATATGTCTTCCTCGAGCCTGATCAGCTCAAATTTTTTTTAGATCAGAAAAGTTTAACCAAATAAATTCCACCGCAAGTTGAATTAAGAGAAATGACGTGCTAATCGACCAGGCCATATTTCCTGTAATAAATGCTTCTTTTTGTTCTCCTATTATCTTTCTAGCCCTCTATTCTAATTGTGGTCTGAGGCTGAGCTAGATTTACTTTATGTAATACCTGTACTATTGTTGAAATTTCTTTATATTTTATTTCTTTACTTGGTTAAATATTTTGTTCGGAAAATACTAGCTCAGTATTGCTTGATTCAAGTGTATGGCTTGTAAATGTTTAAATTCAATAAAATAAAATAAAATAAAATTAAAAATAAAAAAATAAATAAATAAATAAATAAATAAATAAATAAATAAAAAAATAAAATTAAAAAAAAGAAAAAAAAAGAGAAATAACCACGTTAAAAAGGAGAGAGCTCGGAATGTATGTTTAGCTCCAGCCCCTGGGTGATATGAATGACACTGAAGGGGTTGGATGAAATTAAACTATATATAGCTCATCATTTGATAGAAATCATGGATTCTCAAAATAATAATAATCCATACAAGCGTCACAGAATGAAAGCACTCCTATACTTATAGTGAAAGAAAGGAAGGAAAAGCCTGAAAGACGCTCACAACCCAACAGGGTTTAACGAGCTATTACGATCCAAACGGATCCTTGCTTCATCACAGGCAAAAACCTTCCAAGTGTAATAATATTAAAGTGACTTCGTTTGCAGTCGCCGTAGTGTTCAGAAAAATTGGGCCGGGGGCAAGTCAGCCTCTTCAAACATCCACCGGATGCTGTTCCAGTGCTTCATTTAAGTTATAAGGTAAGTGTTTTTCTAAAAGCTTTTCCTGAACACTCATGGCAATAGGACAGTTGCAAATGAGCTCACTTTAATATTGTTACACTTGGAAGGCTTTTGCCTGTGATGAAGCAAGGATCCGTTTGGATCGTAATAGCTCGTTAAACCCTGTTGGGTTGTGAGCGTCTTTACCAAAAGCCTTGAAAAGGACGCACGGCCACCTAAACTTCCGGAAATCACTAAAAACTAACCTATTCAAAAAGGCATGCCTTGCCGATCCAACCTAAATGCCTGATCTCTGCGACAAAACAAAACTAAAGTACGTAATGGACATAACTCTTCCGTTGTCCATTTCCCTAAATGTGACTGTTTACATGAACTTTTATCCTACCACAACATCACTTTGTATTTGTTCTCACCGGAGCCGGCAAACGCCCTCCGGTACTATGTAAGCCACATTGAGCCTACAAATATGTGGGAAAATGTGGGATACAAATGTAACAAATAAATAAATAATTATTATTTTGGTTTTTATAGTTGATTCTCAAAATAAACCTCCATGCATATCTGAAGGTGGTGGTGTTGGTGTTGGTGGTGGGGGCGCACAGTGCGTTCCTGCTATGTTTTCTCTGCATTTGCACATAAACCTTAGCGTACAGGTCTTCAAACTCTCCATCTAAGTCGCAGGATGGCGGGGTGAGCTGCCACTGGTGTTCATGACATTGATTATTTGTTACGTTCAATATTAACTTGAGGCCATTCTGTTGACTTTCATTAGCTAGCAGATGTAGAATGGATTATTTATTCTTGGCTTTGACAGTGCTGGACAAACTACCATTTCATCTCTAAATGGGTCCTTCAAGTACTTTTTACACATATTGATCAATCCCGAAAGGCAGCTGTTTCATTTCTGTTCTGATGCAGTGCACTTCGGAATGCATGCTGGTTAACAGTTCCCGGAGGGAATGTATATTTTCGAACACTGTGTACAATCTATATGCCAGTGCACAGCAGTGATAACCTCAGCCGGGATCTGGAATGCGTCACAGTTCACAAATATGAGGGCTCAATTACGGTGGACTTGGAATTTGTGCAGGTCTGAGGTTCGATGCCAGGGTGGGCAACCTTGGTCCTCGAGGGCAGCAACCCAGCATGAGATCTATTTGCCTGCACTGCCTCCATTGTATGCAAAATAGATCTCATGCATATTCGTTGGGGAAATCCCCCCAAACCCGACTGGATTGTGGCCCTTGAGGACTGAGGTTGCCCACCCCTGTTCTATGCTGTGGGCCTCATGCTCCCCAAAACAGATCTGGTTTCTAAGAATTGGGGGTGGGGGTAATTCTGTAAGGGGTTAAGTATTTTTATTTATTTATTTTATTTATTTTCAAATTTGTTTATTGGTTTTCCCAAAACGTATTACATCATACAAATTGGCCTCAAGACATACATTATATATTTTTTTTGTTACATTTGTACCCTGCACTTTCCCACTTATGGCAGGCTCAATGCGGCTTACATGAGGCAATGGAGGGTTAAGTGACTTGCCCAGAGTCACAAGGATTATGGCTTCTGTAATCTACAATCTTAATTCTTAGTTCTGAATATGTTACTTTACAACATATATCTTCCACAGTACAGGGCCCTTGAAGTTTCGCAGTTCCTTGGGACCCTGATGTGTTCTAACTCACATAACTTCTAATAACCACTTTATATTAACTCCCCCCCCATTCCCCCCTCCCACCCCCCTCTCCTCCCCACACCCTACCCCCACCCAGTTTAATGTCTGGTTTATCTCTTGTAGTGTAATGACCACTCATCTGATCACATGTTTAGGATATGTCCTCTACCCCCTGAGGGTATGGTCTGCCAAAATGGGGTCCATATGCGATAGAAACGGTAAAGCACCTGCCCACTCTGGCATCTTTTAATCATTTATATTGTGACAAGGCTACATCCCCGATGTATGGAATGAAGCAGCAAAACCCTAAACTACATCTCCCAGAATGCATTTCTAGTCCCAGCAGGGGGAGCCCCGGGGATAGGCAAGCTGGCCATATACCGTCTCTGACCACAAGAGGGAGGGAGAATGAAGGAGCCCAGTTCCCTGGACCCGCAATCAGTATATCATGCAGCCCACCTGTAATAGAGGGGGGGGGGGGGTTGTGGTGAGAAGCAGGAGGAGGATTGCATGGAAGAGGGGGATTAATCAGGCTGAGCAGGGAGAAGAAACCAGAAAGGAATGGGAGCTGGAGAGCCCTGAGGAGTGCAGTACCTGAAGGTTTGAAAATCTACCTTGGTTGGAAGTTATTTTGATTTAAACTCTGCTTGAATAGAGAAGCCTGTTTTTCTTGGGTGAGAACTGTTTGCTTTGGGGAAATCTTGACTGTTGGGGAGGTGGCTGGAAGAATTACCCAACCGGGTTCCCCCAAGCTTAAACCTGATTAGTTTGGAGAGACTCTGTGGAAATTGGAAAGGCTTCTTTAGGAAGGGGAAGCCAAATGCCTAATGTGTGCCCCTTGATTGGGTGTGCCTGGTGCCTGGGAGAGAAGGTCTCAAGGCTTGAGGGCCAGGAGGAGCCTCTCAAAACCAGGAAGGTACTAAATGCCCTGATGTTATAAGGCTGTTGGGCTTGATAACTTGCTAAGTAGTGGGAGCCGTGTCCTAAAAGACTGAGCACACATTAACTGAAGTGTTTGTCATGAACTTGGAAAATAAAAAAATATTTTAACGTCTCAACTGCTGGCCTTTTGTGGAGTTCTGGCTATTCGGGGGGGGGGGGGGGGGCTCGTTTACAATATATGAAAGTGACCTGTTGTATGAAGTTTAATCTATTAGTTACAGTTCATTGTGCTTTTTACCAGGATTCTTCATTTTATCTTCAAAACACTGTACAGGTGCAGGCAATGCTGTACATCGTTTGCGATTGGGCCACCTGAGTGGAACAAATTGCCTTGTGGGATTAAAAAAGAAAAACTTGTTTAGTGACATTTAAACATGTGCTAAAGAACCATTTCTTATGTTTGGCTTCTTTTGACTATTACCTTAGTTGCATTTTGGATTGGAATTTTGCTGGAGGACTTCATTGCCTGGCTGTACTGATTTGTTTTGTGTGATTGGTAGTTTTATCTGTATTTTATGTATGTTAAAAAAAAAAAATAAACCTATAAAAATCTACAACATTTATGCACAAATGCCCCTTACAGAATACCGCCTAGGTGAAAGTACCCACCGTGACATAATGGTGCTTAGTTTGCTGGGGGTGGAGTTTGGCTTGAGGGTGGGTGGAATGTGCAATCATACGCATAGATAATAAAAATACTGTAATTCACACACGTATAAAACTTGTTCTGAAAAAACGCTGGTAAGTGGAAAAAGTCCGCCATATCTCCAAAAAAGAAATGAATATGCAAAAAGATGACATGGCTGGTGAAGAGCCAAGATTGGTGGTGGAGATGAAAACGGTAATGGAATTCAAACACGCGTGGGATAAACACAAAGGAATCCTGTTTAGAAGGAATGGATCTACGGAATCTTAGCGGACATTGGGTGGCAACGCCGGTATTTGCAGAATAAAACCGGTGCAGGGCGGACTTCTACGGTCTGTGCCCTGAGAAAGGCAAGGACAAATCAAACTCAGGTATACATATAAAGTATCACATACCATGTAGTTTATCTTGTTGGGCAGACTGGATGGACCGTTCAGGTCTTTATCTGCCGTCATTTACTATGTTACTCATTGGGGTTCTACATGGAATGTTGCTACTAATTGGGATTCCAGAATCTTGTAACTCTTTAGGATTCCAGAATCTTCAGAACTTTTAGTACAAGAGACTTCTATGGTCTGTGCTCTGAGATTGTTAAGGACAAATCAAACTCGGGTATAAAGTATCACATACCATGTAAAATTAGTTTATCTTGTTGGGCAGACTGGATGGACCATTCAGGTCTTTATCTGCCGTCATTTACTATGTTACTCTTTGGGGTTCTACATGGAATGTTGCTACTAACTGGGATTCTGGAATCTTGTAACTCTTTAGGATTCCAGAGTCTTCAGAACTTTTAGTACAAGAACAGTACTAGGCAGACTTCTATGGTCTGTGCCCTGAGAATGTTAAGGACAAATCAAACTCGGGTATAAAGTATCACATACCATGTAAAATTAGTTTATCTTGTTGGGCAGACTGGATGGACCATTCAGGTCTTTATCTGCCGTCATTTACTATGTTAACTGTGCTATATGAGAAATATTGGTGCAGACATTTATCCCTGCCTAAGGGCTGGGATAAATGTCTGAACCTGCCACTTACAGTAGTATTTTAGAAAGAATAATAAGCACCTCCTTACCAGAAGCATAGCCTGGTCTTGACATCAGTGGGAGCAGATCTTTTGTAAAATAGCAGCCAGTATGAGGTTGAAGGGCTGATCTGCATAGGTGCCATTTCATTCAAAATCCATTTGGGGAGTGGCCACTCCCCTTGAGCCCGCCCTAGCTGCGCCTCTGCTTCTTAGCCTCCGATCCTAGGTGTTCTGGTATAAAATTCCACTGATACCACTTATAGTGAAAGCACCCTGGATGTATTATACACCAGGGCAAGCCCTTATACGTTCTCATAAGCTCATATGTCACTTCAGTGAAGGATTATCCAAGGCACCCAAACCATGGAAAACAATTACTAGAGAGATATAGCTAGAAAAAGAAATGGCCATGAAAATTTTACATGCATGATTAAAACGTGTGCTTTAGGAGTCTCGCCGAGGTTTAGCTGATTGTTCTAGAAGCCCTATTTGAGATTTGCATATGTAAATTGCAACATTTATATATCCATAGCCAAATAAACATAATAAATAGAAATAAATCAAAATAGAGAAAAATCAGATGATACCTTTTTTTATTGGACTAAAGACATTTTTTGATTAGCTTTTGAAGGTAACCCTTCGTCTTCAGATCGGAAATAAGCAAATGTTGACAAATATCAAATAAACATAGAAACCCTGATTTGATTAACTCAGGATTTACATGTGCAAATCACAAATATATGTCTGTGGCACCAGGGTGTGGCTTGAGCATGACTGGGGCGGGGCTAAAATATGCAAGGGGAATTGCACATATCCCAGCCTTGACGCATCAAGTCCCATCTCCACGTCTTTTCAAAATTTGGGCTTCATGGGTGTTATCGAGGGCAAATAAAGGCAAAACAGCAATAGTCCAGGAGAGAAAAAAAAACAATTTGTGCATTTTCAGAATACTTTTCAAGAAGCAATTTACCAACTTGTGGGTTAAACCTGTACAAAAGCCACTGTGCCTGCTTGTCGGTCATGGCTCAGTTTTTCTAACCCCGCTGCTTAATTCACTACAAAAATATGAAATGCATTAGAAAGGGCTGTCACACTTATTTGTCCTTTATGTCAACCAATACCCTGCAGTGGTTTAACCCCCTCTCTCCCCCCTCCCCGGTATCTGGTTTACAGGACCAATAAACAGAAAAAGAATATTTCTGGAAGACTACTTGTGAACTTCCCATAATCATCAATCATAAAGTTAAAAAGAAATTGAGGAAGATCCTTAACCTCAAGAAGCTTCTAATGTAACAAAGCTATTTAGCGAGGATGTTGATTTTCTGATGCCATTATTATAGAATACATAATAACATCAATAATTAAGTACAAATTGGGTTTAATATTTTATGCTGGCGACATATAATTTACACTCTACCCGAGAAATCAAAGGTCATGTCTGAAATAAATGAGTGCAGACAACAGAGTGTCCGACTTTCAGAGGGAGCCATTTCAGTGCGTTAATAGGCGAGGCAGGACCCATTAAACTGAAGAATACAGGACAGAGAGTGGACTCCCAGTGGCACAGGCAAGGGGTGGCTGAATCGGCACAGATGGTAAACTCAGCAGCGGAGAAGCCGTGGCAAAGACTTGGGCTTGCGTTACTGTCCTAACAGTTGTTCACCTTTTCAAGAGTGTTCGCCCCCTACATCCAGCCCTCGGGCACAGGAACAAGGTGCTGGGCACAGGGTTCCAAGGTGGAACGTGCTACAGAATGAATCATAAATCTGAACAGGACTTTAATTTTAATTGTCTGAATTATTTAGATTGTAAGCTCTATTGAGCAGGGACTGTCTCTCTCTGTGTCAGGTGTTCAGCGCTGCGTGTGCCTGGTAGCGCTATACAAATGCTAATAATAATAATAGCAGTGGTTCTCAATCCAGTCCTCGGGATGCAACCAGCCAGTCAGGTTTTCAGGATACCCACAATGAATATGCATGAGATAGATTTGCATACAATGGAGGCAGATCGGCATAGCCGGTTATCTTCAAACCGGCTGTAAACCTCCCCAGATATTCAATGCCGGGACAATATCTAGGTTTGGAGCGGACAGTGGGAGACGGCCTCTCTCCCGTGTTCTGAATGTCGGGGCTATTATCTCTGTGTTGAGGGGAGAATTCAGTAAATGGTAACCAAAGTAAGGTACTGTTGGGTGACTGTGCAGCTTCTACTGTGAGATTAGGGAAAAATATTCTGTGGGGCTGAAGTAAGCTAGTGATATGCAGATTTAAAGTGCGCAGAACTTGCATGTTAATCAAGGGAATTATATTTGGAAAAACGCGTTTCGAAAGCGCCAAACCCCTCCGAGAAAAGCTGCACTGGTTCCCAATCAAAGACCGTATTGCTTTCAAAACCTGCACCCTGGTCCACAAAATTATCTACGGCGAAGACCCCCCGGGATACATGACAGATCTCATAGACCTACCAATCAGAAACACAACTGGATCAACAAGAACATACCTAAATCTCCACTACCCAAGCTGCAAAGGACTCAAATACAAATCAGCTCATGCAACCAGCTTTTCCTACGTAAGCACACAACTGTGGCACGCACTACCAAAAGCCGTGAAAACAACATATCACCACCTAAACTTCGGGAAATCACTAAAAACTAACCTATTCCAAAAGGCATACTCTAACGACCCAACTTAAATGCTTGAACCCTGCTACACAAGGAAACTAAAGCTAGTAATGGACAAAATGCAACTCTTCCTCTCTATGATTCCCAAATGTGTCTGCAACACATGAACCTTATTCTACCATAACTCCACTTTGTATTTATTCTTTCCCAGCTGGCGAACGCCTTATGGTACTATGTAAGCCACATTGAGCCTGCTAATAGGTGGGAAAATGTGGGATACAAATGAAACAAATCAAACATATAAATGACAAGTGACCGACTCACCCGCAAATGCGCAGTAGACACTTCCCTCTCTGTCCCGCCCTCGCGTCAAGACATGATGATGTCAGAGGGCGGAACAGAGAGGGAAACGGACGCTGCCACTGGAGCCTGGAGACGAAGGAACATCGCCGGCGCACCAACCTCCCTCCCTTCCCCGATGCCGCCGCTCCTGCCCCCCTCCATATCAGGCCCCCTGCACTGACATGACAGCGCCTCTCACTTGGAGGGAGGGGGAGAAGGGACAGGTTGCAGACCTGGGGATCCGGGTGCAATTCCTACTGCTGCCTAATGGTCAGCAGTGGATTGAGATCCTGCGGAACTAGGTTCAATTCCCTCTGCATTTGTGTGTGACCCTGGATGAGTCACTTAGTCCTCCATTGCCCCGAGTACAGTACAATACTAGATTTTGAGCCCATTAGGGACAGTATCCGTACTTGAAAAAGAAAATTGTAACCTGCTTCGGCCTAGGTAGTATATAAATACAGTGATACCTCGGTTTTCGTCGATAATCCGTCCGAAAACAATCGGCGAAATCCGAATCCGACGAAAACCGAGGCAATTATTTCCAGATGAATCGACACTGGAAAGCAATGGAATTGTTTGGCTAGACGCGCGGGGTGACGCTCACACAACGAGAAACAACGCCACACCGAGCAGGAGAACGCGTGGGTCGCCCTTTGTTTTCGCAAAATTAGCAGCGAGGTCACGTGGGCACGCCGACGAAATCCGAGACAAATTTTTCGAGGAAAAAAATCGACGAAAACCGAAACCGACGATAATCGAGGTATTACTGTACTGAAAGAACTCCAAAAGACTGCCAATTCACACCGATTATTGATTACCAACAGCTTATTAATGAATTAGATGGCACAGATCTGGGATTTGCACCCAAAGTTGCATGCACAACTTTAGGTGACCTACATAAAAAACGGGGAGGGGGGCTGAACACGCCCCCAACATGTATCATAGAGGCTTTGCAGTTACTGTGTGTTAATTTGTGCTACTAAAATTTTAACACCCTCTAGTGAGAGGGTTTCCCCAACCATTGCTCAGGATTGCATGACTGCCTTTTTGATCAGTTTAACCCACTTCTCTTTAGAATGACTGTGAAATGTCAAAATATTCCTTCCTTAACGATGATGGCACAGGCTGGAAACCTGCGGTATCTGTCTGAGGCACTAGAGGGCACTTCCTGCTTTTTCAGACTTTTTTTTTTTAGCACATGAGAATAGCGGAAACTAAACCAGACTATGTATTCTTATAATAATTTTTTTAGAAGCAGTTTGTACTGCATTTTCTGTGGCAAACGCCTGAGAACGGTTTGAAGGGGGATGTCGGAGTCATGTGCATGAGAGGGAGAAATGAAACCTCACACAGCTGATTGAGCAAAGTTTAGAAGGAGCTGTCGGAATTCAGGAATAGACATCTGCCCTGTTCTTTTTTTTTCTCATCAGCAGAACTGTAACCCACACTCATTCAACCAACCAAAATAAAAATAATAGACAGGGATCAGGCAATGTATCCTGTGCGCACGTGTTCGGGTGCAAAATATCCCATTTTTTTTCTTGGCCTGGTAGATGCGCCTCCTTTGTCCGGTTTCTTCCAGCTCATTTGGGCCAGTAACATCAGCCTTCATTCACAATTATTTGGGTTTCCCTCCTCTGTTTTAATAGACCCTCCCTCCCACTGTTCCCAGTCTGGTCTGATAGTCTAGAGTCTGATAGTCGGTGAGAGTCTGATATGTACTAAGGGGGAGAGGGATCTTGGGGTGATAGTATCTGAGGATCTGAAGGCGACGAAACAGTGTGACAAGGCGGTGGCCGTAGCGAGAAGGTTGCTTGGCTGTATAGAGAGAGGTGTGATCAGCAGAAGAAAGGAAGTGTTGATGCCCCTTACAAGTCGTTGGTGAGGCCCCACCTGGAGTATTGTGTTCAGTTTTGGAGGCCGTACCTTGCAAAGGATGTTAAAAAAATGGAAGCGGTGCAAAGAAAAGCTACAAGAATGGTATGGGAGTTGCGTTCCAAGACGTATGAGGAGAGACTTGCTGACCTGAACTTGTATATCCTGGAGGAAAGGAGGAACAGGGGTGATATGATACAGACGTTCAAATATTTGAAAGGTATTAATCCGCAAACAAATCTTTTCCGGAGATGGGAAGGCGGTAGAACGAGAGGACATGAAATGAGATTGAAGTGGGACAGAATCAGGAAAGATGTCAGGAAGTATTTTTTCACAGAGAGGGTGGTGGATGCTTGGAATGCCCTGCTGCGGGAGGTGGTGGAGATGAAAACGGTAACGGAATTCAAACATGCGTGGGATATACATAAAGGAATCCTGTGCAGAAGGAATGGATCCTCAGAAGCTTAGCCGAAATTGGATGGCGGAGCAGGTGGGGGGAAGAGGGGTTGGTGGTTGGGAGGCGAGGATAGTGGAGGGTAGACTTATACGGTCTGTGCCAGAGCCGGTGATGGGAGGCGGGACTGGTGGTTGGGAGGCGGGGATAGTGCTGGGCAAGACTTATACGGTCTGTGCCCTGAAAAGACAGGTACAAATCAAGGTAAGGTATACACATATGAATTTATCTTGTTGGGCAGACTGGATGGACCATGCAGGTCTTTTTCTGCCGTCATCTACTATGTCACTATGGTCATGTTCCGTCACTCCTTTCACAACCCTATACCATGGGCTTGACCATGACTCCCTGTCCCCTCATGCCTTTGCTCCGCAGCATGCACAAACCCAGTCCACCCAAGGTACTGAAGATCCAGATTAGGAACAGAATCGATGACCCTCCAGATGGAAATACTGAGTGCCGCTGCTGAACCACTAGGTTGGCTCAAGATGCTCCTCTACAACTTTGCCTGGATAAAGCAGCTTCTTGGTTGTCTTAGAAGTCCTTTTATTAAGCCGTGGTAAAAAGTGGCCTGCGGTACTGTGGGCATGTGTTTTTGATGCGTGCTGGGCCATTTTTTTAACATGGCTGGCAGGGGCATAGCTAGACAACAGATTTTGGGTGGGCACCAAGTGTTCTCCCTCCCCCCCCAAAAAATATCTCAGCTGGTGAGAAAACGCTTCTTTCCACTTTGGCAGTCTGAAGCAGGCATGACTGAAAACTGAGAATGTCCAACAAAACAGAAGAAACTAGTCCTCGCAAAAATATAACAATTGCCAAAACAGCGAAGATGACACACAAAAATGAACTAATCAAAAAAACAAACAAACAAATAAAAAAATGAAAAAAGTAAAAAACAAAACTAGATGACAAAAAAATAAACCTCAAAATGTTATTGAAAGGTGTCGAGTCATATCACCTTTCAATAAAATTTTGAGTTTTAATTTATTTTTTTGTGTCGTCTTGTTTTGTTTTTTACTTTTTTCATTTTTTAATTTCTCAATCTTTGGTAGTGACGTTTTTTATTTATTTATTTATTTTTGTTTTTTTGATGAGTTCATTTTTGTGTGTCATCTTCGCTGTTTTTGGCAATTGAAAACTGAGAATGCACAGGTGCCGGTATCGTGGAGAGTAGTGTTTTCAATACCATCAGGGGGAAGTCTTCAGCTGGTGGACCTTGGGATCCCCACCAGCTACCGCTAAACATGTGCTACTGTTGGGTGGGCCTGAGCCCTAAGTGGGTGGGCCCTGGCCCACCCGTGGCTACGCCACAGGTGGCTGGAAAAAAAGGCGTTTTAAAAATGGGGGCAGTAAATGGCCATGTGCTAAAAGAAAAAGTAGCGTATAGCTATTTACTGCCTGAGCCCTTATCACCACTCATTGACCTAGCGGTAAGGGATCACGCTCTACTCATGCGGTAATCATGCAGTGTGTGCCATTGTAGCCTCACTTCCAATTACGTTGGGAATGCACTCTGCAGTAGGCACTTCAGAAGGCGTCTGACAAAGTACCTCATGAAAGACTCTAGAGGAAATTGGAGAGTCATGGGATAGGAGGTAGTGTTCTATTGTGGATTAAAAAGTGGTTAAAAGATAGAAAACAGAGAGTAGGGTTAAATGGTCAGTATTCTCAATGGAGAAGGGTAGTTAGTGGGGTTCCCCAGGGCTCTGTGCTGGGACCGCTGCTTTTTAACATATTTATAAATGACCTAGAGATGGGAGTAACTAGTGAGGTAATTAAATTTGCTGATGACACAAAGTTATTCAAAGTCGTTAAATCGCGGGAGGATTGTGAGAAATTACAAGAGGACCTTACGAGACTGGGAGACTGGGCGTCTAAATGGCAGATGACGTTTAATGTGAGCAAGCGCAAAGTGATGCATGTGAGAAAGAGGAACCCAAATTATAGCTACGTAATGCAAGGTTCCACACTAGGAGTCACTGACCAGGAAAAGGATCTAGGTGTCATCGTTGATGATATGTTGAAACTCTCTGTTCAGTGTGCAGCAGCAGCTAAGAAAGCAAATAGAATGTTAGGTATTATTAGGAAAGGAATAGAAAACAAAAATGAGGATTGTATAATGCCTTTGTATCGTTCCATGGTGCGACTGCACCTCGAATATTGTGTTCAATTCTGGTCGCCCCAACTTAAATGACTCAACCCTGCAATACCTTACTATTAAACATCGTATTGGACATTAATGAACTCTTTTACCTGAACCCAACTTGAATGACTCTTATCTTCCCTATCCCAATACAACATTTTGTACCTATCCCGTACTGGATTTGGTGAATGCCTTCACAGTATTATGTAAGCCACATTGAGCCTGCAAATATGTGGGAAAATGTGGGATACAAATGTAAGAAATAATAATAATAATATAGTGGAATTAGAAAAGGTGCAGAGAAGAGCGACGAAAATGATAAAGGGGATGGGACGACTTCCCTATGAGGAAAGGCTAAAGTGGCTAGGGCTCTTCAGCTTGGAGAAAAGATGGCTGAGGGGAGATATGATAGAGGTCTATAAAATAATGAGTGGAGTAGACAAGATAAATATGGAGCGTCTGTTTACGCTTTCCAAAAATACTAGGACAAGGGGGCATGCGATGAAGCTACAATGTAGTAAATTTAAAACAAATCTGAGAAAATGTTTCTTCACTCAACGTGTAATTAAACTCTGGAATTCGTTGCCAGAGAGTGTGGTAAAGGCGGTTAGCTTAGCAGAGTTTTAAAAAGGTTTGGACGGCTTCCTAAAGGAAAAGTCCATAGACCATTATTAAATGGACTTGGGGAAAATCCACTATTTCTGGGATAAGCAGCATAAAATGTTTTGTACTTTTTGGGGGATCTTGCCAGGTATTTGTGACCTGGATTGGCCACTGTTGGACACAGGATGCTGGGCTCGATGGACCTTTGGTCTGTCCCAGTACGGCAATACTTACATACTTAGGATTCTGAATGGAATCTTGCTACTCTTTGGGGTTCTACATGGAATGTTGCTACACTTTGAAATTCTGCATGGAATCTTGGTATTCTTTAGAATTCTAGAATCTTGCTACTCTTTGGGGTTCTGCATGGAATGTTGCTATTCTTTGTTTTTCTGCCAGGTACTTGTGACCTGGATTGGCCATTGTTGGACACAGGATGCTGGGCTTGATGGACCTTTGGTCTTTCCCAGTATGGCAATACTTATGTACTTATGTAAAATGATTTTCTACCATAGGAAAAAGCATGCGCCAACTTTGAAATTACTGCCGGGCACCCACACTACCCTGGCAGTAGTATTGATTTGGTGCACGTTAGCCCCGCAGTAGCTCTACCGCAGTTTAGTACAAGGGCCCCTTAGTGCTAAAGCCACATAGAACAATTTCCTGTTGGATTACAGGACAAGCGTCTCCTCCATCTTCCGTACTGGTTCTCTCTGGACTTCCTACGCTCTCTGTGGACAGCTTTAAGGGGGTCTTTTACAAAGCAGCGGGAAGCTTAATTCGGGCTTAACCCTTGATAATCCGGAACATGACCGCCGGCGGTAGTTCCAGCTGGAGCGTGTGCTATTTCCGGCACTCTGGAAATGTTTTTTCTTTTTGTAGTGCGGCGCTAACCTGGTGGTAATCGGGAATCAGTGAACACTTACCACCACCTCAATGGGTGGCAGTAAGTCCTCCCTGCCGCATGGCCATGCGGTAAGGGTTATTATATCGCATGGTCATTTTTTGGGGAGCATTTTAGCTGCTGTAGGGTTTCTTTGTTAGAGGGAGGGTGAAGGAAGGGAACGGGGTGTTTGGCGGTGGGAGAGGGCGGGGCACTGGGGGGGGGGAAATTATACAAAAATTTGTCTGTTTATAAAATAGGGAGGCTGGAAATGTATTTGATATTTGTATTGTAATCCATGCAATGTCACATCTTATGTTCTGTTTTTGCTTTATTTGCTTCTCTGCTCAATTGTCTTGGAGTTTATTTAATAAACAGTCTCTGCAAATAAAAAAAAAAAGGGCACTGGTGTACGGGAAAAATGGCCCCCCGCAGCTACCCCACAGGGCTCTTTTTCCCCACAACTTAGTAAAAAGGACCCCTAAGTATCTTGGAGTTATGTTAAGCTCCAAACTTACCTTTTCCGCTCAACTTTCATCAGTGCTTAAGTCTGGTTTTATGGCTCTCTGAAAGTTAAGATCAGTGCGGAGTTCTATTGATCATTATTGCAATATAGTGTATGCAGCAGGGGCGTAGCCAGACTTCGGCGGGAGGGGGGTCCAGAGCCCGAGGTGAGGGGGCACATTTTAGCCCCCCCCAGCGCCGCCGACCCCCCCGCCATTGCTGAACCCCCCCGCCACCAACTTTGACCCCCCCACCAATGCCGAACCCCCACACCAACTTTGACCCCCCCCGCCGTCGACCCTCTCGACCCCCCCTCCCGCCGCCAACCCGACGTCCAGTGGCGTAGGAAGGGGGGGCGGTCCGCCCCGGGTGCACACTCCGCGCTGGTGCACTGCCCTCTCTGCCCTGGAACACGTTACTTCCTGTTCCGGGACAGAGAGAGCAGTGAATCAGCGCGGAGCCGACACACCCTAGCAACGTGCAGTCGGGGTGGATCGGCTCTCCCGCCCGTCCCTCGCCGCAGGTATGCGCTCCAGGGGGGGAGCTATGCGCTCCGGGGGGGGGGGGGGTGCGCCATGCTGCACCCGGGGGAGGGGGGGTGCACAGCGGCGACCCGCCTCAGGTGTCAGCTCCCCTCGCTACGGCTCTGCCGACGTTGCCTACCTTTGCTGGCGGGGGACCCCAACCCCCGCCAGCCGAGCTGAGGTCCTCTTCTTCCAATCCCGCGAAAGGCTTTGTTCTAGTCTGACGTCCTGCACGCTGTACGTGCAGGACATCAGACTCACAGAAACAGAACGAAGCCTGGTTGGGGTCCCCCGCCATCAAAGGTAGGCAATGGTGGGTTGGCAGCGGGAGGGGGGTTGAAAGGGTCGTCGGCAGGGGGTCCAGGGGCAAATCTATGGGGGCCCAGGCCCCCGTGGCCCCATACTGGCTATGCCACTGGTATGCAGGTATGCCCCCCCCCCAAAAAAAATGGCTGTGCGGCAACTTCCTGCACAGGCATTTCCTGAAAAACCCACTGCAGTAAAAGGGGGCCTTGGCGTGCATGAAAAACATGCGATGTCGCAGCTTCGTAAAAGGGGTCCTCTCTTTGGCCGGTTTGAACATAATCAGCTAAGCTGGAATATCAATTTAACCGGTATGTTCAAACCGGCTAAAAATAAACCGACTATCCAATGCCGGTCAGCGGAAATGGTCCAGCGTCGACGATCCGAATTTAGCGCTGACCGCGGGAGTCTGAATATCGGCCCTCTAATGTATCTGAACGTAACTCACCTTGAGCTAAATCCAAATAAATAATGCAATTCAAATGAGAGGAGGAAATGGGGAACTTTTAGTGAATCCATGTTAACAGCTGACACCAGCAGAGTAAGGCCGTTGTGATACTTTAATACGACTGTGCATAATTTTTATATTGTTTTGTTTTTAACCCTTTTGTGGATCATTTTAAACAGGACGAGATCCTACTTTTGCTATTGGAAAGCACAAAACAACTTCAGCTCTTAAAAGATTAATATTACTAAGTTGTAATAATATCGCTAGGTGATTTTCCATCTTTATTTTTCCCCGGATAGAGTAAGAATGACTCCCCTCAGGCTCTTCATAATTGAAAAATGCTTTTAAGACCTCCAAGACGTGAATACTAAATCCAGTAACGTGCCCGTTTTTATTATCTGTGAAAGTCAAATTGATCAAGTCCTTGACTGATGTTCTTAAGAAACCTGGCTGGAAAGTGAGTGATGGATGGACAAGCTTTAGAGCAGTGATGCCATTCAGTAGCTTCAGCCACAACAACGGATTGCAGGATGCTGGGTCTGAGGCCATAATTGACGCAGAGAGGGAAAGGAGGAATGAAGTTACAGAAAAAGGTCACATAATCTAAGGTTTCATCCAGGGCCGGTCCTAGGGTCTCTGGCGCCCCCCTGCAGACTATGTTGGCGCCCCCCCCCAGCATCTCCTTTCTCTTTTCTCCCACCCTGCCCCTGTCCAGCGATTCTCCTTTGCCCCCATCTCCCTCCCATTTATGGCCACCTGCCCACCCTCTTCTCCCCCCAACATCCCCCTTTTGCTTCTTACTACTACTACTTAGCATTTCTATAGCGCTGCTAGGGTTACGCAGCGCTGTACTGCCACCCTGCGTGGTTCAAGTCTTTTAAAATTTACCTCCATCCCAGCGGCCGCATCATTTCAAAGCCCTGCCTGTCTCTAGGCTTCCCTCCCTTCGTGAGTTCATTCCCTCAGAGTCCCGCCCTTGAGGAAATGACATCAGAAGGCAGGACTCTGCGGAATGAACTCACGAAGGGAGGGAAGGCTAGAGACAGGCAGGGCTTTCAAATGACGGCTGCTGGGACGGAGGTAAATCAAAGATGTAAACCCCCAAGGGCGGCGCGGTATGGCGCCACAGCGGCGCCCTTGAAGGCAAGCGCCCCCCTGCGGTGCTTACCCCGCTTACTGGGTTTGACCAGCCCTGGATTCATCAGAACAAAATCTTCTCAAATGTACAGGACAGGAGTTTTTTTTTTCCTTTTAAAACGATCAGGCTTATTTTCGAAAGAGAAGGACGCCCATCTTTCGACACAAATCGGAAGATGGGCGTCCTTCTCCCAGGGTCGCCCAAATCGGCATAATCGAAAGCCGATTTTGGGCTTCCCCAACTGCTTTCCGTCGCGGGGATGACCAAAGTTCCCGGGGGCGTGTTGGAGGCATAGTGAAGGTGGGACTTTGGCATGCCTAACACATGGGCGTCCTCGAATCATAATGGAATAAAGAAGGGCGTCCCTGACGAGCACTTGGATGACTTTACTTGGTCCTTTTTTGTTATGACCAAGCCACGAAAAGGTGCCCGAACTGACCAGATGACCACAGGAGGGAATCGGGGATGACCTCCCCTTACTCCCCCAGTGGTCACAAACCCCCTCCCACCCTCAAAAAACATCTTTAAAAATATGTCGTGCCAGCCTCAATTGTCATACCCAGCAGTATGCAGGTACCTGGAGCAGTTTTAGTGGGTGCAGTGCACTTCAGGCAGGCAGGCCCAGGCCCGCCCCGGGTACACGCCGCTGGGGGGTGCAGCGGCACGCGCCTGTGGGCTCCGACTTCGCTAACTTCCCCCGTTCGCTACAGCTCCCTCTGCCCCAGAACAGGTTACTTCCTGTTCCGGGGCAGAGGGAGCTGCAGCGAACGAGGGAAGTTAGCGAAGTGGGAGCCCACAGGCGCGTGCCACGGCACCCCCCCCAGTGGCGTGCACCTGGAGGGGGGGGGGTCATTTCGCCGGGGGGGGGGGGGGGTGTAATTTCACAGGCGGGGGGGGGGGGGGGGCGCATCGGCGATCCACCCCGGGTGCAATCCAAGCTAGGAACGCCACTGCCCAGGCCCATCCCCCCCACCTGTTACACTTGTGGTGGTAAATGTGAGCCCTCCAAAACCCACCACAGACCCACTGTACCCACATCTAGGTGCCCTCCTTCACCCGTAAGGGCTATGGTAGTGGTGTACAGTTGTGGGGAGCTCAGCACACAAGGTAAGGGAGCTATGTACCTGGGAGCAATTTCTGAAGTCCACTGCAGTGCCCCCTAGGGTGCCCGGTTGGTGTCCTGGAATATCATGGGGACCAGTGCACTACGAATGCTGGCTCCTCCCACGACCAAAGGGCTTGGATTTGGTCGTTTCTGAGATGGGCGATTCCATTATCGCCGAAAATCAAAAGCGACCAAGTCTAAGGACAACCATCTCTAAGGTCGACCTAAATGTCCAAAGCAGGGGCCCGGATGAAATTTGCGCCCCCCCCCCCCCCCGTAGTTACGCCCCTGCACTGTATTATCTGTCATGTTACCAATTAAAGCCTGGTAACTATTTCCAGACTGGGCCTGATATTCAGTGGGAGTCATCTGGACAGAAGTGGCTCCTACCCTGAATTTTCAGCAGTACTTACCTGGATAATAGGGTGCTGGTCGTAGAAGTAGACATGGTTAATGGAGGATAAAAGCTGTTTTATTGGCGAATCAAAATATAAAATGAAGCCTGTCAGGGCTGCCACACAGAGACCCCCCTCCTCAGAGTGAAGTGATAGGTCCACACCATAAGTAATGTTTTGTCCCTGAAGCAGCCCTTGCCGGGTGAAACATGGCCGTGTTGGGCTTGATTTTATATTTAATTCTCTTCTATCCTCTGTTAACTGTGTCTCTTTCTATGACTACCATCCTTTTGGGACTAGCGGACTGCTTCCTTACTTGTGTCCTGGGACCTTCTCTGGATATTGCCACTGGAAATCTGGTTAGACTGCCTTAACACCATCTGAGCAGTACAGGGATGGAGTCAGGGTGGAGCCAGGTGTTACCCAGTTAGTGACATAATCCAGTCCGCTAACCAGATAACGTTAGAGCAAACAGACTGTCCTATCTTAATCCGGTTACCTATCTGAGGGGTCCTTTTACTAAGCTGCGCCGAAAAATGGCCTGCGCTGGCGTAAACGTGTGAATTGGATGTGCGCAGGTCCATTTTACAGTGCACCTACAAAAATGGCATTTTTATTTTGGCCGAACATGGACATGCGAGAAAATGAAAATTAAATTGGAATTAGAAAAGGTGCAGGGAAGGGCGACAAAGATGATACAGGGGATGGGACGGCTTCCCTATCAGGATAGGCTGAAGAGGCTGGGGCTCTTCAGCTTGGAGAAAAGGTGGCTGAGGGGAGATATGATAGAGGTCTGTAAGATAATGAGTGGAATGGAACGGGTCGATGTGGAGCGTCTGTTTACGCTTTCCAAAAATACTAGGACAATGGGGCATGCGATGAAGCTGCAGTGTAGTAAATTTAAAACGAATGGGAGGAGATTTTTCACTCAACACGTAGTTAGACTCTGGAATTCGTTGCCGGAAAAAGTGGTTAAGGCGGTTGACTTAGCGGACTTTAAAAAAGGTTTGGACGGCTTCCTGGAGGAAAAGGCCATAGAACGTTATTGAATGGACGTGGGAATAAGCCACTATTTCTGGGATGGGCAGGACAAATTGTTTGTTCTTTTGGCCGCTGTCGGAGACAGGGTGCTGGGCTCTATGGACCCTTGGTCTGTTCCGGCATGGCGATGCTTATGTACTTACGTACTTATTTTGGGCCTGAGACCTTACCGCCACCCATTGACTTAGCGGTAAGGTCTCATGCGTTAACTGGGCGGTAATTGTCAGCACGCATAGAATGCCGATTGCCTCTCAGTTAGCACCGCACGCCGGAAAATTTTCCAGCGCGCGTAAAAAATGAAATCACCGCCCCGGCCATGCGGTAGCCAGGCGGCATTTCAAAATTGACACGCATAGGACGTGCGTACGCGCCTACGCGGCTTAGTAAGAGGGCCCCCTGAGTACTTTATTTATTATATTACTCCCATTGAATAATCCCTAAACTTTTGCAGCACTTTTAAGAGCGATTTCCATTAACGACTGATGCCAAATTAATCAAACTCCTGAAGAGAATCTCCCGTTTAAAATCTGTTAAGTGGAGGTTTAAATAAGCACGAATTGATTATTCCCTGCACCTGCCTGTTCATATACGATGCATTTACCTTTGTGGCCAACATGAATCCATTATTTTATTTTAAAGATATAGTTTTATTGTTTTCAAGAGAAGTCAGGTACTTAAGCAGCCTTTAAAAAGGACTTGGATAGAGGCCACGGTCAGTAGATTCTTTTACTGAGCTATTATTTCAGAATGAGGCTTGGAAGACCCGACCTGTCATGTCTCATTAACAATTAATTTGGCAGTGATCCCTGGAACTGAAAAGAATAATGAAGGGTATTCAAAATATACCAAAATGGCATTGGTATTGATTTATTAATGCTAGGGAGTTCTAACCTAATTGAACCGAGATCCAGGAAGTAAGTTAATGCAGCTGACAGCGATGCAGGAATTCAACCTCCCAAGCAAGCACGTGACGGCTCTCTCCTTTCACCTAGTTGTTTGTTGGATTCATAACAAATCAGTTTGAATTTCAACGGGTCACTAAAAGCAGCCAGTTTAGAAGTTGGCTCAGCACTTTGCTGCTTTTCTGCTTTCAGAGAGGTTGAAATGGAACAAAGGGCCAGGGGGCGAGTTGAAGCATCAAGGGGCCCAGGCAGAATCTGAGCAGCTGACACCCAGACCTCTGGCATTAGAAGGGACAAAGCTAAGGCAGAGCATCTGATTGGTTGACTCAAGTTCCTCCAGCGCAGGGGAGCTGGAACAAGGGTGGATAGATAGGAGCGTTGTATTGTCCCCCAGAAATGAAGGCTTCCGTTGTACATGGATCCAAATCAGTGTTCCATATTCCCTGTTCCAAACAAGTATTTCCTGCCCTTGATGGGCCAAGATTTTCAATCTGTGGATGCCTTACATTCAAAAATCAAATATTTCTGAATGACGCAGGCCCCAGAGTTAGGGTTCTGTGATGGCTCCAGACCCTTAGGGACAGGACGAGCCCTGTCCTGGGTTTATCTTTTCAATGGTATCTTCTCCAGAGCTGTGCTAGTCCCTGCTTGTCTGAGACCCCCTTGGAGCAAGTAGCTAGATGTGAGCAGAGGGGTGGCTGGCTCAGTCCATCATGGATGACTTAGGTCTCTCTCTCTCTCTCTCTCTCAAATTCTGCATTGGTTGCCCAAAGTTTTGTGTGCAATTTTGGATATGGATCTGTGATCCCAGTCTAAGGTAATTGGCTAAGATGGTGATAACAATTAATAACTACTACTTACTACTACTTAACATTTCTAAAGCGCTACTAGGGTTACGCAGCGCTGTACAGTTTAACAAAGAAGGACAGTCCCTGCTCAAAGGAGCTTACAATCTAAAAGACGAAATGCCAAGTTGGGGTAGTCTAGATTTCCTCCATGGAGGTATAATGGTTAGGTGCCAAAAGTGACATTGAAGAGGTGGGCTTTGAGCAAGGATTTGAAGATGGGCAGGGAGGGGGCTTGGCGTATGGGCTCAGGAAGTTTATTCCAAGCATAGGGAGAGGCGAGGCAAAAAGGGCGGAGCCTGGAGTTGGCGGTGGTGGAGAAGGGTGCAGAGAGGAGGGATTTGTCCTGTGAGCGGAGGTTTCGGGTAGGAGCGTAAGGGGAGATAAGGGTAGAGAGGTAATGAGTGCATTTGTAGGTTAGTAGGAGAAGCTTGAACTGGATGCGGTACCTGATCGGAAGCCAGTGAAGTGACTTGAGGAGAGGGGTGATATGAGCATATCGGTCCAGGCGGAAGATAAGACGTGCAGCAGAGTTCTGAACGGATTGAAGGGGGGATAGATGGTTAAGTGGGAGGCCAGTGAGGAGTAGGTTGCAGTAGTCAAGGCGAGAGGTAATGAGAGAGTGGACGAGAGTTCGGGTGGTGTGCTCAGAGACGAAAGGGCGAATTTTGCTGATGTTATAGAGAAAGAAGTGACAGGTCTAAATGGCATTAACAACTGCTAATTGGAACCATGGGTTAAGCACGGGTCTGTGTCTATTCTATAACCTGCATGCTCAATTTATCTCATGCACAACTCCAAAGGGGGCAGGCACGATCAAGGGCATTCCCAGGATTTAGGGGTGGAGTTATAGATAGAATACTTCAATTTCTGAACCTAATCGACAGTAGTTAGGCACAAAAATGACTTAAGCTAGTATTCTCTAAAGACAGTTCCATGTGGAAGCAACTTTACAGAATTCACATGCAGCGAACATCATTTCAGTGTCTTTCCTTGGGCGCTACTTACAGAATCTAGCCCATGTTGTACATAGAGAGAATGCACCTTTTATCTGGAGTGACTGGGTCCAGGTTTGGTCCAAATACTGAGTTTTCTGATAAAAAGGGTCTGGGTTAATGAGAGGTTTTCCAAAACATAGGAAACTGCCCAATTTTTGGATAAGAGAAGATTTGCTGGATAACGGAACATGCCTGAAACCCATGATATTTTTTTTTCTACGGGGCTTCATACTCACACCAACTCTTTTCAATATTTTCATGGCAATTCTCTTGAATCTTCTGCAATCTATAGGTCTAACAGGTTACATCTATGCGGACGACATTCAAATATTAACACCACTAGACCCGACTGTTTCCCAGGAAATTAGTTCTCTTAATGAAAAACCTTTGCAGGCAACATGGCTCAATGATAAACTGAAATCTAAAGCTCTTTTCTTTTCAGAAGCATCTAACAGGACATTTTCCACACCACTTTTACTTTGTGGTGTTCAGATCCCCCTTATCTCCTCCTTAATGGAACTGCGAGAGGTTCATCTGCACTTTAAAAGACAAAAGGAGTTTTATTTAACCTGGAAAAATTACATACAGGTTCTAGCGCCACGAGCGCGTAGTTTTATTGTCAATCAGATGGGGGATTCCCTTACTTAGAATGGGAGAAACAAGGCAGTCTCGGGGTGAGGGCAAGGGCTCATATTAATAGAGTTGGATCCTTATGGTGGGGTATAGGGGGGGGGGAGAGAGAGGGGAAGGGGGGGCTTCTGCAGGGGGGTATGGACGGTAGGGTCTAGGGGGAGTAGGGGGTTGAGGATGGGAGGGGGAAGGGAAGTTTATTCTGTAATAGGTGGGATACGACGCAGTTCAGGGGTTGGGCTACTATACGTTGAAGATTTGTACTATGCTGCTACAAGCAAGTTGCGATTGCCTGGAGACGGTTATTTGTCTAAATGTAAAAAACTTGATGACGCGCTGATCGCGGTGAAGTATCTTGTGGTTAATAGCATACTTGTATGTCTGTACACTTGAGTTGTGGCTTGTAATGTTTGCAACGTCATCAATAAAAACGTTGAACTCTAAAATTGCTTGGCATCATCCTTGATCACTCCTTGAACTTCCAGGTATAACTCTCCTTTCTGATTCAATGTTGTTTCTTCAAACGCCACAAGATTCATTCTATCGGTTCACTTCTCCATCCACTCCTTGGTCCTCTCGCAGCTGGATTACTGTAACTCACTATACAAGGGATTACAGCAAAAAGACGTGTGTCATATGCAGTTCACCCAAAACACCTGCCTTAAATTGATCACAGGCTCAAAAACATTTGATCATGTCACTTCACTTCTTAAAGACGCTCACTGGCTACTGGTTACACACAGGATCACTTATAAACTTCTTCTACTGGTCTTTAAAATGAAAGATTCAGGTTCGCCTTCTTTCTATAAGAAATATGTACACCGCTTTGATGGTATGTCCTTAGGTTCAAAGGTATATTTATTTGATTAACCACTTTTCTTGGCACGATTTCTGACTTCATATGTTCCCCAATGTGTCCTTCGTTCATCACATCAACACCTGCTGGTTGTACCCTCTTTCAGGCACTACCCGTAATTCCGCCAACCCCCCTCTGCTACCCTCCCCTCCCCCCTCTTACCAGGGTCCCGGCGGCAGCAGTGAAGAGCCTCGCGAGTCTGCTGCCTTCCCTTCGCGCTCAGCTCTGACTCTGGTCCCGCCCTCATTTCCTGTTTCCGCAAGGGCAGGACCAGAGTCAGAGCTGAGAGCGAAGAGAAGGGAAGGCAGCAGACTCGCGAGGCTCTTCACTGCTGCCGCCGGGACCCCGGTAAGAGGGGGCAGGGGAGGGTAGCAGAGGGGGGTTGGCAATTTTGGAGGGGGGGCAACGTGCACGTAGGGGGATGGGCGGGGCCAGTGTTGGGGAGGGGAGGGCCGCGGGTGGAGGCATCGCAAGGACGTGCCTGTGAGACAGAGAGGAGGGGGGACTGGAACTCGGGGGAGGGACAGAGGGAAGGAGAGAGAGAGAGAGGGGGAGGGAGGGCCTGGAAATCGGAAGGGAAGAAAGGGGGCCGTGGGACTTGGAGGGGACAGAGGGAGAGAGCGAGGGATAACCTTGCTAGCGCCCGTTTCATTTCATACCGAAACGGGCCTTTTTAACTAGTTATTACTATATATGTGGACGCAGATGGAGACGCAGACAGACAGACAGACAAGGTCATGATTGTTAGTAACCCTTATCCCCATTCAGATTTCTTAAAGTCATGAGATGTTAAAGTGCACCAAAAGTTGCAAAAATCCTAAAATTCTAAAAAGACCACACCTTAAACATGAAAGACAAGACGGGAGAAGGTCAATTGTGATGACAATGCAAACACACTACATGAAGGGCCAGCAGCAGACTCTTGTCTCTTTGATTCCATACTGTTTGTCTAATCCCTTGCATTTCTCCACTGAACTGATCAGGTGGAAGATTTAAAACTTCTCATGTCCACCCCGTTAAGACTCTCTCTCTCTCTCTTGCATAAATTAATTTCTTCCTCCCAGGCCCTCAACAGCCGGCTGCCTGATGCCTGTCTTGGATTTGGTAGAGGATTAGAGATGATGAGTTAATTAAATCAGCTAATAAAGCTCGTTACCCACAAAAGTGAACTTTACTGCCCCTAAAACCACTGACCAGAGAAGGACTGGAAAAAAGGAAAACCACAGCTGGAGTAAAATGGAAAAAGAAATCAAGCATCTCTATATCACTTTGGCCAGCCACAGGTATCAGAATATTAATTGGTCTTTAACTTGAATTGGCTGTGGGATTAAGGGCACCTTGTGGGTTTCTGAAGGCTAATCAACAGATGTAGCTCCTGAGGGCTCAGGGTATTGTAGTTTTCCAACCCTCCAAGCCCTGTTGCGACTCGCTCTGACGCTGAGCTGTTCTACGGATTCAGAACAAGAGCACACATTTTGGAAAAAGAGTCTCATTCTACCCAATTCATATGAAATGATGCACATGTTGGAAAACAAACTGCGTTTTCTTCTACTCTTCCCTCAAGCACGCAAAACTTTTTTTAAAAAAAATGTATTCTAGTTTTCTATGAGGAAACTGGCTTTATGGGGTCATTCTGTCTGTCTGCCTTCCGATAACTTTTGAATCATTTATCCAATTCCATTCAATTTTCTGCCATAGAGAGTAGAGTACCCAGGGGCCTGACCCACTTTTCGGATACCTAGAATCCCTTGAGGTCCATGAACAGCAGTCCAGCAACTACATAGGGATAAGCAGCTAAATTACCCATGCATCTTTACGTGGATTTTCAGCATAGCTCTGCGTTCAAGTCTGAACACTGAAAAAGATGGCATATAGATAATTTATCCATATGATGTTCAGACATGAATCGATAAATGTGGATAGTGACTGAATTTCACCGCTCTCACGTTTCGGCTGGATGGTTACCTATATGAACAAAGTTTGATTTTTCAGGACTGCCTCAGCGCTCCTGACTATTGGTCTTCTCTTTATTTCTGCTCAGCGGTAGGGGTCAAGGTCATTGTTGAAGCTGCTTTGCCATTGGTTGATAACTGAACATTTTCAAAGCTGCCTAGATATTGGTTAGGGCTTGTGCTTGGCATTGCCCTCAGGGGCCCTTTTACTAAAGGGTTGGCACGCAGTAACGGGCTTGCCTTATTATTATTATCAATTACATTTGTACGCCGCGCTTTCCCACACATAGCAGGTTCAATGCGGCTTACATAGTAAATAGAATTACAAGGTCTTGAAGGAGAATGTTACAAGTTGTAGTAAACATAGTAGTAGTGGGGTTTTGAGGATATGTAAATTGAGCACGGAGAGGTAAACAAAGATAGGATGAGCAAAAGGAGAAGAGATTGGGAGGGGTAAGGAGTAGGAAGGATGGAGAGGAAGAGATTGAGGAATGAGCATAAGGAGATTGTGAGACATGGTCAAAGGTATAATAATCGTCGGGGCAGGGATCATGTGGGTGGGCTTAAAAAGTTAACTGGGGCATTAGGATAAACTTTCTTGAAGAGATGGGTTGCGCCAAACTAGACCTAATGCAGGCACCGACGGTAGTTCCACCCCCAGTGTGAGCCATTTCTGGCGCTACAGAAAATCAGGTCTGATTTTCTAGCACAGGGGTTATCCGGTGGTAATCCGGTTACTGCCGCACGCTGCCCGGTTACTGCCAGGTTTGCACAGGAGCCCTTACCGCCACCTCAGTGGGTGGTGGTATGTGTCCCCCCCCCCTCCGAAGTGGCCATGCAGCAAGTCCCAACTTACCACACGGCCATGTCTTTTTTTGGGCTTTTTCACCTGCTGCGGTAAAAAGGGCCTCGGCACGTGGTAAAAATGGCCACCGCAGTTAGCGCAGGCCTCTTTTACCACAGTTTAGTAAAAGGGCCCCTCAATTTCTGGTCAGCTGGGGGACAGGGGGATAAATATTTTCTTCCTTATTTGTCCCACTGAGACCCCTGGGCGGCTTCCCATCAAAGTGCGAATCACCTTGAAATGATGTACCTTTACCTTTCAAATCCTAAATGGCACAGCTCCAGACTATATGGTTCCATTAATGAACTTACCTCGAAGAAACGCTAACTATGAGGCAAGAAACTATCTCAGACTACACCTCCCAAATTGCAAAATAGTGATCTACAAAACTGTGCACTCTGCAGACTTCACTTACCCAGGAACCGAATGGTGAAATTCCTTAGCACCCAAAATAAGAAATATACTAGAGTCCGCAAAATCCTCAAATCGTTCCTATTCTATTACTACTACTTAACATTTCTAGAGCGCTACTAGGGTTACGCAGCGCTGTACAGTTAAACAATGAAGGACAGTCCCTGCTCAAAGGAGCTTACAATCTAAAGGACGAAGTGTCAAGTTAGGGCAGTCTAGATTTCCTGGATAGAGGTGACATGGTTAGGTGCCGAAGGCAACATTGAAGAGATGGGCTTTGAGTAAGGATTTGAAGATGGGCAGGGAGGGGGCCTGGCGAATGGTCACAGGGAGTTTATTCCAAGCATGGGGTGAGGCGAGGCAGAAAGGGCGGAGCCTGGAGTTGGCAGTGGTGGAGAAGGGTACTGAAAGGAGGGATTTGTCTTGAGAGCGGAGGTTACGGGTAGGAACGTAGGGGGAGATGAGGGTAGAGAGGTAGGGAGGGGCTGCAGATCGAGTGCATTTGTAGGCTCTGCAGACTTCACTTACCCAGGAACCGAATGGTGAAATTCCTTAGCACCCAAAATAAGAAATATACTAGATTCTGCAAAATCCTCAAATCGTTCCTATTCAAGCAAACTCTCACAAAGAACAACCATATATCAAGCAATTAATTTTGACCTGAATTGGTTATTACTCTATTTACCGTATAATTTCTCATTCATAATAGATTTTCTAAATGTTAAACATCCATCGTTATCCCAGTAAGTTTATGATACTGTATTGGTAAAATTGGATTCTTACAACAAATTACTTTCTTATGCATTATTCTTGGTTATGTATCTTATCCTATTTATTGTAAGCCACGCTGAGCTCAAACTTGTTTGGGATAATGTAGGATATAAATGTCACAAACAAACAAGTAAAATAAATAAATAAATAAATGCAGTGGGCTCCTCATTTAAGAATAATTATTTAAAAAGACAGTTTTTGCTAGACCATCCAAGGGCTTTTGCCTCTTTGAGTACTCCTGCAGCTATGCTATGCAGAAAGCTGAGTTTGGTAGCTCGAAAGTGTATAATGCAATATTGGACCTCTTCGGAAGCGCCCGCTTACTGGCATTGGCGTAATCAGGTGCACCTTTTAGCATCTTGGGAGGCTAGAGATTCCAAGATGTCGCCTAAATGTAGAAAACAATTTCTTCAGATCTGGATGCCTTATCTTCAGATTCTAAGCCCAAGGGGTCGGAGTTTACTTATTAATGCTTGTTGATTTTGGTTGTGGAGTGGGTGGGTGGGGGGGGGGGTTCCATCTCCTCTCTGCCTCATAGTAAGCTGCTTTCCCTAGAGTACAGAGGTCACCGCATAATCTGTGGATTATTGGTACTGTTGTACTTCCTTGAATTCATACGGAGGTTTTGGAAATTGAGTGGTACAGGGGTGGGATGGAGGGGATGGGAAGGGGAGGGGTGGGGTGGGGGGGTATGGGCAGTTTACAAGCTGTATGGTTCATGCATAGTATCTTATTGTTTGTAAGTTGGCAATATTGTGTATGTTGTGTGTTGTGTTGCTTAACTTTGAGTTATCAATAAAATTACTTTAAACCAAAAAAAAAAAAAAAGACACCCTTTTAAAAATCATACCTAAGAGCCACACGTTACTCATTGGACGTCACATCAAACCAGGGACCGTGAAGACATCTATTCCCCCAGCGTGTTCATTTCCTGACTCCGACAGCTGTTTTCGTAGAAGTGCCAGATGAAAGAGCAGGCCAGCCAGTGTAGCTAACCAGAGTCTGGACAGGGTAAAATAAATTTCCCAGTGAGAATAGCAAAGTGGCATTTCATCCGATGCTGGTGGGGAGGGGGATGCATTAATCCCAGCCACGTCAGTGGATCAGACTCACCTGCGAGCTGCTTGCTCAGGCACCTGAACGATTATGACCCTTGGCTGCACCCCTTTGTTTTGCTTTTTTTAATCTTTTCACTTAATGATCTATAATAATTAACAACTTGTGTCTGGCTTGGAGTAGAAATACAACAGGGGAGCAGACGGTGGCAGCTGCGGCTCAGACCTCACTTTGTGCCATGAATGGATGGGATATGCCCATCACATAGGGGAAACTGTTACGCTCAATGTTAGAAGGAGAGCCACACTTCACAAATGGAGCCCCTTCCCCACCCAAAGCTGCAATGTCTATACATAAGTACATAAGTATTGCCATACTGGGAAACACCAAAGGTCCATCAAGCCCAGCATCCTGTTTCCAACAGTGGCCAATCCAGGTCACAAATACCTGGCAAGATCCCAAAAAAGTACCAAACATTTTATACTGCTTATCCCAGAAATAGTGGATTTTCCTCAATTTAATAATGGTCTATGGACTTTTCCTTTAGGAAGCTGTCCAAACCTTTTTCAAACTCCACTAAGCTAACCACCTTTACCACAATCTCTGGCAACGAATTCCAGAATTTAATTACACATTGAGTGAAGAAACATTTTCTCAGATTCGTTTTAAATTTACTACATTGTAGCTTCATTGCATGCCCCCTAGTCCTAGTATTTTGGAAAGCGTGAACAAACGCTTCACATCTATCCGTTCCACTCCACTCATTATTTTACAAACCTCTATCATATCTCCCCTCAGCCACCTTTTCTCCAAGCTGAAGAGCCCTAGCCGCTTTAGCCTTTCCTCATAGGGAAGTCGTCCCATCCCCTTTATCATTTTCGTCGCCCTTCTCTGCACCTTTTCTAATTCCACTATATCTTTTTTGAGATGCGGTGACCAGAATTGAACACAATATTCGAGGTGCAGTCGCACCATGGAGCGATACAAAGGCATTATAACATCCTCATTTTTGTTTTCCATTCCTTTCCTAATAATACCTAACATTCTATTTGCTTTCTTAGCCGCAGCAGCACACTGAGCAGAAGGTTTCAACGTATCATCAACGACGACACCTAGATCCCTTTCTTGGTCTGTGACTCCTAATGTGGAATCTTGCATGACGTAGCTATAATTCGGGTTCCTCTTTCCCACATGCATCACTTTGCACTTGCTCACATTAAAAGCCATCTGCCATTTAGACGCCCAGAGGCTCATTTTCAAAGCACTTGGACTTACAAAGTTCCATAAGTTACTATGGAATTTTGTAAGTCTAAGTGCTTTGAAAATACGCCTCTGTCTCCCAGTCTAGTAAGGTCGTCTTGTAATTTTTCTCAATCCTCCTGCGATTTAACGACTTTGAATGTAGACAACATCCAGGCACCTAACTTGAGTTGCCAAGTTATAGAATCGCCCGCTAAGTTTGTACCTGAGGCAATGGACAGTGAAGTGCTTTACCCAAGGTCATAAGGAACCTCAGTGGAACTCAAATCAAGCTTTCGTAATTCACAATTTGCTGCTCTAACCGTGAAACCACTCTTAACACCAATGTAAATTGTGATCTTTATTGAATCAGACACAGAGCTGTGAATATTTCAGGATGGTTAGTTGTGTGGTACAGAAATTTTCACGTGGTCGTGACAATAGTTGTTCTGCTAGGTATTGTTTTTTCCTCACAGGAAAGCTGACCAGAAATCGAGGGGCCCTTTAATAAACTGTGGTAAACTGCGATATGTGTAGTCTTAGGAGTGCCAAACAAAACGGCAGAGACGCAGCTTGTTATGTAATATTCAGGTAAATTATAGTTTTCTTTACTCGCCAGTTGTCTAAAGCAGTCTTAAGATAGAATTTTCCTGCCGCAGCCAACGCTGTTCACCTGGCAAGACTTGTTTGGTATAATAGTGGTGTTTATGTAGCAAAGAGGAGGAAGTAAATATTAGGGGTGAGCTGGCAGAAAAGGGCTGATACTGGGCAGGAGATAACCGGTCCAGAAAGGCTCCTACCTGGTTATATTTTGCTGCCTGGGTGATTCCAGATTTTCAGCAGATAGTGCCTCTGAAAATCTGGGAGACCACTGCAGCACTATGGGGCAGTGGCGTAGCGAGGGGGGCTGCCACCCGGGGCGGTTCGCCGTTGCACCCCCCCCCGGGTGCAGCACGATGACATACCCCCCCCTCGGCACATCGACACCCCCCCCGACCCAGTGCCCACTCTCTTCCGTCCAACCAGCTCCCTACCTTTAAAAAAATATCGGAATCCTAGCGCCTGCACGTAAAAGAAATGTGCACCATCTCATCGGGCCTTCCCTCGCTCTGTCTGTCCCGCCCTCCGCTGACGCAACTTCCCATTTCCGCAAGGGTGGGACAGACAGAACGAGAGAAGGCCCGATGAGACGCTGCACATTTCTTTTACGTGCAGGCGTGAGGCGCTGCACCTTGCTTCGGATTCCAATAATTTTTTTAAGGTAGGGGGAGCTGGTTGGACGGAGGAGGGTGGGCACTGGGGGGGGGGGTGTCGATGCGTCGAGGGGGGGGAGCTGGCAGGGCGCACCCCCCCCGAGCTGACACCCGGGGCGGACCGCCCCTCCTGTCCCCCCTTGCTATGCCACTGCTATGGGGCACTGATGATATTCAGCAGCAGTGGCTGGATAACTATTCAGTTAACTTAGGAGCCCGGTTATCAGTGTGGGTTACCGTGTTATTTTACTGTTAATCCCAATTAGTAACTAGATCTCATTGCATAAAATGAGCCCTGTGCTAAAACAGCATGACTTGTGGTAAAATAGCACATCTTCACGGTAGCCCATGTTGATAACTTCCCCCCTTAGGGGTAAATTCTATATATGGCGCTAAAAAATTGGCCCTGGAAAAAAAAGCAGTGTTCTACAAAACATACTCAAAGTTAGGCACAGTTTGTAGAATAGCGTTTATGCCCGGGAATCGCACTTAACTTTAGGTGTGGCCATTTGCACCAACTAAAATGTGGTGCAAATTTAGGCACAGATGCCTTATTCTTTAACTGTGTATGTAACTTAAAGGAATGCCCCTGATCTGCCCATAACCCTCCCATTTCCACACCCCTTTTTTGACATGTGGAAAATTTGCATGCAAATCCCATGGCTAAATTTATGCATCTAATTGCATCTAATTAGTGCCAATAATTGCTTGATAAAAAGCCACTAAGTAACTTGTTATTCAATTAAATTGTGTGTGTAAATTGGGCATGCATTTTTAGTGACTTTTACAGAATTATGGGGTTAGTGTTTAGAGTTTCAGTCTCTGGTAACAGAGCTGATATTGTGATGTCATAATGCCTCATTCCACCAATAAGAGCCAACCTCATCAGTGATGTCACATGGCTTGATTGTCCTATACTTGGCTCACTTTCCCTCCATTAGTGTGTCAGTCTCTGGTAACCAGAGCTGATATTGTGATGTCATAATGCTTCATTCCACCAATAAGAGCCAACCTCCTCAGTGATGTCACAATGGCTTGATTGTCTTTTACTTGGCTCACTTTTATTACATAGAGCAGTGATTTTGATTTCTACAGACATTTCTTTTGTTAAGACATATTGTTTTACTATTAACCCCAGTTATTAGTAACTTGGTCTCATTGTATAAAATGGGACCTGTGCTAAAATAGCAAGAATTAGTGATAAAATAACATGTCGTAACGGTAACTCACTTAAGCAGATGTTGAAATGTTACCTGCTGGACCATCTTGTTGATCAATGATGCTTTCAGGTGTCTTTTGCTGTTGTACTTGTGCTGAATTGTGTTAATGTATTGTTTAGTGGTCTGTATTGTTGTTTTTATGATATGTATGTTGCGTTGTTACCTGCCTTGGGTATAAGATGGAATATAAATAAATAAACATAAATACATACCTACAGCCCTTAGGACAGCAAAAGGGCTGACTTAAGTTAATTGGATCACAATCTAGGTACTATCACTGAATATTGGTAGTCCCCGGGTACATCCCGGCAGGCCGCCAACTGCCCAGAGTTGGTACCTGGATAGGGGCCAGTATTGATTATCCAAATCTAATTCAGCTAGCAATGGCCAAAATTGAAAGAAATGCTGAGCATCACTGGCTGATGCCTCCCCCCCCCCCCCCCCGTTGTTTCTTTTTGTTTAGTTTGTTGCTTCCGTTTTGTTCTCTTTTGTTCTGTTTCATGGTGTTTCACTTAAGTGTGCACTGAAGATGAATTAGCTGAGCTGGCAAGTTGCTCGTTTCCCCGAGGGAAACCTTTTTGGTCAGTTCTGGTTTTTGAATTTACATCTCAGTGCAGTGTGGTCACCACATTTAGGTCAGCAGTGTCGTGCCCATCAGGAGGGGGCTGTCAGAAATTCAGGCCTAGAATCTCCCACTGGAACAGCGTAACTTGGCAGCTCCAAATTATCCAGACCACCAACATTCAGCAGCAGGACCTGGATAGCTACCTGCAGGCTTATTTTCGAAAGTGATCGCTGGCGATCTTCCGACATAAATCGGAAGATGGCCGGCGATCTCGCAAAAGCGGCGAAATCGGTATAATCGAAAGTGGCGTTTTTGACACCATCGCCGCTTTCCCGTCGCCGCGCTGGCCAAAGTTCAAGGGGGCGTGTTGGCGGCGAAGCAAAGGCGGGACATGGGCGGGCATGGGCGTGACTACCAGATGGTGGAAAAGAAAAAAGCGGTGTTAATCAGTATTTCGCCGGGTTTACTTGGTCCTTTAATTTTCATGACCAAGCCTCAAAAAGGTGCCCCAATTGACCAGATGACCACCGGAGGGAATGGGAGATGACCTCCCCATACTCCCCCAGTGGTCACCAACCCCCTCCCACATTAAAAAAATAAAAATAAAAAACTTTATTGCCAGCCTCTATGCCAGCCTCAAATGTCATACCCAGCTCCCTGACAGCAGTATGCAAGTCCCTGGTTTTTAATGGGTGCAGTGCACTTCAGGCAAGGAGACTCAGGTCCATCCCCCCTTACCTGTTACACTTGTGGTGCTAAGTGTTGAGCTCTCCAACCCCTCCCCCCAAAACCCACTGTACCCACATGTAGGTGCCCCCTTCACCCATAAGGGCTATGGTAATGGTGTAGAGTTGTGGAGAGTGGGTTTGGGTGGGATTTGAGGGGGGCTTAGCACCCAAGGTAAGGGAGCTATGCACCTGGGAGCTATTTGTGTATTTTTTAAACATTTTTAGAAATGCCCCCTAGGGTGCCCGGTTGGTGTCCTGGCATGTCTGGGGGACCAGTGCACTACAAATGCTGGCTCCTCCCATGACCAAATGCCTTAGATTTCGCCGGGTTTGAGATGGCCGGCATTTTTTTCCATTATCGCTGAAAAACAAAACCGGCGATCTCAAACCTGGCGAACTCTGGCATTTGGCCGGGCTAAACCGTATTATCGAAAATGCGGTTCCGGCCAGCTGTTGCGCCGCCACCAAAGTAGATCGCCAGCAACCTATTTCGCCGGCGATGTTCGATTATTCCCCTCCTGGTTCATTTAGGACAGGAAAAAGGCCATCCTAAGTTAACTGGAGAGCGATCCACACACAGCCACTGAATATTGGTGGAAACCAGATAACTCCTGGCGGCTGTCCAGATCTGGATAGGAGTATTCAGCTGGCAGTGGCCAGTGTTTATGAAGGATGCTAACCAAGAATAGTTAAGCTCTGGGACTCATTGCCAGAGGATGTGGTAACAGCAGTTAGCGTATCTGAGTTTACAAATGGTTTGGACAAGTTCCTGGAGGAAAAATCCATAGTCTGCTATTGAGACAGACATGGGGGAAGCCACTGCTGTCTCTGAGTTGAAAGCATGGAATCTTGTTACTCTTTGGAATTCTGGAATCTTGTTACTCTTTGAAATTTCGGAATCTTCTACTAATTGGGTTTCTGCCAGGTACTTGTAAACCACTGATAAGACACAGACCTTACATGTACCATCAGCCACTACTCACTTTATCATGGCTGTTTCAACTGAAATGTCTGAGTCTGTGATGGAGGAATGGGGAAATGAGCCAATGTGTCACAGTGTAATTTGTTTTGTTATATTAATAATTAGTTATAAATACCATCCCATTAGATCAGTATCCAGTAATGGGCAGATGTCAACATGCAATAAATTATAATAGCCAGGTATTAAAGTAAGATGTGCTTAAGGACCATTGAATTAAAAGCAGTTTCTATGTCTAGCTCATTATTAACTATTTGGAACCTTTGCAAGTTACAATGTATCTTATTGTATATTATGAATAACAAAACAATTGGAAAATAAATATAAGGGAATTGGGGGTACATCACAAGCAAAAGCAACTTCTCCCCACCCAGGATAATTTTCAAACCCCTCTCCACCACCAATAATACCGCCCATCTCTTCCAGATACAAAATAGGCTCGATTTTTCCCAACCTTACGTGAGTGTCAGTCGAAGGGGGAGATGGTGGTCACCTGGGAACAGGGTCAGTAGGGCACCTTTTTATTTGGAGGGGCAGAACAAACCACTCTGTCTCTCAGCCCCCGAGCTCTTGAGTTGATGATACTGTGTTGGGCAAAATACTGGTGGGGCCATGACCTCATTTGGCTTCCTTTGCCTGGAAAGGCTGGTGTTAAGATGCTGTTTAGAAGAGAAACATTTTACTCACTGAAACCAGGATATGAACATGAAAACAAGGTCGTCTGGAGGGTCATAGTGAGCAGCAAAAGCTGGGGAATGGCAGTGACAGGCAATACCACTTAAAGCAATTATTACAAGAAGACACAGGACAACTGAATAGACTGGGGGGGGGGGGGGGCAGGTTCATAACATAGCAAAAAAAAAAAAAGACCCTGGGCATGTGCATTATGCTTCTGTTCTGTGAAAGTTTGAGGTATGTAGGAAATTCTGTACAGGGCTGATGGAAGGATATTGGGTGACGTGAAACCTTCAGCCTTCCTCCCTCATCAGTTAACTTTCAGACCTCCACACTGTGCCCCCCCCCCCCCAAGACATCAGAGTTTGCTTGTTTGTATATGTGTATTTCCTCCTGTTTTGTAATATCCGACTTCCGCAAACTCCTGAAGACCCATCTGTTTAACAAGGCATACCACAAAGATCAACACATTTCCAGAATTGTCTTACAGTATTTGCTGTCACACTACTATCATGTTTTATCATTATCATGTTGCCCAAGATCCTTTTGTAATACCAAATGTTAATCTTCTTATATATTTTCCACTATTCATGATGTATTTATTGTAAGCCACATTGAGCCTGCAAAGAGGTGGGAAAATGTGGGATACAAATGCAATAAATAAATATCCCCCACCAACATAAATGTGATCATTGTAATAAATCCTTTCTCTCAGTGGCGTTCCTTGGTCGGCTCCCACCCGGGGCGGTCACTGCTGCACCCCTCCCCCCCAGGTGCAGCATGACACCCCCCAGTGCATCACCTCCAAGCCGCCCCCCCCAGGTGCATTCTTCTTGCCTGCAGGGGTGCAGGGAGCAGCCGCGTGGCTGTCAGCTCCGCCGGTACCCTGCTCCCTCTACAATGATTCAAAGGACAATTTTATTTCTTCTTTCTTTGTCACTTATTATACCCACTTACCCCTACCTTACCTCACCCTATTTCTAATTGTATTTGTTTAACCCCTACCGTACTTGGAGGCATATTTTCAAAGCACTTTGGGAGGCTAAGTTCCATAGGTTTCTATGGAACTTTGGGAGGCTAAGTGCTTTGAAAATGAGCCTCTTGGCGTTCACCAATACGGTTCTTGTAAGCCACACTGAGCCTGCTAGCATGTGGGAAAATGTGGGATATAAATGCTGCAAATAAACGAATACATAAATAAATATTGTTGGATTGTTGCTTTAATCATGACTTGATATTGAATGTGATTGTTAGGCACACTGGATGGACCATGCGGGTCTTTATCTGCCGTCATCTTCTATATTATGATGTTATTATAACCACCCTTTCTCATTCCCAGGGGCTACAAATGTTACCCCCGCAGTATGCCTGGCTCTGGCCGAGCCAGGGAGAGGCAGACCGGACCCTGGTGCACAGCCCTGCCAATGAGGCATGAAACTGATCCGATAAATATTTCTGTTGTGGAGTTTACCGGATACAAAGTGCTACAAAAATTCAAGTCTTAATTCCTTGCAAAGTCCACATATAGTGGAACTGGCAAGATATTGGGTTTCTTTTGTTGTCTAAAAATGAACTCAACAGATTGTTCAGATACGGACAGTCAGCTATGGCAGGAAGCCTTTAGGTCTGCGTTAAGACAGCTCCATTTGCGAAGGATATTGTGGTTTTGGCTAGATGTGTCTGTCTTCTCTTCTACAATATGGAGCAGGAGATTTCAAATTATTAATGACTATAAGCCAATGACATCTAACATAGGGTGATCTCTGGAGACTCCATCACCATCCTCCACAGTCTTAATGAGCACATTAACAAGAGTCCTAAAGCACCGGTTTATTTATATCAATTTCAAAAAATCTCTAAAGACCTGGCTATACATAACCAGTGCATCAAATCATAACACTATAATGGCTCATTAATGTATTTCGAGTGAGAGGCAACGTTGTATCAGCCATGGGTAGAATCAAAATTGCTTTTATAGCAAAATGACCAAGAAAGCCTTTTGATTGCCTCTAAATTCCCAATGAATAAATGAATAATAGATATATCAGTAGATTGGATATTATAATGCTGCAATAAGTCACCCTCTGCGTCTGCCAGAATATTTGGTTAACTGCATGCATGGATGAGGAAAGTCAATACATAAAACACAAGAGGCAGGGCTGAACTCATTTGACGGAGGCCTGGAAGAAAAGAATGCAATATTTAAAATTGACTGCTATCAACATACGACTTTGATGCCAAATGTTAACTTTGTAACGTTTCTGAAATCCTCATTCTATGCTCTAAAGGCAAACAGAAACAGAATTCGAAAACTAGGGGTGTTCTCTGAAGACTGGAGGAAGACCATTATCCACCAATTCATGTCGAGAGCTCTACTTTCTTCAACCAACATTCCGCGTACAAGCAGAAGGAAGATCGTAGATAAAAGTGTTTGGGTTAGACGGGCAGGCTTGCAAATTTGGGGAGGCTTCCATGTACATGCCTAATTTTGGTGGCGCTTCTGACAATAGTTGTTTTGGTGAAACCCCACATTTTCCCACTAGTTGCAGGCTCAATGTGGCTTACACAGTAACATGGGTAGGCTATAGTTCAGTATAATATCATTAAACAATGTCATAGTAAAAAATTAATCGCAAACGTATCGTCTAAGACAACAAAGATAATAAAAGATAATGGAAAAACATTAGGGTCCATACATTTTGCTGAACAGATGGTACGCCTTCTTGAACAGGGTGGTCTTCAATAATTTCCTGAAGTTTAGATGATTCTGAGTTGATTTTAAGAGTTTAGGCAGTGCATAAAAGACAGGGGTCCTTTTACTAAAGGGTTGGTGAGTGGCCATAGGCTTGCCACATGCCAATCTGGAACTACCACCAGGCTACCGCAGGAGCCCGGCAGTAGTTCCCATCCCCAGTGTGAACCATTTCTGGCACTACAAACACATTTTCTATTTTTGTAGCGCCAATGCTTAGCCGGTGGTAATTGGGCAGTGACGCGGTTACTGAAGAGTTAACGCGGGAGCCCTTACTGCCACCTCAATGGGTGGTGGTTCGTGCTCCCCCTGAAATGACAAGGGCACATTACTCACAAAATTATCTATGGTGACAGACCTGATCGACCTACCAACTAGAAACACATCCGAATCAACATGAACGTACCTAAATCTGCACTACCCAAGCTGCAAAGGACTCAAATACAAATCAACTTACGCGTCCTGTTTTTCCCTACATAAGCACACAACTGTGGAACGCAGTACCAAAAGCCTTGAAAACTACGTACGACCACCTAAACTTCCGGAAAAAACTAAAACCTATCCGGTTTAAAAAGGCATACCCTACCAACCCTACATAAATGCAGATTTCTACAACACACTAATACTAAAATATGTAAAGGACATAACACAACACTTCCGTTGTACGGTTCCCTAATGTGGCTGTGCCACTTGAACTTTATCTTACCACAATATCACTTTGTATTTGTTTACACCGGAGTCTCCGGTACTATGTAAGCCACATTGAGCCTACAAGTAGTTGGGAAAATGTGGGATACAAATGTAACAAATAAATAAAATAAATAAATAAATTTGCACGCGCATCTTGTGCATGCAAATCTGGGCGCCATACATAAAATCCAGGAGATTATGGCACTGTATGTACTTACAGTTGTCCACACAATACACAGTAAAACATTGTATAAAGACAGCATAAAATGTAAGCAGAGGTGGGACTCAGATAAGACAGAGTAACAAGAGTTAGAGAATAAGGGACTAATTTAAAGAAATTACACGTGGAGTCAGTAGAGGTGCAGGGAATGATCTTGGCTAGGATAGGAGTGGATAAGCAAATCCTGCAACTTGTGTTAGTCTTTGTGGGTGAGACTAGTAAATTAGTTATTGTGTAATATAATGATATCTCCTTATGTCTTCCTGGCCCCCAATAAAGATTGGGGGGGGGGGGGGGTTGGTTCAGAAAGTGAATGACTGATTTTCCTGGCACCAGAAAGTAAAACAGATTGCACTAAGTAATGGATATGCTGACCAATCTGTAAACTAACTTCCAAATATCTCCCATCAGTTCTTCATTGCAGCCTGGGCTTCAGTTCTCTCAGAATTAGAATTAGTCATATAAACATGTTTTTTTTTTCTCACACTAATGGATAATTTAGTTTCTGGATTGATTTTTCTTTCCATGGTAATACAAGACACTTCCACCCATTTGTATAGATTAATGGCAGTGATTTGGTTCAAGTTGTTTCCTGGGAGGCTCAGGGCTTAGTGGCTTCATAATGCCAAGATTGGACTTTGTCCTTTGGAATAAGAATTTAACCATTTGTAGGGTTCATTTCAGCCATGCATATGGCTCTTCATTTTCTAGGATGGAGATTCTGCTCTTCCATAGTCTGCTCGAATTTAAAGACAAAGGGGTCCTTTAACTCTGATGTGCTAACGATTAGAATGTGCTAAATACGAAGAAGACCATAGGAATAACCCCCCCCCAGATTCTATATATCACGCCTAGAGATCTGTGCCGAAATCCAAGCGTATTCTATAACAACGCGCGTAACTTAATTGGCTTAACAAACTAATCAGCGTCGATAACAGCTCTTAACAAGTGCACAATTATGGAATGGACTCCCAAAAGCTGTGAAAACAATCCAGGACCACTTTAGCTTCCGGAAATCACTGAAGACCACCCTGTTCCAAAAGGCTTACCCTACTGACCCAACTTAAATGCCTGAATCCAGCAACACAACGAAACCGAAGCCCGTAATGAACACTATATAACTCTTCTTCTCTTCGATTCTCCTAATGTATCTGTAACACATGATCCTCTTTGATAATAACATCACTTTGTATCTGTTTTTCATTGAAGGCGACTAACGCCTTACGGTATTATGTAAGCCACATTGAGCCTGCAAATAGGTGCAGGTCTTTTTCTGCCGTCATCTACTATATGTCAGATGTTTGAGTAATTCGAGAGCAATGGAAGATGCTCTTGTTTTTAGGACTGTACAGTGCCCATGATAACTTTGCTGATTTGCTGTAGTTAATAATGTTTAATATTGTTTGAAAAGAAAGACCAGACCTCTAGACTTGATCGGAACTGTGTGTGCAATGTATTTGTTGTCCTCTAATGATATTGTGAAATGCTAGTGGTGCCCTTATTTTATTTATGTATTTATGACATTTGTATCCCAAACAAGTTTGAGTACAATGTGGCTCACATTAAAAGTAGAACATTTTTTTTTTTGTTACATTTGTACCCAGCGCTTTTCCCACTCATGGCAGATAACAAATCCAAGTTGCATTAGTTATAAAGACAAAAGCTTATTTGAATACAATGTAACAACAATTATAAAATGCAAAAATCGACAAGAATAGTACATCTTAAAGACTGAATAGTAAATTAGTTGCTTTCATCAATGAGAGATGATCTTAAAGCCATACACTACTATTACTTACTACTACTTAGCACTTCTAAAGCGCTACTAGGGTTACGCAGCGCTGTACAGTTTAACAAAGAAGGACAGTCCCTGCTCAAAGGAGCTTACAATCTAATGGACAAAATGTGCAGTCAATCAAATTGGGGCAGTCTAGATTTCCTGAATAGAGGTATGGTGGTTAGGTGCCGAAGGCGACATTGAAGAGGTGGGCTTTGAGCAAGGCTTTGAAGATGGGCAGGGAAGGGGGCCTGGCTTATGGGCTCAGGGAGTTTATTCCAAGCATAGGGAGAGGCGAGGCAGAAAGGGCGGAGCCTGGAGTTGGCGGTGGTGGAGAAGGGTACAGAGAGGAGGGATTTGTCCTGTGAGCGGAGGTTTCGGGTAGTAGCGTAAGGGGAGATGAGGGTAGAGAGGTAAGGAGGGGCTGCAGATTGAGTGCATTTGTAGGTTAGTAGGAGAAGCTTGAACTGTATGCGGTACCTGATCGGAAGCCAGTGAAGTGACTCTTTTGATAAGGTGATTTATGTGCCTCAGTACTTTCATATGGAACAGTACTCAGGATCACATCAGAATCGTTAAATTGGGAAGTGTTTGACTATGCACAGAAACGTATAGGGTCATCTAAACCCAGTGCGTTTTTTTTTCTAGCAAAAAGGGTGCCGGTACTCAAATGCTAGGCTACCCTTCAGGGGTGGGGTGATCACTGAGGGACTCACCCCACAATAGCCAGCCCCCCTGCAACCAGTCACAGAATCTATGACAAGGCAGAATTGGTGTGTAGAGCCTGAGCTCTTTCATTAAAACTTGGGGTCCGTGGGTCAATTTTAGCAGACAATGGAAAAAGGTGCCGGTACTCAGTACCCCCAAGTATCCCCTCAAAAAAGCCCTGTCTAAACCATTCACAGTTGATCATGTGCTATTGAATGGGAGGGCAGTTGGGATAATGGAAGTTATGGACAAATTGAGGGTTTTAATATTTATGGCAGCTCAATTAACAATTGGAGCTAGCTGGCAGAACCCCGATCCACTAACACTGGAAGCCATAGAGGTCAAGTTGAGCAATATTTGTGAAGAATGTAGGTTGACGGCTTTGCAGCTACAAAGTTGAAGCAATTTCAGGAAATGTGGGGGTCAATTTCTACAGTTGGGGTTGTAGGGGACAGGGAGGGGGAGGAAGGTGAGAAGGAGGGGATTACTAGGGTTGAGGGTTGGTTGCTGGCTTACTCTTGATATTTTTGGGCTTTTCTTCCTCGTCGTTGAGATGTTATTTTCATGGTTAATGAGATGACTTATAGAAAATTGTATCAAGAGGTATTTGTCTTGAAACGTTTTCAATATAGATACAGGGAGCAAGGACAGGAATTTCAGGCAAATCAGAGTCATAATTACAGTTGTAAAGGGTATAGGGGATGATGTATCTTTTGTAAGTGCGAATGAGTATGAAGTGGACACCAACCTTAGGAACACACAAGACCTGATCTTGTGTTTATCATAAAGGGCTTTCATTTTCTCTCTAGAAAAAAGAACCCAAGTGATCAGAGTTTGAATTATTTAAGGCCACCTGTCCTAGGGCAAACGGGTTGCTTGTACTAATGTAGGAAATCATGGAAGATCAATAGAGGAATCATTATCAGTGCGATGCCCTTGCACAGCCGCCTGAGCTGCAGAGATACCACTTAATCCAGCAGTAAGAGTGGCACCATGAGCTCATTTTAATGGGTGTCAGCAAGATTGATTGGTTGGGGTCAAAGGTTACAAAAGCAAATTGCGGCCCAGACCACTAATGCACTTGTAACTCCTTGAAACACTTTAATGCAAGTTAAACAGAAAAAGTCCCCCTAAACCACACTGAATGGCTGCAGAACATTTGCAAGGCTGGTCTTCCTGCACCGCTCTCTGCAACTGTATCAGCTCTGGGGGAAACCAATGCCTTTGTGAAACTGTGCTGCCTTTTTAAAAGGACCAGCAACAAAATGATACCTTCAAGATTACACTGTCACAAATGCCTCACAAGCTGTATCAGAGTTTGCCAAAATAAAAAGTACAAAATTTGATAAAAGGAATATTTTGATCCTGTCTAATGAATGTCATCACATTTGTGTCACACTACAGTTAAGGATAATTATTAATATGGTCCCGTGGCTGGAAGCCAAGCCCTGAGTTCCTTCCAAAACCCTGTGTTACGGTGTCTAAATCCAGCCACCAGGTGTTACCTTTAGTAATTACCACATCTTCCTATGTAAGTGCATATAGTTAAGTACATAAGAATAGCCATACTGGGTCAGACGCAAGGTCCATCAAGCCCAGCATCCTGTTTTCAACAGTGACCAATCCAGGTCACAAATACCTGGCAAGATCCCCAAAAGTAGCAAGATTCCACATTGCAAACCCTCAGGAATAAGTAGGGTTTTTGTCAGATCTACCTTGATAGTGGTTTATGGATAGTTTGGCACCCTGACATAATAGCCCTTGACAAAATGGTCCCTCCCACAAAATGACCCTTGACAAAATAGCCCCCTAGAAAAAAATGCAGTGCCATATTCTGGGCAGCCTGGTCGGGCCCTTTTGTCGGGGGAGGGGGCTAACTTGTCAAGGGCTATATTGTGGGCAGGCCGTTTTGACAGTGGCTGTTAGGTCAGGGGCTATTATGTCGGGAGCTTTTTTTGGCTGGAGCTTTTTTGTCGGGGCTATTTTGACTGGGTACCGGACAGTCCCTCCAGGATCTTGTCTAAACCTTTTTCTAACCCGGCTTTGACCACATCCGCTGGCAACAATTTCCAGAGCTTAATTATGTGTTGAGTGAGAAAATATTTCTCCTATTTGTTTTAAATGCACTATTTCATAACTTTGTAACAACAGGCGCTTCTGCAGAAACCCCTGCCTCAGTCAGCCTAACCTGGGAACTGGACACCCAGCATATGACAGGGTGCAGCACTGCATGCTACTGAGCCACCGGGCCAGCTGCCATTACCCTTTTCAGCCATTAGGTGGCCCACGAGAAATGAAAATCTCACAATGATCCCCACTGGATGGGTCCTTGGGCCACTAACGGGTCCTTTTACTAAGGTGTGCTGAAAAATGGCTCTAAACACATCTTTAGATCGAAGTAAACGCTAGTGGTAAAAACCTCACCAGTTCATCAACTTCTCTCCCAGTCCCACAAATGCAGTGTTCGTATTTCTGAAGTACCCGTGTACCCTACACACCCCATTTAAATCTTTAATTTTACAGTTCATGTAGAGGGTCTTTTACTAAGCCGTGGTAGGATTTTTAGCTCGCGGTAGAAATAATCTACCGGTAATTCCAAGACGCCCATAGGAATATAATGGCGTTTACAGCCAGCTGATTTCTACCGTGAGCTAAAAATTGTACCTAAAGGAAAAGCCCATAGACCGTTATTAAATGGACTTGGGGAAAATCCACTATTTCTAAGGTAAGCAGTATAAAATGTTTTGTACATTTTTGGGAACTTGCCGGGTATCTGTGACCTGGATTGCCCACTGTTGGAAATAGGATGCTGGGCTCGATGGACCTTTGCTCTTTCCCAGTATGGCAATACTTACGTACGTATGTACTTATGTTATAATGCCTTTGTATCGCTCCATGGTGCGACCGCACCTCGAATATTGTGTTCAATTCTGGTTGCCGAATCTCAAAAAAGATATAGTGGAATTAGAAAAGGTGCAGAGAAGGCGATGAAAATGATAAAGGGGTTGGGACGACTTCCCTATGAGGAAAGGCTAAAGCGGCTAGGGCTCTTCAGCTTGGAGAAAAGGCGGCTGAGAGGAGATATGATAGAGGTCTATAAATAATGAGTGGAGTGGAACGGGTAGATGTGAAGTGTCTGTTTACGCTTTCCAAAAATACTAGGACTAGGGGGCATGCGATGAAGCTACAAAGTAGTAAATTTAAAACGAATTGGAGAAAAATTTTCTTCACTCAACGTGTAATTAAACTCTGGAATTTGTTGCCAGAGAATGTGGTAAAGGCGGTTAGCTTAGCGGAGTTTAAAAAAAGGTTTGGACGGCTTCCTAAAGGAAAAGTCCATAGACCATTATTAAGTGGACTTGGAGAAAATCCACTATTTCTGGGATAAGCAGTATAAAATGTTTTGTACATTTTTGGGATCTTGCCGGGTATTTGTGACCTGGATTGGCCACTGTTGGAAACAGGATGCTGGGCTCGATGGACCTTTGGTCTTTCCCTGTATGGCAATACTTATGTACTTATGTACCACGGCTTGGTTAAAGACTCCCCTTAATCTTTCGATAAATATGTTTCTTTTTATGAATGGGAAAGCAAAAAAAACAAAAACAGAAAAAAAATAGACAGGACTATTGTCAGTAAGTGCCCAGTGGTGAAAAAAGATGGAGCCTAAAATGAATACAGCGGTGTTGTGTACCTTCAGGGAATCCCAAAGAAAGGCCCTGGGATGAAACAGCTGAATCCTTGCACCAAAGAGGGAAAAATGTGGTGATGTCATAACGACACTAAATCAATTAGTGGCCAGCACTGCTGGTCTCTTCACCAGCAAGTTGTGTGGTCTCCCTGCTCTAATGAAAGAGACATACAAGCAGGCCCATCAGCTGTGACCTCCTCATACTTCACACTGGCCACACACGCCACAGTGATACCAAGAATGATTTGAGGCTTCAGAGAACATTACTTATTGTAAGATAGTGGGCTAATGAAAAACCAACAAAACTCAGTAAGTCTGAAATAATGGGCATGTGGTTTTTCCTTTCCTCTTCCTCCATCATGTTGAAATTATTGGATCTGGACACACAGAAGTAAAGCTCTCAGTTAATTAATTTTGAAGTTGTGGGGAATCTTTTTTTTTTTTTTTTTCCTTTGGCTGAGGGAAGCATAGCAGGTTCCCCTTTCCCATCATAGTGACCCAGGGTCTACTACTACTACTATTTAGCATTTCTATAGCGCTACAAGGCGTACGCAGCGCTGCACAAACATAGAAGAAAGACAGTCCCTGCTCAAAGAGCTTACAATCTAATAGACAAAAAATAAAGTAAGCAAATCAAATCAATTAATGTGTATAGGAAGGAGGAGAGGAGGGTAGGTGGAGGCGAGTGGTTACAAGTGGTTACGAATCTTGCATGAAATCTTGTCACTCTTTATGATTCCAGAATCTTGCTATTCTTTGGGGTTCTACATGGAATGTTGATACTCCTTGAGATTACTACTACTACTACTACGCATGTTTATAGCGCTACAAGGCGTACGCAGCGCTGCACAAACATAGAAGAAAGACAGTCCCTGCTCAAAGAGCTTACAATCTAATAGACAAAAAAAAAAGTAAGCAAATCAAATCAATTAATGTGTACAGGAAGGAGGAGAGGAGGGTAGGTGGAGGTGAGTGGTTACAAGTGGTTACGAGTCAAAAGCAATGTTAAAGAGGTGGGCTTTCAGTCTAGATTTAAAGGTGGCCAAGGAAGGGGCAAGACGTAGGGGCTCAGGAAGTTTATTCCAGACGTAGGGTGCAGCGAGTCAGAAGGCGCGAAGTCTGGAGTTGGCAGTAGTGGAGAAGGGAACAGATAAGAAGGATTTATCCACGGAGCGGAGTGCACGGGAAGGGGTGTAGGGAAGGACGAGTGTGGAGAGATACTGGGGAGCAGCAGAGTGAGTACGTTTATAGGTTAGTAGAAGAAGTTTGAACAGGATACGAAAACGGATAGGGAGCCAGTGAAGCGACTTGAAGAGAGGGGTAGTATGAGTAAAGCGACCCTGGCGGAAGACGCACTGGAAGGGCTCTGGGACGTTAAAGGGAACCTGCTCTTCACACTGTGTTTTCCATTTGATGCCCAAAATGTTAGACGTTTAACAGGAAAATGTTTATGATTTGAACGTTAGAGCCATCTGATCGGTTGATGGGACTTTAACAATATACTCTGTCCTTGCAGGTTTGAAAATCTACACGTGCGTCTAATTTATCCAAAGTTATTGGGGCGAAGGTTTGGATGAGGGTGCAGTGGAAAGAATGATAACATTTCCCTGTGAGCATCCACTTGGTAAAGGGGAATGGGATTTGATATATCTCCTTTCTGTGGTTACAATCAAAGCGGTTTACCTATTATATACAGGTACTTATTATGTACCCAGGGGAATGGAGGGTTAATTACCTGCCCAGAGTCATCAGGAGCTGTTTTGTTCACACTGCCTCTAAAAACACCACATTGGAAAAACACATCTTCATTAAAGTCTTTAAGGTAAGTACCTTCCTCTTGTTACAGGTCCAGCCTCCCTGGCTCCTCCTTTGGGGTTCATGCCCCAGGGTTCTCAGCCCACTGTGGCTAATCTCTCATTCAGCTTTCCTGGCTCCTCCTTTGGGGTCCATGCCCCAGGGTTCTCAGCCCACTGTGGCTAATCTCTCATTCAGCTTTCCTGGCTCCTCCTTTGGGGTCCATGCCCCAGGGTTCTCAGCCCACTGTGGCTAATCTCTCATTCAGCTTTCCTGGCTCCTCCTTTGGGGTCCATGCCCCAGGGTTCTCAGCCCACTGTGGCTAATCTCTCATTCAGCTTTCCTGGCTCCTCCTTTGGGGTTCATGCCCCAGGGTTCTCAGCCCACTGTGGCTAATCTCTCATTCAGCTTTCCTGGCTCCTCCTTTGGGGTCCATGCCCCAGGGTTCTCAGCCCACTGTGGCTAATCTCTCATTCAGCTTTCCTGGCTCCTCCTTTGGGGTCCATGCCCCAGGGTTCTCAGCCCACTGTGGCTAATCTCTCATTCAGCTTTCCTGGCTCCTCCTTTGGGGTTCATGCCCCAGGGTTCTCAGCCCACTGTGGCTAATCTCTCATTCAGCTTTCCTGGCTCCTCCTTTGGGGTCCATGCCCCAGGGTTCTCAGCCCACTGTGGCTAATCTCTCATTCAGCTTTCCTGGCTCCTCCTTTGGGGTCCATGCCCAGGGTTCTCAGCCCACTGTGGCTAATCTCTCATTCAGCTTTCCTGGCTCCTCCTTTGGGGTCCATGCCCCAGGGTTCTCAGCCCACTGTGGCTAATCTCTCATTCAGCTTTCCTGGCTCCTCCTTTGGGGTCCATGCCCCAGGGTTCTCAGCCCACTGTGGCTAATCTCTCATTCAGCTTCCTGGCTCCTCCTTTGGGGTTCATGCCCCAGGGTTCTCAGCCCACTGTGGCTAATCTCTCATTCAGCTTTCCTGGCTCCTCCTTTGGGGTTCATGCCCCAGGGTTCTCAGCCCACTGTGGCTAATCTCTCATTCAGCTTTCCTGGCTCCTCCTTTGGGGTTCATGCCCCAGGGTTCTCAGCCCACTCTGGCCAGCCTTTCAGATTACCAGTACAATTGCATCCTTCTTCTTTTGGGGCCCTCCCCCTCCCTTCTGACTTCTTCCTTCAGTTCTAGGGAGTGCTTTTATGGGGCTTCTAATACCTGACCTCACCCTTTCTGGGCCCCTCCTCCTAATTCCAGATAGGTCCAGAAGTTTCCTAGCTGGGGCTTTATTCTTAAAAGGGAAATACCTATTCCACTCTTCGACGGGCCCGCCTACTCTTAACCTAAAAAGGACAATACCACTTCCTACAGCCTTCTGGGTTTAGACTGTCATATATGAAGCAGAGCTCCCTCTAGTGGCCCCTCCACAGCTAACCAGGCCCTTTAATGTGAAAGCTCCCCCTAGTGGCCTCTCTACAGCAAGGTATGCCCTCTCCTTGCCATAGTGTGCTTTTGAAAATTCTGCCGTGTGCCTGTAAATTAACCCTGGTACAGAGCATAATTTCCAAGGAGTGAAGTCTCAAAGTGGAGGTATGGTGCCTGCTCCCCTTCACCTTTAGGGAAAAAGACATTACAGGTGCCTCTGCCCCCTGTAGGCAAACCTAAAACCCTTTCCTCCAATCCTTACCCCAAGTGCACAAAACGTGAACCCCTTTAATGGCCAATCATTCTTATATATCTTCTTGCTCTATTTTTACGAACACATCAGCAGTTCTTTGCATTCTTTGACGCTTTCCCAATGACCTCCATGGCAAGCTGATGTTATCTGTTTAGATGTTCCAAGAAATGAAATGTGCGTTAACCCACAGGCACAGCGGGTACTTCCTGTGAATGAACAACTGCAAGGTGGAGCTGAGTATGATTCAATTATTCTGCAGACATTTTCTCCCTCAAGACGGCGGCAGCCCCCTAGCAAGAGCATTAAGCAAGGGAGATGGATTGGAAGGGCTGCATTTCCTCCATCTGCCATTACATAGGGACTTATTTCAGCTTCCCACAATACATTAACAACAGACTGATTTTAAAGCACGGGGTTTTATGTCTGGCTTGGAGTATGGCAAAGTGCAGTTTCTGAAGTCCGCTCTGGTAAATTAACAAATTAAGAAAGAGGTTGTTATAGCTAACCAGTGCTCCTCTGGCCATTGGGTTATTATTAGTGAATGACCACAAAGAGAACTTCCACAAGCTCGCGGTACACTTCTCTGACACTAATATTCTTATTATTAGGCTGTACCGGAGACTGTGCATTGTAACAGGAATCTGAACGAACGCCATCACATGTCCAGATGTGGTTTATTACACAGTGTCTGGAAAAAAAGTGAGCCCTCTAAACTTTTTGCAATAACAACCTCGAACCTGCACCAAATTAATAAAAACTTTACGTGCACAAAAACCCCAAATTCTATATATGGCGCCTTAAGTTGTACGCACTAAATTTGGCTGCACAGCCAAATTACGCACACACCTTAATTGATTAACAAGCTAATCAGTGCCAATAATTGGATGTTAACAGGCAATTAGCAACGCTAATTGGCTTTAACTAGAATTTATACGCACAACTTTTTAGGCATATTCTATAATGTGGTGCGCGTAAATTCTAATGTGCACAGTCAAAAAGGGGGCGTGGTCATGGGCGTGGAATGGGCGGGTTGTGGGCATTTCAAAAAACAATGCGCACTATTATAGAATACACCCGATCTGCACTTAACTTAGGCGCAGGTAATTAAGCATGATTTTAGGTGACCTAAATGGGTTGGCCTAAATTTTAGGTGCTAGAATGGCACGTGAGCGTATTCTATAAAATGTGCCTAACTTTAGGCATACTTTAGAGAATCACGCTAACCGCATGGTTTTACAGCGCTGATTTTTAAGGAACCATATATAGAATTTTCCCCAAAGTGACAACAACTTGTGTCACCGACGTTAAATTACATAGAAATCCCTTGTCCTGTTTAACCTCCCCCCCCCCTTTAATAAGGCCGCATTAGTGACTGACAGTGCAGTAATGTTGACACAGCCCATTCAAAGTGAACGACCTGTGTTGGCATAGCTAGCGCGGCTTTGTAAAAGGGGGGGGGGGGGGGAAGGGAGTAAGAGATTTTTAATTTTTACAAACTGCTGTTACAAATCTCAGTTTCCGACATGACTAAATGACATCGTCCGTGCTGTCATTGCACATTGATAAACAACCAAAATGTTGTCAAAAGATCAAATCTGAATTAAAATACTCAAGAGTTGAAAAAGATCAGATTTAAACATTCAGACTGCTCAGGTTGACATCAACTGTTTTAGAAACTCTAAATTTTGGGTGGTGTTATTTAAAATTTGACACCTTACTAAAGTGAAGGTGGATTTCTAGGAAATCACACAACATTGTTTGAAATAGATGTCACTTTGTTTAATTAATTTGGTGCAAGTTTGCGGTTGTTATTGCAAAATGTTTAGGGAGCTCACTTTTTTCCAGACACAGTTGTTGGGCAGACTGGATGGACTGTACAGGTCTTTTTCTGCCGTCACCTACTATGTTACTATCATGCTTATTTTCGAAAGAGAAGGACGCCCATCTTTCGACACAAATTGGGAGATGGGCGTCCTTCTCGCAAGGTCGTCCAAATCGGCATAATCGAAAGCCGATTTTTTTTTACACCCTCGACTGTTTTCCGTCGTGGGGACGACCAAAGTTCACGGGGGCGTGTCGGCAGGGTTGCGAAGGCGGGACTGGGACGTGATTAGGAGTTGGTCGTCCTCGGCTGATAATAGGAAAAAGAAGGGCGTCCCTGATGAGCACTTGGCCGACTTTACTTGGTCCATTTTTTTTCACGACCAATCCTCAAAAAGGTGCCCGAACTGACCAGATGACCACCGGAGGGAATTGGGGATGACCTCCCCTTACTCCCCCAGTGGTCACTAACCCCCTCCCACCATAAAAAACAAGTTTAAAAATACTTTTTTGCCAGCCTCTATGCCAGCCTCAAATGCCATACTCAGGTCCATCGCAGCAGTATACAGGTCCCTGGAGCAGATGTAGTGGGTGCAGTGTATTTCAGGCAGGCGGACCTGGGTAGGGAGGGAGTGGGGGGCTCAGCACCCAAGGTAAGGGAGCTATGCACCTGGGAGCAATTTGTGAAGTCCACTGCAGTGCCCCCTGGGGTGCCCAGTTGGTGTCCTGGCATGTGAGGGGGACCAGTGCACTACAAATGCTGACTCCTCCCACGACCAAAGGGCTTGGATTTGGACGTTTTTTAAGCTAGACGTCTTTGGTTTCCATTATCGCCGAAAACCGAGGATGACCATCTCTAAGGTCGACTTAAATGTCAAGATTTGGGCGTCCCTGACTGTATTATCGAAACGAAAGATGGACGTCCATCTTGTTTCGATAATACGCGTTGCCTCGCCCCTTCGTGGCACCGTCCTTAGAGTTGGGCGCCCTTAGAGATGGTCGTCCCCGTTTGAAAATGCCCCTCCACGTTACAGTGTATTTAAGGCAGGAAAAGGCAGAATATCAAACACATATGCATAAATATATAAAAATCATGCTCCGTCTCTGGCAATATTCAAATCTAGCCTGAAAGCCCAGCTTTTGGAGGCTTAACCCCTTATTCACCTGTTTAACATGCATGTTGGTTTAACCATTCCCTTAAGTGGAGGCTGCCCCCTCTTTAATTGTCTTTTAAGATGAGATCAGATGAGATGGTGTGGCTAGTTCATTTCTCACTGCTTGATTAAAATGTTTCCTTTTTTTACCTTCATACAATAGCTTTTCCTGTCTCTAAATGATTCTTGGACGTTTGCACTGTAGAAATACTCTGGGAAATGGCAATGAGAAAAATGTGCTTTTAAAGCTGTTTTGAATTTGTCCTGCTTGTCTGTCTCGGATAGATCGTAAGCTCTGTCGAGCAGGAGCTGCCCCTTATGCGTTTGTGTACAGTGCTGAGTATGTCTAGTGGCACTATAGAAGCAGTAAGTAGAAGCAGAAATGGTATTAGCTCCAGATTTTAAATTGCATGATCCATTTTGAATGTTGTCAGACCTGTCCTGGGAGTTTTCTGTTTAACAGGCCGTAACTAAATAGATAAATTATGCAGTGGAGTTCATTTTCATATTCGGACTTGTTTTTAGTGTTTTAATGTTTTCTTTTGTTTTAATGTTATTGCCTTGAATTATGTAAACCACTTTGACTTTCCAAGTTTTGTAACAATGATTTAGATAATTGTGATGTAACCCGGCCACAATTATACGCATAGGTTTGGACTGTTTAGGGATTTAAACAGCCTGATATTATCTGAATAATTAGAAAAGTCTATGAATTATGCAGTGGCCCTTTGAATACTGGATCTTCTGTTTTTCCAGGTCAGGCAGCCCCAGGCCTGGGTTTACCCCTAATGCAAGCACTAATGTGTATCTCATTTTGCAATTAGAAGCAAGACCAACACTGCTGATGCTGAACCTTCAGACTTGTGATCTCCCCCATTACATTTCAGTCTCCTAGCCCCCCCCCCCAACAATATTTTAATAATTCTACTCAACAATCGTGATCACCCCACTATCATCCCTTTGACATTGATACTAAGGTGCGCTCACGTTTTTAGCGCACGCTAAAATTGTGGGCACGCTAAACATTAGAGACGCCCATAGGAATGCATTGGCGCCTCTAACGTTTAGCACGCCTACAATTTTAGCGCGTGCCAAAAACATGAGCGCGCCTTAGTAAAAGATCCTCTTAATTGGACATCAAGCATTTAACTCTTAAACAGTTAAAAACACAGGTTGATGGTTCTATGAGTTTCTGTAGATATCGGAGTCGATTTTGCTTTGATAGTAGCAGCTCTTTGCTGCTCCCACAGAAGGTGCTACCCTAGGCATCCACTTATCTTGCATAATGGTTAAGCCAGCCCTTTTTAGAACCATGAGCCTGTCCAGGCTAGAAGGCTAAGTTCTGGCAAGTATTGGTCTTGCAATCCAGAGGTGGCTGGTTCCAATCCCACTGTTGCTCCTTGTGATCTTGGGCAAGTTACTTAACCCTCCATTGCCTCAGGTACAAACTTAGATTGTGAGCCCTCCTGGGACAGAGAAATATCCAGTGTACCTGAATGTAACTTACCTTGAGCTACTACTGAAAAAGGTGTGAGCAAAATCTAAATTAATAAATATATGGAATGTTGCTACTATTGAAGATTCTACATGGAATGTTGCCACTTTTTGAGATTCTGGAATGTTGCTACTATTTGAGATTCTAGATGGACTGTTGCTAGTGGAGGAGTGGCCTAGTGGTTACAGCACCAGTCTTGCAATCCAGAAGGTGGCCAATTCAAATTCCACTGCTGCTCCTTGTGACCTTGGGCAAGTCACTTAACCCTCCATTGCCTCGGGTACAAACTTAGATTGTGAGCCCTCCTGGGACAGAGAAATATCCAGAGTACCTGAATGTAACTCACCTTGAACTACTACTGAAAAAGGTGTGAGCAAAATCTAAATAATATTGATGTCATCATTGTGCTGCTGTTCCATCAAACCCCAGACAATTAAAACTCCATTGTTGTCTCTCTTGGCTAATATGTAAAGCATTCTTATACTTCATCTGTCTTGGGGAAGAGACACGATGACATCTGGCAGCTTCCACATTCTCTTACCATCGTCTTTCTATCAATCTTACAAATACATTCTTTAATGAGGAAGAAAAGTTCATTGTCATTCTGAATATGAGTATGGAACGCACTACCTACAGACCTGAAAACAATCAACGGAATAACTATCTTTCGCAAATCTCTGAAGACATACTTCTTCAACAAAGCCTACACGAGAACCGATAACCCTCACTAATTCACCTCACAACCCACTCAGTTATGAAAATCCACCTCTATAACTACCCTAATCACTCCCTTCCTTCTTCTTTCTTCCCTACTTAATCTCTGCACAATACTAACTGTATCTGATATCTTGGAACGACATTGTTAACAAAACTCTGTAAGCCACGTTGAGCTGCAAATAGGTGGGAAAATGTGGGATACAAATGCAATAAACAAATAAAGAAATAAATCCTAAGACAAGAGGCAGAAAACATTTTCTTTTTTTTAACATGGTGGCTTTTCGCAACAATTTTAACAAGTAGGCAAAGATCCCTCAAGCTGAGAGAAGATCTCAGGGAAAATGTGAAGCTGGTATGTTGGTTGAGTCCAACCAGAAAAAAGTTTTGTTGAAAAAGAATAACGAGTCTACTTGTAATTGTGCTGGATACATAGGTCAGTGTAAAAGCTGATACCTGTGGTCAGTTGGCTTTTGGAGTCTTCTTTCAGCCTAGAATGTAAACACAACAGGATTTTCCGGGCAGTACAGGCTCCCGAGAAGCTGCTGGCAAGGCACTAAGACCACAGTGACCCATGAGCATGCTTTAGTGGGTTAGGGTGGATTCTGCACATTCCACATTCGCCATTCAAGCCCATGTGGTCTGCCGTCAGCAATGTTTAAGGAACAAGTATCTCTTTAAAACCTCTGTGTCATGGCGCTAGGCTATTTCAACCTCATCGCATTTACTCTGGGTAATTATTGAAACCTGACCTGAGCTTTGCTAGTGTGGGCTGGAAATCCAAGCGAAAGAGTGATTATTTTAGAAGTGCTATTTGTGTTTTACATAGAAAAATGTAGGCAGATAAAGACCATGTGGCCTATCCAGTTTGCCCATCCATGTCACCTACTCTCCCTATCACTCCCGTAGAGATTCTATGTATTTGTCGTAGGCTTTCTTGAATCCAGACACTGTTTTCATCTCCATCGCTTCCTCTGGGAGGCCATTCCACAAATTCACCATCCTGAGTCTAACTCTTTCACCTTCATCCTATGCCCCCTCGTTCCAGTGCTTCCTTTCAATTGAAAGAGATTCGCCTCCTGTGCATTTATTCTGTGTAGGGATTGAAACGTCTCTGTTATACATAGGCGGTCGGTGGCCCAACTGTTTGGGGAGGCTAAAGGGGGCGGGGTTAGGGGTGGGGCCAGGGGTGGAGCTTAAATCCATAATTGTCTGATAACACACAGAAAAAATAAATAAAAATAAAAGTCACAATTAATACCTTTTATTAAATTTAGATATTAGGTATGTATCATATGTCAAAGAATAAAGTGGTTGCTCAAAGCATATTCTAACCACAATCGCTCAACTGCAAAACACTATGCACAACTTTGTCCAAAAACACACTCAGAACCTTACTGTACCATAAATATTACACTGGGCAGACCTAATACACCAATATACCACCCATATGGAAAATGCAGACTGTCAACAATATGAAACAAGGGATCATATCATCACAATTCTCATGTAGAGTCACAAAACACCCTAATTCATGTTTAATGTGGGATTAAATGCCATAAATAAGTAAATAAATATAAACTTTTAATGTTGAGCACCTGTCTCAAAGTGGACATATTCCAAACACTATAATGAAAATAAAATGATCTTTTCTATCTTTGTTGGCTGGTGACTTTTTCTGATCATGCTGGCCCAGTATCCGATTCTGCTGCTATCTGTCCTCAGTGCAGGTCAGGAAGTCATCCTCATTAAATATCTCCCTGGCAACCCAGGCACCTCCAGCCAATCCCCCCTGCTGTCTCAGCAGTAAAGTAAACAAATTAAACCATAAACCAATTTGTACAACTGGTTACACAAGGCTAGAGGGCTTTCACTGCAGCTCCTGCTGTGAGGATGGAGGTAAATCAACAATTTAAACCCCTCAGAGCACAGCAGGGGAGGCTTAGCCTCTCCAAGCCTCCTATACTGGGCGCCTATGCTGTCATATCTCCACTCTCTTGCCTTTCTTCCAAAGTAGACATATTGAGATCTTTAGTCTTTCCCCATATACTTTCCCTAGGATTATATATATGGCGCACATACCTAAATTAGCTAATAGTCCTTAAAAATCAATAATAGCACTTCATTTGGCATTAATTTGGATTTGCACATGTGTCTTCCTGTGCAGTATAATGCCTCACATCTAAATCCTCTAGCGTGTAACTGAAAATGAGGAGTGGCCAGGGGAGGCACATAGGTGTTCCAGAAAGTTGTGTTCGGTTTTATAGAATAATGCCATTTTTGCCCTGAAATACTATGAGTTCTGTGCCAGTATTTAAACTAGGTTTCAGCTGGCATACATTCCAGCGAATTAGAAAAGGTGCAGAGGAGGGCGACGAAAACGATAAAAGGGGTGGGATGACTTCCCTATGAGGAAAGGCTGAAATGGCTTGGGCTTTTCAGTTTGGAGAAAAGATGGCTGAGGGGGAGATATGATGGAGGTCTATAAAATAATGAGTGGAGTGGAACGGGTAGACGTGAATCGTTTGTTTAGTCTTTCCAATCAGAGAAAATATTTCTTCACTCAACGTGTAATTAAACTCTGGAATTCATTGCCAGAGAATGTGATAAAAGCAGTTAGCTTAGCAGGGTTTAAAAAAAAGGTTTGGATAGCTTCCTAAAAGAAATGTCCATAAGCCATTATTAAAATGGACATGGGAAAATCCACTGCTTATTTCTGGGATAAGCAGCATAAAATGTATTGTACTGTTTTGGGATCTTGCCAGATACTTGTGATCTGGAATGGCCACTGTTGGAAACAGGATGCTGGGCTTGATGGACCTTTGGTCTGTCCCAAATATGGCAATACTTATGTACTTGGGATTTTGAATGAAATCTTGCTATTCTTTGGGGTTCTACATGGAATGTTGCTACACTTTGAAATTCTGCATGGAATCTTGTTAATCTTTAGAATTCTCGAATCTTGCTACTCTTTGGGGTTCTACATGGAATGCTGCTATTCTTTGTTTTTCTGCCAGGTACTTGTGACCTGGATTGACCACTGTTGGAAACAGGATAATGGGCTTGATGGACCTTTGGTCTGTCCCACTATGGCAACACTTACATAGTTTAGATGCGAGATTTGGCTTTAAATGCTATTCACATTTACAGAATAGCGCTTAGTGCCAATTTTTGAGCCCCCACTTACTGAATCTAGCCCATTCTGACAAAGACCACGGGCATGTTAGTAGCCATCGTGCTTATATCTTTTTGAAGGTGTGGTCTCCAGAGGTCTCACGCTTTTTAGATGTGCATAAACTGGCATTTAGACATTTATGTTGTACTGAGCAGCAGTCCACTGGAGATATTAGAAGAGGTCACCCCTCTCCTCCGAAAGCGAAACTGGGCTTTATAACAGCTTTGGGAAAAAGAAATGTTTATTTTTCTAAAATAGGTACCATAAACATTTGTGAGCTGGCAAATAAACGTTTATGTTGCTATTTCATAGCATAAGTGCATAAGTAATGCCATACTGGGAAAAGACCAAAGGTCCATCGAGCCGAGCATCCTGTCCTCGACAGTGGCCAATCCAGGTCAAGGTCACCTGGCGAGCTACCCAAACGTACAAACATTTTATACATGTCCCCTTTTTGACCTGTTGATTTTTTGATGTTTATGTTTTTAGAATAGATGCTCCTGTCACAAGTAGCTTGAATTTTAGAACAGGCTCTGTGCCGGTAGGTCCTGTTCTAAATTAGTAACGGAACCCGTGGCATCCTGACCTGGACATCCCAGTTCCAATCTAATATCCACTTCCAATGTGAATGAATGAACTCCTCTCACTGTTAGTGTCTCTCATTGCTCTGTCAGCCTCAAGGAAGATGTGGAGGTCTGAAGAGCAAATTAATGGTCAAACTCTACTGGTGGCCACTAGAGGCAGGAGCGAGTAGGTTTTATTCCTGCCTCCATTGCCCCACTGGACCACCTGGGAGGGGGTCTTGACTTGTCAGAGTGGGAGGAAAGGTGTCCAGCCTTGGAAGGGGGGCAGAGCAGGAAGTTCCAGCCTGTGTGTGTGTATGTGTGTGATTTTCTGGCCATGTGGGGGTGGGGGTGAGGATCGGGAGGGGCACAGGGCACTTTTTTCTTTTATGCGGTTGCCAGTCCATATTCAGTGCCAGCACCCATGTAGCTAAGACGGGATATGAATGGCTAAAACTGAAGAACATCGAAATGGCAAGGGAGTGTTTTCTGGGTGGCACTAGGGTGGGCCCAAAAAGTAGATGTTTATGTCTTATTTCAAAATGGGAATGAATGTCTACGTCCACAGAGATGGATGTTGGGTGTTAGACAACAACAACAATAATAATAATAATAATTAAACTACAGAAGGCTGCACTGCTTGGAACTTCCCACATCCTGCGTCGATACCTCTGAATATCCTTCTTTCTTAGGAAGGACTTGATATTTATTTATTTATTTATTGCATTTGTATCCCACATTATTCCACCTCTTTGCAGGCTCAATGTGGCTTACAATTCATCATGGATACTGGAAATAGAAGAGAATATACATTTGCTTTTACAGAGGGGTTTGGGTTACATGGTGGTGAAATACATGATAGTGTTAAAGCAAAAGACATTATAAGACATTTCTGGATATATTAAAGATTATACAATCACATGTGCTGGTCTTTGTGATATATCTTGTCGAAGAGATAGGTTTTCAGTAGTTTACGGAAATAGGTCAGTTCATAGACTATTTTCAGGTTACGTGGCAACACGTTCCAGAGTTGCGTGCTCGTGTAGGAAAAGGTAGATGCGTGCATTAATTTGTATTTCAGACCATTACACTTGGGAGGATGAAGATTAAGGAATGTGCGAGAAGATTTTTTTGCGTTCCTGGGTGGTAATTCTATTAGGTCTGACATGTAGGCTGGGGCGTCTCCATGGATAATTTTATGGACTAGGGTACAAAGTTTGAACGTGATGCGTTCTTTAAGTGGGAGCCAGTGGAGGTTTTCTCATAGGGGTTTCGCGCTTTCGTATTTTGATTTGCCGAAAATTAGTCTAGCTGCAGTGTTCTGGGCTGTCTGGAGTTTTTTTGAGTATTTGCTCTTTGCAACCAGCGTAGAGCACCAAACCCAGCCAAGAGCATCAAGCAGGCTGTATAAAACCACAATAATAATAATCATCATTATAGTAACAGAAAATGTGGTGGTCAATGGAGAAGAGCTGTGTCTGTGGGTCTGAAACCCGACCTCTAGATGTCCAATTATGCATTGCCAATAATGAGCTGAACTCTATTAAACAATCTATAAGTATTAATAACATATAGAATGTGATATCAATCTTTTATCTCTTTTTGTTACAATCTTTTTTACTTTTTTCTTCTTTTTTAATCAAAGTGCAGAAAAAGACCTCATCAGTCCTAGCATGACGATATTCTTGTTCAATGTATATAATCGTCTGCTTTCTTAGGACTCCATTATAATCCTTGGTCTTAAAAAACTCCACTTTATTTATTATAATAAAAAAATGTAGTACTCAATCGTGATATTTTTTCTCTCAATCGTAATATTTTCCAAAGAATAATTTTACTTAATGTTACTTAGCTTTTTCTCTGCCCTACGGGGCTCTCCGTTTTGCTATATGTTATATTATATGCTTCAAAAGAACAACAAAGAGAGTCCAATTCTCCCGCAAAAACACACAAAGAAACAACAAGTCAAGCGGAAGATATTCAGAAGGACCAGACTGAAGTCACAGATGTTGACAGTCAAAAACGATGGTTTATTAAGACCCTACATGGTCCGTGTTTCGGCCAAGAGGCCTTCTTCAGGGGTCTGGCATGTGAAACATAAACCTAGTTCTTCCCTGTTCCCTTCCAGGTAGGCTTTTCACATGCCAGACCCCTGAAGAAGGCCTCTTGGCCGAAACACGGACCGTGTAGGGTCTTAATAAACCATCGTTTTTGACTGTCAACATCTGTGACTTCAGTCTGGTCCTTCTGAATATTATATGCTTCATCAGGGGGCCAAGTAACGAATGGCAAATCACGGTGTCTGTTAAAACTAACGAAGATCACAAGCATCGCCCCGTCTCCAAAACCTTTTTTTTTCTCCCTGCGCCTCCACCAATTATGCATTGCAACAGGTATGATCTTAGAGGGATGACGGTGGCTTGGTCAAGATTGTTGAGTTTAATTATCAAAATCTTGGGGGAACCTCCCTGCTCCCCCCCCCCCCCACAAACCTATGTCCGAGCAACTTGACCAGATCCATAAGACAGCAATAAGAGAGTGCACAGCAGGCGGCTAGTTAAAACGACCTCCTTCCCTGAGATGCTTTACTCCAGCACTTTCCCCGCCAGCTCAGCCTCAGTGCTTAATAGCGCATCAGTTACCACCACCGCGTGGGGCCAGTCTCACGGTACGAGCCTCAAGGTGATGGGATTTTGCAGCTCATATTGTGATACTGTGCACTGGCACTGTAGTGGTTGGAAGAGGATTGTGAGCTGGACGTTTCAGTAAATGAATTCATATGTTCTTCAACCCAAATCGGTGGAGAACCACTTTGGGTTGCCCTGGGATTGGTAACATGGAATGTTGCTACTATTTGAGACTCTGCCAGGTACTTGTGACCTGGCTTGGCGACTGATGGAAACAGGATATTGGGCTAGATGGACCATTGGTCTGACCAAGTATGGCTATGCTTATGTTCTTACGAGAAGAGTAACTGGGTAGAGGGGCTTTATCAGTCATCATTTAGTATGGTATATATATATTTAAAAAAGGCATTAAGATCATGAGGAGTTGTATTTTGCTGTTGCTATGTAGATTTCTTTCAGCTTCCTTTCCCACACACGTCCACCACTTCATTGGTAAATAAGAAAAGCTAAAAACCACTCTGATGGCCATCAGAAAGCCACAATTTCCCGTAGCTCTGTGCATGCTTCCGTTTTTAGGAGCTCAGAGTAGACAGAGAAGCTTTCAGAGACATCTCTCATGCGTGAGGGTTCGTATAACACTGTCTGGCTTTCTTCCCCCTCCCCCCACCAAACTGGAAGTCAGCTTTTTTTTTATTTATTTAGGCTCAACACTTTCCTCTTACTTTTATGGGCCTTCAGCTCAGTCAAAACTACGACTGGGATCCTGATGTCATAAGCCTTCATTTGCAACCACGGAGATATTTTCTCCTATTTTATACCCGCTCTCATCTTATTTTCGCCTTTTCTGGAAACCCTTCTCCTAAGGCTGGGTTCTTTCCCTCCTATTCACATCCTTCTTGTCTATCTCTTCCCCTGCCCTGCTCCTTCTCTCCCTACTCAAGAGGACTTTTGTCTTTTCTCTCCGATATTGCTCTCCAATTTTCTCGCCTCCTTATTTTTGGTGATTTCAATATCCATTTTGATTTCCCCTTACACTCTTTTTCACATGCTCTTTTCTCTGACCTTGGTCTTTCTCAGTACATTACGGCCCCGCCCACTCTGCAGGTCTTATTCTTGACCTAGTGCTCTTACGGTCATCTGAATCTTTTTTCCTTTCTGACTTTCTCCTCTTTCCTCTGCCATGGACCGACCATAGGTTAATCTCTTTCTTGTTAACCTTTTCTTCTCCAGTGCTTCCATCCTCCTCACTAATCCCGCCTCAAGTTCATTCTACGGTCCACTGCGACCCTTCTTTGATTCTCCCTTTATTTGCTGACTTTCCCTCAGATTTTAGCTCTCTCCTACTTGACAACCTGGAACTCCACTCTTCAGTCATCACTTTCTTCCCAGGTTCCCCCTCGTACAATGGTTTCTCATTCCTCTGCTCGTCACAAGCCCTGGTTTAATGGGAATTTCCTTCTCTCTAGAAGACAACTCCACAGAGCAGAACAGCTTTGGAGGAGACTTTGTGACTATTCTTCGCTTCTAGCCTTTTGTGCCCTTCTTTCATGTTACCGCTCTGACATTAAGGGCTGCCTGCAGTCTGTATTACAAGAATCTTATTGCTAAAGCCACCAATTGCCCAAAGAAATTGTTCTCGCTGGTCTTCAAGTTGAGACTTCTGCTCGTCCTCCGGTTCTTTCTGCACATGATTTTGCCTCCTTTTTCTCTTCCAAAATCACCTTCCTCTCTTACTTCTGCCCGTGCAGCTACTGTCCTGTCTCCTCTCTCTCCTTCTGCCCTGCTTGATTCTTCCAAACATGCGGTCCCCATTCCTCCCCTCTCCTCTTCTCCGTTGTCCCACACTGCTTCAGGTTTCCTAGCCCCTTCCTGGTCTCACTCCACCATTCTGTCCCTAATCCAATTTGACAAAATGCTCCAATCGATTAGGAAAACTGCTTGTCTGCTTGACCCAGTCCCGTTGCTCTGGTTGCTCCTTGTTAGCCACGGGCTCAGTCCCTTAGCTTATTCCACCATCACTAGAGGCTTGACGACTGGAGAAGTCTTCACACGGTGGAAAACTGCTTTAATCAGACCTATTTTGAAAAGACCCTCCCTTGATCCCTCTACCTACTGCCCTGTGTCTAACCTTCCATTTCTGAGTAAACTGTTGGAAAAATTTGCTTTCACTCAGTTCTCTCAACATCTTGAGTCCTCAAATATGCTCCATCCTTTCCAGGCTGGTTTTCGGTCAGGTCACTCAACTGAAAGAGTAATTGTTGCTCTTTTGAACAACTGCTACTCTGCTATCAATTGGGGTACAGCTGTTTTCTTGATTAGACTTCTCTTCATCATTCGATCTGGTTAGTCACTCTTTGCTGCTCTCTAGGCTTGCATCTTTATGGTTGTTTGATACTGTGCTTCACTGGTTCTCTTCTTTTCTCACCGACAGGTCATTCAAGGTTGTCCTATCTAATTCTATCTCCCTCCACTCTCTCCTTCTCTGTGGTGTCCCCCAGGGGTCTTATTTATTATTTATTTATTTATTTATTGCACTTGTATCCCACATTTTCCCACCTATTTGCAGGCTCAATGTGGCTTACAAAGACTTGTGATGGCATTGCCATTCCAGGGTAAAAGATACATTTGGTATTACAATGAGATCGAGGTTAACATAGAAGAGCTAAACAGACAGTTATAGAAAGGCGTTATAGTTACGCTATGGGTGTTATAGTTACGCTATGGGTTCTCGTGATAGGCTTTGTTGAAGAGAGAGGTTTTCAGAGATTTGCGAAAGTTGGAGATTTCGTTAATTGTTTTCCTTTCACCACTACTGTTTAATGTCTTTCTCAGTCCCCTGGCCACTCTCATCTAAGAGTTGTTAACTAAATGTTACTTCTATGTGGACAACACTCTTTTGGTCTCTTCCCAAGCCTCTTACAACCCTAATGTCTCTGGACTACAATCCTGCCTTGATAAGGTTGTATGCTGGCTCTCCCATCATCGTTTTCTTCTTAATCAGAAAAAGACTGTCGCTCTCTGGGTTACAGGACACCATGCCTGTCCCCCACTTTCTCCTTCCATCCAAGGTATTCCTATTCAATTGGTCGACTCTTTTAAATATCTTGGGGTCCATCTTGATAGTGCCCTAACCTTTTCTACCCAAATTTCTTCTACTGTTAAGAGCTGCCTTTTCTCTCTCCACCTGATCCGCTCACTCCATCCTTACCTTAGCGATGAGAACTGTGCTACCCTTCTCTACGCCCTGGTTGCATTCAAATTAGATTATTGTAACATTGTCTATGCACGTCTCCCAGCTATTGCTCTTAAGAAATTATACAAACAGTCCAGAATACAGTGCAATGCATCCTTTCTCACACCAGGAGATTTGACCATGTCTCTTCCCTGTTAAAGCAGCATCACTGGTTGCCCATTTCATCTAGAAGAACCCACAGAATTCTCACTATTGCCTTCAAGGCTCTCCAATTAGGCTCCCCCCTTTACCTGTCACTGCCCTTCTAGGGTCCTTCGGTCTGCTTACGACTCTCGTCTATCTGTCCCTTCAGTCTTTTGTGCAAGACTTGACTGTACCCGACATTCTGCCTTTTTTTTTGTCTCACTCTTTCCCTGTGGAACTCTCTCCCCGCAGACTTGAGACTGGAGTTGTCGTACCCTCGCTTTCATAGCCTGTGAGGTGTTTAATAACCCACTTTAGTAGTTAACTCTCCCTGTTTTTCTTGGGCCCTTGTGAGTGTATCTTGGCCTAAGATATATCTGAGCAGTCAGCAACTTTTCCTTTATCTTTGTCTATTTTTTCTTTTTTCTCTTTTCTCCTCTTTCCCCTGATGCAGTTCCTTTCGATTTTCTTTTTTTCAATAGTATTGTACACCGCTTTGATTCCATTAAATGCCTTAATAAACACAAACGTTAGCATAAACATAGACCAGCCATTGCAGCAGTGAGGGCCTTGGTTTGGGGCTTCTTCTGTACCCATGGAATTTTGGGTCTATATATGATCATTAAGTGTCACTGTCGCAATGTTGCCAAACCACTCTGCTGTGCTGTTCACACCCTTCCTACCCAAGGGCTCAGTCATCAACATGGGCTACAATTAAGGCAGGTTATTTTACCACTAACCCTGTGCTGTTTTAGCACAGGTCCCGTGTTATGCAATGAGACTTACTGGTCAATATTCAAAACAATTTAGGGACCTTTTCACAAAGGTGCGTATGGGCCTATGTGCGTCCAGCATTTGCCAAATCAGTATTACCGCCTGGCTACCTCATGCCCTGGGTGGTGATTCTGAAATTAGTGCATGCCAAAAACATGCGGTAAAAATATTTTCAGTTTTCTACCGCAGGGCGCCTACCCGGAGGTAATCGGCAGTTGGCGATTGCTGAATGCTTACCGCCCAGGTAGCCTATGAGACCTTATTGCTAAGTCAATGTGTGGCGGTAAAGTCTCAGGCCAAAAATGGATGCACGCTGGTTTTCATTTTGCCGCACGTCCATTTTACGGCCCGTTAAAATAATCCCTTTTTTTTCCAGATGCTGTACAATAAGGGTTCAGCGCATGCCAAGAACACACCCCCACAGTGTCGCAGGCCAGTATTTGATGCGTCTTTGTATAAGGGCTCCTTAATCAGCCAGAAATGGCCACTGACCAGTTAAATCGCTACTTTGGGGCTATCCGCTCATTTTCAGTGGCACTTAACCAGTCTTCACCGCTGAAAATTAGCAGTTAGCGCTTAAATGAAAACTGTCTATTTTGGGAGCATTCCAGGGGCAGAGTCAGCACTTGGTCAGTTAAGTGCCGATTATTCAGCACATAATCGACCAGGGCAACCACATAAATGGGACTGCATAAAACCCAGTCCCAGGGGTGTGCTGGTAAATTTTTAACAACAGGCTCTTTCTCCGGACGTAGCCAGCTCTGCAATTGGAAGGGCCAGGGGTGGGCGGGGGGGGGGGGGGGGGGGGGGGGGGAGCAACACTTGCCTCTCTCTCCTCCCTCCCTCCCTTCGTGCGGGCACGCTAGGCATACCTTTGCTGGCAGCCAATAAATGGACTGCCACCACTCCCAACGTCTTGCTCTGAGCAGCATGCTGGAACTTCTCTCACATGCTCGAGAAGTCCCAGCCTGCTGCCCAGAGCTGGAAACAAGGAGCGGGGAGAAGCAGTAGTCTATTTACTTGGCTGGCAGGGCTCAGCATCCCCACCAGCGAAGTAAAAGAGAATTCAGCAGGGGGCCCAAGCCCACATTTTGAGAGTCAGTTGTTAAAGTAGCCATGAAGGGCCCTACTTTAACAACCGGCTCCCAAAATTCTTAAAAACTTAACAACCGGCTCTTGCGAGCCTGTGAGAGCCTGCTCCAGCACACCACTGCCCAGTCCTATCTTTATGCGTAACCCATAGCTGGTTAAGTTCTGCATACTGTTTTAACCAGCTATATGTTAGCCAGCTCTGCATAAAGTGGATATTCAGTAACGAAGCCTGGACATGACCGGGCATTGAAAATCTGTGAATAACACCGATGGCGGTCAGCTTAAGATTTACCTCTTAGTTTCTAATAACAAGGGTTAACTATAAAGTAACATGTCTTAATGGTACCCCACATTGATAACCTTGTCCCTTAATTAAAGAAAAACAAAATGACTCTAGAAATCCAAATCACTGCTGTATGTAATAAAAGTGAGCCAAGTATAGAACAATCAAGCCATTGTGACATCACTGATGAGGTTGACTCTTATTGGTGCAAGGAGGCGTTATGACATCACAATATCAGCTCTGGTTACCAGATACTGAAACTCTTCACACTATGGGCAGAGGTTAACAACATGGGCTACTGTTAAGATGGATTATATTAAGATGCGCCAAATCAGCATTACCGCCCGGCTATCGCGTGCCCCGGGTGGTAATTCAGAATTTGGCGTGCGCCAAAAACACGCAGTAGAAAATGTTTTCTATTTTCTACTGCGTGGTGTTTACCCAGCAGTCAATGGCAGTGGACACGTGCTGCATACCTATCAGCCAGGTAGCTCGTGAGACCTTACCACGAAGTCAATGGGTGGCGGTAAGGTCTCAGGCCAAAAATGAACATACACGCCCTGGTTTTTAATTTGCCGTTTGTCCATTTCTGGCCCATTAAAAAAAGAAAGAAATTTGTAGACGAATGCTCTAAATACAAAATATTACCAGTGCATATGTAGAAAGTTGCTTTTAAGGAGATTATAAATAAAGGCCTCATAAGTCCAGGGTACCTACTCTGTGGACACACCTGTAATGGCTTTCATCACGGGCCAACCATCACTTCCGAAAAACCTGCAGAGTGATACAACTTAATTCAGTCTGCAGTAAAAAACAGAGAGTAGTGTGGTAGTAAATCAATTTTAAATTCTCAATATGCACGAATAATTTCTTGAACTAAATAAATATTTAGTATATATTATCGGAAGAATAATAATCAAAAAGCGAAAAAGAAACTATATCCAGGGAATACCATATGAGGAATAGTGAAAACTACAGAAAGTGAAGAAGTACTTAGCTTCAACCATTTAAAAAAAGGCCATTTTTCCATGACATGGTAAAAACTGGCCCGGCGAGCACCCAAAAGACACGCTCAAATTGCCGCAGTTCACTTTTTGCTGCAGCTTAGTAAAAAGGCACCACAGGGAGATAACAGCAGATAAAGACCACAAAACCCACCTAGTTTGATCAAGTTTTCTGTTGAATGACTCTACTTGATGTTTATTTATTTTAAATTTGTTACATTTGTATTTGCAGTCTCAATGTGGCTTACATAGGACCGTTATGGCGTTCGCCAGTTCCGGTATGAACAAATTCAAGGTGTTATTATGATAGAATAAGGTTCAAGTATGGTAGATACATTGGGGAAATTTAGGAAGTGGGAGGCAGGGGTGTGTCTATTGTGATCTATGGTTTTGTTGTGTTGCACGTGTTCAGGCTTTTACGTTGGGTCAGTGGGATATGCCTTCCTGACCAGGACTGTTTTTAGTTCTTTCCGGAAATTCAGGTGGTCTTACGTTGTTTTTACTGTTTTCGGCAGAGCGTTCCATAGTTGTTCGCTTAAGTAGGAAAAGCTAGATGCATACGTTGATTTGTATTTGAGTCCTTTGGTGCTTGGGTAATGAAGATTTAGGTATGTTTGTGGTCTTGTTGTGTTTCTAATTGGCAGGTCTATAAGGTCTGTCATGTATCCCGAGGTTTCGCCGTAAAGAATTTTATGAACCACGGTGCAGATTTTGAAGGCAATACGCTCTTTGATTGGGAGCCAGTGCAGTTTTTCTCGGAGGGGTTTGGCGCTTTCAAAACGCGTTTTTCCAAATATAAGCCTGGCTGCTGTGTTTTGAGCGGTTTGAAGTTTCTTTATGAATTGTTCTTTGCAACCCGCATAGATTCCATTGCAGTAGTCTGCATGGCTTAGTACCATTGATTGTATCAAGTTACGGAATATTTTCCTTGGGTAGAATGGTTTCACACATTTAAGTTTCCACATAGAGTGAAACATTTTCTTTATGGTAGATTTTGCTTAGTTCTCAAGTGAGAGGCTCCGGTCAATTGTTACTCTGAGAATTTCCAGGCTGTCTGCGATAGGAAGGGTATAACCTGGGGTGTTTATGTTTTGGGGTTTATATGTGTTGTATTGGGAAGAGATGATGAGACAGTGTGTTTTTTCTTTGTTGAGTTTTTTTTTTTTTTTTTTTTTTTTAAGTAAATTTTATTGATAACTCAAAGTAAGCATATACAATGATGCCAATCTACAAACAATAAAACACCATTCATGAACCACACAGCTTACAAACTACCCAAACCCCCCCATCTCTCCCCTCCCCTTCCCATCCCCTCCATCCCACCCCTGTACCACTCAAATTCCAAAAACTTCATATAAATTCAAGGAAGTACAACAGTACCAATAATCCAGAACTGTTTAGCAGATAACAGATTATGTATTGAACTTTATACTCTCTGTTACAAAACAAAGAGAATCAATATGCATTAATAAGTAAACTCCGACCCCTGGGACTTAGAATCTGAATATAAGGCATCCATATCTGAAGAAATTGTTTTCTACGTTTAGGTGACAACTTGGAATCTCTAGCCTCCCAAGATGCTAAAAGATGCACCTGATTACGCCAATGCCAATAGGCGGGCGTTTCCGAGGAGGTCCAATATTGCAATATACACTTACGAGCTACCAAACTCAGCTTTCTGCATAGCAGAGTTGCAGGAGTACTCAAAGAGGCAAAAGCCCGTGGGTGGTCTAGCAAAAACTGTCTCTCCGTGCCCTCAATTTTATTCCCAAGTTTAATCAAAAACCCCCGAACTCGCTGCCAAAACGCTCGCACCCATGGACACTGCCATAACGCGTGGTAAAAGGAACTATGACCCCCCCCACACTTAGAACAAGCAACATCAACCGTATCTGACACATGAGCCAATTGCGCTTTAGACATATAACCCCGAAGAACTATTCTATACCCGCATTCTCTCAACCGTTCATCCGTTACTAATAGGCGAATGCCTTTTAAAGTAGCCTCCACATTCCATGAAGTCAATGAGGACCCCAGATCCTGTTCCCACTGATGCTTAAGACCCTCATATGTTCTCCGAGGCCTACACTTAACCAGTGCCCCAAACAAATCAGAGACCGAATGTCTAGCAGTTTTCATCCCTTCAAAAAAACCTCGAACCCGGTCCCCCAGTTGACCCCTCAAAGAAGCCTGATCCAAGGACTTCATATAGTGCGTGACCTGCGCATAAGCAAACCTATTACCCCAGGCTACTCCCACCTTGTCTTGTATAGCCTCAAATGGCAACAACTCCCCATTATTCTGCAACAAATGTTCTAAACGCGCAACTCCCTGCTGTCCCCAGGCACCAAAATTCGGATTGTCCATCCCTGCCTGAAACGCTATATTTCCTACTATCGGCAATAAGTCCGTGATATACGGATGTCCCCCCAGACTTCGCACCCACCACTGCCATACCTCACGAAGCGGCTGTAACAAGATGCTGTTTTTAAATCTAGGAGGTACCCTACTCCGAGGCAGATGAAGAAGCGCCATCACATCATATGGAACAAAAAAGGCCTTTTCTAAATTTGTGGGTGTGTAAAAAAGGGTCGATTCAATCCAGTCCCCCAGATGACGCAATAAACATGCCTGATTATATAAGAACAAATCTGGGAATCCTATGCCACCCTGCTTCCAACTCCCAACTAACAATTCCTGACTGAATTTTGGCTTTTTCCCCGCCCAACAAAAACGACTAAAAAGTCGCGTTATCCGTTTCAGATCTTTCTGCAACAAACGGACTGGCAAAGTTTGCAGAACATACAGCCACCGGGGAAACAACGTCATCTTTATTAAATTTATACGCCCCATTAATGACAAAGGGAGATGCATCCAAGCATCTAACTTAACCTTAGTGTCATCAAACAGAACCTTTAAATTTATTTGATAGAGTACAGAGGTATCCATGGCAAGCCGAACCCCCAAATATTTGAAAGATTCATCAGCCCACCGCAGTGGGAACTCAGGTCCCCAATCCTGCTGGTTCACTTCTGGGGAGGCCAAGACTTCAGACTTATCCAAATTTAATCTAAAGCCAGCATAATCCCCATATTCTCGAAACGTCTCCAACAATGCCTCCAACGATTCTCTTGGGTTCGTGATATGTACCAAAAGATCATCTGCAAAAGCAGCAACCTTGAACATTTGAGACCCCACATGTACACCTTTAACCAAGGGATTCTCCATAATATCTCTTATAAGGGGATCCAATGTCAAAACAAAAAGAAGCGGTGATAAAGGGCACCCCTGCCTAGTGCCCCGCCGGATGGGAAAACTTTCTGATTCAAGCCCATTCACCAATAATGTTGCACTAGGATTAGCATAAAGTACACGAACCGCATCAACAAACCACCCAGAGAAACCATAACATTCTAACGTATCAAAAATGAACTCCCAGTGAACCTTATCAAAAGCTTTCTCCGCGTCAAAACTAATCAGCAATGACGCCAAGTGTCCTTGCGAGCTATATTCTAAAGAGGCCAAGATCGCTCGTAAATTTTTGCTCACGGCTCTTCCTCTTACAAACCCCACCTGACTATCATGTAACAGACGAGGCAGCAAGCAACCCAATCTATTTGCTAAAATTTTCGCCAATAACTTTGTATCATAATTTAGTAAAGAGATAGGGCGATACGACATCGGTTCTAAGGGGTCTCTCCCAGGCTTAAGCAACAATATGATCTGTGCATTGTTCAAATATGAAGGCATCTCCTGATTCCCTACTATATGATTCAAAAACCTAGTCAAGGCAGGCACAATTCCTTCCCCCAACAATTTGTAGAATTCTGCACGAAGTCCATCGGGACCCGGTGCCTTCAACAACGGGCTGCGAGATATGACCAAGCTAACCTCATCTTCAGTAATTAACCGATTAAGGCTACCCAACTCTTCTTTTGTAAGTTTCGGCAGCTTAAGATTGTCTAAATATAACTGATTGGGCAGTCCCTCATCATTCGGAGAGGCATACAAAGTCTTGTAAAAAGCTCGGAAGGAGTCACAAATAGCCTTATCAGATGTATGGAAACCTCCCCCCTCCCTCCTAAGGGCCAGAATAGTTCTATTCCCTCCCCGTGGCTTAATTAAACGCGCCATCAACTTACCCATCTTATTCCCGTACTTATAAAGCGAATAATGATAATAAACCTGAGATTTCTGTGCCCTCCTCTGCAATAGCTCATTTAGCGCCGATTGGAGCTCTAACACGCGCTGTTTATGGCTCTCCACGTGAGTCTCCCCAAACCGTTTGCGCGCTTGACAAAGTAACTTACTCAATCTTAATATCTCTCTATCTCGCGCCAACCGTACAAAATGCGCATGGCTGATAATTTCACCTCTAAGCACCGCTTTTGCCGCCTCCCAAAACAAAACCGGATCATCACGATGCTCCTGATTACATTCAGTATATGTTTTCCAACTACCTTGTAGACGTCCCTGTAATATTGGATCATGACTGAACTGTAAAGGAAATTGCCATTTAGATCTTTGTTGAACCACGCCCCCCGGAACCCACTCCACCTCGACCCACGCATGATCCGACACTGCATACGGTCCAATGGTTGCCCCCCTCACCCCACCAAAGAGTTGACGAGACACCAAAACGTAATCTATACGCGATTGGGTTGAGTGGGCACGCGAAAGGTGAGTATAATCTCTCTCTCCCGGATGTAAAACCCGCCAAACATCGATGAGATCCATCAGCTGGCACAGCTGCAAAAGTCCCCTGTTATTATAATAGGGGGACGAAGCCCCTGCAGCTGACCTATCCAAGGAGGGATCACAAACCGCATTAAAATCGCCCCCCACCACTATGGCAGTGTGCGGCTGCTTCAGCAGAAAAGTTATCAGGGTATGAAAAAACCCTCGATCGTATTTGTTAGGGGCATACACATTACAGATTCTTTGTTGAGTTTTAATTGGAATACGTTTGCCCAAGAGTCCATGATGCTCAGACTGCGTTTGATTTCATTGGTGATTTCTGCCAGGTCGTGTTTGTATGGGATATATATTGTGGTCATCAGCATATATGAATGGGTTAAGGCCTTGAATGGATAAGGATTTGGCTAGTGGGGTCATTATGAGGTTGAAGAGAATCAGTGATAGTGGTGATCCGTGCGGTACTCCGCAGTCTGGTTTCCAAGGTGATGATATGTTTTTGCTAGCTTTCACTTGATATGTTCTTGTGGTTAGGAAACCCTTGGTCCATTTGAGTGAATTTCTACTGATTCCAAAGTAATTTAGGAGTCTTAGTAGTATGTAGTGATTAACCATGTCAAATGCACTGGACATGTCAAATTGAAGGAGAAGTATGCTGTTACCTATTGCTATTTCCTTCTTTAATTTAGTTAAGAGAGTAAGTAATACTGTTTCAGTGCTGTATAGGGGGCGGAATCCTGATTGGGATTCGTGTAGTATTGTGAATTTGTCTATGTAATCATTGAGTTGTTTGGCTACCAAGCCTTCCATTAGTTTGACTACCAGTGGGATCGATGCTATTGGTCAGTAGATGGTAATGTCATTTGGGGTTTTTTTGTGTCTTTTGGTATTGGGGTGAGTAGGATGTTGCCTTTGTCTTTGGGGAAGATGCCTTGTTGCAGCATGTTGGACTTTTACCTTTGCTTCCTCATTGCTAAAGCTCCTTGAAGTTTTCTTGAATTCCCAAATTTGATTTTGTCTCTACAACACCTCTGTTGGCGTGCATATTTTGTGAATCTACCACCCTATGGAGAAATATTTCCACAGCCCCATAGTAGACAAAATGCCTAGCTGTCGTTCTACAGTAATAACTGTTGGCCAACACAAGAGTATGTTCATATTTAGCTCTGAAGGAAGCCTGGCCCATGCTACTTCACCAGAAAACAGTTGTGATGTAAAGGCTTCAGGGGAGGGAATGGGGGTTAGGTGGCTTCCATACGAAGGTCACAGTGTTCAAGAGGGCACCCAGAATTTGATACTCACAAAGTGTGGCAGGAAACTGCTGGGCAATGTGAGGAATGTGTTTTAAAAAAACACAAAAAATTGACCAGCAGCAAACATGGTTACACAGGCATGCACTCAGCACAACACCCAGGTCTGGAACAGTACAGTGCTGTGCTTGTCCTGGGAGAGACACATTTCCTCCAGGTGCCACAGCTTTTGGGGCTTTGATTTGTAGCAGGTCTGGCTGTCTGGATTGTTTTTGCATCAGAAGTCTGACTGCCCACAGTCAGGCAGAAACGGACAGTTCATTTTTAGGCAGAACACAAGAAAACTCAAGAGTTCCTCATTTCTAGCTCATCTTTCATTCCTTCTGAAAATCTAAAGTCAACAACTTATAACCTTACATAAAAATCTACCAATATTTCAAGTTTTCGTTCCTCATTTCTGTCATATGATTGATGAGCAGATGTCTGTGCATAAAGGGGGCTTTTAATCCCTTTCAGACCTCTGCCTTATTTCCCATAGATGGCTTTTCACACGATAGGCCCTCATAATTCTCTGACTGTGGCTTGATCAGATCACCACCAGAGGGACATGTGAAATAAAATCTTGTTACTGTGATAATTGGTTGACGTGATGAAATCTTTAAAGGGCACACAAGATACTCCATAAACCCAATAGATCAGAATCAAAGATACTCCATTTATCCAAGGTCTGAGGTATTAAAGATACTCCATATACCCAATGGATCAGAATCAATGATATTCCAAATACACAATGTCTGCAGTGCTAAAGAAACTCCATATGCTTAATGGGTCAGTATCACCGATACTCCATATGCCTACCTTTATCCACCCCTACCCTAGTTGAGATAATATTTCTCTGAGCTCATGTGCAACTTTCTTTAAATTCACCTTACTTTCTACCTCCTCTTACTCTCTTACCTATCTGTATGTTCCATCTTTGCTTATACCCTTCACTGTCAATTAAAATGTTCTATTACATCTTGTGTTGACATTGTAAGTAGTCTACTCTGCCATACTTTGTATTGCTATTTGAATATTTTTACTGCTGTAATTGCCTATTCTCATGTTTGATTTATTCTTACTGTACACCACCTTGAGTGAATTCCTTCAAAAAGGCAGTAAATGGATCGTAATAAATAAATAATGAATGCCTGCTGTATTAAAGATACCCCATTGTGCCAAAAGGATCTGTATTAAAGATTCTCCTTATACCCAATGTCTACAGTACCAAAGAAATTCTACATACCCAAAGGATCAGTATCAAAAATACTCCATATACCAAAATGTTGCAATATTAGAGATACTCCATATACCTAATGGATCAGTATCAAAGATATTCCATTTACCCAGTGCCTGAAGTATTAAAGATAGTCCATATGCCCAATGTCTTCAGTATTAAAAATATTCCATTTACCTTATGGAATGGTAGCAGTAGCAGAATTTAAACTGATGGAAAATTGCTTCTCCCTCCATCTGTTATGGCTGAACAAAGACAACTTAATACCATTTAACGCTCACTCAAATCTCCATGCTCTCTTAATTCCATAACCATAAGTTAAGGTACATAATGAAGATTTATTTATGGAATTTCGGATCGAACGTATATGTATATGATTATTCGTTTAATCGTGTGCTTGCATCATAGATGATTGCTAATAAGTGGTTGGCATGGTGGCAAATTGCTTAATGCCCTGTTTTAATTTTGTAAACCGCTCAGACATTCCTTGATGGGTAGTAACTTGTGATACCGTTGTTTCATCATGAAGGAACATAATCTACACATAGCAGCAGCAGGTGCATCTATGGCCACATTGTGTTGGATGGACAGTGCAAGTCTTTATCTGCCATCATAAGAACAGCCTTACTGGGTCGGACCAATGGTCCGTTTAGCTCAGTATCCTGCTTCCAACAGTAGTCAATCCAGGTCACAAGTACCTGACGGAATCCCAAAGAGTAGCAATGTTCCATGCTACAAATCCCAGGGCAAGCACTGGCTTCCCCATGTACATCTGAATAACAGACTGTGGACTTTTCCTCCAGGAACTTGTCCAAACTTTTTTTTTAAACCCAGATACTCTAACTGCTGTTGCTATATCCTCTGGCAAAGAGTTCCAGAGCTTAACTATTCATTCCTCCTATTTGCTTTCGAAGTGTTTCCATGTAACTTCATTGAGTGTCCCCCTAGTCTTTGTACTTAGGGCAGAGGAGGCTTGGTTGCCCCTTATTGTTTTTATGGCTTGGCACAGGCGTGTGCTATGGCACTGATACTGAGGACTCTATTCCCTTTCTTCACATATTTAGTGGACTGGAAATATTCATTTGGTCCCTGTATTGTGACACATTATATTATTTTATAGGCTTTGAGTATTTTCTTGGATTTTTTTTTTCAGCTTTCTCCTTGGAGAACCATATTGGTTTCCTTTTTTATGTTGCTTTTTATTCACTTTTTTAAATAGAAGATCTGTTGCCACCTCGACTTTAAGAAAGAATCTTCTCCATAGTGGCTTCCATGAAATGTAATAAAAAATCGGTATGATTGACCACTATGAGAGAGTTCAGAAAGCCATAAAAACCTGGCTGATCCCTGGAAAGGGTGGTGGTGGTTGAGGAGGAGGAGTTTCATCATGCTGGGGGGAGAGGCAGAATGAAGAACTGAAGAACTTTTATACGATTCGTAGGAATTTTTATTTGGGGGGGCTATAATTCTGTACGTTACATTGGACAGGGAGAAAAGGGAGGTTGATGTAGAGAGGGGTGGGTTGGTTTTTTGTTTCTACACTGCTTCGATTGTTTTTATTAACTTATAAGTGGTTTATTAGTCTTTCTAAGATAAGATATCTCAGCTCAGGCCTTCTGCGCCTTGCCATGGCCAAGTCTGGATTGATGTAAAGGGGAGAGGGAATCCCGGTCATCATGCAATGGTGACACCTGGTGGTCAGATTTAGGGTCCACGATTACAGGGCTCTGGAATAAGTTGGGGCTTTTGACTCTCACTGCAACTGGGCTAACTCCGCAGGTAGTGGACCAGAAGGCTCATGTCAACGAAACCCAACGGAGGCTGGTTCCAGTGGATCTAGAGCCCGAAAGGAGTAGGAGTGATGTGCTGGGCCAAACCACCTCAAATGGTCATATGGACTGAAGGAATGACCTGTTGCACTGGGTGGAGAAAATGAAGGAAGAGAAAGTATTGTCTGTTTTGCAACCTAACTATGAAAAAAATCAGAATTAATAATCACACCTTGACAGACACTGTAGGAAAGTGCAATGGATGTCATGTGTCTGTTCATGAAGTTTGTACCTGACCTGCTCTCTCTGGTTCACATACATGGTTAGAGGAAAATCTTAATCCTCCTTTAAGATAGTGTGAATATTTTTCCTCGCATCTCAAACCAAAAAGTTCACTACAAGAGTTTCACTAGAAATGAAAGTTTCAGATTTAGTTTTAACTCCAATTCACAGAGACCCTGCTAACTTCTTTATCTTCTCACTTGCAAATGCCTCTGAGTCACACAGTGAAGAGAAACTTCATGTCTCAAGCACTTTCCCACGGTCTGGCTTTAAATAGACAGAGCTCAAGGTATGGACTGACCCTGCAAGACCCTATGCAGTGAATGTACATTTTGCCTGTACTGATACGAAGAGTGAAAAGTAGACATTTGGTGACAGAAGTGTGAACTGGGGATTGCAAAAAGTGAGGCGTTTGCATACCCAGAAGGAAGGCACAGACACAAAGATAGAAAGAATGAGGGGGGGGGGGGGGGGGTCATGTTCGGTTTTTATTTTTTTTTTGGAGGGGGGAAATCCAGGTGCAGGCAGACGGTAAGGGCTTTGTGGTTGCAGTCTGTGGGTTTCCTGCACAGCATAGTTTTGCTGTCAGGTGTCTGATGGAGTAAGCACCAGCTATCTCTGCAAAGGCGGTGATGAAGCTCCCCCCTACCCCCCCCCCCCCCCCCCCCCCGGCTCTGGTGGTGCACCTTACCCTCATTGGTCTGCCTCTGCATTTCAACTCACCAAGGCAAGCAGACTTGGCCTGCATTGTACAGTGTCTTAGTGCTTGTTTCCGCCATGCTGCTGGGGTGAGTTGGAGAGTCTGTCTGTCTGTCTTTTCACTAAACAAACACCCAGAATTTAGGGGGTCCCATATAGTTTGTGGTTCTGTTTCGACGGGGGCACTTTCCTCCTGATCCTTCAGTTGCCATCTCAATCGAAATGGGCCTCTACTGGGTTCTGGTGCCAGGTGCCTTCATTCACAAATACATGACAGGATTTCAATCTTTTCATGCCCTCGTCCCAACACGGCTCAGTCATCACAGTGACGGTTCATCCCCTCCAGAACCTGGCTAACGTGAACCCTATGTCTGGCCATTAGGGGGCAATTTCATAACATAGGGGTCCTTTTACTAAGCCGTGTAAGCGTCTACGCGTGCCCAATGTACGCCAAAATGGAATTATCACCCGACTACAGCGTGGCTTTTGCGGTCATTTCATTTTGGTGTGCGGGCCGATACACGCATCGAAAAAATATTTTTTATTTTTGGGTGCGCGTAATGGACGCACCCCAAATGGCATTTGGCACACCTAGGTCATTACCGGCCCGGTTACTACGTAGTCTTTACCGCTAGGTCAATGGCTGGCGGTAAGGTCTCAGACCCAAAATGGAGACGCGGCAATTTTCATTCTGCCGCACTTCCATTTTTGGCAAAAAATGTTAAAAAAAGGCCTTTTTCACAGGTGCGCTGAAAGATGGATTGGTGCACACCCAAAACCCACATCTACACTACTGTAAGTCACACGTTTTGGGGCCAGATTCTATAAATGGTGGTGCAAAATTCAGTGCTGATAAAGTTTGGCATTCAATGCCATTCTATAAAGGGGTGCTTGGGGATGAGCCCTCTTTCTAGAATAGCATTTCACCAAAATCAGGGGGTCCTTTTAACCAAGCTTGCGGTAAAAAGGGCCCTGTGGTAGCGGCAGCAGGCCAGTTTTGCCATGCGCCAGGGTCCTTTTTGCCACAGTGGGTAAAACACCTGAAAAAAACACATGACCATGTGGTAAGCTTGCACTTACCATGTGGCCATGCAGGGGGGTATATTTAAAAAAAAAAATCCAGCAGCTCTGGAAATGGTGGTGGCAGCCATGTTGGGCCAGCGGCAGTTCTGGTTGCCATGCAGCAAGCCCATTGCTGTGCATGAACCCTTTAGGAAAAGGTCCCCCGAGTGCTCAGCATTGGCAACAAGGACTTATGGCAGCTGAAACCTGGTGTGAATCCTGGCATGCAAATTGGGCACAGAACCCTGCTAGTCTGCAAGCTGCATGCATCTTTTGTTAACGCCCCTGACCCACCCATGCCCCTCCCATGTCCACACCCCCTTTTGAGTTGCGTACAGTCCAGTTTAGGCACCCATTGTTACAGAATAGTGAGTAGCCAGATTGGCTGCCGTCATAATTAGTGCTAATTAAGTCCTTGTTAGTTCCAATAATTAAATCATTGGAGGCCCATACATATAAAGTATCGCATACCATGTAAAATTAGTTTATCTGGCAGACTGGATGCACCCATTCAGGTCTTTATCTGCTGTCATTTACTAGTTACTAGTTACTCTTTGGGGTTCTACATGGATGTTGCTACTAATTGGGATTCCAGAATCTTCAGAACTTTTAGTACAAGAACAGAGCTGGGCAGACTTCTACGGTCTGTGCCCTGATCATGACTGAATAGATAGGGATGGGCTGGAGTGTAAATTTTAAGGGGCTTCGACATTAGCTTCAGAATTTAGTACAAGAACAGTACTGGGCAGACTTCTACGGTCTGTGCCCTGAGAATGGCAAGGACAAATCAAACTCGGGTATAGATATAACGTATCACATACCATGTAAAATTAGTTTATCTTAGGCAGACTGGATGCACCATTCAGGTCTTTATCTGCCGTCATTTACTATGTTACTCTTTGGGGTTCTACATGGAATGTTGCTACTAATTGGGATTCCAGAATCTTGTAAGTCTTTAGGATTCCAGAATCTTCAGAACTTTTAGTACAAGAACAGTGCTGGGCAGACTTCTACGGTCTGTGCCCTGAGAATGGCAAGGACAAATCAAACTCGGGTATAAAGTATCACATACCATGTAAAATTAGTTTATCTTGTTGGGCAGACTGGATGGACCGTTCAGGTCTTTATCTGTCGTCATTTACTATGTTACTCTTTGGGGTTCTACATGGAATGTTGCTACTAATTGGGATTCCAGAATCTTGTAACTCTTTAGGATTCCAGAATCTTCAGAACTTTTAGTACAGGAACAGTGCTGGGCAAACTTCTATGGTCTGTGCCCTGATCATGACTGAATAGATAGGGATGGGCTGGAGTGTAAATTTTTAGGGGCTTCGACATTAGCTTCTGAATTTAGCACAAGAACAGTGCTGGGCAGACTTCTACGGTCTGTGCCCTGAGAATGGCAAGGACAAATCAAACTCGGGATAGTACTATAAAGTATCACATACCATGTAAAATGAGTTTATCTTGTTGGGCAGACTGGATGGACCATTCATTTACTATGTTACTCTTTGGGGTTCTACATGGAATGTTGCTACTAATTGGGATTCAGAACTTTTAGTACACGAACAGAGCCGGGCAGACTTCTACGGTCTATGCCCTGATCGTGACTGAATAGATATGGATGGACTTGAGTGTAAATTTTAAGGGGCTTCGACGTTAGCTTCAGAACTTTTAGTGCAAGAGTGCTGTGCAGACTTCTACGGTCTGTGCCCTGAGAATGGCAAGGACAAATCAAACTCGGGTATAGATATAACGTATCACATACCATGTAAAATGAGTTTTATCCTGTTGGGCAGACTGGATGGACGTACAGGTCTTTATCTGCCGTCATTTAGTATGTTACCACGTTACTTAGAGCGTTAACAGTTACATGAGCTCTGTGGCTGGCATAATCATGATCAGGCCTAAGCACATACATGTGTTCTATTACTATTCTTTATTTATTTATTTGTTTGCATTTGTCTCCCACATTTCCCCACCTGTTTGCAGGCTCAATGTGGCTTACATAGTACCGTGATGGCGATCGCCAATTCCGGTATTACAGATACAGAGCGGTACTGTGTTGAAGTTCATGAGTGATAGAACACATTAGGTAATCAAGGAGGAAGAGTTGGGTTTTGTCCAGTTCTGGTATTAGTTTCATTGTGTTGAGGGTTCAGGGCGTTTAGGTTGGATCGTTAGGGTATGCCTTCTTGAACAGTTGGTTTAAGCACCTAATTTACGTGGAGGCAGGAATACGTCAGAGGGAAGGCTGTGGGGCCAGTGCGAGCAGTATGTATCAGTCTCTGCTTGCTGCAGACAAAGATCTGCTATTTACAAGGTATGCAGGAAGGACAGTTGTTGGGAGTTTTCAGCTGGTGGGGCTTGGGGATCCCTGCCAGCCACATCATAGGTGTGCTGCTAATGGGTGGGCCTGAACACAAAGTGTGTGGCCCACCCTTGGCTACGCCACTGGGTGCAGATACTGTTATGCTGGCAGGAAAAAGAAGAAACAGGCATTAAAACCTCAGAGACTCTGCTGCAGAAGAACCAGCTAACCCTTCTGTACTTGTCAGACTAGGGGTTAAGCCCTGGAGGTGTGCTCAACCTTTCAGTTTTCAGCACGTTCTCTGCATCAGGACAGAGTGGAGGAGTAGCCTAGTGGTTAGTGCAGTGGACTTTGATCCTGGGGAACTGAGTTCAATTCCCACTGCAGCTCCTTGTGACTGTGGGCAGTCACTTAACCCTCCATTGCCCAAGGTACAAAATAAGTAAACCGCTTTGAATGTAGTTGCAAAACACCACAGAAAGGCAGTATATCAAGCCACATTTCCCTTTCCCCAATAGCCTCCTTAGGCACTGATTTTAACGTGCTGGTGTCTAATGCACTACTTTACGTGCAAAATGCTTTTCGTGCATCTGTCTGCCCACAAAATTGAGTGTTAAAGCAGGGGTGGCCTGATCGTTCGGGCAACAGGGCAGTGGCCCGAGGGCCCAGAGGTTCTGCCCGGATGCCCATCGCACACTACAGGCCTCCCCGGTCCTACCTTTAGAGGGGGGCCGCTGGTGATCTAGTGGCCTCTGGGGGGGGGGGGGGACACGTGTTCTTTCCTTTCCATTATGCTGCTGCTATCCCCCCCCCCCCCCCCTTGTCCAGCACCGGCTTGTTTTAAAAATGGCAGCCAAGACTCCCTGCAGAAGACTTGCAGACTGTCGAGACTCACGAGATTATCGCGGGAAGTCTTGGCTGCCATTTTGAAAACACAGTGATGCCAGCAGCGGGGAATAACTTCAGGAAAGAACATGCTCCTCCCCCCCCCCCCACCCCCCCCCCCCCACCCCTCAGAGACCATTAGACCACTAGGGCCCTTCAGCTAGGACCGGGCAGCGAGGGCATCATCTGTGGCAGTAGGGGGGCAGTGGCGTGGCAGTAGGGGGCTTTCAGTTGGTGGGTGGGCAGCCAGACCACCCTCAGTCTGCCCCTGCATTAAAGTCTCACACATCCTGCACTAGCCCTGTGCATTTTACTGCATCTGCCCCAGAGAGCTCATGGGAAAGTCTGGAGTATAGGGTGTCTTCTTACCTTGTACTCTGATCATTTTATCATGCCCCACCCCTTCCATATTAATGCACTTAACTGAGGGGTGGGAGTAGGAAGAAAAAAATGGAGATCTAATTCCCAAATACAGAAGGTGCCAATTAAAAGTTCCAGGAAACTCCTTAATTTCCTTTGGATGATTAAAGGATTTTGCACCCAATGAAATCAGGCTTAATACGGAACACAAGAAGGAAAAAAAAAAACGTTACCGGACTTCCCCTACCCCTGCTCCCTGAGAAAAGAACCGCTGCCAACCCAAAGAGAAAGTTAAAAACAGACGGGCTTGATTTCTCTAAACAATTTCTTCCATTTTGTGCTCTTGTGGTGGAGGGGGGAAGGGGAGCCTTTGATCAGGCCTCCCTCTGCCCTTCTCTGGGATATTAAGACACCTGCACAGTTTCTCTTCTTCCTGTAGTGCCCATCCGAGAATCTGTCTAAACTTTACTGTGCAATCAGAACCCTGGATGCCCCTGAATGATGTTTTCTGAAATGCTCAGAGCAGGGCATTATGCGAAGGTTCCTGTTCAGTCCTTGCTCAGCCTTGCAGGGCCATGTTGTATTGAGGCTCATGGCTGGCCCAACCATTAGGCAAAACCAGGCAGTCGCCTGGGAGGGGGGGGGGGGGGTGGAGGAGGGAGCAGCAAAAAACAGCTGCAGTCAAAGCCAATCAATGGTTCCTGACAGCCACACAAACTTAAAGAACTGTTGCCTGGCAGGAAGGGTGAGCAATTTTCAAATATTTATTTTCTTTATTTATTTGTTACATTTGTACCCCACACTTCACCACTCATAGCAGGTTCAATGCGGCTTACAATAGTTTGGGAAGCTCGCCAGGTGGCCCTTGGCCTGGATTGGCCGCTGTAGTGGACAGGATGCTGGGCTCGATGGACCCTTGATCTTTTTCCCAGTGTGGCATTACTTATGTACTTAAGATTAAAAGTATAATGGAGAGGATATAGTCTAAGCTTAACAGAGTAAAGGAGATATGTAGATAGGTAACATTATAAGGGAGAAGGGTATAAGAGGTAGGAGGAGAAGCTAGTTGTAGGCTAGATTGAAATAATCAGGTGATAGGATTGGGTAAACACAGAGAAAAAATTGGTGGAGGTGTGGTCTGAGACATTGACATCGTCACAGGGTCAGATAATGAATAGGTGGGTACATAAATTTAGGGCGTGGTGTTTGGATAAGCCTCCTTGAATAGATGGGTTTTCAGTGATTTCTGAAGGGTAGGTAGTCTTTGATAGAGCGAATGGGTCTGGGTAGGGCATTCCAGAGTTGACTACCTTGAAGGAGAAGTTGGATCATAAAAGGATTATACTTGAGTCCTTTGCAGTTGGGATAGTGCAGGTTGAGGTAATTTCGAGAGGATTTCGAAGGGTTTCTGGTGGGTAGGTCGATCAATTTGATCATGTAACTCGGGGATTCTCCATGGATGATCCTGTGAATCAATGTATGGACCTTGACGTTTATCCATTCTCTTATAGGGAGCCAATGAAGCTTTTCACGAAGAGGTGTTTGCACTCTCGAATCGTGGTTTAACCTGGTAAATAACTTCACACACAAAACAGATTAATATTTCAAGCATGGTGTCTGAAGGGAACAGTTTAGGAGCCTGAACATGAGTTGGGGGTTGGGTGGAGTGGAAGACTGAAGGTTCACCGAGGGAGCCCAATACCCTTGCATTGGCCCTGCATGGCATCTTGCTTGGTATATGGTTATGTAGATGTCTTCCTACCCATCTCCCCTTTGTCAGGTTTATCGTGACCCAGCAATGATCCAGACTGGAATTAGCATGATACCGCAGCCATTTCTCTCACAAGCAGCACAGGAGAGACTGAATTCATTGGCTAGATGCTGCCCGCTTTAGTTCGGTCAGATATGACCTTATCAACTTTCGAAAACCTTTAAAGACTTTCCTTTTTAACAAGATTTACCATAATAATCAATAATAGGAATTCCAACACATCACTAATTACTTGATAATCTGTATGCTTTATTGAATTGATTATATCCATTTTATTACACTTGTTCTTCATGTAACCAATTGTTGATCTACTCTTGATTGGCGATTGTCATGATGTATTATCGTAAGCCACATTGAGTCTGCAAATAGGTGGAAAAATGTGGGATACAAATACAACAAATAAATAAATAAAATAAATCACAACACTAGTCCAAACAAGTCTGGAGACATTTGTTTTCCATGTCAAAATCTATGCCAAAAGTTGGGAATTAGATCTCAAAGATTCATGTTAGATACTCAATGGTCTCGTATATGCTCGACTGACCCAAGGGCCTCTTTGTCGGCTTCGTTAATAGAATCTCTTTTCTTTATGTACCACAGGGCTCTTTGGACGCCTAGAAAGAGTAAACTGTCTGGGTCCTCTAACTGTGATCTACGTTGGTCTTGCAAAAAAAAAAAAAAACACTGGAACTCTTGTACATCTTTTATTTGAATGTCCTAATCTAGTCATATTCTGGTCAGATGTACGGGATAAATTTTAAAAGATTTTTGGGTTCAAGAATTTTGTTACCAAAATATATAATCTGGTAAGTCATTCATGTTCCATTTTTACTTTCAGAAGAAGATAAATTATTATTTGATTTCTTAGTATCCGTTGCATTGAAATTAATAATATCGCATTGGAAAGATAACTCTTAAGTGCAGTGGCGTACAAAGGGGGGGGGGGGGGGCGGTCGCCCCGGGTGCACGCCGCTGGGGGGTGCTTGCGGCGCGTGCCTGTGGGCTCCGACTTCGCGAACTTCGCTCGTTCGCTGCAGCTCCCTCTGCCCCGGAACAGGTTACTTCCTGTTCCGGGGCAAAGGGAGCTGCAGCGAACGAGCGAAGTTCGCGAAGTCGGAGCCCACGGGCGTGCGCCGCAGCACCCCCCCCAGCGGCATGCACCCGGGGGGTGTCATTTCGCTGGGAGGGGGGGAAGGTGTCATTTCGCAGGCGGTGGGGGGGGGGGGGTGCATCAGCGATCCGCCCCGGGTGCCATCCACACTAGGAACGCCACTGCTCAAGTGAATGTTTTCCTTTGGTGGAACTGGACTTACTATACAAAAACTATGAACAGTACTACTATTATTCCTTGCCTGGTCCTAAAACTGGTCTTAAGAAATGGAAAACATTAGACCTTTTTCTCTCTTCTATTGCTTAGCCTTATAGTATGTCTTTTTAGAACTCAGCTTTGCTTATTTCATTGTATTGCATTATTAGCATATGTTTTTCTTTCATTTGTTTTAAAATGTTTGTTGTATCTTTAAAAATTTAATAAAAAATATTTGAAAAAAAAAATCTAATGCCAAAAGACAGAAGAGATGCCAGCTGTAAAGAAATGGTGATAGACAGAAAATATTCTTCCCAGGAGAACCAGTCTATGCAAATTGGGATGGGCAAAGGGGACTGTCCTGGTTAACAGCCTAGTAAATGTGCAAGTTTCACAGTGACATGCCAACGAGTATCTAGAAGTTCAACCTCTTCCTGTATAGCAGGGTTTGCCTTTTATAAGGTGATGTTGTTGTAACTACTACTACTACTTAACATTTCTAGAGCGCTACTAGGGTTACGCAGCGCTGTACAGTTTAACAAAGAAGGACAGTCCCTGCTCAAAGGAGCTTACAATCTAAAGGACGAAATGTCAAGTTGGGGCAGTCTAGATTTCCTGAGCAGAGGTGATAGTGGTTAGGTGCCGAAAGGTGACATTGAAGAGGTGGCTTTGAGCAATGATTTGAAGATGGGCAGGGAGGGGGCCTGGCGTATGGGCTCAGGGAGTTTGTTCCAAGCATGGGGTGAGGCGAGGCAGAAAGAAGGGCGGAGCTGGAGTTAGACAGTGGTGGAGAAGGGTACTGAAAGGAGGGATTTGTCTTGAGAGCGGAGGTACGGGCAGGGACGTAAGGGGAGATGAGGGTAGAGAGGTAATGAGGGGCTGCAGATCGAGTGCATTTGTAGGTTAGTAGGAGAAGCTTGAACTGTATGCGGTATCTGATCGGAAGCCAGTGAAGTGACTTGAGGAGAGGGGTGATATGAGTATATCGGGTCCAGGCGGAAGATAAGACGTGCAGCAGAGTTCTGAATGGACTGAAGGGGGATAGATGGCTAAGTGGGAGGCCAGTGAGGAGTAGGGTTGCAGTAGTCAAGGCGAGAGGTAATGAGAGAGTGGATGAGAGTTCGGGGTTGTGTGCTCAGAGAGGAAGGGGCAAATTTTCCTAATTTATAGAGGAAGAAGCGACAGGTCTTGGCTATCTGCTGGATATGCGCAGAGAAGGAGAGGGAGGAGTCGAAGATGACACCGAGGTTGCGGGCAGATGAGACGGGGATGATGAGGGTGTTATCAACTGAGATAGAGAGTGAAGGGAGAGGAGAAGTGGGCTTGGGTGGGAAGACAATAAGTTCAGTCTTGGCCATGTTCAGTTTCAGGTGGCGGTTGGACATCCAGGCAGCAATCACGACAGGATTGTGAAAAATTACAAGAGGACCTTACGAGACTGGGAGACTGGGCGGCTAAATGGCAGATGATGTTTAATGTGAGCAAGTGCAAGGTGATGCATGTGGGAAAAAAGAACCCGAATTATAGCTACGTCATGCAAGGTTCCACGTTAGGAGTTACGGACCAAGAAAGGGATCTGGGTGTCGTCGTCGATAACACACTGAAACCTTCTGCTCAGTGTGCTGCTGCGGCTAAGAAAGCGAATAGAATGTTGGGTATTATTAGGAAAGGTATGGAAAACAGGTGTGAGGATGTTATAATGCCGTTGTATCGCTCCATGGTGCAACCGCACCTTGAGTATTGTGTTCAATTCTGGTCGCCGCATCTCAAGAAAGATATAGTAGAATTGGAAAAGGTGCAGCGAAGGGCGACTAAAATGATAGCGGGGATGGGACGACTTCCCTATGAAGAAAGACTAAGGAGGCTAGGGCTATACAGCTTGGAGAAGAGACGGCTGAGGGGAGACATGATAGAGGTATATAAAATAATGAGTGGAGTGGAACAGGTGGATGTGAAGCTTCTGTTCACACTTTCCAAAAATACTAGGACTAGGGGGCATGCGATGAAACTACAGTGTAGTAAATTTAAAACAAATCGGAGAAAATTTTTCTTCACCCAACGTGTAATTAAACTCTGGAATTCGTTGCCGGAGAAAGTGGTGAAGGCGGTTAGCTTAGCAGAGTTTAAAAAGGGTTTGGACGGTTTCCTAAAGGACAAGTCCATAAACCACTACTAAACGGACTTGGAAAGATCCAAAATTCCAGGAATAACATGTGTGGAATGTTTGTACGTTTGGGAAGCTTGCCAGGTACCCTTGGCCTGGATTGGCCGCTGTCGTGGACAGGATGCTGGGCTCGATGGACCCTTGGTCTTTTCCCAGTGTGGCATTACTTATGTACTTATATGTCGGATAAGCAAGCCGATACTTTGGCCTGGGTTTCCGCAATGATGTCTGGTGTGGAGAGATAAAGCTGGGTGTCGTCAGCATAAAGATGATAGTGGAAACCATGAGATCAGTGTTTCTGAACCACAGTCCTTGGGATATAACCTGCCAGTCTGGTTTTCAGGCTATCCACAATGAATATGCATGAGATCGATTTACATACAATGTAGACAGTATATGTAAATCTATAATCTCATGCATATCTAAGCCTGGCTGAAAACTGCTTTTGTAATCTATTGTATGTGGGCTATGAAGTCCATTCCTGAGGCATGCTTGCAGTTCACCATGGTGAAGTGTTGCACTGACCAGCTTTCAGGATAATGACCCAGGTTTGAGCATTAGAGTGACCAGTTCTGGGAATAATGACCCCAGGATGCAGTGTTTTGGTGACTGGCAATGAGACAATAATCCCCAGAATGCATCATTAGAACAATCAGTCCAGCGGATAATGAATCCCAGGGTGCAGCGTTACAGTGACTGGCTTTGGGGATCATTCTTCTCCTCCTCAGGGTTCAGGGTTACAGTGACCAGTTCTGGGATTAATGAATCCCAGTTTTACAGTGACTGGCTGTGGGGCTAATGACCCCCAGGGTTCAGGGTTGCCGTGACCAGTTCCATGATTAATGAATCCCAGTTTTACAGTGACTGGCTGTGGGGCTAATTCCCCCCCAACCCCCTACAGTTCAGGGTTACAGTGACCAATTCCAAGAATAACAAATCCCAAGGTGCAGCATTACAGTGAATGATTGTAGGGATAATTTATTCCTCCCTCCCGGATTCAGGGTTATAGTAACCAGCTCTGGGAATAATGAATCCCAGAATGCAGAATTACAGTGATTGGCTGTGGGGCGCATGACCCCAGAATTCAGCATTAGGGTAACTAGCACTGCCCAATGCGTTTTTAATGATTTTATAGCCAAGATGAATTAGTTGAGTAACTCCATGTTTATGATATATTCTCCTTAGCACTGCGCTCCAAAAATATTATTATTTTCCTTAAATTTCAAGACTATTCTATTTGGTGATTAGTATTGATAAACATCTATCAAGTGAGGATATCAAATGTGAAATTTCCCTTCTGTTTAGAATATTTTCTTGCTTAAAAAATTTTTCAGACATTTTTTCTGTGAACCTTTTTCTCACACCACCATAATGTGATAAGAGTTCCACTCTCTGGTTACATATCTTCTTTCATCATTTGTTATTTTATAGAGTTATACGACTGTCCTTTCCTTGTTTCTGTCCTTAGAATGAATTTACAGTTTATTTTATTTAAAAAAAAATGTATATTCTGCTCAATCATAAAATTCTAGGTGGATTATATTATTAAAACATGCACAATCTTCTATGAACATACATCGACCGATATTTGAAGTTATTAACTGGCCAGGAAATAGCCTTAAGTCGGCTAAATGCTAATATTCAAGGCAAGATATCCGGTTAGCACCAATATTTAATCGCTGACTGGCTAAGTTAGTGGCCAGATAGACCTGCATAATAGCAGGTCTACCTTTGGCTGCCATAGCTTAGTCAGTAAGCCGATGAATATTGGCTTAACTGGCTATGATTTTAGTGGCCAACCCCCCCCCAATTTATAGACTTGCCCTTTAGTGTTGTACATGAGGCAACAGAGGGTTCAGTGGAATTTGAACCGGACTCCCCTGGTTCTCAGCCTGGGGATAAATATACCCAGCTACGCCACCTGCCTTTACCACATACTCTGGCAACAAATTCTAGAGTGAAAAAAATATTTTGAATGGTTTATTTTCAATGTACTACTTCATAATTTCATGGTGTGTCTCCTAGCCTTAGTATTTATATTTACTCATTCTACTCTTCTCATGACTTCAGAGACCTCTTTCATACAGCCCGTTAAATTTATTTATTTATTTATTTAAATTAAATTTTACATTTTAATTCAAGTACAATTCTTGAAATTTGAGAAAGATGATTACAAGTCATTTAAATACAGGAACTTTGATATACCTAATATTCAACATATTTGATCTATTTCTCATCTTTAGTCCACTATTTAGGGGGCATTACACAATTCTTAAGGAAATCAAAAAACATAACAAACATAACTTCTCTGATTAAAGAAAAAGACGGCTGAAAAGAAGGTCCAGGAATATATACTTATTACGGAGTTGAAGTTGTTATAGGCCTTGGTTGTGGAATGGATGGCTCAGCCAGCCTAACTTCCAAAAAAGAGTTTAGCTGTTTAGCTTAAAAAAAAACAACACATTTAATAGAATTTAACTTTAAGACACATTTACAGGGAAAGTTCAGCCAGAATAGAGCCAGCCCGTTAAATTTAGAATCTGTTTTAAGGTGCTCACAATGGCAGATAAGACGTTTTACGTTTCTTTATTTCTTTATTTGTTGCATTTGTATCCCACATTTTCCCACCTATTTGCAGACTCAATGTGGCTTACGATAATACATCATGACAAGCGCCAATCAAGAGTAGATAAACAATTGGTTACATAAAGAACAGGTGTAACAGAATGGATATAATCAATTCAAAAAAACATATCAGAAAACAGATTATCAAGTAATTGGTGATGTGTTAGAGTTCCTATTGTTGATAATTTTGGTAAGTCTTGTTAGAAAGAAAAGTTTTTAGTGATTTTCGAAAGTTGATGAGGTCATGAATAGTTTTCAGATTCAAGTATCTTAGTTATATTTTAGTTATTAGTTATTCAAGGAAAATTACCCAAACGCTACGTCCTAACTCTACGAATCCATCTATTCATTACCTGATCCTGCAACGACGGCAATGACTCAGACCACGTCTCCTCCAATTTTCACTTTGCTTACCCTGACCCTATCCCCTGATTATCTCTACCTAGCCTAAAACTAGCACCTCCTCCTACCACCTTACCCCTTCCCCTCATATTATTACCTACCTACACATCTCCATTGCTCTGCATCTCCTTTACTCTGCTCAGCTTAGCCTGGACTCTCTACACTTTCCTTTGTAATCCTACTACTATGTAAGCCGCATTGAACCTGCTATGAGTGGGAAAGCGCAGGGTACAAACGTAACAAACAAACAAATAAATAAATAAATATCTTACACACCAGGTAGGGTTCTTAGATCCTCACAGGATTTTAAAATGGTGGCTCCATCTAGGACTAGAGTAAGAAGGGACTGGACCAGAGAGAGAACTTTTTCTTGCCTAGCGCCACGTTTATGGAATGAATTACCAAAACGTTTATGAGCTGAAGCTAATTTTGAAGCAATTTAAGATAACAGTAGTTACAATGAACTACTTAGACAGTGATCCCACTAGGGACAGTTTCAGTACTTGTAAACCACTTAGATCTAAGCAGTATATAAATACTTGAATGAATATACTTTAATTATTTGTTACCACCACATGATCTGAGTGTGTTTGGCGATATGTAACATTTTGTAATAAACATTAACATCTCTCCTCACCCATCTCTTCTCCAAGATAAAGAGCCCTGACCCGTTTAGTTTTTCCTCACGTGAGAGTCAGTCACCCTTCTCTGTACCTTTTCTAATTCCTCTACATCATTTTTGAGGTGTGGCAACCAAAATTGCACATAGTGGGCCAGATCCTACATATCGCACCTCGATTCCCGTTTGGAAATCAAAGCGTATTCTGTCAACTACACTTTAAGTTTAGGTGTACGTTATAGAATATGCCGAGTGCCTGCTCCGCACGACTCCATTTAGTCACGGTCAATTACGCCAACTAAAACCTGGTGTAAAACCTGACGCGTAGATTTTAGAAATGCTTATGACCCGCCCGTTCTGCTTCCATAACCACGCCCACTTTTCAACTATGCGGCTTAGAATTTACATGCATCACATTACAGAATATGATTAGTGAGTTGTTCGCGTAAATCTTAACGCAATTAACAGCACCGATTAGCTAGTTAAGCACATAAGCACCGCCATACTGGGAAAAGACTGACAGCGGCCGATCCAGGCTTCAAGAACCCGGCAAAACCTCCCCCCCCCAAAAAAAAAAAAATTAATAATGTTCAATGCACTTTTCCTTCAGGAATCTGTCCAAACCCCCCTTAAACTCCGTAAGGCCAGCCGCTGTCACTACATTCTCCCGCAACGAGTTCCAGAGTCCAACTACACGCTGAGTAAAGAAAAACTTTCTCCTGTTTGTTTTAAATCTACCATATTCTAGCTTCATCTTGTGTCCTTTGGTTCTATTATTGTTAACAATCGCTTCACATCTGTCCGCTCTACTCCGCTCATTATCTTGTAGGACTTCTATCATATCACCCCTCAGCCGCCTTTTCTCCAAGCTGAAGAGCCCTAACCTTCTCAGCCTTTCCTCATAGGGAAGTCGTTCCATCCCTTTTATCATTTTCGTCGCCCTTCTCTGCCCCTTCTCCAATTCCTTTCTATCTTTTTTGAGATGCGGCGACCAGACTTGGACACAATATTCGAGGTGCGGTGCATATTGTTATAGAATACGGTTCGATCTCCACATGGAAATTAAGGCGCCTTATATAGAATCCCGGGGAATACTCAAGGTGTGGTCTCACCATGGAGCGATGCAGTCATGATTACAATTCTTTGTTTTATTCTTTATATCTTTTACCTAATAATTCTTCTCATTATCTTTGGTTTTTTTTTTTTTTTGCTGCGGCCGCACACTGAGCTCTGCCGCCTTCTCCTTGAAACCAATATCTGCTCAGTAGCTCAGGCTATAGCTATGGTTTTAAGTAGGTGATGGCAATCATACAAGAAACATGATAGGATTTAAGATGGCAAATGGGAATAATCTTCTATGTTATAACTTGCTTATTTCTGTTTATTATTGACGGATTTGTTATTTATTGATCGCTCCCTTCAGTTCATCCCAGGCGTAATTATTTAAGTCTCAGTTTGTCATATAATAGGAGCTAAACAAGAGATTTATTGAATGCCTTGATGTAATAGCGAGCACGCTGTCTCGGATTCGTTGGTTTGAAATGCTCCGATACATTAGAATGTAGTATCTAGTGATTCCATTCTGTACTGATGTGAACAATTTGTAAGATAACAATCCCTTGTTCGATAGCAATTACTAGACATCTTTTTTTTTTTTGAGCAACCATTATGGGAATTTATAGATGTTTGCTTTGTCAAAGCAAGAAAATCAGTGGGAATACAGGTCAACTGGTCACCATATTAGTATATCACCTCGTTGTGATCAGGGAGGCTGTGCTCACAGGTGAACATTTGTACGAACAGAAGAAAAGGAAAGAAAATAAGATGATACCTTTTTTTATTGGACTAACAATACATTTTTGGATTAGCTTTCGAAGGTAGCCCTTCTTTGTCGGATTAGAAATAAGCAAATGTTGATAAATAACAATATATATAAGTGAAACATCAATGCATTTCTGTGACAGTCTAACAGGATGAGGGTGGGCTGGGTTAGGTGAGAGACAGGGCTACCGTCGAAAGCTAATCCAAAAATGTATTGTTAGTCCAATTAAAAAAGGTATCATCTTATTTTCTTTTCTCTGTTTTATTTTACTCTATTTCTATTGATTACCTTTAAAAGTGGACTAACGCGGCTACCACATCTCTCTACTCAAGAAGAAAAGGAGAAATTGTTGCAAATGTTCCTCCTCTATCCAATGTCATTAATAGATGAATAAATTCGCCTCCCATACTGAGGTAGACTGTGCATTGAGGGAAGTGCTGCAGTCCCCTCTTTCTGTTCCCAGTGTATGAGAACATTGCACTGCCCACTTCTAGCAGGATCACTTCACTGGCTCCCTCTCCGTTTTTGCATCCTGTTCAAACTTCTTCTACTAACCTATAAACGTACTCACTCTGCTGCTCCCCAGTATCTCTCCACACTCGTCCTTCCCTACACCCCTTCCCTCCGTTCCCTGGATAAATCCTTCTTATCTGTTCCCTTCTCCGCTACTGCCAACTCCAGACTTTGCTCCTTCTGTCTTGCTGTGCCCTATGCCTGGAATAGACTTCCTGAGCCCCTACGTCTTGCCCCATCCTTGACCATCTTTAAATCTAGATTGAAAGCCCACCTCTAACATTGCTTTTGACTCGTAACCACTTGTATCCACTCGCCTCCACCTACCCTCCTCTCCTCTTTCCTCTACACATTAATTGATTTGTTTGCTTTATTTTTTGTCTACTAGATTGTAAGCTCTTTGAGCAGGGACTGCCTTTCGTCTATGTTTGTGCAGCGCTGCGTACGCTTTGTAGCAGAAATGCTAAATAGTAGTAGTAGTAAGAAAAATGAGGAACTTTAACATTTTTCCATAAGAAAAAGAGTGAAATGGTACCAGTTCGATGCTACCCCTTACTCTCACCCAATCTCTTCTGTCCTCTAACTTCCTTCCACCACTGCTTACATTAAAGCAGGCATTTGGTTTTTGCATTTGAGTTTTCCCACAGAACTGAGGGCAGATTTTGCAAATGTGATAGAATAGGAAGATCCAGGCAGCTTTCTGTGTGCAGCAAAACTGAAGGAATGTGGATGTATTATTATTTAAAGAATTGAGAAACCGCCCAGCTGCAGCCAAGGGTACAGCTACAGGGCTGCATCTTTTCCCAAAGTGTAAAAAAATGTGTGTAGCTCAATACCCAACTGATTTTGTATGTGTGCAAGTCAAATGATTAAAATAAGAGGGATTTGTGAAATCCTGGGGCTATGATTCAAGAGAAGCCCCATCTGCTACCAACTCTTGGGCATGTCATTTGATCTCACTGTGTATGCAGTGAACCAGAGGGATGGGAAAAAGGAAAACAAGCAGAAAAAGGAAAGCATTGTATGTGGAAAAATCAGCAAAATGATAACTTTGTGCAACTGAGCTGTGAGATTTTCGCCCTTTGGAGTGAGAATATTTTTCCCTTCCAAAAGTTACAGGACCTTTAAACCTCAACTTCAGATGTGTGTCTGGAAACTGGCTTGCGGGCTTCTGATCCTTAAATGTGAACAAAGTAATTGTCTTAGTTTGGTTCCCCTGTCCAACTTAGGTTGATAGATCTGGCTAGAAAGAGCTGTGCTCTGCTTGACTAAAAGCATGTGTTGCCGTCCTCTGCTGATATGCCTTTTTGCCAGGTTAAGAAGACTTGTCTTCCTGATATAGGGTGAGGGATGGCATAGTGGTTGCAGATGATAGAGGCAGGTCCTAAACGTTGCTTGGATTTGGGGGATGAGCATAAGTGTTGAGTCCAGCTGTACCCAAAGATTCCTGAGCTGTGATTTAAGGCGGAGTTTGTAGGTCCCAAAAGGTATGTTGATGTCAGGTACTGACAGGAGCTCGGTTTTACTTGGGCTCAGAAAAAGCTTGTTGTTTTTGGCTCTTTCTTGAATTGCTGTTAGGCAGTCAGCTAATTGAGGGATGTAGGCAAATTTGGTTCAATGGGTTTGAGCAGCTGCCAGGGGTATAGCCAGAACTTGGGGGGGGGGGGGGGGAGCAGAGGGCCAAGCATTTCTTCTCAGTTCCCCACCACCACCACCACCGCTGCTGCAACCAAATCATACCTTTGCTGGTGGGTATGATCAAGCCCGAAGATTCTCTGCTGGAGCCTCTGCCCATGCTGCAGAAGCAAGGAGAAAGCCAGCAGAATGTTCCAACCTTCCATGCCGGCACTTCCGCACACGCTCAGTTCAAATGCACGAACTGAGCATGTGTGGAAGTGCCATTATCAGTGGCTGCACTCCGCTGGCTTCCTGCTGCTCAGGTAGCACAGGTGGGGGCTCGGGCCACAAATCTTCTTTGGCTGATGGGGCTTGAGCATTCCAGCCAGATATGAATCTGGGGCTGCAATTTTTGAAGGGGCCCTGAGCCCAAACTGGGGGAGTCCAGGCCCCCTGAGGCCCCCTTCCTCTGGCCATGCCACTGATAGCTACACATCATCCACAAAGATGTAGAACTGAGTGTCCATTGACTGAATCATCCCAGCTAGTGGCTTGAGGTGGAAGAGTGGCCTAGTGGTTAGAGCATCAGGCTTGACGTCCAGAGGTGGCCACGTCAAATCCCACTGCTGCTCCTTGTAATCTTGGGCAAGTCACTTAACCCCTCCATTGCCTCAGGTACCAACTTAGATTGTGAGCCTGACAGGGAAATACCCAGTGTACCTGAATGCAACTCACCTTGAGCTACTACTGAAAAGGTGCGAGCAAAATCTAAATAAATAAATATTAACCACCATAGGCAATAACGTCAACTCTTGTGATACCCCACAGGTCTGTGCTCAAACTAGTGCTGAGCAGACTTTCACAGTCTGTGCCCTGAAAATGGCAAGGACAAATCAAGGTCAGGTGTTCATATTAAGTAGCTCATGCAATGAGTTTATCTTGTTGGGCAGACTGGATGGATCATACAGGTCTTTATCTGCCATCATCTACTATGTTACTATGAGGTGCCGCCTATCTGATAAATAGCATCTGAAACGAGCAACTCTCCTATCATTGTCTCTGTGAAAATTGTCTAATGTTCCATAACCTGGTCTGAGACCGGATTAACATGGATCTACCCAGTTTCTCTCTTTTATGCAATCACTGAGCTGAATGTAAACTTTTTGTTTTCCTAGAAATGGGATGTTAGATACTGGCTGGTAACTTTCCAGCTTGCCTGGTCCAGGTTGTTCTTTAGCAAAGGATGAACCACTGCCCTTTTTAATGCTGACGGTAGTTGCCCAATTTTGTGGTCCCTTCTCTGAGACCCTTCCTTGCCTGCTGCACTGGGGAGCAGTTGGCTGGTCAAACAAGGCCGCCAAGAGGGGGGGCAGGGGGGCAAAATTCCCCGGGCTTGGGCCTCCAAGGGGGGCCCGGCGCCGGGGTCAGGCCACCGGCGCTGCAGTTCCCGGTCTCACCTGCCTGCCCCCTCGGCTCCGGACCCCCTGCATTCAAAGCGGCAGTCGCAGATTGCCTCTCTTCTGGCCTTCCCTGTGTCCTGCCCTCGTGGAAATCGGAAGTTACATCACACGAGGGCAGGACACAGAGAGGGAAGGCCAGATGAGACATGATCCGTGACTGCCGCTTTGAATGAAGGGGGCCCGGAGCCATGGAGGCAGGCAGGTGAGACCGGGGACTGCAGCGCCAGCGGCCTGATCCCGGCGACGGGGGGGCGGCAGTGGCGGGGGGACGGAGGCGGGACAGTGGGGGGAGGGGGGGCGGAGGCAGGGCGGCCCTGCCCCAGGCCCGGCCTAGTCTCTCGGCGGCCCTGTGGTCAAAGGCCTCAAAGGATGTTGCCAAGGCCTTCCTCTCTTATTGGGTTAAAGGAATCCCTTATGCCTGTATGAGGAGAGGAGGATTTCGCAGTCCTGGTTAAGTGCGGGCGGGGGGGGGGGGGGGGGGGGGGGGGGGGGGGGGGAGGGGAGGGAGACCTACTGTAGGTCTTGGCAAAGACTTTTTAATTTTGTTGGAAAAGTATGCAGCAAAGTCATTGCAGTTCATTTTCGACTGAGCAGGCTGGTTCTGTTGTGGGGGGGTTTTATACAGATGAACAGCAATATAAACTCATCCTCAAGTTTTGTACTTACTACTTTGTAAGGTTGCTGAAAGTAGACCCCCCCCCCCCGCCCCACCCACTGCCCCATGTCTCAGACTGTCGTGGCAGTGGTTTGTACTCTGACATACTTTCACAGCTAAACTGACTTGCACAAATTATTAACCTCAACCAGTAAGTTCTCTTTTGCTTAATCAGGAAAACTCATGTGCCGTCAGCTTTCTGCCACCTACAGAGATTACTGTTATTATTTGATTTATCGCATAAATCAGTCGCAGATTTTTATCTTTAGTAAATTTCGCTTGCTGTGCAAGATCTGGCCAAAATGTGTCCATACAGACTTCCATATGAGCGATCCCAGATGATCCAGCTTGTAAATTATGGATAAAAAAAAAAATCAATTCAGGCTTATTTTTCATGCTGCTTTTGCTCTGGCCAGCAGTTCGACAAAAATACAGTAGTAATAAAAAGATTTTATGATTTCATCAGCAGAGCCTTTTTGTCTGCTCTCTGTTGTTCCATCGAAACAGAAAGTGATCCTTTTGCAGCCTGGAAAGGCGCCTAGGCCTGCTGAGGAGAGATTGGGTCTGATGAATCCCAGACCAGCAGTAAGCTCCGCACATCAATGTATTTGCAAAAGGTCGGGAACACATGTTTCTAGGAACAGGATCCCTTAAGCTATCGTTATTAGATTGTCAGATTCATTTTGAAAAGAACAGCGGAGAAAGAGAGAGGGGAATATGTGTGTGTTTGGGAGGAGCAAGGAAGGTACGGCCATAATGCCAGGCTTAATAAATGTTTGAATTTTACAATTGTCTACACAGGAACTCTGTGTCTACATCTGTCTGTGGCTTCTGAGAAGGGTCTTTCATCTGAGGTTAAGCACCTGTGAACCAGGGGGTGGAGTGTTCTGGAATGGGTGTGGTGAGGTTCACAACAAGTTGCCAACTGACCTCAACGGTGATATGAAACCATTTGAACCTTGTCCAAATAAGAAAGATTAAGCAGGTCGTTAAAAAAAAAAGATCGTGTGCATTCATGGACCCTCTTTCTATAAGCTTCTGGACATTTTCAGTCTTCGTTGCTATTGGAGAGTGGCTGGTGGTGGTGCTGGTGGTGGTAGGGGGATGGGACCTAATGGGTGTCATCTTTAGTTGAGCCAAGCAGATATTAAATACAAGTTATAAAAAGGTTGGAGTGTGAAGTCGAATACGTGAATCTTTATGGACTATCTCATCTTCATGAAGCAGGTGAAAGCTCGACTCTTCTCCCAAGCCTTTAATGAAAGAAGCCTTTAACTTGCTTATTCACTTCTACTCCAGCTGAGATCATTTCCTTGCACCTTTTCTGATGTCATGTGCAACTTTCTTTAAATTAGTCTCCTTCTGTTACTCTGTCTTACCTGTCTATTGGGCTCATTTTCGAAAGAGAAGGGCACCCATCTTTCGACACAAATCGGGAGATGGGCGTCTTTCTCCCAGGGTCGCCCAAATTGGCATAATCGAAAGCTGATTTTGGGCGCCCTCAACTGCTTTCCGTTGCGGGGATGACCAAAGTTCCCAGGGGCGTGTCGGAAGCATAGTGAAGGCAGGACTGGGGCGTGCTTAACACATGGGCGTCCTCTGCCGATAATGGAAAAAAGAAGGGCATCCCTGACGAATACTTGGCCGACTTTACTTGGTCCTTTTTTTTAACAACCAAGCCACAAATATGTGGCCTAAATGACTAGATGACCACCAGAGGGAATCGGGGATGACCTCCCCCTACTCCCCCAGTGGTCACTAACCCTCTCCCACCCTAAAAAAAATGTTAAAATATTTTCCAGCCTCTATGCCAGCCTCAAATATCATACCCAGCTCCCTGACAGCAGTATGCAGGTCCCTGGAGCAGTTTTAGTGGGTACTGCAATGCACTTCAGGCAGGCGGACCCAGGCCCATCCCCCCCACCTGTTACACTTGTGGTGGTAAATGGGAGCCCTCCAAAACCCACCAGAAACCCACTGTACCCACATCTATGTGCCCCCCTTTACCCATTAAGGGCTATGGTAATGTTGTATAGTTGTGGGGAGTGGGTTTTGAGGGGGGGTTGGGGGGGCTCAGCACACAAGATAAGGGAGCTATGCACCTGGGAGCAATTTGTGAAGTCCACTGCAGTGCCCCCTAGGGTGCCCAGTTGGTGTCCTGGCATGTGAGGGGGACCAGTGCACTACGAATGCTGGCTCCTCCCACCAAATGGCTTGGATTTGGCCAGTTTTGAGATGGCCACCCTTAGTTTTCATTATATGCGAAAACCAAGGTCGGCCATCTCTAAGGGCGGCCCAAATGTTGAGATTTGGCCATCCCCGACTGTATTATCGAAACGAAAGATGGCCACCCATCTTGTTTCGATAATAGGGTTGGGGACGCCGCTTTACGGGGCCGTCCTTAGAGATGGGCGCCCTTATAGATGGGCACTCCCGTGTGCCCCTCCACGTATGTTAGAGCTCATTTGGGGGTCCTTTTACTAAGGCGTGTAGGCATGTACGTGTATCAAACTGGAACTATCGCCCAGTAATTTCATTTTTGACGCGCATCCAAAACATGCGGTAGAAAACTCGACGGTAATCAGCAGCGTATGCGTGCTGATGATTACCGCCCAGTTAATGCGTGAGACCTTACTGCTATGTCAGTGGGTGGCGGTAAGTTCTCAGGCTGAAAATGGACGCGTGCTGATTTTAATTTTGCCGCATGGCCATTTTCGGCCACAAAAAAGGCCTTTTTTCTCAGGTTCACTGAAAAATGGACCTGCACGCATCCAAAACACGCACCTACAGCAGTGCAGGCCATTTTTCAGCATGCCTTAGTAAAAGGGCCACTTGCAGTCTTATTTTCGAAAGTGATAGGCACCCATATTTTGACCCAAATCGGGAGATGGGCGCCCATCTCACAAAAGCGCCCAAATCGGTATAATCGAAAGCCGATTTTGGACGTCTTTAACTGCAATCTGTCACGGAAATGGCCAAAGTTGAGGGGGCGTGTCGGAGGCATGGTGAAGGCAGGACTGGGGCGTGTTTATCGGCTGAGGAGAGATGGGCGCCTTCGGCCGAAAATTGAAAAAAGAAAGGCATTTTTAGCGCGAATTTGGGTAATTTTTTTAACCCTTTTTTTTCACGAACAAGTCCCAAAAAAGTGCCCTAAATGACCAGATGACCACCGGAGGGAATCGGGGATGACCACCCCTGACTCCCCCAGTGGTCACTATCCCCCTCCCACAAAAAAAGAAGAACTTTAAAAACTTTTTTCCCAGCCTGCATGCCAGCCTCAAATGTCATACCCAGCTCCATCACAGCAGTATGCAGATCTCTGGAGCAGTTATTAGTGGGTGCAGTGGACTTCAGGCAGGTGGACCCAGGCCCATCCCCCCCATTACCTGTTACACTTGTGGTGGTAAATGGGAGCCCTCCAAACCGCCTCCAAAACCCACTGTACCCACATGTAGGTGGCCCCCTTCAGCCATAAGGGCTATGGTAATGGTGTAGAGTTGTGGGCAGAGGGTTTTTTTTTGGGGGGGGGGGGGATTTGAGGGTCTCAGCACCCAAAGGAAGGTAGCTATGGACTTGGGAGGTATTAAATTGTTACAAGTGCCTCCTAGGGTGCCCGGTTGGTGTCCTGGCATGTGAGGGGGACCAGTGCACTACGAATCCTGGCCCCTCCCACGACCCAATGCCTTGGATTTGTTCGTTTTTGAGCCGGGCGCCTTCGGTTCCCATTATCGCTGAGAAACGAAACCGCCCAGCTCAAATCTGCACAAATCCGATGCATTTACCGGGCACAAACCGTATTATTGAAAAAAAGATGGGCGCCCATTTTTTTCGAAAATACGGTCTGTTCCGCCCCCTTCACGGACCCGTACTCGAACATAGACGCCCATGGAGATGGGCGTTCGTGTTCGATTATGCCCCTCTTGGTGTCTATGAGAAAAAACATAAATAAAAGCTTTGCTAAACCAGACCCAAAGAGTACGTCCTACCATGTCTGTGACTTTGCTCGTGTTTCCCCCTCTCCCTTCTAAGCTCTGACCCATCTTAGAATACAAAAAGGAAAAAAAAAACACCCAGATTTTGCAGTCAGGCCAACTAACAGAGTCATTTACAGACAGTAATGAACCCAGAATTCCCAGTGTGAAATTCAAGAAGTCTCTTTTCTTCAGACACAGTCACCCGACCCTGATTACATTTTTCATAATTATACTCTAACAATCACATTTTTTGTTCTTGCTGGATTTAGTACTTCAGTCAGCCAAAACAAGTATTTTGCATTTCCCTGTCTACCCTGAAAGTATAGTTGAACATTTGATACTTCACGGTTTTTCTTATTTACAGGTCTGAGAGACGAAGCGGAAAACAGAGCGATGAGCTGAGGTTAGAGCTTGCAGGGAGTTATCATGGTTTTCAGTCAGAGGAGATGGATTTGAGGTCTGAAAATGGTGGGTTGGACCATGAAGATCTCCGGGCCAAGAAACTGGGCCAGAAACCAAATGTGTGTGTGTGTGCTCCTTGTTCCCACAAAAAAAGCTTACCGTGCCCATCAAACAGATACCGCTAGTTACTACCGTACAATCTGAAGCATGTGCTACAGTTCAAGGTTTTATAGAGTTGGAAATTATTTTGGAACTTAGTTCAAAGGAAACCGTAGAGGGCTTTTTTTTTGTTTGTTTTCTTTCAGTTTTGTTAAGGCAAAAGCTACCATTTTGTACGGCTGGGTTTGGTGGTTTGGTGGGTGTCAGGCTTTGAGCCTCTCTCTGCTCAACCAAGCACAGGTTGGTTTCAGGCTTGGGTTCGTTGCAAAGTGAAGTCCTGGATTAAATGTAGCAGGTTTCAATGTGAGAAGAAGCCCAGTTACATCAAAGAGCTTGTACACGACAAAAACTTTCAATTTCAAGCAGACACACGAGGCCGATATTCAAAGGAACATATAACCGGATAAGTGCCTAAAAAATTGATGCTGAAAAAACCCATTTAAGCCCTGTTCTGTAAGCCGTGCCTAAAGTTAGACGCAGTTTATAGAACAGTGCTTATTTTATTTTTTAATCTATTTATTTGTTGCATTTGTATCCCACATTTTCCCACCTATTTGCAGGCTCAGTGTGGCTTACAATGTGCCATTATGGCATTCGCCATTCCGGTTGGCAAATAACAGTTGGTATTACATAGACAATATGGATGACATGATAAAATAGAACAATAGATATGAGAAGAGACATTTCCGAATATAAGTAAGAGGGGATGTGTTACATTTATAGTTATTGGTCATTGTGATATGCCTTTTTGAAGAGGTGGGTCTTCAGAGATTTACGAAAGTTAGTTAATTCGAAAATAGCTTAAGCACAGGCATCACACGTAAATTTAGGTGCGTCCATGAGCACCAACAAAAATGTGGTGCAAACGCCCCCACCTAAATTTATGCGCACACAACGTATTTTAATAACCGGCTGTTAATTGGAGTTAACAGTCAGTGATTGGCCTAAATTGGTGTTAATTGGAAGTTGCATGCGCAACTGACTTGAGTCACCATTCTCAAAGACGAGTACACGATTTCTGTCATGCACAACTTTTAGAGGGCATAGCCACGGTCAGGGGTGTCTCTAAAAATCACAAGCGCAGTTTATGGAAACTAGGGGTTATTCCCCGGATTCTATATAGCGCGGCTTAAGTTGTGTGTGCAAATCCAATTGTATTCTGGATTTGCATCTGCAACTTAGTTAACTAGCTAGTCAGTGCCGATAATTGCCAATTAGCCAAGCAATTATTGACACCAATTGCCATTAATTCAAATTTACGTGCACAGCTGCCTAACCTGCTTATTTTCGAAGGAGAAGGGCGGCCATCTTCCGACACAAATCGGGAGATGGCCAGCCTTCTCCTAAAGCTGGCCAAATTGGTATAATCGAAAGCCGATTTTGGCCGGCTTCAACTGCTTTCCGTCGTAGGGCCGGCCAAAGTTCAAGGGGGGCATGTTGGCAGTGTACCGAAGGCAGGACGGGGGCGTGGTTAAGAGATGGCCGGCCTCGGCCGATAATGGAAAAAAGAAGGCTGCCCCTGACGAGCATTTGGCCGACTTTACTTGGTCCTTGAAAAGGTGCCCCAACTGACCAGGTGACCACCGGAGGGAATAGGGGATCACCTCCCCTTACTCCCTAAGTAGTCACCAACCCCCTCCCACCCAAAACAAAAAAATTAAAACACATTTTTTGCCAGCCTCTATGCCAGCCTCAAATGTCATACCCAGCTCCATCACAACACTATGCAGGTCCCTGGAGCAGTTTTTAGTGGGTGCAGTGCACTTCAGGCAGGCGGACCCAGGCCCATCCCCACCTACCTGTTACACTTGTGGTGGTAAATGGGAGCCCTCCAAAACCCACCCGAAATCCACTGTACCCACATCTAGGTGCCCCCTATTGCCCTTTAAGGGCTATGGTAATGTTATACAGTTGTGAGTAGTGGGTTTTTTGGGGGGGGATTTGGGGGGCTCAGCACCCAAGGTAAGGGAGGTATGCACCTGGGAGCAATTTTTGAAGTCCACTGCAGTGCCCCCTAGGGTGCCCGGTTGGTGTCCTGGCATGTGAGGGGGACCAGTGCTCTACGAATGCTGGCTCCTCCCATGACCAAATGGCTTGGATTTGACCGGGTTTGAGATGGCCGCCATTAGTTTCCATTATTGGCGAAAACCAATGGCGGCCATCTCTAACGCCGGCTATCTCTAAGGGCAGCCCAAATGTTGAGATTTGGCCGGCCCCGACCGTATTATTGAAACGAAAGGTGGCCGGCCATCTTGTTTCGATAATACAGTCGGGTACGCCGCTTAACGGGGCCGTCATTAGAGCTGGCCGCCCTTATAGATGGCCGGCCCCGTTCGATTATGCCCCTCCATATGTATCCTGTACAGTGATGCATATAAATTTTAAGGTGCATAGCTAAAAATGGACATGGCCATGGGTGGGCTCATGCCTAATTTAGTTGCGGGCGTTTACGCATGCCCACAACTAAAGGGGCCCTTGTACTAAGGTGCGTATGCACCTACGTTCGTCCAACACATGTCAATTTGGAACTACTGCCCGGCTACCCCGTGCCCTGGGCGGTAATTCCATTTTCTACTTGTGTCCGATATGAACGGAAAATATTTTTTGTTTTCTACTGTGTGGTGCTAAGCGAGTGGTAATCGGCAGTTGTATGCGCACTGATGACTACCATCCAATTAACGCATGAGACTTTACCGCCAAATGAATGGGTGATGGTAAGGTTTCAGGCCAAAAATGGACATGTGCCAATTTTAATTTTGTCGCATGTCCATTTTCAGCTGAAAAAAGACCTTTTTTTGCAGGCATGCTGAAAAATGGGACCTTCGCAGTGGCGTTCTGTGGTTCACTGCCACCTGGGGCGGATCACTGCTTTCCCCCCCCCCCCCGGCTGCAGGGCAACATGGCACCCTCCCCCCCGGCATAACACAGTGGCACCCTCCCCCGACCCAGCCCCCACCCGTCTACCAGCTCCGTTCATGCGGCGCCTCGCGTGACTCTGCACTGCTGTAAAAGAAGAAATCGCCTCGTCGGCCCTTCCCTCACTGTGTCCCGCCCTCTGATGTAACGTCCTATTTCATCGAGGGCGGGACAGAGTGAGGGAAGGGCCGACGAGGCGATTTTCTTCTCTTACAGCAGCGCAGACGCGAGGCCCTGCACCACACAGCTGCCGGGTGGATCATGGAGCTGGTAGGGACTCGCCAGCAGAGCACCCCCCCACCCATTGACACCCGGGGTGGACTGCCCCCACCGCCACGCCACTGGACCTTCGCATGTCTGAAACTCCCGCCTACACTAGCGCAGGCCATATTTCAGTGCACCTTAGTATAAAGGATCCCAAAATTAGTTTTTAAGAGTTTCTCCAATGAATTTGCATAGATGTATTTGCATACAATGGAGACAGTGCATGCGAGTAGATCTCATGCATATTCATTGGAGAAATCCTGAAAACCCGACTGGGTTGTGGCCCTCGAGGACCGAGGCTGCTCACCCCTGCTCTAGGAGTACCACAAGATTGTCATCAGAGAGAGGCTGGGCGTCTCCTGGGATGGTCAGATCCCAGGCTTTGTCGTTCCAATAAAAAAAAAAATCTGGATTCCAAATACTAATACATTTTGCCAACCTTGGTGGTGCTCCTTTAAGTAAATGATTAAAATCATGTGAAATCTTTGCTTAGACTTTTTTTTTTTTAAACTGTCTAGTGGTTGTACTTTGCATGTAGGTTTTAGAATGAGGTTTAGGGTTTGGGGTTTAGGTTAAGGTTTCTTTAAATGGAATTTGAAACCTAAAATTCCCCCTGACTGCTCTGATCTAACCCTAAACTCAGACAGTAGCTATAAAAAGGAGATCCAGGAGAAGCATGTCACTGGTCGCATTCTGTACTGTGGTCTCAGTTCTGCAAAACCCCTGGAATAAGTGACGATATTTGACCCACAATATCTTTTCTCCTGTTACAAAAGTGAAATTCTAGCCAGCTCAGGCAAAATCTGATTATTTTACCTCTTTGCATAATTTCTTCACATGTCTCTCTGAATTCCTTATTTTCGTTCCTTTATACATGTCCCTCTGCCCAGTCTGCTTTATTCACAGAGAAATGGAGAAACGGCTGGCACTAAGAAAGCTGGCACCTCAGATACCCCTCCCCCCCCCCAAATATATCCTTCAAAGCATAACTAAAAATGTCAATTACAAGGGCAATTGCTGATACTCAATGAGGTGATGGGCCTTGACCTATGCGAAAAGAACTTGAAATGAAAGAGTTTTGTCCTTTCTGGACCACCACATTAGTGACTGATGCAGCATTGTACAAGCCACAGGTCCAGTGAATCCCTAAGAGAAATCGAAAAGCCCAATTCAAAGCCCCATGGATCCTATTCTGAAGATTGCTTATACATAAGTAATCGGTACACAGGTTCATATAAGCACTTGTTTTTACAGTAAGTGAACCATAAAATGGCGGCTTTTGGTGAACTAATTTATCAGGGTCAGAATCTAGAAATCCCAACCATGTACCAATCACCACTTCCTAAGTGTGGACTAAACCTTACTAGGTTGCCATGGGAAGGAGCAAGCCCATAATAAGAGCAATTCTATAACTGGGTGTCTATCACTTTTCTGTGTACATATCCAGAATACTGTCACTTTTGAGGGTATGTGTGCGTGCTGTAATGCATAAGGGGGCATTGATATGGGCAGAGCATGGGAGGGGCATGGGTGGCGTTGCCACTTCCATGGACCACTTACAGAATATCATACGTTATGCGTGCTCCTGTTGAATTTAGAAGCCCACAGTTATGTCAGGGAAATGACTGGTTTAACTGCGTCCACCTAAATTTTAGGCATGCTGATTCCAGGCTATGCTAGTATTCTGTGATGGAATCGGGGAGCCCACTTATAGAATGATGCCTGTGTTCTTGCATCAGGTGAGCATTGAGAATCGATCTTGCACTTGTGTTTTCTCTTCCTTTCTGTGCACTGGCTTCCAATAGAAGCTAGGATAAAATTTAAAGTTCTGATACTAACACATAAAACTTTTTACTCATCTTGTCCATCATATCTGTATTCCCTTATACACCAACTCAGACACTTCGGTCATTGACAGACAACAGATTGGTAATTCCACCTCCATCTAAAGCTAGGTGGGAATCAATGCGAACATCTGCATTCTTTTTCCTTGCCTCTACATTTTGGAATTGTCTTCCTAAAGAACTTAGGCTTGAAGATTCTTATACCCATTTTCGTAAAATGTTAAAAACATGTTTTTTTTTTCGAGAGTCATTTGAAAATAATGTTTAAAATAAAAACAAAGGAGGAAAGAAGGAAATTGGAGGGAGAAAGAACGGAGGAAAACATAAAATAGAAAAAGAAAAATTTGTTTTTGGTTTTTATCACGTTTTTATGATTATAGCCTGAGAAATTTGTAAGAATGTTATTAATAGAATGTCTTTTTGCTGTGCTTTCCTATCATAAATGGATTTCAGAGTATGTTTATCCACCGTTTTTAATGTTATTTTAATGTTATATTAAATTGTAAACCGTTCTGATTTACCTTTGTAATAAGCGACGGTCTAGTAAATGAATAAACGATAAACGATCGTAGGGGAGACGCGGACGGTATCAGAATTCAAGAAAGCAAAAGGCATGGGCCAAGCACAGAGGGTCTCTGAGAGAGAGGCAGGGATTTGTAGAGCTTAGTAGCTGGGCCTAGGTGGGCTGTCTGCTCCTTATCCACCAGCATTTGCTATCCTTCTCTGGTTCTGTTAGATATTATTGCATGCCTTTGATCGTATATACTTCCGTTGTTTGGTTGATGTGAAACCCAGAGCTGTGCAGGGGCCCTGAGGATGGGAATTGTACGTCCCTGTTTTAGGTTCTGGATTCCTGACCTGGCCAGACCTCTAGGCCAGAACCGTAGCCAGGTTTTAACGTCAGGGGGAGCAGACCTTTTGTAAAATAGCGCCAGTGTGAAGCTGAAGGGTTGATCTGCAGAGGTGCCATTTTATTCAAAATTCATTTGGGGGACAGGCCACTCTGCTTGCACCATACCTAGTTACGCCTCTGCTCCAGGCCTTAAACATAATGATAATGTCAGAGCTCTGACTTCTTAGTTGTTACCTTTCAGGAGAAAATGACTTTCTGCTTTGGGAGGGTAACTTGGGAGCCCGTTAAGAAAATATTATTTCTTGTAATGCATATACAGTGAATCTCATTTTGTAATGAGTGTCTCCTTCTCTGTTCCCCTATCCCAGCATGTCAAGCTTTGCATGCTTTCCCACTGCCCTTGGAAGAAACGTTCCAACAGAAGGTACTTTCAGAATCCGGTCTCTGAGTCATCACTTCCTCCCGCTCCTCTCTCACCCAGCTCAGTGGCTGACCCCTTCCTCTCCATCTTCATGGCTTAGCTTGAGCACCGCTTAAATCCCTTATCCTTTGACCACATCTACCCTGAGATGGTTTGCATGAAAATAGAAGAATTATTTATTTATTTGAAAACAAGACAAGGTGTCTGCATGCAACCCTCTAAAACATTCTGTGGCCTAGGTGTGAAGGTTCTGGAACACATGTACAGAATGACAAGACATTTAGGGGTTGATATTCAGAATGATTTAACCAGGTAGGAAGGCTCCTACCCATTTATAGATTCATAAGATTTGATATCATGCCCTTCCTTGACGGATCACGTTGGTTCACAATAAAATACAAAATAAAGCATTAACAGAAAACAACTCCATATATCACAAAGGAAAAGACCTAACTCATCCAAACAGAAGAATCATTCATTCTCTCTTTAAAAAAAACGAATTCCTCAATCTCTTATACCTCAATATCCCTTAGAACATAAGAACATAAGCGATGCCATACTGGGACAGACTGAAGGTCTTTCAAGCCCAGTATCCTGTTTCCAACAGTGGCCAATCCAGGTCACAAGAACCTGGCAAGATCCCAGAAAAGTAAAACAGACTTTTTCATCTATTAAAATGTATATTCTGCCCTTATCAAGGGCGGATTACAAATGAACATACACAGTCGATATAATACATCAACACTATAACAGCACAAATACCCATACTACTGGTGAATATTGACCATCTGCTTACACACTCATTTCACTCTTCATAGTTTCAACCTAATAAGCAGTGGATTTTCCCATCTTAATAATGGCTTATGGACTTTTTTTTAAAGGAAAGTGTCCACACTTTTTTAAAACCCTGCTAAGCTAACTGATTTTATCACATTCTCTGGTACCGAATTTCAAGTTTAATTACACGTGGAGTGAAGAAATATTTTCTTTGATTTGTTTTGAATTTAGTACTTAGTAGTTTCTTTGAGTGCCCCTTAGTCCTAGTATTTTTGGAAACAATAAACAAGTGATTCACCTCTAACTGTTCCACTCCACTTTTTTTTTTTTTTTTGTCATGCTGACTGGGACCAGTGCTGATATTGGTGGCACATAACTGAATAGCAGCACAGACCACCACATCCCTCTCTGGTTAGTGCCGGGGTGGGCTGGGGGTGGAGCAGTGGCAGAGCCGGAAGCTGTCCAGATACCACCAATATTTATTATCAAATTTATATTCCTGCACTATCTGCAGAACCTAAGCAGGTTAGAATCTAACAGCCACAAATCAAAAATTAAACAACAAAACATGACCTACAAATGATCATAATTTTAATTTTAAAAAGCACCCAACTAGCAGCTTTTTAGAAACACATGAGATCTCAGTGCCTTTGTCCGACAGTATCCCCAGGATTCTATATATGGCGCTGTAATTTCCACGTGGAAATCAATACGCATTCTATAATAATGTGCGTAACTTAATTGGTTAACTAGCTAATCAGCGCTGTTAATTGGATGTTAACAAGCAATTATCAGCACTAATTGGCATTAATTAAGATTTACACGCACAACTCGTTAAGTGTATTCTGTAATGTGATGCGCCTAAATTCTAAGTCGCATAGTTGAAAAGGGGGCATGGCCATGGGCGGGGCTTGGGCATTTCTAAACTCTATTCACGTTGTTATAGAATACGCCCATTCTGCACCTAATTTAGACGTTGGGATTTACGCTAAGTAAATCATGGCATAAATGGTCACTACTACATTTGGTCATATGGAGATGTGCTCGGTGTTATTCTATGTACTGCGTAGAAATTTAAGCCTATTTTATAAAATGTAGGCATAATTTACAGTATACGCCTAGGCGTATTTTTTTCCATGTGGAATTTTCAGGTGCCACATTCCAGCTCTATACCCTTAAATGTGTTGTAATGCTGAAAGATGCCTCATTATGCAAAGCTTTAAAAATGAAAACTGTGTTAAACTGAATTCGCAATGCGATAGGTAACCAGTGAAGTTTTAATAATTGTGAGGTAATAGGATCCATCCTAGACCCTCCTCCAATCAGTGTTGAAGCTCGGAAAACTATCCAGGCAAGTAGGATCGCATACATAGCAGCCCTGGGCTTACTTGGATAAGTATTCGGGTCCTGGCACTGAATCTCAGGGGTACCTGGATAGGGGGTGATTCTATAAGCGGTGTTAACAGTTAGGTGCCAAAAAAACTGGGTGATAAGCTAATATTCTACAATGGCAGAGTTGCACGTGCTTAAGTCTGTAGTTATGCATGACCACTTACGCCATGTCTACGGCTGGTATAAATGATGACTCCTAAATGCGGCAATTGCGTGTGGAAAAAGAAGCATTCTATAAAGTGCACACGAGATTAGTTGGAATGCTCCTGACATGCCCATTTTCCTCCCATGTAGGGCAAGAGCAGTTAGGTGCTCAATTTAGCGTAAATCAATTATACACATAACTGCTAATTAGTGCCAATTAGTTGTACATATCTCCAATTAAGTGCCAATTAGTTAATTATGTTACATGTGCAACTGAGTCTATTCCATAACTGGGCGCACAATTGCAGGCCTAATATTAGGAGCCATTTATAGAATTTGGGGGATAACAAATGTGGATATTCAGTGTCTGTACCCCATTATGACCCATTTCTGAATATCTAATTTAGCCCACAGTGACAGGCTGACTGCTGCAGGCTGTGTATCGGCCCCCTAATTTTTATTAGGAGGGAGTCAAAATGGCTTACCAAGTAGCCTAGTAGGGAAAGGGAGGAAAGGGAAGGAAGGAAGGGGTAATGAGGGTGTCAGAGGCTGCTGGCTGGCACCAGCACCATCATTGGTAGGAGGTATCCTTGGCAGGGTTCCTGCTTTCCCACAATTCCTTTTGAAATCAGCAAAGTCTGTAGCGATTCCTGTAGTCTCACAGAAAACCATGGAATTTTTTTTAGACAAAAGTAAAAAAAAGGTTCCAGACATAATTCATCAGTGATACCGTTTTAGTGACAAAGAGGCTGGTGGCACTGTATAGACTAACCAATTTACGTAGCTGTGAGCTTTTGAGGACCAGCATCCACTTCATCAGATGCAACACTCTCCTCCTCAAAAGATCATGTTTCAATACATTGATGAGTCCTTAAGGTGGGCATCAGTGGCGTAGCTAAGGGTGGGCCTGGGTGGGCACATGCCCACCCATTCTTGCCTCAGGCCCACCCAGTCAGCAGCCCATGAGGCCTCACTACTCTCTTTCCCTCTTCTCCACTCGTGGTCTGGCATCTGCCCATCTCTCTCTAGACCCTCCCCCTCCAGGTCTACCTCAGAGTTCCAGCCGACAGCAATTCCTATAGGTATCCCGTGCCAGCCCTGCAGGCTCTGTCATGTCCTGCCCTCAATGATGTCACTTCTTGTTTCTTTGCTGGGGACGTGGTAGAAGAAGCCTGCAGAGCTGGTGTAGGTTGCCTATAGGAATTGCGATGGGCAACAGCTACTACTACTACTATTTAGCATTTCTATAGCGCTACAAGGCGTACGCAGCGCTGCACAAACATAGAAGAAAGACAGTCCCTGCTCAAAGAGCTTACAATCTAATAGACAAGAAATAAAGTAAGCAAATCAAATCAATTAATGTGTACAGGAAGGAGGAGAGGAGGGTAGGTGGAGGCGAGTGGTTACAAGTGGTTACGAGTCAAAAGCAATGTTAAAGAGGTGGGCTTTCAGTCTAGATTTAAAGGTGGCCAAGGATGGGGCAAGACGTAGGGGCTCAGGAAGTTTATTCCAGGCGTAGGGTGCAGCGAGACAGAAGGCGCGAAGTCTGGAGTTGGCAGTAATGGAGAAGGGAACAGATAAGAAGGATTTATCCATGGAGCGGAGTGCACGGGAAGGGGTGTAGGGAAGGACGAGTGTGGAGAGATACTGGGGAGCAGCGGAGTGAGTACATTTATAGGTTAGTAGAAGAAGTTTGAACAGGATGCGAAAACGGATAGGGAGCCAGTGAAGCGACTTGAGGAGAGGGGTAGTATGAGTAAAGCGACCCTGGCGGAAGACGAGACGGGCAGCAGAGTTTTGAACCGACTGGAGAGGGGAGAGGTGACTAAGTGGGAGACCAGCAAGAAGCAGATTGCAGTAGTCTAAACGAGAGGTGACATGGGTGTGGACGAGGTAGAACCGGGGTGGAAGGTTCAGAGAGAAATGGGCAGATGCTGGGTCATTAAAAAAACACTGTATTTTATATATGTACAGGGGTAAGGGTAGGGGGTGGGAAGGGCCCACCCAGGTTAACTCTGGGCCCACCCAAAATGGCAGGTGGGCACATCAGCTCCAGTATTGTGGAATAAATTCCCACGAGACATTTGGAGGGAGAGGTTGTTTAAACAATTTAAGGTTAAACTGAAAAATCTCTTTTTTTTTTTTCCAGGAAGCATTTGAAAACTTTTGGGGCGACAAAGGCACTGACATCTCATGGTCAATGTTTGTTAGATGTTCCTTCTTTTCATCAGGTTCATCTGAAGATCAAGTTTATTGTCAACCACTGTGACCTTGTTGAAAAGAGGGGTATATCAACATTTTTATAAACGATTACACCAGGTTTCCGTTGGTGTAACTCCTCGCACCCAAAGTTTGGTGCGGAAATCGGTTCTAAGCGCTCTACACGGGTTTTGTCGGTGCAATTTCTTGAGCACCATTTACTGAATCTAGTCCATTGTGATTGGTGAATTTATCACATATCTCATCCCTAGCTTGTCAGATCATTTTTGGCTTTCAAATGAGTGTTAAGTTGGCCGTCAGCTAGCATAAGCTGTGACTTTGGTGGATCACATCAGGTCTTTGGTGCTTTGAGAGAACATTGTCGAGTGTAAATTGAGTGGCAACGTGAAGCTACCCCAGAGTATGAACCATTTAATTGTCTGAGGCCATACAACCCTACGCTCTTCCACAGCTGCCTTTCTCAGTTTTTCCCCTTTACCCAGCCAACCGACATGGAGCAACTTCAAAAGCACAATGAAGTAAAGCAAAGCAAGTAACATAGGCAGCCGAGACCCCTCGGGTTTAATGGTATTCGTGGCATTAAATAACAACAAGAATCATGGTATTTCTTGAAATGGCATAACTTGGCCGCAGCTTTATTTTACATACAAACATCGTAACCCTGGGTATACCCAAGCCAATCAGCCTTCAGGCTTACTAGCCAACCCAGTCTGCCGCTATTAGCAAGACTGACCAACTAGATGCAGAGCTCCCCGCCGCACAGCAAGGAAGCTCGACCGTAAGGCTGCCTAGCTTACTCCCTCAGGCTTGGGTACCCCGCCAAAACTGCGACATAGTACATATGTGATCGCGTCAACTTTCTGTTCGGGGAGGGGGGGGGGGGGCTGGGTGCAGGCTACTGCCCGGACGCCGGAAGAGGATGTCCGGGCTCTGTTTCAGGGTTATATACCCTTTCTCTCCCCACCCATCCCAGCGAGGTGCTGCTGCTGCGTGGTGGGAAAGTTCCCGCTGCACTCTGCTCGCACCCCGCTGGGATCTTCGCGCATGCCTCCATCGGTGCACGGCGCCATGTTAGAGGCGGCTCCGTGCACCGGGGGGGGGGGGGGGGCACTGCGCCTTGCTTGTTTCACTGTGGCCTGCCCAATGTTCTCTTTTCTCTCAGATCAGTGAGCCAGCTCAGCACCAATGAGCGGTAACAGGAGGGGGTTTCTGAATGGCCTGGCGGCTGTCTCTTGCTGGTCCCCTCCAAGACAAAAGTCTCTTTAGATGAGTATTACTCATTGAAACAGGTTTGTAATTCAGGGAGGAAGGGGGTGGTGGTCTGGGGCGAGATGGAGACAAAACGTGTAATACCACCAGCAGCGAAAAGTTCAAATGCCAGTCAAAATTTGCATTTCTGGCAGACAAGATGCTGCCTCAAAAGATTTCAGTACCAGAAATAGCTGGATCATGTGTGTGCATTTCTTTCTTTCCTTTTTTTATTAGTGCAATTTGTATTTCAAAAACAGAACAGGATGAGATAGTCCAATACTACACAGTACTCATTTGTATACTATGCTTCTGTGTTTGGCTGAATAGACAGGGAGGTAGGTCCATGTGATAAAAATCCATCAGATCCACTATTGTGGTTTAAGGAGAGATTATTGGTAACCGAGGCTTCAGTATTCAGGGGTAACATTTATAAATAAGTTCTGGGGTCTTTATACGACTTTGTCCTTCTACTTGCCACTTGTAACCTGTCTGTCAGCTATGCACCTGTTGATGCTCTGGGCCCTATGTTAAAAGGGGACTTTGCCATCTTTTGTTTTTCCCCTCTCACACAGAAGCAAGCAGCAGACTGGACCCAATAAATGACACCGAAACAGGATTCTGATGCAGGCTCAAATTCATAATGGACTAGTAGAGAGGTGTGGTAGCCGCGTTAGTCCACTCTTAAGGTTATCAATAGAAACTCCCAACACAGACTGAAAAGGAAAAGAAGGGCACATTTCCCTGTAATATATCCAGCTGCGAGCTATGCCAAAACATTTCACAGGACCCCACAGTCATTCACAAAGGAAAAATATTCAACATAAAGGAATCTTTCACATGCTTATCTTCCAATGTGGTATATATCATTCAGTGTAAAAAATGTAACGAAGGATGCTATATTGGAGAAACAGGCCAGATGCTTAAGACAAGATTCAATCTGCACAGACATCACATGAAAATAGCCAGTGCCAGTCAAGCCCCCACCCCTGTGGGCCAACACTTTACAAGACCAGAACACTGCACCAGTGATTACATAGTAAGGATCCTGAAAGGTAACTTTAAAACAATACAGGAACGTAAGACCTTTGAAATAAGAATGATTGAATATTTTGACACCCAACAAACAGGACTTAATAAGGATCTGGGCTTTCTAACCCATTATAAACCATAAAGTTGTATTTCTCTGTTTATTTTTCTGTTTATTACCCTCCTCTCACCTACCAACACCCATCCTGTTAGAATATCAATGCAATGCTTTGATGTCCCCATGCATACCCCCACCCTCCCACTCTGTCAGACTGTCAAAGTAATGCTTTGATGTTTCTCTTATATTTACTATCTGCTACCACATTTGCTTATTTCCGATCTGATGAAGAAGGGCAACCTTCGAAAGCTAATCAAGAAATGTATTAAGTTATGTCCAATAAAAAAGGTATCATCTTATTTTCTTTTCCATCTTTTATTTTGTTTGATTTCTATTGCTAATGGACTAGGAACTAGGGTTTTTATAAGAAGGGTCGACCCACCTCTTACTTTCCTCTCAGTCTTGAGCAATTCATAATGCTAATGAACCTAATAATCCTTAATTACAGAACTTTGTATATGCTGTGCACAGAAAAGTACCGTGTCTTATTGTTAGCTGAAAATTGTCGCGTCTTTGGGCGTGACCAATGACCTTCAGACAAAATACTGTAGGAAGGAAAAGTCCCGGACCCTGACGGTCATCCCGTTCCCCCCTCAGGGACATATCTGTAGAAAATCCACAGTGAGTTATATTATCTGCATATAATAGATTTTTTTCCCCCCTACAAAATAGATGATTTAGATTAAAACCATAGATCAGCAGTTTAGACATTTGATACTGGTTCACTGGAAGACATACAACTCTTTACGACATAGGGCAACTTTCTGTTTTTATTATTATTATGCTCTTTTGAGATGATGATTTTCATTGCATTAGATTTTTTTTTTTATGTTTCATTTTTTTAATTTGAGCGTATTACTATTTCAGTTGCTATTTGGATATGTATTTGGTACTCTGCCAAAATATACAAAAACATGAGAAGTCTAAGAGTTTGATAATCGACACTCACCTCATCTCATGGCATAGAAAGGAGACACTTGCCCACATAGAAATGAACAGTACTACGCAGGTACTGCGAAACAAGTCTTCTGCTTGGTTCAGAGAAGATCACATGAATGAAAATGTAAACCTAGCATGATCTATTGCCCTTGGCGAAGGCAACATTTGACAACATTTTCTGGTTTTGATGGCTGATAAGGACTAATTGTCCCACCCAGTTTGCCCAGTTGTTTATTTATTTATTGCACTTGTATCCCATATTCTCCCACCTATTTGCAGGCTCAATGTAGCTTACAAAGACCTGTTATGGCAGTGCCATGCCAGGATAGAGAAATACAGTTGGAATTACAATGAGATCAAGGATGACAAAGAACTAAGCAGACAGTTATGGAGAGGCGTCATTCAGAGTAAGGTGGAGCAGTGAGGTGTTCTAGTTAAGCTTTGGATTCTCTTGGTAGGCCTTGTTGAAAAGATAGGTTTTCAGAGATTTGCGAAAGTTAGTGATTTCGTTAATTGTTGTTAGGGCTGGTTCAGTGGACTGTGGTGCTCTGAACCAACTTTTGCATCAATGCCACCACCCCCCACCCCTGTGATCTGGTAGCTCCCCCTCTGTCTCATTCCCCCCCCCCCCCAACTGGTAATAAAGGGCACCAAAATCCTGACTAGCATCTCCCCTGCCCGCAGGGGAGAGGGAAAAGAGAGGAAGAGATGCTGGACAGGGATTTTGGTGCTATTAATCACAGACACCCTGAGCCAGTCTGGATTTCCTTCATTCTGGGTAGGCAAGGACATAAATTCCTCAAATCTCAGCACCAGCTTTGCCCCTAGCCCATGTCTTTTACCCAACCTCTCCACTCCCCATCACTATGTTTGTCCCAAGTTACTGCTTAGTGGTAGGGTTATAACCATGGCATAGAAAGTGTGTGTGTATGTGTATATGTGTGCACGCGCGCACACACACACTTTTTGATGCTCTGTGACTACTATTTAATTACAAAATGTTCTTGAATCCTTTTAAACTTCTGGTTCTGTGTATGAACAGCATATGGAATACCCATCAATTTCCAGACCACATAATGGTCCCTTGCAGTTAACTGTGTTAAGCTGAGTCAGAATATTTAGAATCTAGAAGACACACCCATGGAAAAAATGTGGAAATTAAATGAATGTTTATCATAAAGAATACAGAAGATGATCAGTTTTGGGACAGTGTATAACGAAAGAAATTGGAAGAGAAAAGTATTGATTTGAGATCTGTTCTAAAAACCATCCCGAGCAAAATTCAGAAAGTGGTAACGGTAACCTTGCAAGAAAACTTAGTGAACAACTTACATAAAAGGACATTTTTTACGTGCACCGATTCATTCTTGTAATGTAATTTAAAAAAATGTATTTGAATTAGCAGAAAGAGTTCAAGATCCCCCAGACCAGGCAAGTCATGAAAACAATGAAAGCCAAGTCTTCCAGTGCATTGTGGCCAGCTGACATCACAATGTGGAAAAACAGAACTTGGAAAAATGGAATGTTTTTATATTGTGGTAAAAGAAAAAAAAAAAGAGAGTATGCTGAGGAAACTGAGACAGAGTATCAATGTAGTGAACTGAGACAAAGTATCAGTGTAGAGAACTGAGACAAAGTATCAATGTAGAGAACTGAGACAACGTATCAGTGTAGAGAACTGAGACAAAGTATCAGTGTAGAGAACTGAAAGCACTGCCACTCCCTGTGATCTTGAGCAAGCCAGTTAACCCTCCTTTGCTTCAGGTACAAACTCAGGGGGTGATATTCAGCTGCTGGCGGTCAGTGTTTAATGCCAGCGGCTGAAATAGGTCCAGATGTACAGCGCTGGCCTCTATCTGAAAACTGACACTGAATATTTGGGTCTGAGGTGGCCTCTGGGAGTTACCCAGGTACTGCTGACATTGAGCAGCGATACCTGGATAGCTACCTGGTTAACTTAGGCAGGGCTGGACCATCCAAAAGGCAAGACTAGGCAGGTGCCTAGGGCAGCAGCTTTTAGGGGTGGCTGCAGTAAAAGCAAAACAATAGGTTCTCAAACCACACAAACTCAAAGAACAGCCAGAAGACAGGATGGGCAGGCTCTTAACAGCTTATTCTGGGAGGGGTGCTGTTGGGGTAAATATTCCCTTTGAGCTGTGCAGGAGTCCTTCACCTGCACTTGTGTCAGAGGAGCTGCTGGTGCTTCAATAGTGACATGGGACAGGCAGGTTCTGCAGGACCCCCAGGGAACTTAACTGTTCTGGCAATTGAAAACACAATAGTGAAACACCTCTCCCACCGGCAGGAACACGGGTGGAAGATTCCTGCACAGCTTAGCGGGAACATTGGTTGGGTGCTCGTGATCATGTGGGGGCAAGGTTGCCAGATGGGCGGTTTTCCCGCCCAATTGGGTGGTTTTCCGTGACCCGCTGCGGGAAATTTCTGACCGCTGCAGGTTGCGGTTTTTTGGGCTGCTTTTTTTTTCCCGGGCGTTCTTTTTTTCTCCGCCGGCGCTGTGGTTTGGGGGCGTGGTTAATGACATTGGGGGGTGGTTAGTGACATTAGGGGAGTGGTTAATGACACCAGGGGCGGGGCTGGTGATGGCGGGGGCGGGGCTGGTGACGACAGGGGTGGGGCTGGTGACAGCAGGGGCAGGGGCTGGTGAAGGCAGGGGTGTAGCTGATGACGGCGGGGGTGGGGCTGATGATGGCGGGGGTGTAGCTGATGACGGCAGGGGTGTGAAATTTTGGGCGGGTTTTGACACTGGTTAATTGGCAACACTGTGTGAGGGTGGGCTTAAAAGTTATTGTGGGGGCAAGCCTGGATGTTTGTCTAGGGCACCTAATATAGAGATGTCAAAGGTAGCCCATCCCACAGCTGGAGACTTACCAAAGGGGCTACGTATAACTCGAGACTTCCTCTACTTCAGGAAGCAGGTAAAAGCCTGGCTCTTCTCTCAAGCCTTTAATACATAGGGTGACTGACTATACACTCATTCTGCCCCTGGACTAGCTAGTTACACACACTGTAACTTAGATCGTACTCTCTGTTTTCTATCCTTTAACCAGTTTTTAATCCACAATAGGACACTACCTCCTATCCCATGACTTTCCAATTTCTTCTGCAGTCTTTCATGAGGTACTTTATCAAATGCCTTTTGAAAATTCAGACACACAATATCAACCGGCTCGCCTTTATCCACATGTTTGTTCACCCCTTCAAAGAAATGCAATAGATTGGTGAGGCAAGATTTCCCTTCACTAAATCCATGTTGGCTTTGCCATACTGGGACAGACCGAAGGTCCATGAAGCCCAGTATCCTATTTCCAACATTGGCCAAGGGGCAAGATCCCAAAACAGTACGTTGCTGCATAAACCCTGCATATGACCATACATTGTTTTAGCATTAAATCTTAGTTGTCAAATATTGGATCATTCCTCAAGATTTGCTAGGTCCTTCCTCATGTCATCCACGCCCTCTGGGGTGTCCACCCTGTTGCAGAGTTTGTCATCATCCGCAAAGAGACAAACCTTAGCAGATAGTCCTCCTGCAATATCACTCACAAAGGTGATATAAAGATCCTTGCAGTACCCCACTGATAACATCCCTATCTTCAGAACAAGCTCCATTTACCACTACCCTCTGTCTCCTTCTGTTCAACCAATTTTTAACACAGTCAGTTACTCTAGTTCCCATACCAAGGGTACTCATTTCATTCATGAGTCACCTGTGTGGAACCGTGTCAAAGGCTTTGCTGAAATCTAAGCACACCACATCTTGCATCCCTCCCACATCCAACTGTTTAGTCACCTAGTCGAAGAAATCAATCAGATTCATCTGACACGACCTGTCTCTAGTGAAGCCATGCTGCCTTGGGTCCTGCATTCCATTCAATTCGATAGAAATCAAACAAAATAAAACATGGAAAAGAAAATAAGATGATACCTTTTTTATTGGACATAACTTAATACATTTCTTGATTAGCTTTCGAAGGTTGCCCTTCTTCGTCAGATGGGAAATAAGCAAATGTGCTAGCTGACAGTGTATATAAGTGAAAACATTCAAGCATTACTATGACAGTAAAATAGATACTATTGGAGATTCTACATAGAATGTTGCTACTATTGGACATTCTACATGGAATGTTGCTATTCCACTAGCAACATTCCTGCGCAGGCTTCTGTTTCTGTGAGTCTGACGTCCTGCACGTACGTGCAGGATGTCAGACTCACAGAAGCAGAAGCCTGCGCGGCCACATTGGTGATCTACAAGGGCCGACTTCTACATGGAATGTTGCTAGTGGAATAGCAACATTCCATGTAGAATCTATAGAAATCAAACAAAATAAAACATGGAAAAGAAAATAAGATGATACCTTTTTTATTGGACATAACTTAATACATTTCTTGATTAGCTTTCGAAGGTTGCCCTTCTTCGTCAGATCGGAAATAAACATTCAATTCGAGAAACCAGTTATTTTTAACCAGTAACGTGATGTTTTACCATAGATCCCATTTTATGCAATGAGACCTAGTTGCAAATAACTGGGGTTAACAGTAAAATAACAAGACTTAACGATAGCCCACGTTGATAACTACACCCCCTAATTGTTTAAATTGTGTACTGTTTGCATTGCATGAAAGACAAAATAACAAATATGAATAGATCAGTTGAAATCCTGATACACCATCTCTTACACCTCCAACCTCTCACAGTGTTGCTTTCAGAACATGGTAAAATGATTGACCTTGATCTGGTATGATTATTCATGATTTAATGACACTATAATATAGGGGTTGATATTCAAGGTGGAGCATGAGAGGCTGCTGGTAGCCACTGCAGAGGTGTGATTGATTAGGATCTTGAGGTGCTAATGTCACTCCAGTACATTATCAGGCCAAGGTAAGGACCCAGGGCCAACACTCATAGTCCAGATCCAGGAAACTTAACAATGATAGGCTGTCTTAATGAAAGGCCCGAGAGCTTGTCTCGACGGGCCCAGTTAAATGAGGGCTGGGCCCGTTCGAGAAGGCTCTGAGGGCGGGGGGGTGAAGAGCGTGTGGTTATGGGGGGGGGGGGGGTCATGTTCGGCTGGTGAGCACGAGGGCAGCTGGGATTGGTCAGATCAACAGAAGCTGACAGCACAGAAGCAACACAGGCAGCTGATTGGAGGATAGGTTGCTGGGGGGCGGGGCTGTGGGAAGGGAATAGGGGCTCTGCTTCCTCCGAGGCTCAGGGCGTCGTCTGATCCTCGGAGGCGGTTTTGTCCTCCCTCCCACCCTCTCATGTACTGGATGTGAGGAGGCTTATCTGTTTGGTGTTGTAGATGTTGTTTTTCAGGAATGGCATCAGAGTTTGTCGCAGCAGCAAAAAACCCGAGCTACAGAAGCAATGGCTCATGGGGGGGGGCTGAGCCAGGTCATTAAGATGGGTCAGGTGACCCGGAATAATGTGTGGAGGGCCACAAGGGCCAGGCCTCTTGCTGTGAAGGCGGAGTCGAAAGGGTGAAGAGTTGCGGTGACAGCCGGAAGTGGAAGTTGCTGCTTTGCTATCATGGCGAGCGGCGGAGGGGGCAACTGTGGGTGCTTTTGTTATGACAACTGTAGCTCGGGGGTGGAGGTTATCCTATACGGATGTTAATTAGAAGTTTAAATGTTAATAAATCAAGCTGCGGCCTATGGTTATTCCACAATTGTGTGCAGAGAGTTATTGAGTGAAAGCGTACGAGGGGGGGGGGAGGGATGTGGGGACATGCCTGGTAGAACGGGTCCCAGCTCCAAGGTTTATGTATTTTCTTTTTATTTACCAAATGTGATATTCCACTTATGGTTTATCCACTCCTACCCTAGCTGAGATAACATTTAACCATCTCTCTGACCTCATGTGCAACTTTCTTCAAATCAGTCACCTTACTTTCTAACTCTTCCTACTTTCTTACCCATCTATATGTTACAACTTTGCCTTACCCTTCACTATCAATTATAATGCTCTATTTTGTATTGTGTTGACATTGTAAGTAGTATCAAACTGAAACTCAAAACACACAGCTTCACACAAGCTGTGTATTACAATGGATACACGACACGCTATAGCCCAGCAGTATCACTTGTTCTTCTGCTTTTTTTTTTTCTCTTTTAATTTAACTTTATTGATAACTCAAAGTTAAACAACACAACTTACTCAATATTGCCAATATACAAGCAATAAGATACCATGCATAAACCGTGCAGCTGGTAAATCGCCCTGTTTCCCCCCTCCCACCTTCCTGTTGCTATCCGTGTTGATTCAAGTAAGTACAATTGGACCAGTAACCCAGGTCATATTGGCAGCCCACTCCTCATCTAAAATCAATGAGCATTAATAAGCCTTTTTCTCTACTTTCTTTTTTATTATTATTTTTTTAATTTTTTATATTTTTCTTGTTTTCTTCTTATTAATCTTGTAAGTGGAGCAAAAGTGGAGGAGTGGCCTAGTGGTTAGGGTGGTGGACTTTGGTCCTGGGGAACTGAGGAACTGAGTTGGATTCCCAATTCAGGCACAGGCAGCTCCTTGTGACTCTGGGCAAGTCACTTAACCCTCCATTGCCCCATGTAAGCCGCATTGAGCCTGCCATGAGTGGGAAAGCGCAGGGTACAAATGTAACAAAAAGAAAATAGATACTATTGGAGATTCTACATGGAATGTTGCTACTATTGGAGGTTCCACATGGAATGTTGCTATTCCACTAGCAACATTCCATGTAGAAGGCTGCGCAAGCTTCTGTTTCTGTGAGTCTGACGTCCTGCACGTACGTGCAGGACGTCAGACTCACAGAAGCAGAAGCCTGCGCGGCCACATTGGTGATCCGCAAGGGCCGACTTCTACATGGAATGTTGCTAGTGGAATAGCAACATTCCACGTAGAATCTCAAATAGTAGCAACAGTGGAGGAGTGGCCTAGTGGTTAGGGTGGTGGACTTTGGTCCTGGGGAACTGAGGAACTGAGTTCGATTCCCAGCACAGGCAGCTCCTTGTGACTCTGGGCAAGTCACCTAACCCTCCATTGCCCACCACATTGAGCCTGCCATGAGTGGGAAAGTGTGGGGTACAAATGTAACAAAAAGGCTTCAGTATCGCCACCCAGCCAGCCAGAACTTAACCGACTATAAGGCATAGGCACGGCGCACCATCATCTCGCCACAAAAAAACTCCACAATAGTCAATCCATACAAAACAATTACTGCTAAGCATTTCATGTATCCATAGCACACAGGATTAATGTCTATACTTTACTGTCCTTTACGATTGAATAGTATGTGACTGCTGCTTGGGTTCTCATCAAACTGGCTCAGTAATATCCGTCTTCACATTGCAAGTAGTATACCATGCCATACTTTGTATTGTTGTTCGAATATTTTTACTGCTCATGCTTGATCTATTCTTAACTGTACACCGCCTTGAGTGAATTCCTTAAAAAAAGCGGTAAATAAATCAATAAAATATGGTGTTATCCCTAAAATGTATCACAATAAAGGGGTCAGTTTTCAGCCGGTACCAGTAAACATATCATCTGCTTATCTGCCCCAAATATATTACAGTGACAGAAACTATAATATCTCTGAATCACATAATCTAAACGCTCCATAGACATAATATCCCACTGCCCCGGGACTGTGCTGAGGTCTACCTTTTCAGCACCCAAAGAATTCAGTCACTGACATTTTCAGCTACTGCTCCTCAGACGGAAGTTTGGTTTTCTTTAAGAAAGAAGGAAGCTCGCAGCTTCGGATCTGCTCCTTTACACACTGACTTATGATTCATATTTTCACTTTCATTTAGGTGACCAAAAGACGTGTGGTAGGAGCTTATTTTGTTATGCACCTGGGCAGCCACGTTCCGTTATAGAATACTAGTGTAACCCAATATTGCCAGGTCTAACATTTAGGTGCCCACAGTTATACCAGCCATAGACTAGGCATAAGTCCGGGCACCTAAATGCAGCGGAGATGTGTGTACAATTGCATGCATAACTGGGGGCCCCGCTCATGTCCCACCCATACTCCACCCATGCGTGCGACATCTTGCAAACATGTGCTGTGCAAGTTATGTGGGCATTTCAAGCAAAATTTGTTTTACACTATTTCCGTTTAGTGAACATACCATCGGTATTTCTAGAAGGATATTGCTACTCTTTATTTTTATTTATTTATTTATTTGATGATGTTTGATATGCTGCTAAATACACCAGACGCTACTAAGTGGTTTATCAAACAAAAAGAAAATAAAACAATTGTATTGTTCTCAAGTAGAGAATTGTACCATCTAGTTTTTTCCGATGATATAAACATCAAGTAGGGAAAGCATGCAGAGCCATGTCTTCTGGGATGCCTTCCAACAAATGTGCACAAAAGAGCTTTGGGTTTCTATTTCATTTCATGTTCAGCCTTATTATGTGCTTTCTAGTTCTTTCAAAATGTTCAGGCATTGATGTGGGGGGAGGGGTGGATACAAGGTGAGTGTGGTAGGTGTAGGAGTATGTGGTGGAGGTGTGCGGGGGATTGCTCGGTATGTGGCTGTTTGGGTAGGGAGTGCTGAGGTGTGCTTTTGGGGTTTGATGCTTTTGGAGTGTTTTAGAGAGGCATGGGTGTGTGCAAATGGCTGTGAGGCCGCAGGGGGGTTGTGATGAAAGAGGAGAGCGTTTGGAACGCATCTTTTGGTCCCTGTTTTGACATCTGCGCCTGTTCTTTTTCCCTGCGTCTGTCTGCATTGCTCTGAGTCAACATGCTGGAAGGGTGAGAGGGTGGAACTTTTAGAATGGGACACGATGCCTATTTCACATAGAAAGCACGGGGATTTTTGTTTTGGAGATTTGGTTTTCCGAAAATACAGATTCAATGTTTCTAGCTTCAGAACTTGTCTGAAATATTTCACTGCTTTTCTTGTGTGCCAGTTTTGGTGACATTTCGTCCCTTTTTGGGAGAGTTATTCTGCCTACAGATGGACAGACGGTCATGGATCCATTCTGCATAATTCTTTCCAACAGGTCTAAATTAAACATATTGATTATCTATCTAACATGGAATATTTTTTTTTGTTGTTACATTTGTACCCTGCACTTTCCCACTCATGGCAGGCTCAATGCAGCTTACATGGGGCAATGGAGGGTTAAGTGACTTGCCCAGAGTCACAAGGAGCTGCCTGTGCCTGAAGTGGGAATCGAACTCAGTTCCTCAGTTCACCAGGACCAAAGTCCACCACCCGAACCACTAGGCCACTCCTCCACTGTTGCTACTATTGGAGATTCTACATGGAATGTTGCTATTCCACTAGCAACATTCCATGTAGAAGTCGGCCCTTGCAGATCACCAATGTGGCCGCGCAGGCTTCTGTTTCTGTGAGTCTGACGTCCTGCACGTACGTACAGGACATCAGACTCACAGAAACAGAAGCCTTCGTAGCCTTCTACATGGAATGTTGCTAGTGGAATAGCAACATTCCATGTAGAATCTCCAGTAGTAGTAACATTCCATGTAGAATCTCAGAGTAGCAACATTCCATGTAGAATCTCCAATAGTATCTATTTTATTTTTGTTACATTAGTACCCTGCGCTTTCCCACTCATGGCAGGCTCAATGCGGCTTCCATGGGGCAATGGAGGGTTAAGTGACTTGCCCAGAGTCACAAGGAGCTGCCTGTGCCTGAAGTGGGAATCAAACCCAGTTCCCCAGGACCAAAGTCCACCACCCTAACCACTAGGCCACTCCTCCACTCCTATACATCCACCTTCCTTCAGCCCTCACTCCACCCCTCCACTACATGGGTGAAGGACAGTTAGAATACTAGCACTTATGCACGTGAAAGGGCCAACAGGGCATCTAAGTGATATTCTGCAATTCAATCAAAATATATGCACTCTAAAATGTGAGAGAAAAAAAATCTCCCAAAGTTACGTTTCAATTTTGCTTCAGCAATTTGTTCTTGAGAGAGAACCAATGAGTCAACCAGGCCTCCCTTGAACCAAAAAACATAAACCATTAAAAAAAAAAAACAGAAGCCACAAAGACACTACAGGCCGGTTGACATCATTAGTCAGGTGACTTTCATCTTCCAGTCAGCAAATGACTAGAGAAGCCTTTTTTTTTTTTCGGTACTAGGGCTGAGTTAACATACTTTCAGGCCTCCTATACAACCACAGAACCACAAGCTACACTGCAGTCTGCAATTCAGTGCCTGAACCCTAGGCAGACAAGGTTTTGCTGCTGTTGTTAATACCAGCTGCAGGGGGTGGGGGGGAGGATTTTTGGTCTTTCTTGAGGTAAGTGTCATTCATTCATTCTTGCTCATTGCCGAGAGGGCTGTCTTCAATTTTGTCTCCTTGTCTAAAATACTTTTTAATTTTTTTTCCATTCTTATAATACAGCATGCACATGCTTCTGTTGCAGACTTGCGGCTAAGCATTCCTGTGGCAGTACAAACCCAAATTCTTGGTTACAGACAGGCACTTTGCTTCCTTTGGGATTTTTCTGTCTCTTTTTTTTTTTTTTTCCTCCTTTTTCTTAGTCTTCAGTAGAGCCCTTTTCAAGAGCGGTGAAAACCACAAGGACTAAAAAGTGTGTTTTTGCAACAGGTCATGGCGTCCAACAGCATGTTCGAGTTTGCAGCCTTCACGCAAACCTTCCTACTTGGTGAGTATCAACCTTTTTGTCTTCTGATGGCTCAACAACAAAAGGAAGGGAACCCATAGGGTTTTCTAGAAAAGTGGTTAGAAGATCTCTAGCTAACATGAGTAGAATGGATCCCATCCAGACACACACACAGAGACAAAACTTTATCACATCATAGTGTCAAAACTGTGGCTTCACACTGGTGTCTGATGGGAGACAGACCTTCTTTTCTTGTGTTGACATATCAGACATAATATGAGATCAACTCTGACCACAAACGTTAATCATTTTGTAACAAACTGAGATTTTTTTTTTGGGGGGGGGGGGAGAAGGAGAAGGGATCATTGAAGTATTGTTTACAGTTGGCATTTAGCACTGGGTTTGGGAATATAATACATCACCTACTTGACCCCTTTCAACACTTCCGTCCCTCCCTCCTAAAACAGAATCTATAAAAGAAACAAAAGGTAACTTCTAAATATTAATTATTAGTTAATATTAAATGTTAACTAAATATTAGAAGGCAGTCGAGGGTGTTAAGATCAGCTGCTATGGCCTTGCTGGATATTCCATCTTTCTATGTGGTGAGACTGGAAGAGTATTGATCTTCTGTTTTTTTTTTCTTATTGCCGGACCAAAGCTCTGGAATTCGTTGCCTCTTACATTATGAGCAATATAAAATTTAGAGAAGTTTAAAAAAGAACTGAAAACTTTTTTTTTTTTCAGTAGGCTTTTAGCATTTGATCAACTTTAAGGCGCAGTCTTGCTTGCTCATACGGAATTCGAATGTTATTGAGGAACAGTAATTTTTGCATTGAATTTATTTGTCTGCATTTTGAAAATGATTGTGTTTTATTGTTCAGGTTTTATGTTTATCATGTTATTTTGTATGTTTTAGCTGTACCCTGCTGAGGATTTTAGATTGTGCAGGATATAAATGGTTAAAAAATCATTTAAAAAATTTAATTTTACTTAGGCTGCCACAAGCACATGAGTTGCTCAGACCTGAGTGTCTGTTGAAACACCTTCTCTCCCCTCTGGAGCAGCTGTGTTGGAACAGTATCACACGTGTGCAAAGTGCCGCATTGAGGCATTGCTAATTTAATTGGCAAAGTCGGTCCAACATCCAGATGTTAGTCAGATAAGACCCAAACTGCCAGTGTTCACCTGGTAGCTTATTTGCTTGACTGAGACTCTATACACTGATGTGTTTGGGTTGCAGAACACTATTAGAGCTGAAAGCCCAGGAAACCATCAGAAAGAATGCGCTATTTGTGTATTTATGCAAATCGTATTTCTATACGAGCTTCAGTTCAGTGGAGATTTGTATACTGACTTATCCGAACTGAAATTATTCAGGGGTTGCAAAATGTTGTCAGGGAGTAATAAATGATCAACATAACAACAACCTTGGGAGGAGGTTTGGCTTAGTGGTTAGAACGGTGACTGAAGAGTCATGAGACATCTTGGTCCATAAACTCCAGATTTTCTTCTGCCATTAACTCCCCAGTGCAACCTGGGGCAAGTCGTCTTATCTCCCTGTGATTGTGGGACCAGTTGAAAACAAGGGACTCAGTAATGAAAAAGACTTTGCAGCTTTTCATTGGTAGCTCAGCGCAAAAAATTACATTCACATGCAGTAGATATTTTGCTGTCCTCAAAGGGCTTATAGAGTTCATTCTAGAGGCCATAGAGGGTAAAGTAACCTGCCTAAAACCACAAAGTGTGTGTGAGAATTTAACCATAGCCCTTGGCATAGGTGCCAGCTCTCAATATTGAGCAAACCCCTTCTCTGTCTTGAGTTTATCACTCCCGACATTTTGAAACGTTGACTCCTATGGCCCTTCAGGGCTTGGCCTGCTGCTCTAACCACTGGGCTGCTCTTCCACTCTGGTATTAAGGCTTTACTTTATCTGGTAGCCGCTTCCGCTATCAGGCCTCGTAGGGTTTAACTTAAGGCAATCGTCTCAATGAAGAAAAACCTATCGGGCAACATAAAATGATTGCAATGACTGGCTCATATGAAAGTCTGTCTAACTCACATTAATTCCAAAGGAAAGAAGTATATAAAAGACAAACAGAATTCAACAAGTGAGATAGAAAGGATTTAAACACTACTACTACTACTACTACTACTACTTATCATTTCTATAGCGCTACAAGGCATACATAGCAATTTTCATATGTGAATGCCCTGATGGGTGGGAGACCCTACACAAAGGGTGGTGACCTACATAAAGATACTAATGAGAAATAATCACCAGAGACTTGCACATCTGGTGACCCCCTTTTTTAAGCTACTCCACGGCTGTGGTAAAAAGGGGGCCTCAAAAACACAGTTTAATAAAAGGATCCGTAAGTTTTTTCTACCTGGGGCAACTGAGGGGCTAGGTTTCTAGTGCTGTTATCTTTTCTTCCCAGAACTGCCTTCTGTCGCTATTTATGTCTACATGGCTGAGTTTGTTCAGGGCATTTCCTAGTGTACCGTTGGGGACATATCAGGGTTTGTATGCTTCAGCTCTCTGGTATTTTCCCTAGAAGTTCCAGGTTTACTGTGCAGCATGCTCTCTGAGGTTAGAGAATACTAACGGCTTTTTTTTACAAAGACACGCTAGCGATTCCCGCACAGCAAATGAGAGGAACTCCATAGGAGTGGAATGGAGGAGTAGCCTAGTGGTTAGTGCAGCAGACTTTGATCTTGGGGAATTGGGTTCAACGCCTGCTGTAGCTCCTTGTGACCCTGGGCAAGTCACTTAACCCTCCATTGCCCCAGGTGCAAATAAGTACCTGTATATGCTATGTAAACTGCTTTGAATGTAGTCCCCTTTCCCTATTTGAGATTCCGGAATGCTGCTATTATTTGAGATTCTACATGGAATGTTGCTACTATTTGAGATTCTGTTGCTACTATTTGAGATTCTACGTGGAATGTTGCCACTATTTGAGATTCTGTTGCTACTATTTGAGATTCTACATAGAACGTTGCTAGTGGAGGAGTAGCCTAGTGGGTAATACAGCGGACTTTGATCCTGGGGAACTGGGTTTGGTTCCCACTGCAGCTCCATGTGATCATGGGCAAGTCAGTTAATCCTCCATTGCCCCAGGTGCAAATAAGTACCTGTATATACTATGTAAACTGCTTTGAATGTAGTCCCCTTTCCCTATTTGAGATTCCGGAATGCTGCTATTATTTGAGATTCTACATGGAATGTTGCTACTATTTGAGATTCTGTTGCTACTATTTGAGATTCTACGTGGAATGTTGCCACTATTTGAGATTCTGTTGCTACTATTCGAGATTCTACATAGAACGTTGCTAGTGGAGAAGTAGCCTAGTTGTTAATACAGCGGACTTTGATCCTGGGGAACTGGGCTTGGTTCCCACTGCAGCTCCATGTGATCATGGGCAAGTCACTTAACCCTCCATTGCCCCAGGTACAAATAAGTACCTGTATATACTATGTAACCACTTTGAATGTAGTTGCAAAAACCACAGAAAGGTGGTATATCAAGTCCCATTCTAGAGAGAGTCCGTTCACTATCAAACTTCTAGGACCCATTAGTAGTTAACTGTCTTTCACTTATGTTCTGAGCTGCTGACCTGCCCATCACGCCACCTGCAAGACTGTACACAGGGCGGGCTAGGCATTTGCGGTTGTGCAAATATAGACCTTTTTTTTCCAAAAGTATTTTAAAATTCTATTCTCCCTCCCCAACAATCCAGAACATCACTCATGGCAGTGAAAATATATAATATTAAGCTTAAACAATTTACAATAAAACCCTGATAAAGACCTAACCTTCCCCTTGCCTCCTTAAAATGCAACAAGACAAAAGAATGGGATTGGAGGTAAAGAGAAAACACCGAGGGAATGAGTTTATTAATATTCCTGAACAGCTATGGAGAGTGTTTGTATAAAGAGACCCCACCTGGGAGCCTCTTCTACGAAAAAAAGTAGACACCTACTTTTCTTTACAGCATATACTTGCTTAATTGGTCAAATAATAATGCTTGCATATTAGGTGTATCATTAGTATTATGCTAACACCATTGTATCTCTGGTGCTGTTAAATGTGTGTATTTTTGATACTGTTTCACGGTAGTTCTATTATTAGGTTTCAATTTACTGTTTTCAAGTTTAATTTATTTATTGTATTTATGTTTATTCTTGGTTATTTTACTATTGCTGTACTGTTAACAAAATTGTAGGTTTTATGTTAAACTGTACTTGCTGTACACCGCCTTGGGTGATTCCCTTCATAAAAAGCGGTTAACAACTCCCAATAAATAAGTAATTTGCACCATAGCCGCAGAGAGGGGGGGGGGGGCAGGAGGGACAAAATTCCCTGGGCCCGGGCCTCCAAGGGGGGCCCGGTGCCGCAGTCCCACCCGTCCTCTGTCGTCGACCGTCTGCCCCATGCATTGAAATTGCAGTCTCACCTCCGTGAAAGCAGCGCTGCAGGCAGCAGAACGCCTCCCTTCAGCTCTCCTTCCCTCCCTCTGTCCCGCCCTAGTCTGACGTAACTTCCGCGAGGGCGGGACACAAGGAGGGAAGGAGGGCTGAAGGGAGGCGTTCTGCTGCCTGCAGCACTGCTTTCACGGAGGTGAGACTGCAATTTCAACGCAGGGGGCCCGGCCCGGTGGCGGACGGAGGGGGAAGCAGCAGCAGCGATCTCAGGGGAGGTGGAGGGGGGAGCAGTGGCTACGGCAACCTCGGGGGGGGGGGGGGGGGGTGGAGGGGGAGCGGTGGCGACCTCAGGGGGGAGTGGAGGGGGGAGCGGCGATGGGCGACCTCGGGGGCAGCGAGGGTGGCAGGGCCGGGCCGGGCCCAGTCTCTTGGCAGCCCTGATTTTCACCTTTACATTAAGCAGAAACACTTAAGTCAACCATAGAACGGGTGTAAATCTTTATGCCTAGATTATGAAAAACACATGTAAATTATAGCATGCTATAATTTACACATGTAGCTGTGGGCCTTACCCAGGCTCCGCCCATGTGTATGTTCACCTTCAAATTACACGCCGTTGAATTCAGGTGCCAATGCTATAGACTCATTTGTAGCCAGGAAATTATGCCAACTGCAAATCTCCCAGGGGGTCCTTTTACTAAGGTGTGCTGAAAAATGGCTTGCGGTAGTGTAGGCGTGGGTTTTGGGTGCGCGCAAATCCATTAAAAAATTTTTGCTGAAAATGGACACGCGGCAAAATCAAAATTGCCATGCGTCCATTTTGGGTCCGAGACCTTACCACCAGCCATTGATCTAGCGGTAAAGTCTCACATGGTAACCGGGCAGTAATGATCTATGCGTGCCAAATGCCACTTGGCATGCATCCGATACGTGCGGCAGACAATAAAAATGATTTTTCGGCCATGCATATGAAATTACTGCAAGAGCCACATGGTAGCCATGTAGTAGCTCCATTTTGACACACGATGGGCGCATGTAGACGTTTACGTGGCTTAGTAAAAGGGCCCCCACCCGAAAGAGGAGTGAAGTAAATATAATCACTAATCACAAAAAAGCTCAACAAATTTGTGTTCAGTATTCTAAAGACCAGAAAAAAAACTATTATTTAATTATTTTCAATCTGGAAGGAAAAAGCCTCACTTACATACAGGTATGAATTTCTTTAACTTACTTTCATCAATCACTGGCTTTAAAAAAAACTCCCATATTTTTATTCATTTATGTAAAAAAGACTTTTAAAGTATCTAGGGACCCATTTACAAAGCTGCAGGAGGGCTAACGTGGGTAGCACGTGCCAAATCGGCGCTACCACTGGGGTAGCGTATGCCCCTGGCGTCAATTCTGAGTTTGGTATCCCGACCCTGTCCTGTTGTAGCAAAATACCTTTAAGGGGCTTTTCTAAAATTAAAAATGAGTGAATTGTAATTAAACCTGATGTTTTTTTATATTTATGTGATTTTCCTGTACAGATTTCCTGTTTAAATTATGTAGGCTCTATGCGCTTGCAGAGTGCGCCAAAATGAGACTACCGCCAAGCTAGCACGCTCCCCTGGTGGTAATTTTGGATTTGGCGTGCGCCCATACCACTGGGATAAATTACTTTTTTATTTCCTAACATGCACGGTGTTTCTGCCATTAATCAGCAGTTGACGTGTACTGACCGGTCACCGTGCGTGTAGCGCATGATCCCTTACCGCTAGATCAATGGGTGGCGTTAAGGGCTCAGAACGTAAATAGCTGCACGCTGGCTTTCAATTTTACCGAAGGCCCTTTTCCGGATGCAGTAAAAACTGGCCCATTGCGCGCCAAAAACACGCACCCACACTACCGCAGGCCACTTTTTGCCGCGGCTTAGTAAAAGGACCCCTGTGTCTGCTGAACATCTGGTTAAAGTTACCCGCTGAATATCGGCTCTCATGGTACATGACAGTGGAAAAAGATCAACTGTCTTCATCCTGTCTGCCCAATTATTGCTGTCCACCAGGGCTGGTCTTAGGCAGGGGCAACAGGGGTGGTCGCACAGGGCCCCACATCTCTGTCACGTGCGTCTTCCTGTCTCGGAACAGCTCCCTGCTCCGCACCTTAATGTGCATCCACATTTCAGTAGAAAGCATCAGGCAGAGGCCAGAGCCTCCTCGCTGCTGCGTCCCGCCCTCTTTTGATGTCACTTCCTGCTTCCACAAGGACGGGATGAGGCAGCAAGGAGGCTCTGGGCTCGGCAGCTGATGGGATATGAATATTGCTGCCGCTGTCTGCTGCTCTCTTCTGAAACGTGGTGGATGCATATGAAGGTACGGGGTGAGGTGGGGTTCTGAGAGCTCTAAACCTCCTTTTAAACTGATAAATTATGGCTTGTGCTGGGCAGGTGCGCCACTGAATTGGTCTGCACAGGGCCCCACAATTGCTAAGATCAGCCCTGCTGTCCACATTACTAAGGAAAATGGCTTGCGGTAGTGTAGACGCGGGTTTTGGGCATGCGCAAATCCATTTTTCAGCGCGTCCATTTGTGTCTGAGACCTTACCACCAGACATAGACCTAGCGGTAAAGAATCTGAGTGGTAATGACCTAAGTGCATCAAATGCCACTTGGCGCATGTCCATTACGTGCGTCCGAAAAATTAAAAAATATTTTTCACATGCGTGTATTGGATGTGTGCCAAAAATGAAATTAGCACAAGAGCCATACGGTAGTGGGGCGGTAACTCCATTTTGGTGCGCGTTGGGCTTGCGTAGATGCTTACGTGGCTTTGTAAAAGGGGCCCTAAGATATCCAGCTGCCAGTCACAGAGGAAAGATGGTATCTTCTTCATATGTATGTGACCAGATGAGGGGAAAGGGAAATGGGACTTGATATACCACCTTTCTGTGGTATTTTGCAACTACATTCAAAGAGGTTTACATTTATTCAGGTACTTATTTTGTACCAGGGGCAATGGAGGGTTAAGTGACTTGCCCAGAGTCACAAGGAGCTGCAGTGGGAATTGAACTCAGTCCCTCAGGATCAAAGTCCGCTGTATTAACCACTAGGCTACTCCTACACTCATTCCACCAATAAGAGCCAACCTCATCAGTGATGTCACAATGGCTTGATTGCCTGATACTTGGCTCACTTCTGATATTGTGATGTCATAAGGGAAAGGGAAATGGGACTTGATATACCGCCTTTCTGAGGTTTTTGCAACTACATTCAAAGCAGTTTACATATATTCAGGTACTTATTTTGTACCAGGGGCAATGGAGGGTTAAGTGACTTGCCCAGAGTCACAAGGAGCTGCAGTGGGAATCGAACTCAGTTCCCCAGGATCAAAGTCCACTGCACTAACCACTAGGCTATTCCTCCACACACAAGGTCTCTCACTTAGTTCACACCCTGTCCCCTCACTTCCCATTTCTATCCACAGAGCTTTATAATAATTTCAACAATTACCAGTACCAGCAAACATTAATAAAAGCAATCAAACCGTAATAAATACATCAGATAAAGTACATTCCAACATACTCTACAGTGAGCTTAGAATATCAGAATCTAAGATGTAGAAGAAAGGGCCAACAGACACTTTTGTTGGGCTAATTCATAACATCTTGTGACATGCTTTTGGGAGCGGGTCAGTGAAGCAAAAATGCAGTAGTTCTCCGAAGCCAGTCACCGTTTTGGGATAGTCCATTTAAAAAGGGCATCACATATTTGAGTTATTAACTGAGGGGCCCTTTTACTAAGCCGCGTAAGTGTCTACACGCACCCAATGCGTGCCAAAATGGAGTTACCGCCCGGCTACTGCATGGCTCTTGCGGTAATTTCAGTTTTGGTGCGTGTCCAATACGTGTGTCTGAAACATTTTTCCAACAAAACAGAAGAAACTAGTCCTCGCAAAAATATAACAATTGCCAAAAACAGCGAAGATGACACACAAAAATAAACTAATCAAAAAAATAAAAATAATAAATAAAAAACCTCAATACCAAAAAATGAAAAATAAAAAATAGGGGGACCGGATCCGTGTTTTTTTTGAAGAGCTGGTAACTGATAGGCATTCGGTCTCTGATTTGTATGGGGCTCTGGTTCGGCGTATACCGCAGAGAAGATATGAGGGCCTCAAGCATAAATGGGAGCAAGATCTGGGATACTCCTTGACATCATGGAATGTGGAGGCTACTTTACTAGGATTAAGGCGGTTAGTAAAGGATGAAAGGTTAAGAGAATGTGGATACAGGATAGTCCTTCGGGGTTATATGTCCACAGCGCAGCGGGCTCATGTGTTGGGTTTGGTTAGTACTGCCTGTTCCAAATGTGGGGGGGGTTCCAGGCTCCTTCTACCATGCATTGTGGCAATGCATTTTGGCAGCGGATCTGAGGGTTTCTGATCAGACTAGGATATAAAATACAGGGAACGGAGGGCCAGTTTTTGCTTGATTGACCAAGTGCTTTTTCCCCTTTGTGTGCTCCAGCAACTCTGTTATGTAGAAAGTTGAGTTTGGTGGCTCGAAAGTGTATAATGCAATATTGGACCTCACCGGAAGCGCCCGCCTACTGGCATTGGCGCAATCAGGTGCACCAATTAGCTTCTTGGGAGGCTAGAGATTCAAAATTATCGCCTAAAAGTAGGAAACAATTTCTTCAGATATGGGTGCCTTATCTTCAGGTGCTCAGCCCAAGGGGTAGAAGTTTGCTTATTAATGCTCATTGAGGATGGTATGGTAGGGGAAGCTGTATTAGATTTTAGTTGAGCAGCTGGAGGTGGGAGGGAGGTGAGGGGCTGGTTGCTGTTTAGTTTGTGGGGTGCCCCGAAGTATTGTAATTTTGGTTCTGATGTATTTACTTGTAACCACTCAGTTAGCAGTAAGCAGGTTCCCGAGACTAAGTACTAGGGGGGAGGAGGGGCTGGAGGGGGTGTGGGGGGGGGGGGGAAGGGAACTTTACACGTTGTATGGTTCAACCGAGATATTCTATTGACTGTATGTAGGATGTTATGAGTATGTTGAGTTGTTTACCTTTGTTATAACAATAAATAAAACTTAAATTAAAAAAAAAAAATAGCAAAAAATGAAAAAAGTAAAAAACAAAACAAGATGACACAAAAAATTAAAACTCAAAATTTTATTGAAAGGTAATATGACTCGACATAGCTGAAACATTTTTCGACACATATATCGGATGCGTGTCAAGTGCCATTTGACGCCCATAAGTCAATACCGCCCGGTTACTGTGTGAGACTTTACCGCTAGGTCAATGGCTAGCGGTAAAGTCTCAGTCCTAAAATGCATACGTGTCAAATTTCATTTTGCCGCATGTCCATTTTTGGCAAAATTTTAAAAAAGGCATTTTTTTACAAGTGTGCTGAAAAATGATTCTGCGCACGCCCAAAACACGCATCTACACTACCACAGGCCATTTTTCAGTGCGCCTTTTTAAAAGGGCCCCTGAGTATTCTGGTTTGTACGTCTGACCTCTATTTGTATATCTGAATTAAGCCACACAGAACTGAGTCCCCAACTTGTGTGTGTGTGTATGGGGGGGGGGGGGGGTATAAGGCCAATAAAGTAAGTAAGTAAGCATCGCTTACAGTTTTTTTTTTGTTGAGTCTTATTTTGACATGTTCAAATGGACTACCACAGCAACTGGAATACCTTGCTGAAAAATCAAAGACAAACCATAGTCATCTCAAAAGAACAGAAATCTTCGTTTTTCATCATCAACTAATTAGAGCTGCCCTGGTGGGGAAAAAGTTTTACGTAGAATTCCAAGCAGCAGTTTGCCAGTTTTCTCAAAGCAGGCCTATTCGTTCAAGGTCAATGCTTGATCTTAGTAGCTGAGTTTAGAAATTTTTATTTATTTATTTTTGTTACATTTGTACCCTGCACTTTCCCACTCATGGCAGGCTCAATGCGGCTTACATGGGGCAATGGAGGGTTAAGTGACTTGCCCAGAGTCACCAGGAGCTGCCTGTGCCTTAAGTGGGAATTGAACTCAGTTCCTCAGGACCAAAGTCCACCACCCTAACCACTAGGCCACTCCTCCACTCCAAGGAATTCCTCCAAGGAATTCATAACTCTCATTAATATTTCCTTTTTGGATGCAAGACAACATTTTTTTATGGCCAGGTTAACTCGGCCTGTCTGAGTTGAGCTGGGTCATGTGAGAGTCTACAAGTTATAGCATTTTTCAACCATTGTGGAGTCAGTTGATATACATAAGAGCCAGCTTTTTAAAAAGATTACCACTCCCCCCCCCCCGCATACTCAATATGAGGGGTGCTCAAGCACCCACAGGGAGACAGCCATAAGGTAACAATAGTAACATAGTAGGTGACGGCAGAGAAAGACCTGTACGGTCCATCCAGTCTGCCCAACAAGATAAACTCATATGTGCTACTTTAAATGTGTACCTGACCTTGATTTGTATCCACCATTTTCAGGGCACAGAACGTTAATTAGAAGAAGGTTGTTCTTGAAGGAACTCTGTTTATAACTGTGTAGCCATGTTAGAAACCTACATCTGCAAGTTGCAAAAGATACAGATCTCCATGGGTAATTCATCAGCGAATGCTTTTACCCAACAGACTTTTTCAGTTGACGTACATGGCTTCCTACCTCAGACACCTGTGCTTAGTAATGGGAGTCAGTAAACGAATGAAAGGGTTTTCTCTCGTACCCATTTAATGCAAGCACCAGTTTGGAACCATTGAGTGTGTTTTCCTGTAAGGCTGGTTTGCTGTAGCAAGAGGTGATACTGTCTGTAATATTCAGTTAAGGGTGTCAGACTTTTTTTTTGTCTAATTTTTCACTCATGGCCTGTTTTACAGTCCCTACTGACATGCAAATGAGGCCCCACGATGAGTCCGCACATGGCCGCACATCCCTCCCCATTCCCCAACAGGGTCATTAATATGCAATACTATAAAACGCAACCAGTTTTCAAGGCTGCAAATTTAACCAGTAGCTTGTAAACTGGACTCATTTCTGCATTCCAGTCTTCCTTTTAATTCCACCATCTTCGCTGCTCCCCATCCCCCCCACCCCCCCACCCCCCCACCGGCATACTCAAGCCCAACAGGTGGTAGTGGACGCTTGGAATGCCCTCCCGCGGGAGGTGGTGGAGATGAAAACGGTAACGGAGTTCAAACATGCGTGGGATATGCATAGAGGAATCCTGTGCAGAAGGAATGGATCCTCAGAAGCTTAGCTGAAATTGGGTGGCGGAGCAGTTGGGGGGAAGAGGGGGTGGTGGTTGGGAGGCGAGGATAGGGGAGGGCAGACTTATACGGTCTGTACCAGAGTCGGTGATGGGAGGCGGGACTGGTGGTTGGGAGGCGAGAAATACTGCTGGGCAGACTTATATGGTCTGTGCCCTGAAAAGGACAGGTACAAATTCAAGGTAAGGTATACACATATGAGTTTGTCTTGGGCAGACTGGATGGACCATGCAGGTCTTTTTCTGCCGTCATCTACTATGTTACTATGTTACTATATGGATGGAAAATCTGATCTCTGATCCCTTGGTGATAAGTAATTACTCTAAGTAACTGATAACATTAGGAATTTGTTTCCTGAAAAGCAACCTAAGCAACTTTCCAGACCATTTGGGAGTGAGGGAGACGAAAATAATATATCTTCCACTTTGGTAGCAGGTTATCCACTACAGCTCTGCATGTGAAGTTTCCGGGGGTGGGGGGCGCACATGAAAACCAATTTAAACCCAAAAGATACATGTCTAGCTCATTCCTTGACTGTGAGAAAACAGCACTTCTCCTGCCCTGAGCTCAACCCAAAAAAAGAGCAGAATTAAACCCTTAACAGTCCACAAAACAGAAACAAAAAGCAGAAAGACCGACGTGATTCCAAAGCAAGTGATTTATTGATGAATAATGGCTAAAACTGACTCGACACCTGATGCACCTGCCTCAGGACTCAAGCATCTATTTTTCAGTAAAATAACATAAATACAATAAAAACTCAACTAAAAACTTAATATTAAATCTCTATATATAAAAGGCACCACCAACGTTCTAAATGAAGCCTCCAGCCGGAAGTGTGAAGGGGGAGAGATATCCGGTTTCCCCATGAGTGTCTGCCCCGCCCTCGCTCTCTCTGTAACACAAACAGTGAAGGAAAACACAGCAAAGTACGAAATCAAATCGTTCTCTCTGTAACAGTGAAGGACTCAGAGGGGGGAGGGGAGAGAGGGCAGAAGCCCTCACTATCTCTGTAACACAAACACAGCACAGCAGGAAACTTAACACTGAAGGACTCGACTCCGAGGGGGGAGGGGACAGACAGCACAGGGGAAGGGAGAGAGGGCAGAGGGCAGGGACACACACACTCCCACATGCACACAGAAGAAAACCTTGCTAGCCCCCCGTTTCATTTGTATCAGAAACGGGGCTTTTTTAATGGTACTTATATAAAACAGCCACATTTACAAGTGTTTATAGTTATCAAATAACGGCTGTGCAATAAAAATTAAAGCATTAATAAGTTAAAAAAAATGAAAACTGATAAAACAATATATGATAGTAACTAATAAGCATTTAGAATAATGATAAAGCGGGATTAAAAAAATAAATGTAACATAAATATATATTTTTTATGTGTCAACATTTTTATTGATGATTCCACCTGGTAACACATCCATTAGAGTACATACATAACAAATTGTAAAGCTTACGTTCTTATGTACATTAATCTTAAGTTGCTATCATCAGTTTTTGTTTTTATAACAGTACCCTGTCTTATCCCCCTCCCCCCTTACTACCTTCACTTTTGCCATGTACACTGAAAGAAACCATAGTCAACTTGTTACATTAAACTCAAACCGTAATTCCAATAGTAACACCTTACATTATTCCGTGATTGAACCCCTTATTACTATTATTCCCCCCTCCCCTCCCCTCCCACTCATCCCCTCCCCCCCATCTTTTTAAATACTCCATGCTCATTCGTAATCCGTTCATGGTCTAGTCATAGCCATCCTCTTCATTTTCAAATATATATTTTTTTAAAAACAATGTCCAAAATGTAATTGTTCTCATAAAAAGAAATAACGGACATACCAGCCACAAATGATGACTTGACATTTCATGACTTAGCAGATGAGTTTAGCCACCCAATTGACTCTGAATTACCCATCTATATATCTGCACTTTGTCCCTCAGCCACATAGAAAAGCATTAGCATCAAATCTATGCTGTTTGAATGTTTTATTGCAATGCTTATTAAGTGTTTCATTGGTATTATGTTGACATCATATTATATCTAATGTATTTATTTATTTGTTGCATTTGTATCCCACATTTTCCCACCTCTTTGCAGGCTCAATGTGGCTTACAATACATCATGAATAATGGAATTATATGAGAAAATAGACATTTAGCATTACAGAAGGAACATGGGTTATATGATAACTAGTAAAAAAGGCCCGTTTCTGACACAAATGAAACGGACGCTAGCAAGGTTTTCCTCAGAGTCTGTATGTTTGAGAGAATGTATGTGAGAGTGACTGTGTGTGTGAGAGAGAGTGAATGTGCGAGTGTGTGTGTGTGTGTGTGAGAGAGAGAGTGTGTGTGTGAGAATGAGAGTGTGTGCAAGTGCGTATGTGAGACACAATGTGAGAGAGAGTGTGTGCGAGAGAGAGTGTGTGTGTGAGACACAGACTCTCTGTGAGACTGAGTGTATGAGACCAAGAGAATGTGTGAGTGACTGTGTGACACATAGAGAGTGAATGTGATACAGTGTGAGACAAAGTGTGTGAGAGTGAGGAAGAAAGACATTGACTGTGAGAGAGAGAGTGTGTGTGTGACAGAGATACCTCCCTCCCTCTCTCTGGTGTCAGCTCCCCCCCCCCTCTCTCTCTGGTGGCTGAGCGTTACTGTGCAGGACGCTGAGCTCTGGCTGTGCTTCAAGGAACTGACCAATCCTATTTAATAGAATGCACCTCCAACATTCTGAAGCCGAGAAACCTCATGTGGTTGGTCACTTCTGCTTATGACGAACCCGGAAGTACGTGATGTCAATTCAGGAGATGGATACAGAGAGCAGGAATGCCTAAGCCATGCAGTCAGCTTCAGAATATTGGCGGTGCATTTTATTATATAGGATGGTAAAACATATTAGTAGTTTAATAAGCAAATATTATAAGGCAGTTCTGGATATTTGTATAGGAGTTCACATTTGTTGATCTTCGTGGTATGCCCTGCCAAAGAGATGGGTCTTCAGTAGTTTGTGGAAGTTGGTTAGTTCATAGAGCGTTTTAAAATTGCGCGGCAGCGCGTTCCAGAATTGTGTGCTCAGGTAGGAAAAGGTTGACGCATGCGTTAGCTTGTATTTTAGACCTTTACAGTTGGGGAAGTGAAGATTGAGGAATGTGCGGGATGATTTTTTAGCATTCCTGGGTGGTAAGTCTATTAGGTCTGACGTGTAGGTTGGGGCGTCTATTATGGTATTGTATTGTTTGTATTGTATTGACATATTTCCAAGTTTACTTCATTTATTTATTTATAGTTATATTTGGTCATTTTACTATTGTTATGTTGTTAACAAAATTGTAAGTTTTAGGTTAAACTGGACCTGCTGTGCGCAACCTTGAGTGAATCTGCTCATAAAGGCGGTTAATAAATCCGAATAAATAAATAAGTTAGTCATAGGGACCAGTTTCACAGTGACTGGTTTTCCGGTCAGTGCAGACTGCGTACAATGGGAACCCGAGAGGTTTGATGAATACATACGATACAGTGGACTTGCCTTGCTTACTGGGCTCGGCTATAAGTGAAATCCCAGATCAAATGAATGGTTTCATGTCTCAGTTCCCCCCAGTTGAATTGCAATGACGACGCATAAAGAACATTGAACAAGTTGAGACATGCACACTTTCCCTCAGATTCTATATATGAGACTCAAAATTGTGGGGTCCTTTCACTAAGGTGCTACGGTAGGTGTGTGTATTGGATGCACACAGATCCATTTTTCAGGCGGTGAGATCTCATGCACTAATCATCAGCATGCGTACATTACCCATTACCACTTGGTTAGTGCCACACATTGGAAAATAAAAAATGCGTGGAGTGGAGGAGTGGCCTAGTGGTTAGGGTGGTGGACTTTGGTCCTGGGGAACTGAGTTCAATTCCTGGCACAGGCAGCTCCTTGTGACTCTGGGCAAGTCACTTAACCCTCCATTGCCTGCCGAATTGAGCCTGCCGTGAGATGGAAAGCATGGGGTACAAATGTAACAAAAATAAAAAAATACATATTTTCTGGCACACATATCGGACATGCATAAAAAATTGAAATGACTGCCCAGGCCACTTAGTAGCTGGGCGGCAGTTTCAAATTGGTGCATATTGGGCATGCGTGGAGGGGCATAATCAAACGGGGACAGCCATCTCAGAGGATGCCCATTTCTGAGGATGTCCCTGCGAAGGGGTGGGGCATCCTGTATTATTGAAACAAGATGGGAGTCCATCTTTTGTTTCGATAATACGGTCGAGGATGCCCAAATCTCAACATTTAGGTCAACCTTAGAGATGGGCGACCTCGGTTTTCGCCGATAATGGAAACCGAGGACGCCCATCTCAAAAACGACCAAATCCAAGGCATTTGATTGTGGGAGGAGCCAGCATTCGTAGTGCACTGGTCCCCCTCAAATTGCCAGGACACCAACCAGGCACCCTAGGGGGAACTGCAGTGGACTTCAGAAAAAGCTCCCAGGTGCATAGCTCCCTTACCTTGTGTGCTGAGCCCCCCAACCCCCCCAAAACCCATTCCCCACAACTGTACACCACTACCATAGCCCTAAGGGGTGAAGGGGGCACCTACATGTGGGTACAGTGGGTTTTGGGTGGGTTTTGAAGGGCTCCCATTTACCAGCACAAGTGTAACAGGTAAGGGGGGGTGGGCCTGGGTCCGTCGCCTGAAGTGCACTGCACCCACTAAAAACTGCTCCAGGGACCTGCATACTGCTGTGATGGAGTTGGGTATGACATTTGAGGCTGGCATAGAGGCTGGCAAAAAAATGTTTTTAAAATTTTTTTTGGGGGGGGGGGGTGGGAGGGGGTTGGTGACCACTGGGGGAGTAAGGGGAGGTCATCCCTGATTCCCTGTGGTGGTCATCTGGCCAGTTCATGCACCTTTTTGAGGCTTGGTCGTGAAAAAAAATAGACCAAGTTGGCCAAATGCTCGTCAGGGACGCCCTTCTTTTTTCCATTATCGGCTGTAGACGCCCATCTCTTAAGCACGCCCCAGTCCTGCCTTCGCTACACCGCTGACATGCCCCCATGAACTTTGGTCGTCCCCACGACGGAAAGCAGTTGAGGGCACCCAAAATCGTCTTTCAATTATACTGATTTGGGCGACCCTGAGAGAAGGACGCCCATCTCCCAATTTGTGTCAGAAGATGGGCGCCCTTCTCTTTCGAAAATGCCCCTGATAGGCACTTACACAGCATAGTAAAAGGGCCCCTGTGAGCTCAAATTTGGGCTCACACCCAATTTACATGCATAATTTCATTGAGTAATGAGCCAATTGGCATCAATAATTGGCCACTAACAGTCAATTATTGGCATTAATTGGCTGCAATTTGGATTTACGCATGTATCTTGTGAAGCGCTGTTCTATAAAGGTACATAATTTTTTTACGGGGTCTTTTACTATGCATTTTTAGGTCTCTGTAAAAATGAGCAGGTGATAAATGCCCTGACGCCCATGGGTATCTCGGCATTTACCGCCAGCTGATTTCTACCACGAGCTAAAAAAGCTACTGTGGCTTAGTAAATGAACCCCTTAGTGTGCAACTAAGAAGGGGTGTGGCCATGGGAAGAACATGGGCAGGTCAGGGGTTTTCACTAAAGATGCGTGAGGTATTATAGAGTTCGGTGGTCTTCACCTTATTTATGTATGAAGATTGACATCAGGTTTCAGTTGGTGTAAATCCTCGTGCCCCAGAGCCACCGAGAGGAGGTTGCCACTGCCAGGCCCCCCTCCCCCCTGGAGGCCAGACCCAGGGAATTTTGCCCCATCTGCCCCCCTCTTAGTGGCTCTGTCGTGCCCAAAAAAGGGCGTGGATGCATTGACATTTCTATGTCGGCTGCTACCTGGGGTAGTAGAGTGCTGCTCAAAATTTACCTAGACATCCTTGGGAGCAGCTGTAGATCCCAACATTCATCTCAAACATTTCTTCTGAAAGAGAGAAAATGTGAATTTTTTAGCCCTGCCCTAAACATACCTTTAGGCGGTGGATGTAGCCAGAAGGATACTAGGCTGTATAGAGAGAGGTGTAACCAGCAGAAGAAAGGAAGTGTCGAATCATTGGGGGGCAGACTCAGGAAAAATGTCAGGAAGTATTTTTTTCACAGAGAGGGTGTTGGATATATGGAATGCCCTCCCACGGGAAGTGGTGGAGATGAGAATGGTAACAGAATTCAAAAATGCGTGGGATCCTGTTCAGAAGGAATGGATCCACAGAAGCTTAGCGGAGATTGGGTGGCAACACCGGTAATTGGGAAGCAAAGCTAGTGCTGGTCAGACTTCTATGGTCTGTGCCCTGAAAATGGCAAGGACAAATCAAGGTAAGGTAGACATATAAAGTAGCTCATACAATGAGTTTATCTTGTTGGGCAGACTGGATGGACCATACAGGTCTTTGTCTGCCGTTATCTGCTATGTTACTATGCTATGCTACTCCCTTGGGCTTCCCTGTGACTTGTCGTAGGTGGTGGCTTAGTTCTTCCACCTTTGTGTGGTTTTTCCTTAAACATACCCACACCATGCCCCTTGCCATAGGCACATATTTACAGTTTCTTTCAAAAACTGGGATTCAAATGAGTATGCAGTACACACATTTAAATGGCGATTTATGCAAGTTCAGATCGTGACTGGGGTTCTAAACTAATTGCCTTCATGGGTTAGAGTGGGTCACAATACTTTTCAGACAATGTGAAGTATCTTTCTATTCTGTCTCATCACTTGAGAAGGCTCAAGAAAAGGCTACAAGTGGGACAGAGGAAGTGGTAATCTGAACTATTGAAACCTTGCAGACTTTCTCAGAATAGCTCCTACTTGCTGGTCATTGCTTTTCACTGTTATTGTTCACACATATAGATGTAGATTTAAATTTATTTATAGAGGTTTTGCTCACACCTTTTTCAGTAGTAGCTCAAGGTGAGTTGCATTCAGGTACACCACATATTTCCCTGTCCCTGGAGGGTTTACAACCTAATGTACAAAGAACAGCAAACTCAGTGTGAATTCACAGCCCCCCTACGGGTGAAGGAGCGAGGACAATTCTTGTACACTTACCTGCAAAAGTGCCAGCAGAGTGCCTATTGCATCCTTCCCCCTTCACTCTCATCCAGTCACTATGGTATCCTTCCCCCTCCCCTTCTATCCACACTGTTGTGTCATTCCCCTCCCCTTCTATTCAGTCACTGTTGCATCCTTACCCCTCCTCTTCCATCTAGTCAATGTTGCATTCTTTCCCCCTCCCCTTCCATTTTAGTCACTGTTGGATCCTCCCCCTCCCATTATATCCAGTAACTGTTGGATCCTTCGCCCTTCCCTCTCACCCAGTAACTGTTGCATCCTTCCCCCTCCCCTTCCATCCAGTAACTGTTGTGTTCTTCCCCTTCCATCCAGTCGCTGTTGTATCCTTCCCCCTCCCATTATATCCAGTCGCTTTTGTATCCTTTCCCCTTCCTTCCAGTCACTGTTGCATCCTTTTCCCCTCCCGTCCTGTCACCGCTGTATCCTTCCTCGTTCCATGAAGTCACTATGGCATCCTTCCTCCTCCCCTCCCTTTCAGTCAATTATTATTATTATTATTTATTACATTTGTAACCCACACTTTCCCACTCAAAGCAGGTTCAATGCGGCTTACATAGTAATTGGGATTAAGTCGCAGGAGGAATGTGAACGATTACAGGAGGACCTTGCAAAACTGGGAGATTGGGCGTGCAAGTGGCAGATGAAGTTCAATGTTGACAAGTGCAAAGTGATGCATGTGGGTAAGAGGAACCCGAATTATAGCTACGTCTTGCAAGGTTCCGCGTTAGGAGTTACGGATCAAGAAAGGGATCTGGGTGTCGTCGTCGATGATACGCTGAAACCTTCTGCTCAGTGTGCTGCTGCGGCTAGGAAAGCGAATAGAATGTTGGGTGTTATTAGGAAGGGTATGGAGTCCAGGTGTGCGGATGTTATAATGCCGTTGTATCGCTCCATGGTGCGACCGCACCTGGAGTATTGTGTTCAGTACTGGTCTCCGTATCTCAAAAAAGATATAGTAGAATTGGAAAAGGTACAGCGAAGGGCGACGAAAATGATAGTGGGGATGGGACGACTTTCCTATGAAGAGAGGCTGAGAAGGCTAGGGCTTTTTAGCTTGGAGAAGAGACGGCTGAGGGGAGATATGATAGAAGTGTATAAAATAATGAGTGGAATGGATCGGGTGGATGTGAAGCGACTGTTCACGCTATCCAAAAATACTAGGACTAGAGGGCATGAGTTGAAGCTACAGTGTGGTAAATTTAAAACGAATCGGAGAAAATTTTTCTTCACCCAACGTGTAATTAGACTCTGGAATTCGTTGCCGGAGAACGTGGTACGGGCGGTTAGCTTGACGGAGTTTAAAAAGGGGTTAGATAGATTCCTAAAGGACAAGTCCATAGACCGCTATTAAATGGACTTGGAAAAATTCCGCATTTTTAGGTATAACTTGTCTGGAATGTTTTTACGTTTGGGGAGCGTGCCAGGTGCCCTTGACCTGGATTGGCCACTGTCGGTGACAGGATGCTGGGCTAGATGGACCTTTGGTCTTTCCCAGTATGGCACTACTTATGTACTTATGTACTTATGTACTTATTGGTGGAGAGAAATAAGTTGAGTATTATCGGAGTAATAAAAGAAATAGGAATGTAGAAATGCAAGGATGAGGAGAGTAGGAGAAGTATGAGCAAGGGTAAGTGAGCAATTGGAGGGTAGATGAGGCGGAGGGGAATGGGCAAGAGTGAAGGGAGTAGGAGAGGTGTGAGTAAGGGTAGGTGAGCATTGGGGGAGGGGTTGATGAGGCAAAAGGGGATAGAAACAGGGGATAAGCAGGGGAAATGAGGTGGGAGATGTAGTCTAGGTCGTTGTCATTGTCTCCTGGATATGTGATGAATAGATGGGTTTGTGGGAATTAATCTGGATCGTTTGGGTAGGCTTGCCTGAACAGATGGGTTTTTAGTGATTTCTGAAAGGGCAGATGGTCAATGAGTGATCGGATTGGTCTGGGGAGGGCATTCCAGAGTTGGCTGCCTAAGAAGGAGAAGTTGGATCCATAATAGGTTTTGTACTTGAGTCCTTTGCAATTGGGGTAGTGTAGGTTGAGGTAAGTTCGTGAGGTTGTAGACATGTTCCTGGTGGGGAGGTCGATCAGGTTGAGCATATAGCCTGGAGATTCAATGTATCCCTCCCCCTTCCTTGCCCTGCCCTGCTGTATCACCTCCCCCTATCCGCAGTCTACTGATGCAGCAGCCTTCTCCACTCACCTCTTTTATGCTCTGCAGCAACATTCAAGACTTTTGCATTATGTCTGTTGGCAGATGTCAGTGACATTGCACTATTTCCTGATTTATTATTCTTATGATAAAATCAAGTCCATATCTAAGAACTGCTAAAGGTCTGTTTCAGGTGTCCACCTCCATCTCATTGAAAACGTAGTTTCTTACATCTGCCTGTCCTTTCAGACCTACCCCTCCTTCAGCTTCATATGAGGTTCCAACACCTTATTGGAGCTCCACTGACTATTTCAGTGCTTATATTCTGAGAGCCCCGCCCATGTCCCACCCATGCTCCACCCATAGGCACATTCCCTTGCATTTACACACTATCCTCCTAATTCCTTATACAGCGCTCAAAATTGCATATGCAAATTTGGACATATGCCCAATTTGCGCACCCAATTTAATTGCCAAACAAGCCAATTAGCACCAATAATTGGGTACTAATAATCAATTATCATTGCTAACCGCATCTTTAGGTGCTGGGATCTGAAAAAGGGGTGTGGCCAAGGAGGGGCATGGGCGGATCAGGAAAGTTACTGGAATTTGCGAGTCGTGTTACAGAATAAGGGAGATCTGCACCTAATTTAGGCACGAGCATTTACACCAGGTCTCCGTTGGTGTAGATCTTCGTGTCCAAAATTCAGCGTGAATCCTGGCACCAAACGCTATTCTATAAATGGCACCCAAGTCTGAGCGTCGTTTATAGAATTGTGCTTAGCGCTAATTTTTATGGCTGCCAGTTTTCCGGTAGTCCTATTGCTGTTGCAAAGTAGTGCTTACGCCCTCTGCTGGTACGTTTGTGGGTAAATACAATACAGTCTCGATTATCTGACCTAAGCAGGACCAACCCATTGTCAGATAACTGAAAAGTGGGATAAGACGGAAAACACCTTATAAACCCCTCAAACAGTGCATAAACAAAAGCATAGAGTTCCCGATTTTCAAAAATTGTTCTAAAACAAAGATTTTGTAATAGAAATAAATGCAATGACATCGCCGGGGAGTCTGTCGGATATGCTGGAACACTGTACTAAATACACTTATACATATATGTGCTAGTTTTCTATACATTTACACATGCAAGAGGCCCAGACTATAGAATTACCTTTCACATGGACCGTTACCTCACTTACCCTGCTGGGAGCTGCTGGGTAGCGTGGTGGCAGTGTTCAACTGAAGAGCCTCTCTCTCAGAAGACAAGGAATTGGCTGCAAAGGGCTCACCCCCCCCCCCCCACCCCGCCTTCCCTGGGTATCTCTGCACCGTAGGGACTGCTTGGGTGGAATGTATGCCAGTTCTTGGTAGAGTTCTCAATGCCTTGTGTGGGCAGGGGCAACAGAACAGCTTTTTGGTTGGGGAAGGGCCAAACAAACCAATCTTTGTCCCCCTCCCCCTAATGTTCTACTTGCTAATATTGTTGACTAGGCCATGGCCTCTATGGCCCACCTCTTTCCATTGCCTATAGGTGTGAATGGCGAAGGCCTCTTTCCCCGTATGCTTAGAGTATTCTCAGCCCCAGTTAGTTGGCCTGGGGTGGTAAAGAACTAACTCATGGTTTGAGCCAGGGACCCTTCTGCACAGCCCCTGTCACAGAGCCACTGAAAAATGCTAGAAGGGAAATGGAATCAAATCAAGTCTCTGCATAGTAGGTGGCAGGTTGAGTAACTCCCGTGGCAGCATAGTAGACTGATGGGCCAGTGGGTGGGTGTTGCCAGTACGTGTGTTTCTAAGTAACTTTGAAATCCTACAACTGAAAACCACAGAACTAGTCACCCATCCCCTTCCCAACACCTTCTGTGCTCTTGTGCTGCACAGTACAATGAACGATAGCGTATAAGAAATTTGTAATAGCATATACGTTGATAGAATCCGACATACAATGCAGGGGATATTAAGGCCATAGCTGCCAGTTTTGTAGGTGCAGTGGGTGCTTAAGTGGCCCTAGTATTGAGTTTAACACAACCCCACCTCCCACCCCCATCCTTTTTAAAAGCTCGTTCCTGTGTTCAAGGACACTTACTTACTAGTCCCAGCTGGGATTCCACTTTCTTCTCCACCAGGTCTTCCTCCTCCCTCTGACTCTATTGCTGTGCTTCCATGATGATGTTTGGACATGATTTCATGCCAAAAGTACTAGCACTTATGCATCTGATTGGCACCAATAATAGTTACACCAGGAGTGGGCAACCTCAGTCCTTGAAAGTTGCAAACCAGTCAAGTTTTCAGGATTTTCATGAAGAGATCTTCTACCTCAGGGGTGAACAACCACAGTCCTTGAGGGCCACAACCCAGTCAAGTTTTCAGGATTTTCATGAACAGATCTTCTACCTCAGAGGTGAACAACCACAGTCCTTGAGGGCCGCAACCCAGTCGAGTTTTCAGGATTTCCACAATGAATATGCATGAGATCTGTTTGCATACAGTGGAAACAGTACAAATCAATGTTATACGTATTCATTGGGGAAATCCTGAAAACCCAACTGGTTTGTGGCCCTCAAGGTCCGAGGTTGCCCACCCCTGAGTGACGTACTTAAATGCTAGGTGCAATTCTACAAACAGTGACACCTATCTCACTTGATTCACATCTGTCAGGGGTAGACGTGTACCCAGACCTCAGATTTTGGGAGGGCCTGAGCCCAAGGTAGGGGGCATAGGATTTTGCCCTACCCACACCTACACCTACATCCGGATAATGCCACAGCAGAAGCTACAGAAATTGCCACTGAATATTCAGATAACAAAAGCTTTGAATACTGTGTCTTTAAAATTGTTGGAGAAGCAGCTGGAGAGTCAATATAAGGGCTTCATCTTCTTAAGGATGTTGCTAGTAGATTAATTGTTCCACAAAATTTGCTACAGCCTGTAATGTCAAGCGGCCATTCAGCAGTAGGTAGACCTGTGAGGAGAAGTAGATAAAGGTTCTGGCAAAATGCTCAAAGAGGAAGGGATGGATTTTGGAGATGGTATAGTTTCTTAGCGATATCATCGACATGCTGTCATTCACAAGGACGTGGGAACAGCAGTGATATTTCCTGGTCTGTTTTTACATTAGTTTCCATCTGAAACACAGAAAAGAACTGATGATATTTCATTTGTATTATTGTGTCGGTTTAGTGCGTATGCCAGCATGATGTGTTGGGGCATTTTCAATATGACGTCAACGTCTGACTTTGGATGTTTTGCTGAAAACATCCAGAATCCGAATAGCAAATCGAGCCATTTTTGAAACAGCAAAACATCTCTTTTTTTTTTTTAATGGCCATGTACTAGATGGTTTTGTGCTCTATGCGTCTATCTTTTTGGTACGTTTTTGAAAAAAACCCAAAACATCCAAATGCGAAACACACAAAATCAAGCCATTGGGATGTTGGAGGAGCCAGCAATCTTAGCAGACAGGTCACACAGACATCCCAAGACAGCAATGGGGCACCCTATAAAAGCTCCCAGGTACACACCTCACCATTACCCCCTCGCCTGTCTGTTGAGTCCTCCAAGACCCACCACCCCCAACTGTACACACTACAATAGTCCTTATAAGTGAAGGGGTCACCTATATGTGGGTACAGTAGGTTTTCGATCAGTTTTGGAGGTCTCACAGTTTCCACCACAAGTGTGACAGGCAGGGGCGTAGCCAGATTTCGGCGAGAGGGGGGTCCAGAGCCCGAGGTGAGGGGGCACATTTTAGCCCCCCCCCCCCAGCACCACTGACCCCTCCCCCCCGCCGCCACTGCCACCACCATCAACTTTGACCCCCCCCCTGCCGACGACCCTCTCGACCCCCCCTCCCACCGCCAACCCTCCCGTTGTATGTGCAGGATGTCAGACTCACAGAAACAGAATGAAGCCTTGTGCTGGAGGAAGAGGACCTCGCCTGGCGGGGGTTGGGGTCTCCCGCCAGCTAAGGTAGCCGACGGTGGCGGCGGGGGAGGGTTGGTAGCGGGAGGGGGGGTCGAGAGGGTCATCAGCAGGGGGGTCCAGGGCCAAATCTACGGGGGCCCAGGCCCCTGTGGCCCCATGTAGCTACGCCACTGGTGACAGGTAGAGTGAGATATGGGCCTGGGTCCCCTCATCTACACTACAGTACATCAACCACTGGAAGAGTAGCCTAGTGGTTCATGCAGTGGTCTGAGGAACTGGGTTCAATTCTCATTGCAGTTCCTTGTGACTCTGGGCAAGTCACTTACTCCTCCAGTGCCCAGGTACAAAATATGTGCCAATGTATAATATGTAAACCACTTTGATTGTAACCACAGAACGGCAGTATATCAAGTTCCATTCCTCCTACACCACCCTAGGGACCTGCATGCTTTTCCAATTGACCTGGCTATAACATTTGAGGCTGGTAATTGCTATTTTTATTCACATCATAATACTTCTGTATTATGTACTAGACTTCTACAAATCTAAATTTTGTAACTGCCATTTTAGCACTGTGTAAGCAACATTGAACCTGCCATATGGTGGGAAAATGTGGGATACAAATGCAATGAATAAATAAATAAATAAATAAATAAATACACTCTGGAATTCGTTGCCAGAGAATGTAATAAAAGCAGTTAGCTTAGCGGGGTTTAAAAAAGGTTTGGATGGCTTCCTAAAAGAAAAGTTCATAGACCATTATTAAAATGGACTTGGGGAAAATCCACTGCTTATTTCTAGGATAAGCTGCATAAAATGTATTGTACTTTTTGGGGGATCTTGCCAGGTACTTGTGACCTGGATTGGCCACTGTTGGAAACAGGATGCTGGGCTTGATGGACCTACAGTCTGTCTCAGTATGGCAATACTTATGTAGGCTATGCCATCCCCTCCCCCCTTGCATGTTTGGATCTGGGGCTTCTGAATTTCCCATTGAAAGGCAGAACTATATCTCCATGCAAGAACTGGGGACTTAAGCCAGGACTGACTTAGTCCATCACGTCACTAAGGAGCTGCTTGGACAACCTGTCTGGACAGCACCACATGAAAAGTCCATTCTTCACAGACCGGCAAACATTCAAGCTACACAGATTGCTTAATCCTTTTAAATTCAAAGCACATGCCCACACATCATTTAGGAACACAACCCAGTTTTATAATTTCACTGATTATAAGTTAGGAGGATACCTCTTAGCTTGGATTCATTAAATGTGGTGCCATTGTATTTAATTAGAAGAAAGTCTTAACAGTGCTGAGACAGGTTCTAGCAAAAAGAACAAAATGAGAAAGGAGACTTCCTCATAGTATTTAAATAATCTATACTGTATGGACCTTTCCATTACGCACGGTTCCCTAAATGCTTTCTCAGCATCAGCAAAGTATATGCTAAAAAGTATATAAACCCCGTTAATAAAGTCCAGGGCTCCTAAACTCCAGGCGGGAGCGGCGGCGGGGATGGGGGGAGGGGGGAGGTTGGTTCGCGCGATGTTCGTTTCCAGGCGGCAGCGGCGGCGTCCGACAGTCCGACTCCGTTTCCCTCTCTGTTCTGCCCTCTGATGTCAGGACGTCTTGACGTGAGGGCAGGACAGAGATGGAAGTCTGTACTGCGCATTTGCAGGTGATTCGGTCACTTGCCGTTTATATGTTTGATAGGAGGTGTTAGCTCTCACAGTGCCACACTGTCCAGTTATGGTCAGGTGCATTATGATTTATTTATTTATTTATTTAGATTTTGCTCACACCTTTTTCAGTAGTAGCTCGAGGTGAGTTACATCCAGGTACTCTGGATATTTCTCTGTCCCAGGAGGGCTCACAATCTAAGTTTGTACCAGAGGCAATGGAGGGTTAAGTGACTTGCCCAAGATCACAGGGAGCAGGAGTGGGATTTGAACCAGCCACCTCTGGATTATAAGATTGGTGCTCTAACCACTAGGCCACTCCTCCACTCCTAGGCCACTCCTCCACTAGTAACATTCCGTGTAGAATCTCAAATAGTAGCAACATTCCATGTTCCACTGCACTAACCATTAAGCTACTCCTCCACTAGTAACATTCCATATAGAAGCCTGCCCTTGCAGATCAGCAACGCGGCCGCGCAGGCTTCTGTTTCTGTGAGTCTGACGTCCTGCACAGAAACAGAAGCGTGCTGATCTGCAAGGGCAGGCTTCTACATGGAATGTTGCTAGTGGAATAGCAACATTAACATTCCATGTAGAATCTCCTATAGTAGCAACATTCCATGTAGAATCTCAAGGTGAGTTACATTCAGGTACTCTGGATATTTCTCTGTCCCAGGAGGGCTCACAATCTAAGTTTGTACCAGAGGCAATGGAGGGTTAAGTGACTTGGCCAAGATCACAAGGAGCAGCAGTGGAATTTGAACCGGCCAGCTCTGGATTGCAAGACTGGTGCTCTAACCACTAGGCCACTCCTCTACCCCAAAGAATCTTGTTACTCTTTGGGGTTCTACATGGAATGTTGCTACACTTTGAAATTCTGCATGGAATCTTGTTATTCTTAAGAATTCTAGAATCTTTATTTATTTATTTAGATTTTGCTCACACCTTTTTCAGTAGTAGCTCGAGGAGAGTTACATTCAGGTACTCTGGATATTTCTCTGTCCCAGGAGGGCTCACAATCTAAGTTTGTACCTGAGGCAATGGAGGGTTAAGTGACTTGGCCAAGATCACAAGGAGCAACTGGGATTTGAACCTGCCACCTCTGGATTGTAAAACCGGTGCTCTAACCACTAGGCCACTCCTTCAGTAGCAACATTCTGGGCAGAATCTCAAATAGTAGCAACATTCCATGTTCCTCTGCACTAACCACTAGGCTACTCCTCCACTAGCAACATTCCATGCAGAAGCCTGCCCTTGCAGATCAGCAATGCGGCCGCGCAGGCTTCTGTTTCTGTGAGTCTGATGTCCTACACGTATGTGCAGGACGTCAGACTCACAGAAACAGAAGTCTGCGTGGCCGCATTGCTGATCTGCAAGGGCAGGCTTCTACATGGAATGTTGCTAGTGGAATAGCAACATTAACATTCCATGTAGAATCTCCTATAGTAGCAACATTCCATGTAGAATCTCAAGGTGAGTTACATTCAGGTACTCTGGATATTTCTCTGTCCCAGGAGGGTTCACAATCCAAGTTTGTACCTGAGGCAATGGAGGGTTAAGTGACTTGCCCAAGATCACAAGGAGCAGCAGTGGGATTTCAACTGGCCACCTCTGGATTGCAAGACTTGTGCTCTAACCACTAGGCCACTCCTCCACTAGCAACATTCCGTGTAGAATCTCAAATAGTAGCAACATTCCATGTTCCACTGCACTAACCACTAGGCTACTCCTCCACTAGTAACATTCCATCTAGAAGCCTGCCCTTGCAGATCAGCAATGCGGCCTGCGTTAAGTGACTTGCCCAAGATCACAAGGAGCAGCAGTGGGATTTGAACGGGCCACCTCTGGATTGCAAGACTGATGCTCTAACCACTAGGTCACTCCTCCACTCCACTGCATGAGAGATGATGGACACAGCATCAGAGCTAGAAGAATGTGGATCTGACATAAAGGAACTGGTTAAGAAGGAAACAAGTGCAAAACAGTAGAGGAGACCCAAAGGAAAGAACCTCTGGCAGATGGTGGCCAAATTCTCTTTATTGGTTCTTCCAAAAAGCACTACAGCAAAGAAGACCTGACATGACTCGTGTTTCGGCCGAACTGGCCTGCATCAGGGTCTAAAAACTTGTCATATGATTAATACCTCCAGTAAATCCTCAAAACAATTGATCAGTAGGTAGCAGCTCCACAAAATTAGAATGTTCCGCCGATAATCGCTGGCAGAATGCCGCTCATGTGAGTAGTGAAAGTAGACTTCCCTGTCTAACCATCATTCCCACCATTGTCTTTCTTTTATCAGCAAAGAAGTGAGCTTCATTTCCTGGTTTTACAAAAATAAAAATAATTTGAATGGGAACTGGGGCATTGAAACAAGTGTTATCCACTTCTTTGTTTGAGGCAACGCCAACTGCCGGTTTGTTTTAGAAGTGGACAGGTAGCAGCTATAAGAAAAATGGTTCATTACGGAAAACATAGTAACATAGTAGATGACGGCAGAAAAAGACCTGCATGGTCCATCCAGTCTGCCCAAGACAAACTCATATGTGTATACCTTACCTTGAATTTGTACCTGTCCTTTTCAGGGCACAGACCATATAAGTCTGCCCAGCAGTATTTCCCGCCTCCCAACCATCAGTCCTGCCTCCCATCACCGGCTCTGGTACAGACCGTATAAGTCTGCCCTCCCCTATCCTCGCCTCCCAACCACCACCCCCTCTTCCCCCCAACTGCTCCGCCACCCAATTTCAGCTAAGTTTCTGAGGATCCATTCCTTCTGCACAGGATTCCTCTATTGGAAGCGTTAGTGCATAGAGGGCCAGGGAAATCCTGACTGCTGGTCGGTGATGCTGAATTTCACTTCCACATCAGACCCAGACAATACAACTCAGACAGACGATTGTGAAAAATTACAAGAGGACCTTACGAGACTGGGAGACTGGGCATCTAAATGGCTGATGACGTTTAATGGGAGCAAGTGCAAAGTGATGCATGTGGGAAAGAGGAACCCGAATTATAGCTACGTCATGCAAGGTTCCACATTAGGAGTCATGGACCAAGAAAGGGGATCTAGGTGTCGTCGTTGATGATACGCTGAAACCTTCTGCTCAGTGTGCTGCTGCGGCTAAGAAAGCAAATAGAATGTTAGGTATTATTAGGAAAGGAATGGAAAACAAAAATGAGGATGTTTATAATGCCTTTGTATTGCTCCATGGTGTGACCGCACCTCGAATATTGTGTTCAATTCTGGTCGCCGCATGTCAAAAAAGATATAGTGGAATTAGAAAAGGTGCAGAGAAGGGCGACGAAAATGATAAAGGGGATGGGGCGACTTCCCTATGAGGAAAGGCTAAAGCGGCTAGGGCTCTTCAGCTTGGAGAAAAGGCAGCTGAGGGGAGATATGATAGAGGTCTATAAAATAATGAATGGAGTTGAACGAGTAGATGTGAAGCGTCTGTTTACGCTTTCCAAAAATACTAGGACTAGGGGGCATGCGATGAAGCTACAATGTAGTAAATTTAAAACGAATCAGAGAAAGTTTTTCTTCACTCAACGTGTAATTAAACTCTGGAATTCATTGCCAGAGAATGTGGTAAAGGCGGTTAGCTTAGCGGAGTTTAAAAAAGGTTTGGATGGCTTCCTAAAGGAAAAGTCCATAGACCGTTATTAAATGGACTTGGGGGAAATCCACTATTTCTGGGATAAGCAGTATAAAATGTTTTGTACTTTTTTGGGGTCTTGCCAGGTATATTGTGACCTGGATTGGCCACTGTTGGAAACAGGATGCTGGGCTTGATGGACCTTTGGTGTTTCCCAGTATGGCAATACTTATGTACTTATGTATACCCTGCTGAGGAAAAAGGAGAAACAACTGACATGACGGTGGAGTTTGCCACAGGGTCACTAGTATTTCATCTGGTCAGAGTTCTCCATTTTTCTCTCTGCTCCTGCCACCCATAGCCTTTCTCTGAAAGGCTGTAGGCTGAGGGTAGGCCTGGTGGGAACAGGGTTTTCGCTGTGTCCTCAGCTGACAGAAGCAACCAAAATATCTCTTGTCTGCCCACAAAGCTTTTTCTGAGAAATGTCAGCTCAGGATCCGCGAAAAGGGATGTCTAGTCAGATACTAACACAAAGCTGGGTCTAGATTTTCACAGCATGCTTACCTCAAATACAGAAACTTCCAAAATCATTTCAAAACAAAATGAAAACAAAAAATGCCAATTTATAGACTTATAAGTATTTATTTATTGCACTTGTATCCCACATTTTCCCACCTATTTGCAGGCTCAATGTGGCTTACAGTGACCTGTTATTTTATTTTTGTTACATTTGTACCCTGCATTTTCCCACTCATGGCAGGCTCAATGCAGTAGGCAATGGAGGGTTAAGTGACTTGCCCAGAGTCACAAGGAGCTGCCTGTGCTGGGAATTGAACTCAGTTCCTCAGGACCAAAGTCCACCACCCTAACCACTAGGCCACTCCTCCACTTGCCATGCCAGCTTACATCATACAATTGGTGTTACAAAGAAGTTAAAGAAGGCAAGAGGATTGTTCAAGCAGTTGTAGAAGGATACATTCTATATAAAGTTGAATAGGTGTTATGTTATGGTTAGTTAAGTAAATAAGTGTTGCCACACTGGGACAGACCAAAGGTCCATCGAGCCCAGCATCCTGTTTCCAACAGTGGTCAATCCAGGTCACAAATACATGGCAAGATCCCAAAACAGTACAATACATTTTATGCTGCTTATAAGCAGTGGATTTTCCCAAGTCCATTTTTAATAATGGTTTATGGACATTTCTTTTAGGAAGCTAGCCAAACCTTTTTAAAACCCCGCTAAGCTAACTGCTTTTATCTACTTGCTTGAAATGTGAGTACAGCTCAAACATACTCAACACCTTTGGGTAAATTACCTTTGACTTTTCTTTAAAAAAAAAAAATCACTTTGCTTTTCCATGGCTTTTTCTGCAGCTTCCAAAATTCTCAACCTATCATGTATCTTGGAATACCCCTTTTCTTCTTGGAGAATTTTGCTGGCTGCCAAGTCTCTTAAGACACCACAGAAGATTAATCAGGGAGATTTTTATTTCTTGTTTGGCCCCACAGATGCCTCCTGCGTCTCTGAGGTGGGATCTTGACACTGCTGCACTAGAAACCTGAACTGCAGTCTCGTTATATAATTTCACACAGCACCTAACTTTAGCTGATCTTTTGAGAATTAACCCCTTTCAGACCATGGGGAAAATTCTATAAAGTGGCAGCTAAATGTACGCATGACAAAGAAGTGGGGGAGGGTTGGCGGCGGGAGGGGGGGGGGTCGAGGGGGTCATCGGCAGGGGGGTCCAGGACCAAATCTACAGGGGCCCAGGCCCCCGTGGCCCCACATAGCTACGCCCCTGCGCCATATATAGAATCCCCTCCTTCGTGCCAATTCTATACCAGCATTAAGACACACCTAGGTCATTCTAGAATAATAGCGCAAAGCCACTTTGGCATGCCGAAACTTAGGCGTGACAGCTTACACTAGGCCAACAGCAGGGATAAGCTGCCATACCTAATGAGCCTTGCAATACACACATCTGGTACTGTTCTATGAGGTGCACTCCTTGCTAGGCGGAACACCAATGACCACTGTTCCCTCTAAGCTGAGCAGAAGTCCTGCCACCTACAGTCCTGCCACTGGGTGTTGCTGTTTCACTATCACATTTTCAATAGTGAGGGACAGGATTCCAGGGAACCTGCCTGTCCCTAGCAACTGAAAACACAGTATTGAAGCACTGCCCCCTACTGGCAGCAATGCTTTTGGAGGACTCCCGCTCAGCTTATAGGAAACAGTGCTCTGCCCACTGGTACAGCCCATATGCACCCTGTGGCTAGCTTGCTAATTTGAAAACCCTTTACACACCTTTAAGACCACTAAGGTTCTCTCAAGGATCATCACTATCTGTACCCTCATCAAAAGAAATTGTATGATGTGATACCCCCCCCCCCAAGCGAGCCTTCTCAGAGGTAACCCCCACACTCTGGAATTTACTCCCAGGAGGGCTACATATAACTCGAGACTTCCTCTACTTCAGGAAGCAGGTGAAAGCCTGGCTCTTTTCCCGAGCCTTTAATACATAGGGTGAATGACTATCAGTGGCGTTCCAAGGCTGACTGACACCCGGGGCGGATCGCCGATGCGCCCCCCCCCCCGGTGAAATTACACCCCCTTGGGTGCAGCACAACCGCCCCTGGTGCAGCGCAACCCCACCCCGGGTGCATTTTTACCTGCTGGGGGGGGGAGTGCCGCGCGCCTGTCGGCTCCGAGTCCGTTCGCTCCCTGCTGCTCCCTCTGCCCCGGAACAGGAAGTAACCTGTTCCGCGCAGAGGGAGCAGAAGGGAGGGAACGAGCGGACTCGGCCAACAGGCGCGTGGCACCCCCCCAGCGGCGTGCACCCGTGGCGGACCGCCCCCACCGCCCCCCCCCACTTGGTACGCCACTGATGGCTATACATCCATTCTGCACCTGGACTAGCTTGCTACACACTCTGTAACTTAGATCAGTTCCTTATCTCTTGCTTAACTATACAATGAACTTGCCTTGATTTTAGCTAACCATCAAATTATCCCAACTGACTCTGTGCCAGGCATCTTGTTCCCATCATATATCTGCTCTTGGTCCCTCGGCTATATTGTAGGAAATCTCTAGCGTCATATCTATGTTAGTTGAATGTTCTAAAGCGTGCTTATTAGGTGTATCACAGGAGGCAGTGCATGCAAATCTGTCTCGTGAAACCTATTTGCTGAGGAAGACCCATTATCACAATAGCTAGTAGCTAGCTTCAAAGTCCGCAATTGCAGGTTTCTGGAAGGGGCCTGATGCATGGCCCTCAGCTGAGGAATAGATTAAATAGGTTGAGGGAGGGGCGATATAGAACCAGGGACAACTCATGGTGTCAGATCCCAGTTCTGTTTTTTCCACTTGTCCCAGAGACTCAAAGAAGCAAGAGGAAATGAAGGATTTAAAAAAAAATTACTGGGACGTTTTCATTTCTAAATGTGCCCCAATGCGAACCTAAACCCAAATCCTCCCCTACCCCTCCCGCCAAGGGTCTCTTTGCAACACTGTGACGTCTCTGGCCGCTGCAGCCTGAATAATGTTGAAACTCCCAGAAAAGGAAACGTTGAGATGAGTGTGTTCATTCTAGTAGGCTTTCGTGTGTAAGAGGCAGACAGGATCACAGCTCTGTGGTTTTCAGTTCCATATGTAAAGCTGCTTTTTTGCACGTCAGGGGCATCTTCAGCCACAGTCCATTAGGGCCACAGCAAAGTAACAGAAATAAAATAATGACGACAGTTCCATTTGCTAATCTGTGATGCTCATTCCCACACTTTGGGACCGCAGGACTTGCATTTGAAATTGAAGCCCAGGGCCACGGGGAAAAAGAATTCCGCTAGGAAGATCATTTTATGCAAAGTGGAGTATAGTAAATATGTCTAAATAACTAACTAACTAAATAGATAGATAGATAACTTTCCCAACTGAATGTTTAAGGGAGTAGTCACCACAATACCTGATCAAAATGTCACTACAGTGGGTCTCCGTTAACTTCCCTGTGGAGGAACAAAGAGGAAAAGTGGTTATTGCCAGATAAGGTTATAGTGAGGGGGGAGGGTAGAGAGAGCTTGTTGTGAGCTGTGGGTGGAGAGGTAGGTGGGGAGGACAGAAAAAGAGAGACAGAGGAGGATATTGGGTAGTGAAGAGCGGGGGCTGCTGTTGGTCAGACAGTCAGAGGGAAAGGGGCAAGGGATGGGGGAGACAGGGGGTGGTTGCTGCAGGGAGAGGCTGGAGAGAGGATGGAAGGATAGGAGAGGATCGGATAGTCCATGTGGGATGAAGGTAGGAGGGAGAAGACCTGGGAACAGAGAATGGGGAGAGGGTAGGAAGGGAAGGACCTGGAAGTAAGCCATGGGGGGGGGGGGGGGGGGGAGAAGAAAGGCTGCAGTAAGAGGGCCTGAAAGGATATAGAAAAGTATCATCTATTCATTATTTTATTTTATTTTTATTACATTTGTACCCCGCGCTTTCCCACTCATGGCAGGCTCAATGCTGCTTACATATTATATACAGGTACTTATTTGTACCTGGGGCAATGGAGGGTTAAATGACTTGCCCAGAGTCACAAGAAGCTGCCTGTGCCTGTAGTGGGAATCAAACCCAGTTCCCCAGGACCAAAGTCCACCACCCTAACCACTAGGCCACTCCTCAAAAAGAGCCCAATGTATTAAAGATTGTTTGTACAGCCTTCGAGGAGTAGCTCAAGAAGTTGTTGATGAGCTGACGAAGCGATTCTTTGTTCATTACAACACTGTGACTTTGACACAGTTGAAGCTGGTACATCAAGAGATTCAGCCAGTCCTCAAGATTCACGTTTTTTTTCTTTTGAATTATAACATTCTGTTCTTTGTACGGTTTTAATTATTTTATGCAAACTGCTTTGATTTGCGGTATATAAAGTGCTGAATAAACTATAAACCATGTCTTAAGATCATTTGCCACGTGCCAGACTAATGGGAAGGAAAACTGGATTCAAACATAACTCTGGGAATCTGGTTATATAAGAGGAAAGCTGATGAAAGGGTTAAATCAAGCTGCAGCTTGTGGTGAGATCCAGTGACCGAGTAAAGTGCATTGGAATTATCTCTGTAGAAAGTTGCATCCTGCGATGTACTATAGGGGACATGAGTTATTGGACTATTTATTGCAAGGAATATGCAAGACAGCAAAAATCTCTAAAGGCAGACAAGTAGGGGGTAATTCTCTACAGGTCACCTAAAGTTAGGTGTTGGGATAATGTACTCAAAGCATGAATTCTGTATTGGCAATTATGCACCTATTTTCTGTTACAGAATACTAGTGCAAATCCACAGTTTCTCACCTCACTTTAGGTGTGAGCATTTAAGCTAACTCAGGGGCCTTTTTACTAAGCCACATAAGTGTCTAAGCGTGCCCAACATGCGCCAAAATGGAGTTACTGCCTGGCTACCACGTGGTAATTTCAGTTTTGGCATGCGACCGATACGTGCACCTGAAAAATTATTTCTGGACCCTCGCCAAGTGGCATGTGATGTGTGTAGGTCATTACTGCCCGGCTACCACATGAAACTTTACCGCTAGGTCAATGGCTGGCGGTAAGGTCTCAGACCCAAAATGGACATGCGCCAATTTTGATTTTGTCGCACGTCCATTTTTGGCAAAATGTTTTTGAAAAGGCATTTTTGCTGGCCTTCTGAAAAATGGATCTGCGTGCACCCAAAACGCGCGTCTACACTACCGCAGGTCATTTTTCAGTGCAACTTAGTAAAAGGACCCCTCGATGGCTGGTGTAAATGCGCCTGCATAACTGCCATCACTGATAGTATTCTAAGTGCCAGGCACGCCCCTAACCCTCCCATACCCCTCTCAGGTCTACATTCCTTTGCAATTACGCATAGAATACCACCTAAGGACAGTTATGTGCAGAACTGCAAACTACTGGCATTTAAAGCCAATTAACATAAATTATACTAATTATTGTTTGCTAAATCCAATTTGCAGCTCATTTAACTATTGAGGGGTCCTTTTTACTAAGGTGCGCTGAAAAATGGGCTGCTGTAGTGTAGGCACTTGTTTTGGGCACGCGCAGATCCATTTTTCAGCGCGCCTGTAAAAAAAAGGCCTTTTTAAAATGTTTGATGAAAGCGGCAAAGTAAAAATTGGCGCGCATCCATTTTGGATCTGAGATCATACGGATCATTCATCATCATTGTGGATAACTGATGGGGGAATTTAGTCCATTGGATGGGGGTGAGGTTGATGACCATTCTGGCTGGCAGTGGGAATTGTTAATGTAAGGATTTTGGGAAAGCGAAAGTTTTTAGTCTTTTTCTGAATTTGAGGTACGTGTTTTCTGTTCTGATGTCGAAGGGGAGCGAGTTCCATATGGAAGTGCCCGTCACTGGAAAGAGTGATTTGCGGTATCTCAGATATCGTGTGTCTTTGGAGGGCTGCGATGAGAGGAATAGAAAATCTTTGAGCCTAAAACGTTTATTAAAATAAAATAAATGTTTTATTAAAATGAAACATTTTAATAGTGTAGGGTCTAAGCAAATCAGAACATATAGATAGATAAAAGAGTAAAAGGAGTTAGAAAATAAATGGACTAATTTAAAGATAGTTGCACATGAGGTCAGAGAGGTTAGGAGTGGATTTGGGGGGGGGGGATAAGGGGGAAAACTGGTATTCTGCAAACTTTACAGCCTTTAGATTTAGTAGCTGAAGCCCTCATTTTATCCCAAATGGATTACTGCAGTGCTGTCTATGTGGGATAAAACTTACGGCTGCACAATTGATCTATGGTTCATCTAGGCATGAAAAAACCCCACAGAAAGTGGAAAGAACAGAAAAGATCCCATGGGGTGGATAAAATCAAAAAACAAGGAGTGGGGACTGGATCGGGCTGTTCAGAAACAGACTCAGAACGCCAGAGTGAAATTATAGGTGTTTATTTAAGCTGATTCGACACGGTACCATGTTTCGGCACATGCGTGTCTGCCTCAGGAGTCTTGGCAATGCGTCTGGTAAAATAAACATTTAATTGTCTAATAAACGTATCAAGACTCCTGAGGCAGGCACGCATGTGCCGAAACATGGTACCTTGTCGTATCAGCTTAAATAAACACCTATAATTTCACTCTGGCGTCCTGAGTCTGTTTCTGAACAGCCCGATCCAGTCCCCACTCCTTGTTTTTTTTTTTAATTTCATCTAGGTATGAACCTGCCTCTCTGTTGCTGATAAAACTTCATTGGCTCTCGGTTAAGGCTCGAATCATATTTAAATTATGTACTATGACATTCCTCGTTCTTTATGGTCCTTTGCCATAATATTTGGGACATTTGATTCATTTAACACACAGAAATTCGGCCTTAAGTGATAGTGTCTCTGCTTTTACAATTCCCAAATCCAAAGAGATTGATTTATAAAACCATATTTAATGGTGTGTTTTCTTATCAGTCGTCCCGTTGGTGAAATTGGCTTTCTTCAATTAAGCTTTCAGCAAATACCTTACTATTTAGAAAGGTACTTAAAGCTCATCTTTACAACTTTTTAATTTTTATTTATTTATTTATTTATAGCATTTATGCCCCGCTCTTTCCCGCTCAATAGCAGGTTCAGTGCGGCTTACAAGGTATGGGTACAAAGTATCACAGAAATAACACAATGTATGAGTAAAAGTATCACAAAGATAGTACAATTGTATAGAGAAGGACAAGAGGAAGCGATGTAGGGGAAGGGTTGAGGCATGTTTAATGTTAGTGGTGTGGATTAGGATCGTAAGTTAAGTTGGGTCATTTGGATAGGCTTGTTTGAAGAGGTATGTTTTCAGCAGCTTTTGGAAGCGTAGATGTTCGTTTGTTGTTCGGATGAATCTTGGTATGGCGTTCCAAAGTTGGCTGCCTATAACGGAGAAGTTGGATGCATAGTAAGTTTTGTATTTGAGACCTTTGCAATTAGGCAGGTGAAGATTGAGATATGTTCGAGAAGATTTGGACCCATTCCTGGCTGGAAGGTCAATTAGTTTGGTCATGTAACTTGGAGATTCTCCGTGGAGGATCTTGTGGATCAGTGTGTGGACTTTGAAGTTTATTCGTTCCTTGATGGGGAGCCAGTGGAGCTTTTCATGGAGAGGTGTTGCGCTTTCGAACCGTGATTTGCCAAAAATGAGTCTGGCTGCCGTGTTTTGGGCGGTTTGGAGTTTTTTTTTAGGATTTGGGCATTACAACCAATGAAGATACTGTTGCAGTAGTCAGCATGGGTGAGTACTGTGGAACGTTTTTTGTTGATATTAGCATTTTTTTTTACTAATTTCAATTTGTCAGCATTGTATTTTCCTGAAGTCTGTAAACTACATAGAACTCAAATGGGACTTTGCGGGGTAGATGCGTGAAGTGTATTGTATACTGGGTCGGTGCTATTTTCTTTATCCTAAAATGCATCTTAGATTTAAAAGTGCCCCTTTCCGTCATCTGAACATTTTGCTAGCATTTTCATACAATATAAACCAGGTGCAGAGAGAATGAATTGCCTATAACCCTTTTCAGTTTAAATCTCAGCCATGCTCTACAAAGCATTTTCAAACCCTTTCCTAAAAGATTTTTCAAGTGTAAAGTTTTTGTGGCATTTAAAAAAAATAAATAAATACATGTGGTTCTTATTGCAGACAGGAATGAATAACAGCATTCCAGAAGTAACCACATGAAATAGCGCTGTCATATTCTTATGCTTAGGAACAAGCTGTCTTGTTTCCTATTTTCAAAAGAACTGAAGGTAATTGCAGGTGTTGAAGGGCTATCAACATGGGGACTGCTTGACAGTGTTCAGGCATCTGACTAATTCAGCATATTCACAGCCTGCTGAGTGCAAACCCTGGTCAGGGCTGGTGCTGTTTGATTGTAAAGAATTTAACAACAGGGAGAAGAGGAAAGAGGGATAGAACATAACGATTATTGTAGTTTCATGTATATATGGGCCGATGCTAAAAACATAACATTGGTACTACAGGAAATTAGGGCTGGATTAGCAGCGGGATTAGTGAGCGCAGAATGCCCGAAGGGCTCTAGCGCGGGAGGAAATGTGCTCACCAAAGATGAGTGCAAATAGCATGCAAATGTAGTCAAATGGATGTTAATGAGGTCATTTCCTATTCCCTCCCAATGCTCAGAGAACAGCGCACAAAACAAAGCCGTCCTCACTGTCGAAAACATAACGCCAGCTCGGAACAGGCACTAGGGTGTTTGAAGAGAGGATTTCTCACGATTCTTTCTTTAAAATCTGCTGGGTTTGCTTTCTTTTGCAAGTGGAAGAAAGCCCACGCAAGCCCATGAGCAAAGGTACTAAGAAATAAATGTGGGCGAGTCCGAGGAATCCCAAAAGAGAATGCACACATTGGCGCCTATTTTCTGCAATTAAACGGCCTTCCAAATAAAAAAAAAATTGAAAAGCGTATTTTTAAAGACGCAGAAAACAGACACTAACGTGTACTTCGCTTCCTGGTTTGCCTGTTGCCTGCGCACAAGAGCTGACCTTACCACTAAATTCTTCTGCACAGGCTCCAAGTATGTTCCCCCTTGCTTTCACTTTTACAGCATGCATATAGGGGCCCCTTTACTAAGCCGTGTAGGCGCATATGTGCGTCCTACGTGAGCCAGTTTGGAGTTACTGCCGAGCTACCGTGTGGCCTGGGCAGTAATTTTGTTTTTTAAGTGTGTCCACTATGCATGCTGGAAAATAATTTTTATTTTCCTGTGCGCAGCAGAAACTGGGCTGTAATCATCATTCTACGTGCGTAGACGATTACCGCACAGTTACTGCATGAGACCTTACTACTAAGTCAATGGGTGGCAGTAAGGTCTCAGACCCACGTCCATTTTCAGCAACAATGTTAAAAGGCCTTTTTTACAGGCGTGCTGAAAAATGGATCTGCGCGCAACCAAAATCCGTGCCTACACCGGCGCAGCCCATTTTTCAGAGCACCTTCGTAAAAGGACCCCACAATTTGAATACCATTTCTGAGCATTCTTGAGCTACTTTTTGGCGCCGTTTGGTGATATGGATTCTGCGCTGTTGGCTTTACCACGGGAGTTCTGAGTATTATTGGTCTATTAATGTGCCCACATTAAGCATGTGCAGATCGCAAGTCTATGTAAAAATAAACTGATATAACACGCCCATGCATATAATGCGTGCTACAGCAGATTATGTTTCTAAGAAGCACTAATTGCAAAACTAACACATTTGCTTTTAAGGGCTTTACTTTTTAGGTTCTTGCAGACATTATTAGTGCTTGATACCTGCAAAAAAAAAAAAAAAGCCTTAAAAGCAAACACACTGATTTTGAAACCGTCCTCAGGGTACACCCAGCCAGTCGGGTTTTCAGTATATCCGCAATGAATATGCACGAGAGAGATTTGCATACCAAGGAGGCAGTGCATGCAAATCTCTCTCATGTCTATTCATTGTGGATATCCTGAAAACCCAACTGGCAGGGTGTGTCCCAAGGACTGACTCCAGAAACACTGACCTGTGCCTTTAACAACAGCTGGAGGTGAGCCAGAACCATCTTCCTGTGCTCTGCTCCTACTAGATTAAAATTCGTATTATTTATTTATTTATTTTCATTAAGAAACATAAGAACACTAGTAAAAGAGGCCCGTTTCAGAGCAAATGAAAAGGGCGCTAGCAAGGTTTTTGTCTCCACCCCCCTCCCTCCCTGGCCAACCCCTTCATTGTTCTGCCATTGCTCCGCCCCCAACGTCATGACGTTTGACGCCAGGGCGGGGCCCGGAGCGATTTCCTCCCTGCCTTCCTCCCTCCCTGCCAACCCCTTTCGTTGTTCTGCCATTGCTCCGCCCTCAAGGGCGGGGCCCGGAGCGATATTGGTGGCTTCACCACCACGAACCTTCAAACCTTTTTGAAGGAAGTCAGGGCTTGGCTTCACTGACGTCAGTGTCCTCAGAACGTTGAGGGTGAGTTTTATTATAGTAGATAAGCATTGTCATACTATGTCAGACTGAAGGTCCATCAAGCCCAGTATCCTGTTTCCAACAGTGGCCAATCCAGGTCACAGGTGCCCTGCAAGATCCCGAAAGAATAAAATCAGATTTTATGCTGCTTATCCTAGGAATAAGCAGTGGATTTTCTCAAGTCCATCTTAATAATGACTTATAGACTGTAGGAAGTCGTCCAAACTTTTTAAAAACCCTGCTAAGCTAACTGCTTTTACCACATTCTCTGGCAACAACTTCCAGAGTTTAATTGCAGGTTGAGTGAAGAAATATTTTCTCCAGTTTGTTTTAAAATGACTACTTAGTAGTTTCAATTGTGGGCCTCCTAGTTCTTGTATTTATTTCATCTGCACAAACTGAGTTCAGCCGACTCTAGATCAGCGGTTGTCAACCTGGGAAACACCTTAGTAGTCAGGTTTTCAGGATACCAACTATAAATATACATGAGATATATTTGCATATAGTGAATGTTAATGTGTGTAAATGTATCTCCTGCATATTCGTTGTGGATATCCTGAAAACCTGACTGGCTACAGGTGCCCCCAGAATTGGGGTGAGAGAACCCCTTCTCTAGATCCCTTCATGCTCTCTATAAGGCAGTGCTTCTCAGCCCAGTCCTTGAGGCAGACCAGGTCCCATCAGGTTTTCAAGATATCCACAATGAATATGCATGAGACAGATTTGCATGCACTGCCCTCTTTGTATGTAAATCTATTGTTGTGAATATCCTGAAAACCTGATAAGCCTCAAGGACTGGGTGAGAAGCACATAAGGAAAGATAACCCCTTTTTTTTTCACTGAGATCTTTTCCCCACTTTCCTTGCTTAAGGTGCCCTTTTTACTGAAGGAATTCATCTACCTGGATAGTATAGTGAAAAGTTTCAGTATTTAAATGTTGACAACCTGTGGTTACTTAATTGTGTGAACTGATGAAAACGTCCACCCAGTGTGCTGCGGCGGCTAAGAAAGCGCACAGAATGTTGGGTATTATTAGGAAAGGGATGGTAAACAAACACGAGGATGTTATAATGCTGTTGTATCGCTCCATGGTGCGACCGCACCTCGAATATTGTGTCCAATTCTGGTCGCCGCATCTCAGAAAAGATATAAAGGAATTGGAGAAGGTGCAGAGAAGGGCAACGAAAATGATAAAGGGAATGGAACGACTTCCCTATGAGGAAAGGCTGAGAAGGTTAGGGCTTTTCAGCTTGGAGAAAAGGCGGCTGAGGGGTGATATGATAGAAGTCTACGAGATAATGAGCGGAGTACAGCGGACAGATATGAAGTGTTTGTTTACACTTTCAAACAACAATAGAACCAGGGGACACAAGATGAAGCTAGAATATGGTAGAATTAAAACAAACAGGAGAAAGTTTTTCTTTACTCAGCGTAGTTGGACTCTGGAACTCGTTGCCGGAGAATGTAGTGGCAGCAGCTGGCCTTGCAGGGTTTAAGGGGGGTTTGGACAGATTCCTGAAGGAAAAGTCCATTGAACATTATTAAAAAATTATTATTATTATTTAGGGGGTTTTGCCGGGTTCTTGAAGCCTCGATTGGCCGCTGTCGGGGACAGGATGCTTGGCTTGATGGACCCTTGGTCTTTTCCCAGTATGGCGGTGCTTATGATTTTAGGTTTATGTAAAGACAAGCTCTTAGTAAGCCCTGAACGTGTTTGCACGGATTTTCTGATGCCTTTTCCTTTTTCTGTGAAAACAGCGGTGTCAGGTGGCCCATTGACTTGTCCAAAAGTACGTCACCAAAGTCAATGGCTGGCCAAGTCGTCATTTGAGCTTCAGCACCACAGGAACCAAACGCCTCCTACACCTTAAAGCAAACCAAACAGTTGCACCGAGCACAAACGGACGCTCCGAAAATGAGGTTTGCCTAGAAATAAAAAAAACAAACAAAAACCAGCAGCTACAACAACAACACCACCACAAATTGTAGTACTAAAGCAACCATTAAAACACTGCCGAAATTGTGCAGGCAAGAAAGCACGCGCAGTGAGGTGTAGAATGCATCCGAGGGCCAAGTGTTCAAAATAGTAATTTTCTTTCATTGCACGCCTTCCTTCTTAATAAACTTAACAAAAGCGTAAAAAGTGATTTTCTGGCAGGCCTATGATTGTTTTTAAAGACTACTACTACTACTTATCATTTCTATAGGGCTACAAGGCATACGCAACGCTGTACACCGTACACAAAAAGACAGTCCCTGCTCAAAGATCTGACAATCTAGATAAGACAGGTAAACAGACAGAACAATTAAGGTAAGGGAAAAGAGGTGTGGATAAAAAGGACAGGAAAAAAGAAGATACATTAGACGTGAAGTCCAAAATCTTTGCCTTCTTCCAAAGACAGGATCAGTCTAAACCCTAGTTCGGGGTCATTGTTGGTCATTTTGTCCTTGAAACGATGAACTTTGGATCGGAAGTAACATTTTGTTCATTTGCTGATTTATTTAAATGGTGCACTCCAGCAATAACTTAATAATGTAAGGCAATGGCATAATTACTGAGGAAGCTGACAAGGCGATCGTAGAGCTGAACTGGGAATGCCTTCGGGAACAGAGACACCGGTTCTAAATTGCACACGCAAAACGAATTCATAATTTATTTGTAACAACCTGATCAAACTGCCTTCTCTTTCCTGCAGGTCCTCTTAAATCCATGAAACCCCAATGTTATATACACACACAGCTAAAAAGATTTATTAAATCTGAGTCACTGGAAGTTCTTCCCATTTCCCCCTGTACGTCTCGTGTAAGGTGTGATGTGTTTCATTGTAGTTATTCATTTATTGCAAGCACACCTTGAATTTCAAACTTGAATGCTCCAAATACAAGTTCATAGGATGTAGCATAGCCATAGCTGGTAATGTGCGTTCAACATTGAAATGCAATTAAATATATAAAACGAATATTTTCTTTTTCTCTCGATTTTTTTTTTAAATGATGGTTGCATTTGCATTTCTCTGCTGCCTGAAATACCTTAAGAGGGAAAGTGCCGGGATCACCGGGGCCGAAAAGATAGACAATTTGAAAAAAAAAAAATACGTCAGAAAAATCTCCGGCAAAGTCAAACTAGGAAAAATAAACCGAACAGCTGGTTAAAAAAATGCCGACTTTCTTATTTCAACGTACCTCAAACACTTGCTCGGTGCTGCTGGTGGCTAAAGGGATTCTGGCAGAGTCAGTATAGAAACGAAGCCCTAAAAAAAAAGGGATTTAGTTGAGGACAGGGGGGCCTCCTTTCTTAAAGTAGTGGGATTCTATGGAAAACGAGTGACTGATTGTAGATCTTTCAGCCCCCTTCTCTGGTTACTTTTCAGTTACTATTATTATGACTAACTTTCGCAAATCTCTGAAAACCTATCTATGCAACAAGGCCTACCACGAAAATCCCTAACTTAACTTTAACACTTCACCATTCCACCCTGACTCTAAAGGACGTCTTTCTTTAATTGTTTACTTAGTTCTTATCTGTCATCCTTGATCTCTTTATAACACCAATTTGTATCTTTTAACCCTGCAATGGCGATGCCATGACAGATCTTTGTAATCACACATTGAGCCTGCAAATAGGTGTGAAAATGTGGGATACACGTGCAATAAATAATAATTTTGCTGTTTACCTGCAGATCTCATTCTCTCGGCCCTGTGGCTATAAACAGCTCACTCTTAAAAAACAAACGAACAAAAAATAAAAACAAACAAAAAAAATAAGCAAAAAAGGTGAATCCAGAAGCCCCCCTCCCCCCCCCACCAAAAGAACCCCGTAGTCCATAAGTATTTCAAAACACGAAACAAGCCCCAAATGGTTTCTTTTGTTTATTGGGAATAAAACACCTCAGAAGAGATGGATTTTGCTGCATCAAAATGTCTTTTTTTGTGTGTGCATGCCAACAGTAAGCTTTATTCGATAATACAAAAACAAAATCGAGAACTGATTTTGCAATAAAGACAGCCACGGTATGAATCCTTTGCTTAGCTTGTCCTCAGCCTTGCTGTGCTCCAATCTGCCTTTACCTTACTTGGGAAGGGGGGGGGGGGGGGGGTTCCTGTATTGTGAAATTGCTTTATGAAAATCAAAGTGTCTGATGTGGCCTCCAGTTACTGCTGTTATTATCTGAACCCCCTCGACAGACTCCATATTATTAAAATGTACAGCAAGCGTCTAAAGCATAGTTTAGACGTGAGATATCAGAGGGAGAATTAAATTCGCCGGCTTCTCTGCAGCACCGGGAGCGTAATACAGAAAGAGAAAATGCAGCCTTGTCTGAAGGAGTGCAACGGTCAGAATGTTATCTTGCTTCATTTCTAATGTGATTTATTCGCTTGGGAACGGAAACCCTAGTTTTGATCTCTGTCTAGCGATCAAAACGTACAAATATTCGCCTTGCTATACGATAGCCTTTATTGCGGGAAAAATAAGCTAGGTTTAAACTGCAGCTCGTTCAGCCTTTCTGATAGACAATTGACACAAACTCTGAGGGAAATATTATTCGAAATGTGCCGCCTGAAAATATGGGGACATGTTTCTGACACTTTCTAATTTTAATTTTTGTTTAAATAATCACAACAGAGAGATTAACAACATAACACAGAACAGGGAGCATCTAGTGTTTAAAATGCAATAATTAACCAGCTGCTTTCTTAAAAGCAAGAAAATACAGATAAAAGATTATAGGAGAGACTTAGTTGGAGTAACCTATGTCACAGGAGTCCAACGCAGCTTTTACATTTTTTAGTGAAGACTGAAGGGTGAGTTGCTTGAGAGCCGCAGGGCAGCTTCATACTTTCTGATCACACAAAAAGGTGATCCACCATTCTTTGAAGTTCAACTTCGAATGAGCTTTCCACTTGCATATGACGAGGTGCAGAGCAATTGCCAGCATAAAATTAAGTAGCTTATGATAATCTTCCGCTATTATAATATCCGGATTAGAGGAAGGTAAAATTATGGTTTTTGTAGAAAATATCCAATTCACTTTCTTTTGCACGGAATTTGCAGAAAGCTGAAGCAGGAATTCTAGAACAAGATTTTGCTAACAAGTGGGCAATGTATTTTAAGTCACTACATATCAATGCATACAATATTTAAGGGGCGAAATGCATCTAAGGGATCAAATTTTACTGTCCTGTTAGACATGGCAGGTGTCAAGTCACGCAGGAGAAGCATTTTAGACACTCGATTTAAATAAACGTGATAACAGAACCCCCCCTCTCTCTTTTCCCGTTTAAATTATTTTGATTTCAACCCTAAGAACAGATTCGGAAAGCTTTAGAAACGGTTGTGCTAAGGCTGTTTAGAGCTCTCTGTCTACAAGGTCATAAATACAGTCCCAATAATCAGGGGGGGTGGCTTCAGGGAAATAACATTAGACGTATATTTTGGATTTTAAAAAATGAAAGCAAGTCTCGTGACCCAAAACGTATGCCAGAGGTTCAAGAAACAGCAAAGATGATATGTAGCAGCTGCCACGTATTAAGCAGGTGCACCAGAAAATGTGTCGCCCGGGAAAGAAAAAGTCTCTTCTGGCGTCTTTCATTTCTGAAAATTAGAACAGACACAAATGCCGACAGATCGTTTCGTTCGAGCGGCTTTCGGAGGCGGATTTGTGCCGGTAGCTGATAGATGCGTTGTAACCCGAGAATGGGGCTCAGGATCGGTCTTACGCTCCCGGGCTTGAATAGGCTAATAAGGGACCAAATTCAGCAAATCCCCTCCCTTGCCTTCCATATGCATAAGAACATACGAATAGCCACAGTGGGTCAGACCAGCAGTGGTCCACCTTGCCCAGTCTCCTGCCTCCAACAGTGGCCAATCCAGGTCACAAGTTACCTGGCAGAAACCCAATTAGCCCAGTAGCAAGATTTCCTGCTGCCTTCCCCGAGATCAACACCCACACAGGCTGTACACACAAGACCCCAAACCTGCAAACACAGGAGGCGGCCCCGGTTTCCTTGTCCCCAGCACAGGCGCTTGAAAGCTCCAACCCACACAGCTCGAATTCTATGTATTAAACGCAGCCTCGTTGCTATTCTTTACGCATTTTTAGGTACTGCCGGTATTCTGAAATCAGTCACGCTGCACCGCGTGCTAGTGAACTACTTTCATATTTAAAGCGCGGAATTAAATGTATTCACAAATGCAACTTATGGAGAAGTGATAACAGCTCGAACGCTCTCTGTTTTACTCAGCTCTCTTGCTGTGTTTCAAGTTTTATCAAGGAAAATCTGGTCAGGCTGCTTTCCTCCATAAACTGCAACTTTAGGTATGAAAAATTGAGAACGGTAGCGGGAATGTTTTCTGTCCCTTTAACCTTAAATGTAATGATTTACCGGGTTTAATAAATGCTCTCTACGAGCACAGCAAACGTTTCTGACTTTCTTCCGGAATTTCCAATTTTCTCGAGAAAGAGAACAATGTGGGAAGTAACATAAATCACACCTGGCTTTTTAATTCACACAAAACACATATTTGCAATTTCAGCAAACGAGGTGATGTGGGAAACGGAAAGCAGCTCAGACACATGCACACAGAAAAGGGTTTAAAAATTTTTTTTACGGATGCGCCTTCATTTTTAAAAATAAAGAAAAAATAAGTTGCATCCAAATATTGCCGGCTAACCTTGTTTTTTTTTTTTTTAATTTAATTAAATAGGTAAGAGCGTTGATAAATCGTCTATAGAGTGTCAGAGCCACCAGTCAAATTCAGCATCGTTTGATGTTAGAATGTCATAAGCTTTGAGGTGCGCTTTAATGTCGGGATTTTTCAGGGGGGTTTGTAAAAGTTTAAAATCCCGACACAGTGACAGGTGATTGCTGAGCGCTGAAGCAGAAGCAAATCAGTACAGATTGCAGGTTTACTGTAGCTGCCAATTTTGGCAGAGCAGAGAAGGAAAGAGACAAGCTCGCATCGCTTACTTTTCTGGGTCGTTCAGTAAATCTGCAGATGAGGGAGAGCGAAGTAAATGTGTGACCACAGCGACCACTAGTGGTCACAAGCATTCAGTAGAGGTCCTGCTGGGCAGCATCTGGGCGTGACGAGGGTGGGGTGGGGTAGGGTACAGTTGGGGACAAAGCTACTTTTCTGTGGGGAAGGTGTACTTAAGTGTTATACCTTTTCCAATAGCCCTGACTTCTGCGGGGGTGGGAACCGAGAGAACCCTTAAATCTCGCAGTTTACAGCTTTTGGATGCACCAGCTTTGGAGTGAAAGGATTTTTAAACTTACGTTCGGGTCTGCACCAGAAGCATCGATAACAGTCCATCGATTTATTATTTTTTAAAGGTTGACTTGAAATTCCAATACAGGAGCTTTTCATTTATTTAGATTTTGCTCACAGCTTTTTCAGTAGTAGCTCAAGGTGAGTTACCTTCAGGTACTCTGGATATTTCTCTGTCCCAGGAGGGCTCACAATCTAAGTTTGCACCTGAGGGTTAAGTGACTTGCCCAAGATCACAAGGAGCAACGGTGGGATTTCAACCAGCCACCTCTGGATTGCAAGACCGGTGCTCTAACCACTAGGCCACTCCTTGCATTCCATGTAGAATCTCAAATAGTAGCAACATTCCAGAATCTTCAATAGTAGCAACATTCCATATATTTATTAATTTAGATTTTGCTCACACCTTTTTTCAGTAGTAGCTCAAGGTGAGTTACATTCAGGTACTCTGGATATTTCTCTGTCCCAGGAGGCCTCACAATCTAAGTTTGTACCGGAGGCAATGGAGGGTTAAGTGACTTGCCCAAGATCACAAGGAGCAGCAGTGGGATTTCAACTGGCCACCTCTGGATTGCAAGACCGGTGCTCTAACCACTAGGCCACTCCACCAGGGCCCTGTTGAAATAATTCTAGCCCCTGTGATATGGCCTTCCTTTTCAGGGACAGTAACTTACCCAAAAGTAATTCTACAGGTTTCCACGCATCTCACCAGCCCTTTATCACCCCAAATGCCTACAAAATGTCCTAATCCAACTGACCATTTTATCAGAATAATTGCGGACAACGGTGAGACATGTGGGAGCCTAGGTGTGTAGAAAGAAGTAAATGAATAAAGAGAAAAGGAAGGCAGATAAGGACTTTTTAGGCCTATCCAGTGTGATCCTACCTACCAGGGTTTGTAAACATGTGATACTCCCACATCTATCCAGAAATGTAATGAATGCCTTTTGTTATATTACTATCATGTATTCCATTACTATGCAACCCAAAATCCTTCTGTAACACCAAATGTCTATTCTCTTCTCATTTCCCCTATCCATGATGTATTGTAAACCACATTGAGCCTGCAAAGAGGTGGGATGCAAATGCAATAACTAACTAACTAACGGCAAATTATGTCTTGTAAACTAGCCTACTAGTTATAGTCCTACGTTGTTCTGTCTGTTGTTCTGATCACCCTCCCTAGCACAGTCCACTACAGGGTACTAAAACACTCTTTAACGCTGCTTGTGCAAAGATTGGCAATGATCCAGGCTGCTGTGATAAAACGGTTTCCTGCTTATCCGCTAAAGTCCGTTTCGTGCCAGAGAGAGAGGCATGTTTTAGGTATGTTGTGAGTGTGTGTTAGGGATGGACCAACATACATGTATAGGACGCTGTAATGGAAATGATACTTTAAGGATAATCAAACGCAGTCGAACAAAAAAGGGACATTGTGTTCTCTCGGAGGACAAGTTAGATTACCAACTGCTGGAACAGGAGAATTTAAGCACAGTTGGTTCTGCTCTCTGGAATATATAATTGTTGTATTGGCTTTTTATAAAAGGAGAAACTTCACCGTGTCTTTCACAGATCAGCCTCAGTAACACCATCAGGTTGCAATATTTAAAGGAAAAAAAATTTAAAACCACATTAAAAAAAAAAAAAAGACAGCTTCTTAAAATGGGAGAAGAAGATTCAACTTCAAATCCTATAAGTAAACTGAAAAAATGAAGTTATTTTGAAAATCGGCGCTCTGCAATCACATCCGGTAAGCGAGCCGATCTGGAGAAACCTCGCAGGCAGCGGAATTGGGGTGTGTGTGGGGGGGGGGGGGGGGGGGGGGAAGCCACAGGTCCCATGGCCCCATTAGCAACTGTAGGGTTTGGGGTGGGGCTGGAGATGGGCTTGCCTGACCCCCTCCAACCACAAAGATATTCCGCTGCCCTTGAATGTCGCAGCCTGAAGTAGGAACGTCTCCATCTGTCACATGTGTTTCGGTTTTACATTTAAAATATACTAAATCGAAAGAATGTGGCATTTAAAATACTTCCAGGTTTTATACCATTGAACACTCCAAATAATGTGGTTTTGGAAAGACACCCTTCTGCAGCAATGCGATTTATGTTGGACTCTATTTATAATCTACATTTATAGATGTATATCGATGCATCGATTAAAATGCGCAAGAATCTGTCTGTCAAACTTTTCAAAAAGAGGAAGCAAACTATTGTGTTTTAAAAGTGGTTATATGCCCACATTCGTTAATCCTTTTATCGGATTAAAACAAAACGTTTTTATTTGGCAGGTGTACAATATTCTTGGAATAAATTCCTCTCATTTTACACCTCAAGGGCCAGATGTAATGACCGTAATAAACCCATCAAGTCCTCCTTAAATTCTGGCTGAAAATCAAAACTAGACCAGGCAGATGTCAACCTGTACCGCTAATTGCAGGTATCATATTTCAGAAAATACATGTTTTATAGGTATTGTGTTGGCTTTAGTTGACAGTAGTTCCCTTGAGACAAGGGAGAGGGAAAGTCTTGCGTTAATAGAAAATGACAACCTTTAGTCAACTTGCTTTAGTTTTCCCGGCAATTTAGCAGCAGTAAAAAAAAAAAGAAAGAAAGAAAAACAAACACACAAAAAAACCAAACTGTAGTATTTCCAGCTGGTTCCAGTTTTCACAGAGCTTAAAATGTATTAGCTTGGACGAATGCATTAAGCAGTTGCGCGCGCGCGCTGCAACTTCAACGCAAGATCCGAATGAACTCGTCTGTTCAGCGGATGACGACGAAGGACCAGGTTCACCAGCTCCTCCCACTGCCCCACCTTTTTTTCCGGGCCTTAGCCCCCATTGCTTTATTTCTATTGGTCATACCGACTGCCTGTACCGATGGCCCCGCCCACCCCCGTGGCGGTTCGGAGATAGTGTAGGACAGCACAGCAGCGAGTTGAAGCCAGTTGTCAGAGCCCTCGAGGTTTCTGCAGGGCACGAGTGGTGCCCGATCCTTTCCAGCCTCTAATAAGATAAGGGGTTTAAATAAAAATAAAGTTTTTAAATATATATATATATATTTTGCATGCAGAAAGCAAGAAATTAAGGGAGAATCTTCTGGAGGGGGACGACTCGAAGAGAAAACTGTACGGACTTGCATTGCTCGGGGTCTCCTGCAGGCTTTTGGTCACTTCGGAGGACTTTTGGTCTTGGGGGTGTCGTTCAAGAGAGTTCAGGGGTGCCAGAGAATTAAGGGATGGACATTTGTTAAAACAAAAAAAAAAACCCCAAAGGAGGCTCTTTCAAATGGACTGGGTTTTTACCTGTTCTACTTTTCTTTTGGGGTGAGGAGGGATCAGGAACTTTGAAGGTTTTTCCCAGCTTTCGGAAAACAATTTTATTTATTTATTTTTTTTTAAGCGAGGGAGTTAAAAATCGAGCAGAAAAAGACTGGCGTGTGAAAACTTGTCAGAGAGCAGCAGGAAGGAAGCTTTAAGATAGAGCCCCACGTTTAACTTCTCTTTTTTTGTAGCCTGCTGTGGTCTGACAAGTATCTTTCGTTACAAATAGGAAGCGATTTGCGATAAAAAAAAAAAAAAGAACTTGATCTGCTTACGAAAGTAACTGACAGAAAGGGGAGTAAGGGAAAGGGAGGGGGGGGCAACAAACTTGTGAAAAAAAAAAGGTTTCTTGCTTTCCTCACTGAAGAGATGCGTTAGTTGCACCCGATAAAAGAAAACGGATTCCTGCTGGTGTCAAAAGCAGAGCGAATTCGAATCAAAAGTGTAGTCAGGAAACGTTCTACCCTCTAGATCTATTTGCTGCATCGCAGGATCCTTTCCACAGTCTGGGTAACCACCAGGGTAATGGACCTTTTTTTTTTGCTTTTAAAGGAGTGCACAAGACAGAAAAAGCTGGCCTTGGAATGAGCTTTGTGACTGTTCTGCTTTCTCTGAGCGTTTCTAAACTAGCCCGACTTTGCTTTTTCTTTCTGCGGGTCGGGGGTTCCGGTGGGGCTTTGCTCTCCCCGGGTCCTGCCTCTCTGCTGCCGGCCTTGTCCCCCCACCTCTGGCTCGGCTCTCTAACCCCGCTGTTGTGATGCGTATTCCCGTAGACCCGACCACCAGCAGGCGCTTCTCACCTCCGTCCACGTCCTTCCCCTGCGGCAAGATGGGAGACAGCAGCGGCGCCCTGAGTGGGACGGCTCCCGGCAGGGCTCGGACCGAGGTCCGCTCCGTGGTGGACGTGCTGGCCGATCACCCCGGGGAGCTGGTGCGGACCGACAGCCCCAACTTCCTGTGCTCGGTGCTGCCTTCGCACTGGAGGTGCAACAAGACGCTCCCGGTGGCCTTCAAGGTAAGGGGGAGAAGACCCCAAAATGTTTTTCTAAAAAAAAAAAAAAATTAAAATAAAGGGGGGAGAGTTCGATTTATTGATTAGAGACCACTGCGGTTCCCCAAAGATTATAAGAGCAATCAAACTCTCCCATAGCAAAATTCCGGAACAGCTGAGGAATTCAAACAATATACAGAGAGATTTTTCTTAAAAAAAAATGTTTCCCCCTTTTCTTAGGCTATATTTAATAGAGGGGGAGGCATTGAGAGGCACCTTGAGCCTCTCATATTGTGAGAAAGTTCACTTTTCCCCCTTTCAAAAATATCTGCAGCAGGGCTAACATTTAATTATAATTATAATAATAATAATAAAAATGCCTTTACCTCCGACAACATCAAAGAAAGGAGAAACTAAGTCATAAGAATGGAAAGAAGTTAGTCTGTATGAGGAGGGTCCTGGTTTAGATTCCTTTCCGTGTCAGGATTCTAAGTGATCCTGCCATATATGTGCTCTCAATCAAAACATAATCACAATTTACTTTCTGTTTGATGTAGTCATATTAAAAACCTTTCAAGGGGAAGGGGTGGGGGTGGGGGAACAAACTGAGATAAGATATATGCTTTTCAAATCGGTTACTAAAGCAAGGGTTGTGAGAAGCCATGAAATAAAATGTACAAAGCAAAACCTCACCCATCCATTTCCACAAATATGTGATTTTTTTTCCTTGAATTTTGCACAAAACTACTCAGAAAAGCTGATACTCCGGAAACCTGAAAAAAAATAACATTTTCACTTTCTCATTCCGTTTTATGAATCTGATCAGTAATTGCACCAAAGTTCCTGCCATGTTTATCTGTAAGAGACGCAGGATGTCCCAGGAATGATTGGGGATTATGAGCTGGGCTCTACCATGACCGTCACAAATAAGTATTAAATTGTGAAAGAAGAATAAAGATCAATCTTTTCAAATTAGTTTGTAATGGCCATGATGGGTTGGTTGGATTTTTTTTAAACCCCCAACTCTAAAACCTAAAGAGAGAGTTTTTGGAGTGATAAGGAAAAAAATATTATTTTTGTAGATCAGTCGGGGGTGTATGTCCAACAGGAAATGTAGTAATGAGTAATTAATATCATATAATTACCTATAAAATAATTTTGCCGCAAGGAAATGTGAAATCGATTGATCATTTGTATTTCTTGTGACAAAAATCTGAAGACACCTGAACAAAAACAGAAACCCAATACGCCCAGTGAAGTCCAGGTATCCCGGGTTTATACAACTCTGATCTGAGAATAAAAACAGTTGAAATAGAGACTAGCTTCAGCCGTTAAACACTAAGCCCTTACGTATTTAAGAATAGTAAAAGATAGACAGCAAACGACAGCAGTCAAAAATTACAGTATTTAATAAAGATTAAAGTCAGCCCACACCAAGATTCAGACATTTCCTGGGAGCAGAATTGCATTTTTGGAATCTTACCAGTGCCAAACCCCATTCCAAGAAGACCAGAAATCATAAATTAATGTTTTATCTTCCTCACTCTTCTTCAAGTCAGTTTCTTTGGTGTAGTGAAATATTTCTAGATTCAGATCCTGGGTAACTGTATGTCCCAGTTATGTAAAAGAACAGGAAATCCAAAATCCATTTCCCACCATTCAGCTGGTGCAGTATAATTTCTGACCGATGCCTGAATAGTTTGCTTAGCTATTAGGGCTTTCATTTCTGGTGCTGGATAACACTTCAGAACCTTTGTAACAGGAACATATTTTTACTGGCATGTTTCTGTTATGCTCAGGCCCAAATATTTTGTCCATAAGCACATAAACCTTTAGACAGCAAGGCCTCAGGCGTTGCTGATTTTATTTTGATCAGTGAATTTTGAGTGCTGTAGCCTGCTTGTTCAATCATTTTAATTTAATGAATGTATTTGTACATACCCTTACATGCATCCAACGAGGCAATGAAAGGATGTACATCAATAAAAAAATGAAATGAAAAACAAAATAATAAGACGCCATTAAAATACTGCGAGTGGCCAGTTGCTATAACTGTGTGGAAGATGATTTCCAAGTATCACTACAGTTATGTTTTTAATAGAGTTCCAAATATCTGTGTTTTAAAAATGATACTGTAGCCCTTGGGTCACTAAGCTATATCTGTGGTCTATACCAGCTTATATTTTACCCTGACTTTTCAGGTTGTGGCCCTGGGAGATGTTCCTGACGGGACTGTCGTCACAGTGATGGCAGGCAACGATGAGAATTATTCTGCGGAGCTCAGAAATGCTTCAGCCATCATGAAAAATCAAGTGGCCAGGTTCAATGACCTCAGATTTGTTGGACGAAGCGGAAGAGGTAGGTAATGCAATATAAGGGCCATAAACGCTTATTTATGGAGGTGTCCAAATGAATCATAATGCAGTAGAGGTCTTTTTTCTATTATAACATTATTTATCCTACTGGATTTCATAATTAGGAACGTAACAAAAGAACATAAGAATAGCTGTACTGGGTCAGACTGATGGTCCTACTAGCCCAGTATCCTGCTTCCAACAGTAGCCGATCCAGGTCACAGGTATCTCACCAGCCTCCCACTTAGCCACATATCCCCCCTTCAGTCCATCCAGAACTCTGCCACACCTCTTATCTTCCGCCTTGACTGATATACTCATATCACCCCTCTCCTCATCACTTCACTGGCTTCCGATCAGATACCGCATACAGTTCAAGCTTCTCCTACTAACCTACAAATGCACTCGATCTGCAGCCCCTCCTTACCTCTCTACCCTCATCTCCCCTTACGTCCCTGCCCGTAACCTCCGCTCTCAAGACAAATCTCTCCTTTCTGTACCCTTCTCCACCACTGCCAACTCTAGGCTCCGCCCTTTCTGCCTCGCCTCACCCCATGCTTGGAACAAACTCCCTGAGCCCATACGCCAGGCCCCCTCCCTACCCATCTTCAAATCATTGCTCAAAGCCCACCTCTTCAATGTCGCTTTCGGCACCCAATCACAACACCTCTACTCAGGAATTCTAGACTACCCCAACTTGACATTTCGTCCTTTAGATTGTAAGCTCTTCTGAGCATGGACCGTCCTTAGTTATTAATTTGTACAGCGCTGCATAACCCTAGTAGCGCTCTAGAAATGTTAAGTAGTAGTAGTAGTCACAGGTATCTGCCAGAATCCCAAAGAGTAACAGGATTCTATGCTACGGATCCCAGGGCAAGCAGTGGCTTCCCCCATATCCATCTCAATAGAACAGTGGTTCCTAAACCTGGTCCTGGAGGCACCCACCCCAGTCAGTCAGGTTTTCAGGATATCTACAATGAATATTCATGAGAGAGATTTGCATTCTGAAAACCTGACTGGCTGGGGTGTCTCCAGGACCAGGTTTGGGAAGCACTGCAGTAGGAGATTTGGGCAAAGTTCAAGGAGAAACCACTTCAGCACCTAGACTGATTTGCATTCATAATGGTGGGAGTGGCTATGTAGGAAGAGCTTAAAAAAAAAGAAAAGAAAGAAAAACCTTTTACACACTTTTTCTCTTCTTGGGTCAGAGGTTGGAGATTCCAGCGAGAGGGGGGGGTCTGGGAGGAAAAGGAAGGAAATCCCAGTCATTGTATAAATAGGTAGGAATCAGTGGACCAAGTTCCAGAGGGAATCATGTTTTCTGATCCTGTGACCCAGCAAACACTGTTGCAATAATTGGGTTGGACAGGAGGAGGGTTGAAATGGGGAGAAACCAAATCCCACCCCCTTCCCCCAGAGATCCATGAAGGAAAGCTGTGGAGAGCCTTAGAACTCCCATCCTTTCCCTTTCCCCAATAGCTATCAGCCGATAAAATCCTAAATGGAGTGGAACGGGTAAATGTGAATCGATTGTTTACTCTTTCAAACGTTACAAAGACTAGGGGACACTCCATGAAGTTCCACAGTAGCACATTTAAAACAAACAGGAGAAAATATTTGTTCACTCAAAGCATAGTTAAGCTCTGGAATTCTTTTCCAGAGCAAGCAGTCAATGTAGCTGGGTTGAAAAAAAACGTTTGGACAAATTCCTGGAGGAAAAGTCCATAAACTGTTATTAAGTTAGACTTGGGATTAAGTAGCATGGAAGCTTGCTACTTTTGGGGACTTTGCCAGATATTCGTGATCTGGAGTAACCACCGTTGGAAGCAAAATATTGGACTAGATGGACCCCTCGGTCTGCCCCATAGGGCAACTCTTAGCACCACAAACTTTAAGAACATAAAGATTTATTCGGCCAAAAGTATCCTTCTGCTGTCCTGGGCCTCCAGCTCAATTGGAACACAGTATGTATTTGAGAGATAGCACCACAAACTTTAAGAACATATCTCTCAAATACATGCTGTGTTCCAATTGAGCTGGAGGCCCAGGACAGCAGAAGGATACTTTTGGCTGAATAAATCTTTAAACACTAATTTCTCAGAAGAAAACAAAAATCAAAAAGAAATTGAATTGCATACTGTGGAATACACGTATGATTAAATGCCTGTACTTGTAAGATCATTATTAGTTTTAATCTCTGCGTCGCTCTATGGTGTGACCTCACCTTGAGTATTGTGTTCAGTTCTGGTTGCCTTATATCAAAACAGATATAGCGGAATTAGACAGGGTTCAAAGAAGAGCGACCAAAATGATAGAGGGGATGGAACTGCTCCCGGATGAGGAAAGGCTAAAGAGGTTAGGGCTCCTCAGCTTGGAAAAGAGATGGCCTGAGGTCCCGGTGCTCCAGCCCCACCACAGCCACTGCTGGCCCCACCCACCCCCTTCTGCTTCTGGTCTGCGCAACTGCCTGGGATTCCACCTCCATAGCTGCTGCTTCTTCCCTCCCCTACAGCTATTGATGATTCTGCCTCTGTTTCTCTTCTCTGTGTCCCGCTGACCCCACTGTAACGGTGTACAGACTCCCAAGGATCTGTGGACCACAGGTTGGGAACTATTGGTATAAACATTGCCAATACTTTTGATTAATTTAAATTGGCATTTATAACCCGTTTTACTGACAAGTTCTAAGTAGTTTACATTTAACAGAAGAGATTAGCTAACATTAATTAGTATTAATTACAGGACCTATTCAGATTATAATGGGATCACAAGCCATTATAAATTCATTCACAAAACTTTGTATGGTTCGGCCCCAGTATACATGAACAACCTCCTTGAATTACCCTCATGTAATGCCTCTAAATCATCTAGAGAATTACCTACATTTCCCGAAAGTAACCTACAAAATAATCCATACTTTTCATATGAAGGCAGTAAAATTTGGAACTCCTTACATAAAACCATCAAATGTACCGATGATTATTTGTTATTCCAAAGTCTATTGAAAACTCACTTCTTCAATCTAGCCTTTAAGGAAATAAGCACCTCCCACTACTCCTGTCTATCTCAGCTAATAAGCACCTCCCACTACTCCTGTCTATCTCAGCTAATCCTAGCCCTTACCTTTTTCCTCCGTATTTCAATTATCTAGCTTAAACCACTTAGGGCCCTGTTTACAAAGGTACGCTAACGTTTTCAGCGTGCACTAAAAATGAGCATGCACTAAAGCTAGAGACACCCATAGGAATATATGGGTGTCTCTAGCATTAGCGTGCGCTAATAATGCCAGCATGCCTACAGCGCGGCTTAGTAAACAGGGCCCTAAGTATTTAATTACATTTGTTCCTAACTCAAGTTTTACCGGTCTAACACTATATGATGTATTTTACTTTCTGTTACTATATTTTCAACATGTTCATGCTTTTCTAATTGTTATGTAAGCCACATTGAACCTGAGTTCTACTCGGACTAATACGGGATATAAATAAATAAATATTAACCCCCCTGGATTCTATATAGTGTGATTTAAGTTGCATGCACAAATCCAATCGTAATGTGGATTTGCATGTGCAACTTAATTAGTTAACGAGTCAATCGGCACTGATAATTGCCAATTAACAATTGACACTAATTGGCATTAGTTAGAATTTATGCACAGAATTGTCTAAGCGTATTCCATAACCTGATGCGTGTAAATTCTAAGTCACATAGTTGAAAAGGGGGCATGACCATGGGTGTGGAATGGACGGGTCATGGGCATTTCTAAAATCTATGCAAGTTGTTATAGAATACGCCCGGTCTACGCCTAATTTAGGCATCGGCATTTATACCACATTATACTTTACATAACCGCCCACAACTAAATTTAGTCACGTGGACAGGTGCTCTATAAACCACCTGGAAATTCAGGCATATTCTATAAAGCACGTCTAAAGTTAGGCATACTTTATAGAATACGCTTAGGCGTATTTTTTTTGCACTGATTTTTTAGGCGCGATATATAGAATCTAGTCTTAAATGTGCAAATAAGAAATGCCTAAAGCACTCTTTACAGTTCTCCTAACATCTGCTATTTTCTTTCCATTCCTGTGACTTATTTTCGCCTTTCTTTGATATAGTTGGAGGTGCCGGCATTATTATTAATATTATTATTATTATTAAATGTTAGCCCTGCTGTAAATAACGCTACACTGACACCTGTTCTGAAGACCCCTTAGTTTTTGGCAATCAGTAAAAAGCTTGTATTCAGATTCTGAACTGCCATCTTTCAACACCTCGATCTACAGTTACGGTTTATGGTTTTATTTATTCGCTATACTGCCGTTTCATGATGACACAGTTTGATCGGGAGCAATTTAGATGAGCATTTCCCCTCTATTTCAAGCTAAATATTTTTGGGGTTTGCACTCCTGTAAACACTTGGACTTCTGTGAGGCGGCCGGCTAGATTTAGACACTTTCAACCCACGTAAATGATGGTATTATATTCATTCATATGCTCAAGTAACCATGTTTGCATGTCAATGACCTATGATACCAACCAGTGTAAAAGTACATGTGTTATTTGTCTGGCGTGTACTTTGATGATGGGTGTTCACGTGGGTGCACTTTGGACAGAGTTGTAGGCGGAGCAATGTAACTCCACGTGTATATTATTAAATAATAGAATTTGCATGTGCTCTCATTAACATCTCGGAGCAGGTATTGAGACCAGCCAGGGCTGGTGTAAGTGATTAATGCCTTAAATCAAGGCATGTTTTCAACCAGTTATGCTGGTTTTTCATAAAGGGAAATAAGTGCCTACTTTTCTTTTTAAAATAAGCTTAAAATAAATAATTTGATTAGCATTTTTGGTAGGTCCCCCTGTTATAGACTCTCCAAATTCCTTCCAACCTGGTCTAAAAGTTGATTAGAAGTCTCCTTCATATTTGAAATAAATTAATTGAGGTGAGCTAAGATCAAGCCAATACCTGGCTAGTTCATTCAGGATAACCCGAGGTATTCTTTGGCTGGCTGGTCAGTCCTGGAGGACATATACATATATTTTTTCATTGCATTTACAAAAATTACATCAAAACAAATTTGAATCAGGATAAAGAGCTTGTTATAAACCACAGGAAACTAAATTCATGGAGGATGTATAGTTTGATCTGAAGTTTCTCAGCCTTCCATCAGAATGGGTAGGGAGTGGTGATATTTGTTTAGTGGTTTAAGTTGTGAATGCACCTGGGGTTGAATTTTCAGCTGAGTAACTCAAAGTTATTATTTATATTTTACCTAATATTTTTACTGTACACTTTTATCTTTTTTTTATTTTATTTGTGTCTGCTTTATTATTTTTTATATATATTTTATAATTGCTTTGGAGCTTTGCTTATTATTGTTTGCATTTGTATCCCACATTTTCCCACCTCTTTGCGGGCTCAGTGTGGCTTACAATAAGATAAGAATAATGAAAATACAGTTGTTACAAATTGGTTATGGGTTACATTGTACAAGTTATGCGAGATAATCGAAGTATCATTAGGGATATCACAATGGGACATCAGCATTGAGACTTTGGGAGGAGACAATGGGAAGCTTAAGGGCAGTGTTAAGACAAAGGGGCACATGGTGTACATATTTCTGTAAGTATATGTATGAGTAATGTGGAATTAGGGGGATGAGAGATCATAAGTGGATGTGTGATGCATTGATGTAAGTGAGTGTGGACTCTATGTGTTTTGGTTTTTTCCGTAAATTGTCTCAAACAGATGGGTCTTCAGTAATCTGCGGAAGGATGCATTGCTAAGCGTTGTCATTGTAAACTGCTTTGGGTGACTTGTTTGGGAAGCAGCCTAGAACCGTGGGCGCATGCATACATAAACATACAATAAATACATATGCATAACATCTACACAGTGACACTAGTTCAACAGAAATAAAGCGAGATGTGTTTCTATTTGGTCTGCATTATTTTCTGATAGAAAGATCTTGCATTTTTAAGCAAAGTCTACTCTTTTTATTTTTTATAATTCTGCACTTTAGATTCATCCATACTAAACATTAGGCTCAGGCCAACTTCTAGTTGTGTTGCCAACATTAATTTAAAACAGCAATGGTGGAAGCTTATTTGCATGTAATAAGTGTTTACTTGTTACTTTTTATGAAACGCGAATAGTTTACATTCTTCCGACATTTCCTCTTTCCTGTTGGCTGCCTTTCCAAGTTGCAGATTTCTTGAAAATGCTCCTGCTTAACTCGATACAGGTTGATGAATGGAAAATGTTTTCTTTTATGAATTAAGCTTTCATTTCTGCACTCAATTATTCTGTTAGGGGGTCTTTTTTTTTTTTTTTTCTTCCTCCTCCTTACACAAATTTCCAAAACGAATGCAACTTAATCTTATGCCAGTTCTTGAACTGATTATTGACTTTTCTTTATTCCATTGCTCATGTCCTGAAATAACAGCTTTGCCCCTTTAAAGCACGGAGTGTTCTTGCGTTTAATAAGAACCTTTTCAGCATTTATTAGTAAAATCAGACACGTGTACTTGCTTAAAACTAGACAACGAAACATGCTGAAACGTTATAAGTTCCATTTTACAGAGAACATTGAGATTGGAACTGAGATGTCCGGGTCATGATGCACTCAGTTTTTCCCTGTATTTCACAAAAGGCTCTACCGAGCTTGGAGCCTTTTGTAAAATACCTAGAATTACTTGCAGGGGAATTCACACCATTGCATTGCTGCAGTCAGGAACATTCCCTACCCCACTTTGGACCCCCTCAACAGCCACCATATCCCCCTCCCATCACCTTCTGATAACACAAGGATCTCTTCCCCCACCCCACTGATCCCTCCCTCGAGAGCACAGGGACCCAATTATTTGGCAGTTTGATCCCTACCAGTAGTACCATGAGACAACCTCTCTTATCTGTCCCTTTCTCCTCTACTGCTAATTCTGTACGTCTAGCCCCGTCTTTGGCCGTTTTCAAGTCCAAACTCAAAACCCACCTCTTTACCACTGCTTTTGACTCCTAACTCACTTGCCCTGTCCTTTATCCTCACCTCTTTATTCCCTTACCCTTAATTGTTCTGTTTACCTGTCTTATCTAGATTGTAAGCTCTTTGAGCAGGGACTGTCTTTGTGTATGGTGTACAGCGCTGTGTATGCCTTGTAGCGCTATAGAAATGATAAGTAGTAGTAGTAGTAAATGCTATTTTGCTCTTGGTCTCTGAGGGGATAGGAGCAACGGGGGAAGGAATCCCCTCTGAAAGTTGGAGGGGGGGGGGGAGGGTTCAGAGGGACAGGGAAGGAATTCCTGTGCTGTTGGAGGAGGCTCAGGGGATGGGGGAGAGTGTAAGGTGGATATCTGGGAGGGTCCAAGGAGAGGAGGACCATGAGCTTTGGTACCTGCCCCATGCTTGAGACCCAGAGCTGGTACTTGTGCATGTATTGAGGAGGGTGCAAAAGCTGGCATAGATTTTTGTACATCTAGCTAGATCTTCTTATTATACAATGGGAAGTACATCTCCATATATGGGGCATGCCCTCTATGTGTGTGTGTGTGTGTGTGTGTGAGGGGGGGGGGGGCAGCATTCACATCAAAATAGCACAGAAATCCATACATTGTTGCTGACTCTATGCACATTATTTATTTGGATTTTGCTCACAGCTTTTTCAGTAGTAGCTCAAGGTGAGTTACATTCAGGTACTCTGGATATTTCTCTGTCCCAGGAGGGCTCATAATCTAAGTTTGTACCTGAGGCAATGGAGGGTTAAGTGACTTGCCCAAGATCACAAGGAGCAGCAGTGGGATTTGAACTGGCCACCTCTGGCTTGCAAGACTGATGCTCTAACCACTAGGCTACTCCTCTACCCCAAAGAATCTTGTTACTCTTTGGGGTTCTACATGGAATGTTGCTACACTTTGAAATTCTGCATGGAATCTTGTTATTCTTTAGAATTCTAGAATCTTTATTATTTATTTAGATTTTGCTCACAGCTTTTTCAGTAGTAGCTCAAGGTGAGTTACATTCAGGTACTCTGGATATTTCTCTGTCCCTGGAAGGCTCACAACCTAAGTTTGTACCTGAGGCAATGGAGGGTTAAATGACTTGCCCAAGATCACAAGGAGCAGCAGTGGGGTTTGAACCGGCCACCTCAGGATTTCAGTGGATTGCAAGACCAGTGCTCTAACCACTAGGCCACTCCTCCACATGTAATGCGTAGGGCAAAATTGTTTCTCTTGAAATCATAAGCCTGGCAAAACTGAAGTTCTATTTATTGACAGACAGTCACAATCCTACTCATTGTACAATCTTGCGTGCACGTTTTTTGCACAAGGCATACACATATGCGCACACAGGTTATAGAATAGCACCAGTTACGTGGGTAACTTAATTGATAAATTAAGCGATAAGTAGAACTAGCTACCAGCGATAATAGGAGTTCATTGGTGCTAACTAGCACTAATTTACACTTCTGCACTAAGGGCTGGTGGTTGGGAGGCGGAGCTAGTGCTGGGCAGACTTCTACGATCTGTGCCCTGAAAATGGTAGATACAAATCAAGGTCAGGTATACACATAAAGTAGCACATATGAGTTTATCTTGTTGGGCAGACTGGATGGACCGTGTGGGTCTTTCTCTGCCTTCATACTACTACTACTACTACTATTTAGCATTTCTATAGCGCTACAAAGCGTACGCAGCGCTGTACAAAAATAGAAGAAAGACAGTCCCTGCCCTGCTACTATGTTACTATCAACAAGTGGGAAATTGGCATCCTTAATTTTAGTGAACTGGGAAACTGGCCCATGGAGTCTGGATGGTGACTGGCCCGCAGCCCACCAAACAGGCAAGGTCAGACTCACTCTGAAGACCTTGGCTAGCTTTGTCCCGACAAAGTTCCCTGCTATTTATGACCGATAATTTTAGCTCAGCTTTGTACACATCTTAGGAAACCATTGTTGCCCACAGAGCTGCGATGTCCACAGGTACCACGGTTCTTCAAAGACTTTCACTTGAAAAAGGTGCTAAACAGAAAGGCGCTTGCGTGCACTCACACCTCTTATGGTTCAGGTGCTATTTTGGGGGTTGCGCTTTTGAAAACATAAAAGCCTGTGTGTTAGTTCAGTCAGTGCCTGGATGAGGGTGATAGTACACATGTTGTGAAACACCAGACATCCTTGTGTGGGCACTTTTTACATTGTCTAGTTAGATAGCAGAAAAAACTGCTTTACCTGCAGGAATGGCTTTGAAAGGTGTCTGTCAGGGACCTGTTCAAGCATGCTAATAGAAAAGTGTTCAGAGTCACAGGTAGGTTTAAAGGCTGAGGAAGAGAGAGAAGCCCTGTATATTTTAATCCTTGTGATCACTAGACAGAAGAAGGGAGCCATCAGCCGTCAGCATAGCTCATCAGGCTATGTTTCACCTTGTACAGAAGTGCATTTCTACTACTACTACTACTATTTATCATTTCTATAGCGCTACAAGGCATACGCAGCGCTGTGCACCATACACAAAAAGACAGTCCCTGCTCAAAGAGCTTACAATCTAAAAATGGAATGTTGCTAGTGGAATAGCAACATTCCATGTAGAATCTCAAATAGTAGCAACAGAATCTCCAATAGTAGCAACATTCCATGTAGAATCTCAAATAGTAGCAACAGAATCTCCAATAGTAGCAACATTCCATGTAGAATCTCAACTAGTAGCAACATTCCATGTAGAATCTCAAATAGTAGCAACAGAATCTCCAATAGTAGCAACATTCCATGTAGAATCTCAACTAGTAGCAACATTCCATGTAGAATCTCAAATAGTAGCAACAGAATCTCCAACAGTAGCAACATTCCATGTAGAATCTCTCAAATAGTAGCAACAGAATCTCCAGTAGTAGCAACATTCCATGTAGAATCTCAAATAGTAGCAACAGAATCTCCAACAGTAGCAACATTCCATGTATAATCTCAAGTAATAGCAACATTCCAGAATCTCAAATAGTAACAACATCCCATGTCCCACTGCACTAACCACTAGGCTACTCCTCCAGTAGCAACGTTCCATGTAGAAGCCTGCCCTTGCAGATCAGCAATGCAGCCACGCAGGCTTCTATTCACAGAAACAGAAGCCTGCGCGGCCGCATTGCTGATCTGCAAGGGCAGGCTTCTACATTACTACTACTTATCATTTCTATAGCGCTACAAGGCATACGCAGCACTGTACACCATACACAAAAAGACAGTCCCTGCTCAAAGAGCTTACAATCTAGATAAGACAGGTAAACAGAACAATTAAGGGTAAGGGTAAAATAGGTGAGGATAAAAGGACAGGGCAAGTGAGTAGTGGTTAGGAGTCAAAAGCAGTGGTAAAGAAGTGGGCTTTAAGTTTGGACTTGAAAACGGCCAAGGACGGGGCTAGACACACAGGCTCGGGAAGTCTATTCCAGGTGTGAGGTGCAGCAAGATAAAAGGAATGGAGCCTGGAATTAGCAGTAGAGGAGAAGGAGACGGATAAGAGAGATTTATCTACAGAACGGAGTACCCGAGGGGGGACATAGGGAGAGACAAGAGTGGAGAGGTACTGGGGAGCGGCAGAGTGAATGCACTTATAGGTCAATAAGAGAAGCTTGAATTGAATGCGGAAATGGATAGGGAGCCAGTGAAGTGACTTAAGGAGAGGGCTAACGTGAGCGTAGCGACTTTGGCGGAAGATGAGTCGTGCAGCAGAGTTTGCATGCATGCATTTCATGCATGGAACCATCAAAGCCAACATTTCAAAATGAGTGGGGGTGTCAAATACAATACAAATGACCCCTCCGTGGACACAGTGAAGGAATGTACTCATATTGGGGTGCTCAGTACCCACTGGCACCCTCGAGCTGCCTCCTATGCATGGACCCTAGTGTCAGGATCGTAAGGAGGAGATTGGTTCCTGAATCCACTCCCCTTTTCAGATTTTGAATTAGGGATGCAGAATACGAAATGGTTAAACAGGTTCTTGGTTAGTAAATTTGACCATTTAATATTAGTTTCCAGAACGGGAGAAAAGTGCGCCCCAAAGGAATTTGCTGCGCTGGCATCTGAGAAGCAGGCGCTAGCGAGGGGAACTGCTCAGTGTGCTGCTGCGACTAGGAAAGTGAATAGAATGTTGGGTATTATTAGGAAAGGTATGGAAAACAGATGTGAGGATGTTATAATGCCGTTGTATCGCTCCATGGTGCGACCGCACCTTGAGTATTATGTTTAATTCTGGTCGCCGCATCTCAAGAAAGATATAGTAGAATTGGAAAAGGTGCAGCGAAGGGCGACTAAAATGATAGCGGGGATGGGACGACTTCCCTATGAAGAAAGACTAAGGAGGCTAGGGCTATACAGCTTGGAGAAGAGACGGCTGAGGGGAGACATGATAGAGGTATATAAAATAATGAGTGGAGTGGAACAGGTGGATGTGAAGCGTCTGTTCACGCTTTCCAAAAATACTAGGACTAGGGGGCATGTGATGAAACTACAGTGTAGTAAATTTAAAACAAATCGGAGAAAATATTTCTTCACCCAACGTATAATTAAACTCTGGAATTCGTTGCCGGAGAAAGTGGTGAAGGCGGTTAGCTTAGCAGAGTTTAAAAAGGGGTTGGACGGTTTCCTAAAGGACAAGTCCATAAACCGCTACTAAATGGACTTGGGAAAAATCCACAATTCCAGGAATAACATTTATAGAATGTTTGTACGTTTGGGAAGCTTGCCAGGTGCCCTTGGCCTGGATTGGCTGCTGTCGTGGACAGGATGCTGGGCTCGATGGACCCTTGGTCTTTTCCCAGTATGGCATTACTTATGTACTCATGTTAATGAATCAGCTTTTGGTGTATTGGATAGTGTTTATTGACAGAGTGAATTTCAATAATTGACCCCTGAGGCAGGCGTTTATGCCGAAACACGGCCCATGTTGGGATTCTCATTAAAGAACTGCTTTGCTTATCTCAGAGGGCTTTGATGCTTTCTTCTGCCTTCCTGTGGGACCTGGGAAAGAAGTGTTTTCTTCCTTTGTCTCTGGGTGTCCAGCTGATACTGATTAATATTCAGTGTAATGGGATTTCTTCTTTCTTCAGAAGGTTTCATGCAATCTGGGTTCCAGAAATGTCCTACTGGCCAGTTACGTCAGAGGGAGCTACATATATGTTTCTGAACAAATAATAGACTAAAAGGCAAAATTATTCTCATAATAATAATTAGTGCAATCACTTGATCAGAGCGGCTACTTTACAATTCTCTGATGTAGGAAAATTAAGGAGGGGCATCCACTACACGGCCCAGTTATCAGACTGCAAACTATAGTGATTCGTATGCTCCAAACCCGCAGAGAGAAGGTGCTGTAAGAAAAAACAGAAAGGGCCACAAGAAACTAATCAGAAGTTGAATAGGTACAAAATCAACTACACCCTCAGATTTCCCAGAATTCAGAGGCATAGCTAGGTGGGGTGCAAGGGGAGCAACCCCTCCCCCAAACGTATTTTGAATAAAATGGCGCCTATGCAAATCAGCCCTTCAGCTTCACAAAAAGTCTGCTCCCATGACGTTAAAACCTAGCTACGCTTCTGTGTTCAACTGTGACTCTATCCATGCCAAATGGCACAAAAGCCATACATTGATCACACAGAGCACAGGGTGAATTTTGAGATAGTGAAGTAAATGTCTGGAGGGGCACGAATCCCACCCACTGTCTGGGTATTTACTCTAGGAGGGGTTTACGGGCAACTCTCTCTGTCATTGTCTGTTTTCCTGGGGTTCAGGGTGTCACGTTTTCTATCCTTTCACATATATTTTACTTATTTATTTATTAGGATTTATTTGCTGCCTTTTGGAAAGAATTCACTCAAGGCGGTGTACAGTAGATGTATCTCAAAAGAGCCAAACACATTTTCTTTTCTTCTTGTGCTTGGTAGACTGATTGTAAGTCTAAGTGCTTTGAAAATATGTTGGTACCACGGTTTATTTGAAATTGCACATTTCCAGTACTTCGTATTGTGCCCCCGAAATCAGTTACATAAGATTTCAGAGTGTGTTTTTTTTTTTGGGGGGGGGGGGGGGGAAGCAAATAGGTGCTAAATGTTAGATAAGCAGCAATAAAGAAAAAAAGAAAGGGAATTAAAATTGATAGACGAGAATCTCAGTCTTTTCTTACTGCATCAGCCTTTTTACTTCTTTTTTCAGGAAAGAGCTTCACTTTGACCATCACAGTTTTCACAAACCCCACTCAAGTTGCCACTTATCATCGTGCCATTAAAGTAACAGTAGATGGACCTCGAGAGCCAAGAAGTAAGTTTAACCCTACAACTTCTAGTTCATAACTACATGTGTTGTGTTGTAAGATCAATCTTAAAATATACTCTGTTTGTGTGTGCTTGTGCATGTGTTCCCATGTGTGTGTGTATTCATGTGCAGGTGTGCACATGAATGTGCTTGTGTGGGTCTGTGCATGTGCATTCATATTTACATGTGTGTGTGTGTGTGTGCATGAACACACTTAGGTGTGTGTGTGTCCATGTGTGAGTATCTGCATGTGTGTGTGTACATGCTCATGTGTATATGTGTGAGCACATGTATGTATGTGTATATGTGTGCATGTGCATGTCTCCTCCATATGCTTGTGTGTGTATTTGTGCGACGCATTTGTGATATGGGTGGATATGTGTTTGTGTATATGTGTGTGTCCATGTATATGTGTGTATTTTTGCATGTGTGTATTTGTGCATGTGTGTAGTATGGGTTTCTGGGGGGTGAGCTCATATGCATATATTTGCATGTATTTGTGTGTATGTGTCCACATATGTGTGTGTGTGGTAGGTGCATGTGTGTATGCATGTGTGTGTATGTCTGTTGTGTACATGCTCATGTGTGTATGTGTGTGTGTGTGCAGACACTTGTATGTATGTGTGTGTGTATGTGCGCATATGTGGGTGTGCATGTGTATGAGTGTCCATGTATTTGTATCTGCATTTGTGGGTGTGCGTATGTGTGTGTGTAAGCATGGTAGGGGTGTGTACGTGCTCATGTGTGTATGTGTATATGTGTGTGTATGTGCATGCAGACACTCATATGTATGTGTGTATGTATGTCCATGTACACATGTGCATATATTTCTGTGTGTGTGTGGGTTTGTGAATGTATGTTTTTGGGTGTGTGTCCATGTGCATATTTGTGCACATGTGTACGTGTGTGCGCATGCATTTCTCTGTGTGTGTGTTTTTTTTATACATGTGTTTGGGTGTGTGTCTTTATGTGCATATATGTGCGTGTGTGTGTATATGTGTGTGTGTGTGCATGTGTTTGTGTGCTTGTTTTTGTCTGTGCATGTATGTATGTTTTTGGGTGTGCGTGTCTGTGTGTGTGCATGTGTATATATACATGTACTTGAATACTTATAGGGTGTTATAAAATAAGTAGTGTTATTATTAATGGGTTATTCTGTTCTGCCCAGTAGATCATCTGCGCCTGTTGTATAACTTTTGTCTTTCCTTCAGATTTTGCACGATGGGGGTCTTGTTCATCACAGAATATGGGCAGACAGTGCACCCTAAATCAGGACTCTTCCCTACCTCCATCACCCCCCCCCCCCCCCACACACACACCACAAAGATCTAAGACCTTTTCCTTTATAGCCTACAACAGAGGTGGGCAACTTTGCTCCTTGAGGGCCACAACCCAGTTGGGTTTTCAGGATTTCCCCAATGAATATGTATAAAATTTATTTGCATGCACTGCCTCCATTGTATGCAAATAGATCTCATGCATATTTATTGGAGAAATCCTGAAAATCCGACTGGGTTGCAACCTTCGAGGATGCCCACCCCTGTCTTACAAGAATGGTTGATCTGTTGGAACAGCCATTGGTTGTTTTGCCTTCCCTCTGGCTTACAGGGTTTAAAGCAGAATAAATGTTTTCTTTAAGGAGGTAATGAGAGAAATTTTTAGAAAGACTTGTGATTGAGGTGTATATTACTTTTTGCAACAACTGAACTCTGCCACAATCAACAGGTCCTTGGTGGATACTGGCTTGTTGATTATCCCTAATTTTATAATACATAATGTATGGTAGGAGATTAACATTATTAGTCCATATGCTTATTATTTATTTTGCATTACTGGAAATGTAACTGGTCTTTTATGGAAGAGGCTGCCCTCTTCATTGCGTAATGGTGACACCTTGTGGCCAGACTCAGCATGCTTAAGTACTTTATCCTGGAGGGAGCTGCAGTCTAAGCCCCTTGGTGCAATGATCAGAGCTGTCAAGTGAGAGCAATGTTTCAGAGGGAGATCTTCAGCCCATAGCACTGTATGTCCTGACTCCTACTCCATCTTATTCAGTATAATATTTCATTTACCCTGGCAATGATAGAGCTGAAAGAACAGGGTAGATACCAGCAGCCTCCCACCCGTACCAGAACATCATTAATATAGATATCTGCACCAAACTTAAACAATTTTCCAACTTTTATGCTTGTGACTCTCAGATTCTTATCTGCTCGTTTCACAGCCTGCGCTTCCTCTTCCAGTTCCTCTCTCAGCTAGGATGCCCTTTCTCAACCTTTCTGCCAGCCAGGATCAGGCTTCCCATTAGAAGAAGTAGGCAGCAGCTTATGGGCACCTTTTCTATCCCAACAACACTTTCTCACAAGCACTGCTATCGGCAGTGTCACATCACAGCTGCCCCTTTAACGGGCACAGGCTCAGGGCTGGTGGCATGCCCATTCCTGTGCCTTCCAAAGGACAGGTTTGATGGGGCACTGACACTCGTGTTGAGCAGTGCCTGGGAGGACATGCTTCTGGGACAGAGGACGAGGAAACCTTTTAACGCATGGGTAGAGGAAAATCTCCTCCCATCACTCTTCCATTTCTCTGCTTCTCTCATCCTTTCTTATAGAAAACCCCTCCTACACTAGGATTGCCAACTGGATCTAGAGTCACCTGACAGGGTTGATCCAGTTCTGGGTTTACCCCATTGCATGCAGGGATTTGTAGTTCAGGATACCCTATTGCATTCCCTATTAAAAGCAAATCATTTAAAGTTTGCCCTCTGAGTTGGAAGCCTAAAAAGAATTTGTAGGAAGCTGCCAGGCACTCCCCCCCCCCAGGTATGCCCCACCTCTACCCCCATATATGTCACAATCGAACAAAAAATAGCCACATTAAATCATAGGTAGTGGAATGGGGTCAGCGCACTGGGGACATGACCCAACCAACATTTTGCTCCACATAGCATCAGCAGCTAGAAATTTGGAGGCAGAGTGGATTTTGGTTAGTAAAGTCCTTCCAACCATAAAAATGTTCGGGTGCCCCCAAATTTAATAATAGGGAAAGGGAACTTGATATACAGTAGCCTTTCTGAGGTTTTTGCAACTACATTCAAAGCAGTTTACATATATTCAGGTACTTATTTTGTACCAGGGGCAATGGAGGGTTAAGTGACTTGCCCAGAGTCATAAGGCGCTGCAGTGGGAATCAAACTTCAGTTCCCCAGGATCAAAGTCCACTGCACTAACCACTAGGCTACTCCACTCATTTCACCAATAAGAGCCAACCTCATCAGTGATGTCACAATGGCTTGATTGCTGCTCACTTCTGATAGTGTGATGTCATAAGGGAAATGGAAATTAATATACCGCCTTTTTGCAACTACATTCAAAGCAGTTTACATATATTCAGGTACTTATTTTTGTACCAGGGGCAATGGAGGGTTAAGTGACTTGCCCAGAGTCACAAGGAGCTGCAGCGGGAATCAAACTCAGTTCCCCACGATCAAAGTCCACTGCACTAACCACTAGGCTACTCCTACACTCATTCCACCAATAAGAGCCAACTTCATCAGTGATGTCACAATGGCTTGATTGCCCAATACTTGGCTCACTTCTGATATTGTGATGTCATAAGGGAAAGGGGGAAAGGGAACTGGGACTTGATATACTGCCTTTCTGAGGTTTCTGCAACTACATTCAAAGCGGTTTAAATATATTCAGGTACTTATTTTGTACCTGGGGCAATGGAGGGTTAAGTGATTTGCCCAGAGCTGCAGTGGGAATTGAACTCAGTTCCCCAGGATCAAAGTCCACTGCACTAACCACTAGGCTACTCCTACACTCATTCCACCAATAAGAGCCAACTTCATCAGTGATGTCACAATGGCTTGATTGCCCGATACTTGGCTCACTTCTGATATTGTGATGTCATAAGGGAAAGGGGGAAAGGGAACTGGGACTTGATATACTGCCTTTCTGAGGTTTCTGCAACTACATTCAAAGCAGCTTACATATATTCAGGTACTTATTTTGTACCAGGGGCAATGGAGGGTTAAGTGACTTGCTCAGAGTCACAAGGAGCTGCAGTGGGAATTAAACCCAGTTCCCCAGGATCAAAGTCCACTGCATTAACCACTAGGCTACTCCTCCACTTATTCCACCAATAAGAGCCAACCTCATCAGTGATGTCACAATGGCTTAAAGTCCACTGCATTAACCACTAGGCTACTCCTCCACTCCCTTGTGTTGTACCGAATGTTCATATTCGATTTGATTCGGTCCTGAATAGTGCCCCAAATATATTATTCATGTTTGGCCTAATAGTGAATTAAATTCAAATATGAATAATCCGGGGCTCAGCTGTGCTATGTCCTACTGAAGTAAATACTTATCTCTGATTTCCCGTTGCTTCTTTTTTTTTTTTTTTTTTTAAAGAAAATTTTATTGATAACTCAAAGTAAGCATACACAACACACAACATACACAATAATGCCAACTTACAAACAATAAAATACTATGCATGAACCATACAGCTTATAAACTACCCATACCCCCCCCCCATCACTCCCCTCCCCTTCCCATCCCCTCCATCCCACCCCTGTAGCACTCAAATTCCAAAAACTCCGTATAAATTCAAGGAAGTACAACAGTACCAATAATCCAGAACTGTTTCGCAGGCTACAGATTATGTGGTGACCTTTGTACTCTATGGAAAACAGCTTATTACAAAACAGAGAGGAGGTGGAACCCCCCCCCCCCCACCCACCCACCCCGTTGCTTCTTTTACTATTTCTTATGTGAAGCTCAATGCCCATGGGATTAGTAGCATGGAATGTTGAAAGTCTTTAGGATTCCGGAATCTTGTTACTCTTTGGGATGCTGGAATGTTGCTACTGTCTGGGATTCCAGAACCTTGCTGTTCTTTGAGATTCTACATGGAATGATGCCACGATTTGGGTTTCTTCCAGGTACTTGTGACCTGGATTGACCACTGTTGGAAACAGGATACTGGGCTAGAAGGACCATTGGTCTGACCCGATATGGCTACGCTTATGTTCTTATGGTATTCGGCCAAATAATATTTTTCATTATTTGTATTTGGCCAAATAGTAAAATATACTATTAAATACAGCTGTATTATCTATATTAAGCATTGCATGTTCAGTCTAAAGTGTTTTTGACATCTTTCTGCATACAGGAAGCAATAAAATTGTTGAGTTTCCTGTGTTGCTCCCTGGCAGTTTTGCATTCAAAGACTGCAGCCCCATTATACCGCAGCGTCCAGCAAAATAACCCACAAAGGCACTGAAAGTGAAATGCCATGCAATTAAAAATAAACACTAATCAGACCTAAGGGTACATTCCACACAATGGGCTCTGCAGCTTCATTTATACAAGAAAGAAAGGGAAGCAGAGACTTTGTTCTTACTTTGCAAATAATTACATTTTCAAAACACATTGAATGTAAATAAAGAGGTAAATAGATTCTTTGTTAGGAAAGGAATGGAAAACAAAAATGAGGATGTTATAATGCCTTTATATCGCTCCTTGGTGCGACCGCACCTCGGATATTGTGTTCAATTCTGGTCGCCGCATCTCAAAAAAGATATAGTGGAATTAGAAAAGGTGCAGAGAAGGGCAACGAAAATGATAAAGGGGATGAGACGACTTTCCTTTGAGGAAAGGCTAAAGCGGCTAGGGCTCTTCAGCTTGGAGAAAAGGCAGAGATATGATAGAGGTCTATAAAATAATGAGTGGAGTTGAACGGGTAGATGTGAAGCGTCTGTTCACGCTTTCCAAAAATACTAGGACTAGGGGGCATGCAATGAAGCTACAATGTAGTACATTTTAAACGAATCGAAGAAACTTTTTCTTCACTCAACATGTAATTAAACTCTGGAATTCGTTGCCAGAGAATGTGGTAAAGGCGGTTAGCTTAGCGGAGTTTAAAAAAGGTTTGGACGACTTCCTAAAGGAAAAGTCCATAGACCGTTATTAAATGGACTTGGGGAAAATCCACTATTTCTGGGACAAGCAGTATAAAATGTTTTGTACATATCTGTGACCTGGATTGGTCACTGTTGGAAACAGGATGCTGGGCTCGATGGACCTTTGGTCTTTCCCAGTATGGCAATACTTATGTACTTATGGAATATTTAGGCAGTTAAGTCGATTGTTTCTTTTAAAATGAGCACAGTAGGGTGATGCTTCCCAACCATCTCCTGGAGAAATGCCTTGGCAGGTTTTCAGGATCACTGCATATGCATGAGGTGGATTTGCATACACACTGGTATCTGCTGTTTGCAAATTTATCTCATGCATATCCATTGTGGTAACCCCCAGAACCCAAGTGCCTCCAGGAAGGGTTGAGAAGCACTGCAGTAGGGGTTGCCACCTCAACCCAGGTCAGTTGCACTGGCTGATTCAGTCCAGGTTTTCCTCCAGTGCATGCACAGAGATATAGTTTAGATTTTTCCCAGCTCATCATTGAGATAAACCCAGCCAGCAGTGCTGGTGCAAGGATAATAGGTACCCTAGGGAAATCTTCAGCTTTGCACCCTTTCATTAAACTTTAGGTTTCTTGTCTCCTCCCCAACAATCATGATCATTTCAGCGCCACCCTTCTCAGAATTATCTGGGTAATTGGGCAATTTGAAACCACCCATCCTCTCTATTGGTAAAAGTACATCCTGCTGTTTTCTTGGAATTTTTGTGATTGTTGAAATCTATTGTTTTACATTGACAGCAGATGCTCTTTGCTGCCTCTCTGAAGCTGCTGCCATAGGCAACTGCCTAGTGATGCCTAATGGGACAGCCCCGCCAGCCAGTCGAATTTTTCACGATATCTACAATAAATGTGCTTGAGGTAAATTTGCACACATTAGGGGCCGTGCGTGCAGATATACATATTCATTGTGGCTATCCTGAAAAAAGCGAAGTCGCTGATTGTGTCCAGAGGACTGGGCTGAGAACCACTGTCTGAAGCAAATCAGAACAACAACGTGCAGGGGGCAAAAGCACATCTGGATCAGCCTGTGATGTTGACTAGGGGTGAAGATGGCGACTCTAGACACAAATTTAGGGGCTCTTTTACTAGCATGTGGTAAAATCTGGGCTCAGCGTGTTCTAATGCAGGACTTTTCCAAGCCTAGAATTAGCATAGCATTATTCTAGGGCTTTTTTCTTTTTTACTAATGTACTAGCCAGATGATGTGGGAAAGCCCACTCTCTACCCATGACACACCCCATCCTAAAAATACTTTTTAAAAAACAGGTAATGCATGGGCTACGGAGCTCAAACAGGCAAAATATCACAAAATGTTTTAATGCATTCTGTGGCAGTGGTGTAGCTAGGTGGGGCCACGGGGGCCTGGGACCCCATAGATTTGACCCTGGACCCCCTCCTGCTGACCCTCTCGATCCCCCCTCCCGCTGCCAACCCTCCCCCGCCTTGGGCTACCTTTGCTGGAGGGGGACCCCAAGCAAGGCTTCGTTCTGTTTCTGTGAGTCTGACGTCCTGCACCCCAGAAGAAGAGGACCTCGGCTGGCGGGGATTGGGGTCCCCCGCCAGCAAAGGTACCCGATGGTGGCAAGGGGGGGGGGGTCGAGAGGGTCGTCGGCAGAGGGGTGGCGGGGGGGGGGAGGTCGGCAGCACTGGGGGGGGGGGCTAAAATGTGCCCCCTCACCTCGGGCTCTGGACCTCCCTCCTGCCGAAGTCTGGCTATGCCCCTGTTCTGTGGTAACCTGTTAGTACGCGCTACACACGCATTAAGGTTTTAGGACTAGATTATGCAAATAATGTCCGAATTTGGAAGCTGGAAAAAAATGAGCGATGAAAGCTATTCTAGAAATGGAACTCCAGGTTGGGGGCCATTTATAGACTAACGCTTAGCACTGGGATCTATGCCCAGATTTTCATGTGAAATTTGCACCAAGTGAAACCTGGGGGAGATATGATAGAGGTCTACAAAATAATGAGTGGAGTGGAACAGGTAGATGTGAATCGCTTGTTTACTCTTTCCAAAAATACTAGGACTAGGGGGCATACGATGAAGCCAAAAAGTAGTACATTTAAAACAAATCTGAGAAAATATTTCTTCACTCATCGTGTAATTAAACTCTGGAATTCGTTGCCAGAGAATGTAGTAAAAGCAGTTAGTTTAGCGGGGTTTAAAAAAATAAGTTTGGCTAGCTTCCTAAAGGAAAAGTCCATAGGCCATTATTAAAATGGACTTGGGGAAAATCCACTACTTATTTCTGTTGGAAACAGGATGCTGGGCTTGATGGGACCTATGGTCTGTCCCAGTATGGCAATATTTGTGTACTGGTGTAAATCCTCGTGTGAAAATTAGGAGTGGATCCCCTGAATTCTGTAATACTGTATGCATCTTTAGTGAACACCCTCCCCCCCCGACCCACTCATGACTCTTTACAGATGCACAATAAAGTGCCCTTTCACTAAGCTGCTGTAGGGCTCACGCACGAGTAGCACGTGCTAAATCGACACTGCTGCTGGGGTAGTGCGGCCGCCGACAGCAATTTCGAAGTTGGCCACACTGTTTCCCATGGTAGAAAATAATTTTCTATTTTCTAGCATGGGGGAGGGGGGTGCCTGGCGCTAATTGGCAGCGTGGCCACATTGCCATAACCTGCCTGATTATCGCACCAGTAGCGTGAGCCTTTACCACCAAGTAACAAGGTGGCAGTAAGGGCCCAGGGAGTAAATAGCTGCGTTCTACTTTTAATATTAACGCACGGCCGTTTATTCCCCTATTCAAAAAAAGGCCCTTTTACCCGCCATGGTAAAAAAAAATGGCCCAGCGCACGCCAATTTCACGCATCTAAACTAGCGCAGGCCACTTTTTACTGCAGCTTAGTACAAGGGCCCCTGAAAGATTTACAGACACATCTTTATAGAATAGCCCTTAGTAAGATATGTGTGTAAATCCGAATTGTTGCCAGTTAATGGCAATCATTGTTAGCATCGAATTATTGGCATTGACTCATTATTCAACTAAATTGTGCTCTTAAACTAGGCACACGCAATTTTGAGCATCATATATAGAATTCAGGGGTCAATGACCTTTAGTAAAAGGGCCCCTTATTATTATCTGTTTATTTAATATTATTTTGCAGACCGTCCTCTCGCCATGGTTCTAGGTGAACAATAAGCAATAAAATAAAAGCAATTAACACAGAAAAACAGTTCAAAAGACCAGTGTCAAACAACTCATACCTTGTAAGCCTGGGGAAAATATATGTATTTATTTATATTTCAAATGCCTCCCAAATCCAATTTAAAAAAAAAAAACAAATAAACCTAAAGCAGCCAGTTAAAAATGTCCCAAATCATCTCGTCATGAAGTGTTACCCCATTCTTGATATTATAAGAATGAGATTCTCTATAGAACGATTATCAATAGAAATCAAACAAAATAAAACATGGAAAAGAAAATAAGATGATACCTTTTTTATTGGACATAACTTAATACATTTCTTGATTAGCTTTCGAAGGTTGCCCTTCTTCCTCAGATCGGAAATAAGCAAATGTGCTAGCTGACAGTGTATATAAGTGAAAACATTCAAGCATTACTATGACAGTAAAATAGATACTATTGGAGATTCTACATAGAATGTTGCTACTATTGGACATTCTACATGGAATGTTGCTACTATTGGAGATTCTACATGGAATGTTGCTATTCCACTAGCAACGTTCCATGTAGAAGGCTGCGCAGGCTTCTGTTTCTGTGAGTCTGACGTCCTGCACGTACGTGCAGGACGTCAGACTCACAGAAGCAGAAGCCTGCACGGCCACATTGGTGATCTGCAAGGGCCGACTTCTACATGGAATGTTGCTAGTGGAATAGCAACATTCCATGTAGAATCTATAGAAATCAAACAAAATAAAACATGGAAAAGAAAATAAGATGATACTTTTTTTATGGGACATAACTTAATACATTTCTTGATTAGCTTTCGAAGGTTGCCCTTCTTCGTCAGATCGTAGAGGAATGTGGTAGCCGTGTTAGTCCACTCTTAAGGTTATCAATAGAAATCAAACAAAATAAAACATGGAAAAGAAAATAAGATGATACCTTTTTTATTGGACATAACTTAATACATTTCTTGATTAGCTTTCGAAGGTTGCCCTTCTTCGTCAGATCGGAAATGTATTAAGTTATGTCCAATAAAAAAGGTATCATCTTATTTTCTTTTCCATGTTTTATTTTGTTTGATTTCTATTGATAACCTTAAGAGTGGACTAACACGGCTACCACACTCCTCTATAGAACGAGAACTACAGCCTGCTGTTTAGACCCAGAAGCCACACAGATGCTTCTCCTGAAACAGCTGGAAGAAATGCCGTCTGCAGGTTGAAATGAAATACAGTTTCCACCCAAAACTAAAGGAGCCGGTTTCCAGGCCACACGCAGGCACGTGCCTGACGGATTCTACACGGCCTTCCTGACATATCCTGAACCTTTGGGGGATCTTTTACTAAGACGCGGTAGAAATCAGCGGGGAATAAATGTCGAAACGTCCATTATATTCCTTTCGGCATTTATCGCCAGCTGATTTCTACTGTGTCTTAGTAAAAGACCCTCTTGATGTGAACAGTACACCAAGCATAAAATAAATAAATAAATAAATAAATAAATAAAATAATTAATGTTATTTTAATTTTAAATACTAAAGTGTAAATCTCATATCACTTTCAAATTAATTAACAAAAAATCCATCTGAAAGCAACAACTCTTTTCTCTCAGTATCTGTGGCCTCATTTCACCCACTTCCCGAGAGGATTGGTGACTCGCTGAAGTTTACAGGCCTGTGGTTCTGTATTTTATGTCACATAAGAACATAAGAGTAGCCATACTGGGCCAGACCAATGGTCCGTCTAGCCCAGTATCCTATTTCCAACAGTGGCCAAGCCAGGTCACAAGTACCTGGCAGAAACCCAAATCCCAGGGGAAGCAGTTGCTTCCCCTTGTCTGTCTCAATAGCAGACTATGAACTTTTCCTCCAGGAACTTGTCCAAACCTTTTTTAAACCCAGGTACGCTAACTGCTGTTATCACGTCCTCCGGCAAAGAGTTCCAGAGCTTAACTATTTGTTGAGTGAAAAAATATTTCCTCCTAGTCGTTTTAAAGGTATTTCCATGTAACTTTCTTGAGTGTACTTTTGGAACGAGTAAAAAAATTTATTTACTTCTGCTCGTTCTACACCACTCAGGATTTTGTAGGCCTCAATCATATCTCCCCTCAACCGTCTCTTTTCCAAGCTGAAGAGCCCTAACCTCTTTAGCCTTTCCTCATACGAGAGGAGTTCCAACCCCTTTATCACTTTGGTTGCTGTTCTGTGAACCTTTTCTATTTCTGCTATATCTTTTTTGAGATGTGGTGATCAGAGCTGAACGCAGTACTCAAGTTGAGGTTGCACCATGGAGCGATACAGAGGCATTATAGTACTTTTGGTCTTATTCACCATTCCTTGCCTAATAATTCCTAATAATAATTCGCATAACTGAAAAGATACTTGGCTACCTTGGGGAATATTTTGGCTAATTCCTAAGGAGACTGTCCATGTTTGCAGTAATAGAGTAGTGTTACAGGAAGAGGACAGACAACCTTGAACCTGCTTTATCAGGCTATTGCTGGTACAAATTAATGTACGCGTCAAACTTTACCTACTTGAGCACACAGTTATGGAACACACTGCCGCGCACTTAGCCTGCATTTTTTTCAGCGCCCAAATTTGTTCGGTGTATATATGGGCAGAGCATGGGCATTGTTATGCGTGCTAACTTACCAGCTCTTGACATGATATAAATTCTAAATTCGAATCTGCCAAGCCCCTCCGAGAAAAATTACATTGGCCCATCAAGGAACGTATTGCCTTTAAAATTTGCACCTTGATTCATAGGATCATTTATGGTGAAGTTCCTGGATACATGTTAAATCTTATAGATCTACCACCCAGAGATAGTTCCAGTCTTTCCCGATCCTATTTAATTTTACATTACCCAGATTGCAATGGCCTCAAATACAAATCTACCTACGCATCAAGCTTCTCCTTTATAGGAACTCAGCTATGGAGTGCACTGCCTAAACTCTTAAAATCAACTCAGAATCATCTAAACTTCAGGAAACTATTGAAGACCACCCTGTTCAAGAAGGCGCACCATCCAGACGTTACTTAGTTTCTTTCTTATCTGTTCAGCAAAATTTTATTGACCCTAATGTTTTTCCATTATCTTTTATTATCTTTGTTGTCTTAGACGATACGTTTATGATTAATTTTTTATTATGACATTGTTTAATGTTATTATACTGAACTGTAACCTACCCATGTTACTTTGTAAGCCACATTGAGCCTGCAACTAGTGGGAAAAAGTGGGGTATAAATGTGTTAAATAAATAAATGAAAATAAGTTGCCAGGTCATAGAATTGCTCCCCATTGATCCCAGAGAAGGCCATATTCCCTTTCCTTGAAGCAATGAGGCCATTATTTGAGATTAAGAGTCTATTTAGGTTCCTCCTTTCTTCAACTGTTTCCGTTACCTGCAGGGTCGCCAAGAGACAGAGCCAGGCCTGGGGCGCTGCCCCCCCCCTCAGGACGCAGATGCGGCCGCCACTACCCCTTGCTCACTCGCTCAGGCTGACACTGCCCCTTGCCTCCTACCTTCCTCCATCAGTGTGTCTGCCCCTCCCTGACCTACAAGGGGGGCCCAGCAGTAAGGCCTGTCTCTCTCCTTCTCCTGTGTGCCTGGACCGAATTATCACGTTAATGCAATCACCCGAGTCCTGAGAGGAGTAGGAGAGAGGCAGACCCTGGTGCCGGGCTCCCCTTGGAGGCTGGGCCTGGCAAATCTTGTCCTCCCTGTCCCCCCCCCCCCCTCTCGGCTCGCCCTGGCTGCCTGTGCTCAGAATCTCACATGCCCCTGTCTCTTTGGATGGTGCTTTTACTGGAAACAGTGAAAAGGCATCTTAAGCAGCAGAAGGGGCCACTAAGTCAGCAGAAAGCCAACTGCCGCAACTCTGAGCATCTGTATGGACACTCCTGCAGACTCATAATACGGAATGAGAATAGAGCAATCCCACTGAGCGGCCAATGGCTGCTGCCATCAGAATTGGCTTCAAAAAATTCGTTTTAAAAATCTTGCCATCGGCATTATCATGGGATCTTGCCAGATTCACAGCTTGCAGCGTTAGTGATGTTCACAGTTACACGGAACTTCAGATTAGCTACTTTCCTTTTGAGATAAAACGATAGTAGGGAAACAGGCGTTTTACTGTTCTCAGAAATTCAGAAAAGAAAAGGTTTGCAACTTTAAAAAAAAAAATCTGTGTTAGTAATGGAGTAGGGGTGGAAGGTACCGAGTAGGTTCTCTTGTGGCTGAGGCAAAGTCAAAGTGAAATTTTAAAATCAAGTTTACATCATGTGGTGCATTGGCAAACCTAGGTTGGCTGCCACCTGGGGCGGGTCACTGCTACACCCCCCCCACCTCCCTTGGCGCATCACCCCTCGATGCATCACTCATTTCCCCCCCCCCCCCACCGAAATGCATCATCCTCACCACCTGGGGGTGCACGGCACAGTCGCACGGATGTTAGGTTTCAAAATGGCGCTGGAATTGTTAGCGCCACCCTTATAATGACAACGGATATAGCTCAACCAATCAGAGGTCAGATCAAGGAAGACCAATCAATTTCCAAATTAAGACCCGCAGGCGTCTATATCTAAAATATAGATCCATCCTATTCAACCGTTCCACCCCACTCATTGATCTAGAAACATCTCTCACATCCCCTCTCTGTTATCGTTACTCCAAGCTGAAAGCCCTAACCTGTTAAACCTCCCTTCTTAAGAGACCTGCTCCGTGCCCTTTATCGTTTTCTCACTCTTCTCTGAACCTTTCCTCTCTATATATGTGAACTCCGGGGGCTGTATTCATACTACCCACCTAGCTGCAAAGTCAAATTTTTCGAAAGAAAAGCACCCACAGAAACTTGCACTTCCTTTTTCTATGGGTAATTTTTGATCAAAACAACGCAAGTATTTCTGAAACTAGAAAAATGAGTGTCTTGCTGCCCTTCCCACCCTGACCCCACCCCTAGGAATACCTCTATTAAATATGGGTAAAATTTTTCACGTTGTAGAACGTTGTGCGTATTTTACCTGCATACAGGATGGGCAGTTTACAAAAATACCATTTCCATGCTCCAGAGGATTTACAGTCTGCCTCTATATAACATACATAGAGGGGCATAATCGAACAGAAACGCCTATCTCCATGGGCGTTTATCTCCGAGAACGGGTCCGTGAAGGGGCGGACCGAATCGTATTTTCGAAAAAACATGGACGTTTATCTTTTTTTGAGCTGGGCGTTTTTGTTTTTCGGCGATAATGGAAACCGAAAACGCCCAGCTCAAAAACGAATAACTCCAAGACATTTACTCGTGGGAGGGGCCAGGATTCGTACTGCACCGGTCCACCTCACATGCCAGGACACCAACCGGGCACCCTAGGGGGCACTTTTACAAAAAAAAAAAAAAAAAAGGTAAAACAGCTCCCAGGTGCATAGCACCCTTCCCTTGGGTGTTGAGCCCCCAAAATCCCCCTCAAAACCCACTGCCCACAAGTCTACACCATTACTATAGCCCTAAGGGGTGAAGGGGGGCACCTACACGTGGGTACAGTGGGTTTGGGGGGCGGTTTGGAGGGCTCCCATTTACCAGCACAAGTGTAACAGGTGGGGGGGGGGGGGATGAGCCTGGGTCCACCTGCCTGAAGTCCACTGCTCCAGTGACCTGCATACTGCTGCCAGGGAGGTGGGTATGACATTTGAGGGTGAAAATAAAAAGTTGTGAAACGGCATATTTTGTGGTGGGAGGGGGTTCGTGACCACTGGGGGAGTCAGGGGAGGTCATCCCCGATTCCCTCCAGTGGTCATCTGGTCATTTAGGGCACTTTTTGGGGCCTTATTCGTGGAAAAACAGGGTCCAGGAAAAGTGCCCTAAATTCTCGCTAAAAACGCATATTTTTTTTCCATTATCGGCGAAAGGCGCCCATCTCTGATCGGCAGATAACCACGCCCCAGTTCCGCCTTCACCATGCCTTCGACACGCCCCCATCAACGTTGTCCGCATCCGCGACGGAGTGCAGTTGAAAACGTCCAAATTCGGCTTTTGATTATACCGCGTTATTCGTTTTTGTGAGATAAACGTCCATCTCCCGATTTAGGTCGGAACTTGGGCGTTTTTCTCGTTCGATTATAAGCAGGATAGTAACATAGTAGATGACGGCAGAAAAAGACCTGCACGGTCCATCCAGTCTGCCCAACAAGGTAACTCATATTTGCTACTTTTTGTGTATACCCTACTTTGATTTGTACCTGTCCTCTTCAGGGCACAGACCGTATAAGTCTGCCCAGCACTATCCCCGCCTCCCAACCACCAGCCCTGCCTCCCAACCACCGGCTCTGGCACAGACCGTATAAGTCTGCCCAGCACTATCCCTGTCTCCCAACCACCAGTCCCGCCTCCCACCACCGGCTCTGGCACAGACCGTATAAGTCTGCCCAGCACTATCCCCGCCTCCCAACCACCAGTCCCGCCTCCCACCACCAGTTCTGGCACTGACCTCTACCAGCCTGTACAGGCTGATGCCAATCTCATCTTCTGGTCCTTGTGGGGCAATGTTTTTGCCTCCTCCCTCTTCTGGTTGATATGAGACAAAGTTGCCATCTCCTCTTCTGGTCCAATTTACTCAGAAACCTCCAGGGTTTCCGTGTCGTCCCGGCAAGCTATACCAAAGCCAAGACTCTAGGTAAAATCTGAAGAGTTTCCAGATGTGACAAGCTAATCCCCTCTCCCATCCCCTTATTCTGTCTATATAAAATTGCACAGAACCTGCAAAGATATTGACAGAGCTTTTGATGTTAATGAACCCTTGGATTAAAAAAACAAACAAACACACAAACAAACAAACCCTTAGGCAACAGAAGAACCTCCTGCCTTTCTCTGCACAAGAAGGTAGATTATTTCTGGTCCCAGCAGAGTCATTTCCTCACAGCATTGCCCAGTTTGGGATTTAAATTCACAATCACCCACAAGGAAGAGTCACAACAGAGAGGGAAAACCCCAAGGAAAAATACCACAGCAAGAAAACATAAGGAATAGAGCCGTGGACCTGCCTGAACCAGGGATCAATGACAATCCTTTCAGTTCTTTTTATAGCGTTTGTTATGCTATAAGGTTACATAGTTATTTTTTTACAGTGTTTGTTGTGCTTTACACAGTTCTGTTGATAGTGTTTGTTGCACTTTACACAGATCTTTTTACAGCGTTTGTTATGCTAAAAGATTACACAGTTGTTTTTACAACGTTTGTTATGCTAAAAGGTTATACAATTCTTTTTACTATGTTGATTGTGCTTTACACGGTTCTTTTTAAGGTATTTCTTAAGCTGCCAAATGTTATTCTTCAGGAAAGAATTATTTATGGCTTATTCACCTAATTTGGGATGCGTTTTTGCTGATGGTTAGATTTTATGTATTTCCCTTACACCCGTAGATTACTACTGAAAGGATTATAGTTGACCCCTGACACAGGTAGAGGCTAAAACATGGTTTGTGCCAGGGCAATAAAAATGTCCTTATTTCCAACATCCCTCCTGTGGTTCATCCAGTCAATCCTACTACAAATTATTTCTATAGTGCTACTAGACATATCCAGTGCTGCACATATTATATGTAGGTACTTTTTCTTTGTCTAGAGGGCTCAGAGTCTTGGTTTTTGTACCTGGGTCAATGGAGGGTTAAGTGACTTGCCTAAGGTAGACGCAGCGGGACTTGATCCCAGGTCACCAGGATCAACCATTAGGCTACTCCTCCACACTCGGTGGCCATACTTCTTGTGTCTTCTGGCCACCCACATGAAAGAGCCTAGAGACAGTCATTTCACACTAGCGATTTCCAAGACATCTTTTTAAAAAAAAAAAAAACATTGATGAATTGAAAGGATGTAGCTATTGGAGCATAACATTGGCATTAGGTGAAACTACAGTTTTGATCAGCTTTAATTTTCTGGGTACTCTTCCTCCCCAGGAAATCAGAAATGGGACAAAACACCTTCTTTATCATGAAAAATAAAGTACATAAGTAATGCCACACTGGGAAAAGACCAAGAGGGGCATAATGGAACAGAAACGCCTATCTCCATGGGCGTTTATCTCCGAGAACGGGTCCGTGAAGGGGCGGGGCGGATCGTATTTTTTAAAAGAAAAAGACGCCCATGTTTTATTCGTCAAGGTGTGAGCTGGGCGTTTTTGCTTTTCAGCGATAATGGAATATGAAATCGCCCAGCTCAAAAACGAATAAATCCAAGGCATTTGTTCGTGGGAGGGGCCAGGATTCATAGTGCACTGGTCCCCCTCACATGCCAGGACACCAACCGGGCACCCTAGGGGGCACTTTTACAAAAACCAAATAAAAGGTAAAAGAGCTCCCAGGTGCATAGCACCCTTCCCTTGGGTGTTGAGCCCCCCAAATCCCCCTCAAAACCCACTGCCCACAAGTCTACATCATTACTATAGCCCTAAGAGGTGAAGGGGGGCACCTACATGTGGGTACAGTGGGTTTGGGGGGGTTGGATGACTAGTAGCATTAAGCAGCACAATTGTAACAGGTAGGGGGGGGATGGGCCTGGGTCCACCTGCCTGACGTCCACTGCACCCCCTAACAACTGCTCCAGGGACCTGCATACTGCTGCTTGGGAGGAGGGTATGACATTTGAGGGTGAAAGTAAAAAGTTGTGAAACATCATTTGTTGTGGTGGGAGGGGGTTAGTGACCACTGGGGGAGTCAGGGGAGGTCATCCCCGACTCCCTCTGGGGGTCATCTGGTCATTTAGGGCACTTTTGGGGGCCTTATTCGTCAAAAAACAGGGTCCAGGAAAAGTGTCCTAAATTCTAGCTCAAAACTGTTCCATTATCGGCGAAGGGCGCCCATCTCTGTTCGCCCGATAACCACGCCCCAGTTCCGCCTTCGACACGCCTTCGATACGCCCCCGTCAACTTTGTCCGCATCCGCGACGGAGTGCAGTTGAAAGCGTCCAAAGTTCGGCTTTCGATTATACCGCTTTATTTGTTTTTGTGAGAAGAACGCCCATCTCCCGATTTAGGTCGGAACTTGGGCGTTATTCTCGTTCGATTATAAGCTGGCAAGGGTCCTTCGAGCCCAGCATCCTGTCCACGACAGCGGCCAATCCAGGCCAAGGGCACCTGGCAAGCTTCCCAAACGTACAAACATTTTGTACAAGTTATTCCCGAAATTGTAGATTTTTCCCAAGTCCATTTAGTAGCAGTCTATGGACTTGTCCTTTAGGAAACCGTCCAACCCCTTTTTAAACTCTGCTAAGCTAACCGCCTTCACCACGTTCTCCGGCAACGAATTCCAGAGTTTAATTATGCGTTGGGTGAAGAAAACGTTTCTCCTATTTGTTTTAAATTTACTACACTGTAGTTTCATCGCATACCCCCTAGTCCTAGTATTTTTGAAAAGCGTGAAACACTGGGGTGCTCTATCACTAGAACGCGATACCAAAGAAAGTAAAATGTAGCAGATGACATGGAACTCACACGGCTCATTGTTACATCACTGTGTTTTTTTTTTTTTTAATTTGTAGAAGTCTTTATTAAATATTGAGAGACATAACATGAAAAACAACAAGCCACAAACGGCTACTTAAGCAAGTACAATACAACAAGGAGGAACTCAACATCTGATAAACACTAACAAGAAGCATTTAACTCTCAAAAGAAAGACACTGAGAGCTAGATGCATCAACCAAACGTTAAAAAATCAAAAACGTAAAAGTCCTTAACGAATTTTAAAAAACGAACAATGCACCAAAAAAACAAGTCGCACATGTTCGGTGCAGTATTGTAAAGTACAATGCATCAAACTGGTGTAATCCCCGTCCGTAATCGGTCCCTAAACCATGCGCAGAGCAGCCAAGCGTTATGCTGGCTGCTCTGCGCATGCCACAAACATAAAAAACCAAAACACACACATGTGGATCGGGAGGGGGCAAAGGTGCTTGTCAGGAGCGTCCTGTATGGATGGCCTTGCCCCCCCCCCCGCCCGAGGTCACCGCTGCTCCACGCTTCCCCCCTGCATTAAATAAAAAAACAAAACAAAATTCAAAACTTTAGCAGCCCCGGGCCCCCCTCCCTTCCTTTCTCTCAACTCTTTCTCCCCACAGCTCCGCCTCCGCCTCCCGCCATCCTCCGCCCCCCGTGCCCCGCCCCCACTGCCACCCCTGAGGTTGTCACTGTCGCTTCCCCCCTCCACCAGTCCCCCCTCCGCCTTACCGGGCCCGCGCAGTGCCTCTCACCTCTGTGTGAAGGCGCTGCACGGGCAAGAAGAACAGCTGATGCCTCGAGTCTTTGCGTCTCTCCTTTCCTACTGTGCCCACCCCCGTCTGACGTAAGTAACCTATGTAGTTACTTACAGTAGACAGGGTGGGCCCAGGAGGAAAGGAGAGATGCGAAGACTCGATGCATCAGCTGTTCTTGCCCGTGCAGCGCCTTCACACAGAGGTGAGAGGCGCTGCGCGGGCCCGGTAAGGCAGAGGGGGGACCGGTGGAGGGGGGGAGCGGCAGCGACGACCTCAGGGGTGGCGGCGTGGGCGGGGCACGGGGGGGCGGAGGATGGCGGGAGGCGGAGGCGGAGCTGTGGGGAGAAAGAGTTGAGAGAAAGGAAGGGAGGGGGGCCTGGGGCTGCTAAAGTTTTGAATTTTGTTTTGTTTTTTTATTTAATTCAAAGGGGGGGGGAGTGGGGAGTAGCGGCGACCTTGGGCGGGGCGGGGGGGCAAGGCCATCCATAAAGGACGCTCCTGACAAGCGCCTTTGCCCCCTCCTGATCCTTTTTTTTTCACTTTTTCACATAGATGCAGGGGGAGCGGGGAGCAGCAGCGAGCTCGGGCATCAATAAAGGATGCCCCTGATATGCGTTTTCGCCCCCCTTGCTTTTTTTGGGGGGGGGGTTTACATTGAAGATTTTAGTCGGACAGCCCTAACGACAGGTACAGACCTGTTGTTAGCTTTCCGGCAGTTTTCCAGCGTTAGGGCAGGCGGAAAACTTTAGTGCATCTCGTTTCAATAGGGTTTCTACACAGTTTTCTCATCTGCGTTCCGTTTTTGTTTTCTGCTACCGTCGTCGGAAAATGGCCTTTAATGCATGCCACGGTTCAAAAATTCTTCGTTAAAGAGTCGTTAAAGTTTAGTGCATCTGGGCCTGAATGCACATGTACTTCTAAGATTTCTGACCGGTTTTTATAATTATCTCACCCCCCCCCTGAAAAAAAACACTCCTCCCCCCCCCAAAGCACCTCCCTCTCCTCCCCTCTCCACAATCCCAAGCTTCCATCAGGAGCAGTGTTTCAAGAAAGGAACCCAAATAGCTTCCCACTTGGTCAGAGTGTGTCAACGATTTGCCCCCAGTCTCTCCATTAACACATGTGTTTGTTTATTCTTTCGTACTGCACTGTCAGCTTCTCGAGATCTCTTCCCATAGAAATAGGTTCACAGATTAATAGAACATAGATTTTTTTTTTAATGCCTCCAGTAGCTCTGCTAAGGCTTTCTCTGTGGGATGCAAGCAGCATGCCCTAAGGGGCGCAGGCACAGAAAGGAAATATCAGATGAGACATTGAGAATTACAGTTACAAAATAACTTTCCCCTGCACTTGTTTACATTAAGGGTTTGGCTGCTGCCATCAGTGAAATCATTTGCCCTGCACAAAAGCACCTTTCACGAAAACCAAGTTTGCTATATTAGGTCCAGTCTTTTTATATGGGTTTAAATTCTCTCAAAGCTCTGCCCAGGGTAGTCAGTGGTTTTTTAACACCAGTTGCCGCTATTTATTAATTTAGATTTTGCTCACACCTTTTTCAGTAGTAGCTCAAGGTGAGTTACATTCAGGTACTCTGGATATTTCTCTGTCCCTGGATATTTCTCTGTCCCAGGAGGGCTCACAATCTAAGTTTGTACCTGAGCAATGGAGGGTTAAGTGACTTGCCCAAGATCACAAGGAGCAGCAGCGGGATTTGAACCAGCCACCTTTTGGATTGCAAGACCAGTGCTCTAACCACTAGGCCACTCCCCCACTAGCAACATTCTGTGTAGAATCTCCAATAGTAGCAACATTCCATAATTTATTTAGATTTTCCTCACACCTTTTTCAGTAGTAGCTGACGGTGAGTTACATTCAAGTATTCTGGCTATTTCTCTGTCCCAGGAGGGCCAATAAGCTTGTACCTGAGGAAATGGAGGATTAAGTGACCTGTCCAAGATCACAAGGAGCAGCAGTAGGATTTGAACTGGCCACCTTTTGGATTGCAAGACCGGTGCTCTAACCACTAGGCCACTCCTCCACTAGCTTTTTGTACCCAGATATTCTATGCTGGGCTATAGCTAGATATTTGGGTATAATGTGGCCTTCTGCACTTGTCCAGATATCTGTGATAGTCTGATCAGTACCCAGATAAAGCTGATCTGTAATTCCTATTAAGGGCTCCTTTTACTAAGCGGAGGTAGGCCCAACGCGGGCTTACTGTTCGCTGCTGCCGGGCTACCGCAGCAGCCTAGCAGTACTTCCCACCTCTAGTGCACCATTTATTTTTGTAGCACCAGAGTGAACCCAGTGGTAATCGGCACTGCCCGGTTACTGCCAGGTTAACGCGGGAGCCCTTACCACCACCTCAGTGGGTAGCGGTAAGGGCTCCCCCCTCCTCGAAATGGCCACGTGCCAAGTAGAAAAATGAGACTTCCCTTTTACCAGCTGTGGGGTCTTTGGCAACGTAGTACTCTCGTTGAAGAGGATGGTAGAGAAAGTCTAGAACTTATAGAACCTGTATCTACTATATCAGTGTTAAATATAGTATATACTACATGCAGTAATGGAATCTAGAACCGGTAGAACCTTTACTTTCTGTATTAGGTATCGGTGCTACATACAGTATTTTTGTGGCAGACATTGGCTTTTGTGAGTGATGTTTCATAGCTCATTAAGAGTTATCAGCTGCAGCCTTATTGGTAGGATGTCCTGAATGTTGCTACTCCATGTCCTGTGCAGACAGTTTAGAAAAGGTAAAACATGTAACCAGGGATCCTCTGTGTTTATCCCGGCCTTTCTGGACTTTAGAAGAAAGGAAAGAAAGGGTAGCAGAATTCATGAAAGCCTGGGAACAAATGAAGTCAGCTGAGGTCTGTGACAGTGCACCAGGAAGGATATCGGGCAGGCCAGGTAAGCCTTACACTCCGGATTTGTATCCAGGGGCCATTGTACAAAACCTTTAAATAATTCATAGCACAACAACAAAAAAATGTTCGTGTGCTACTGAGCAAAAACCATTTGTCCTATACTAAATTCAGTGTGCATATTCCAAATCCGAAGTCAGAACTAACCGACTTCCGCAAACTATTAAAGACTCATCTCTTTGGAAAAATCTATTGAAAGGATCAAAACACATGAAGTACACACACACTGTTAGCAATGCATCAATACACTATCTTCTATACTCTCATCCCCAGTAATTTTATCACATCTAAACCTTAATTTACAGATAAAATGTTATACCCGAATGTTCTCTTGCTATTGTTCTGTTGCCTTATCAGCATCCGTTGTTCTTCCACTGTTCCACCGTTCTTTTCCTTGTTTATTCCCTCAATGATACTTTGACTTCGTCGTAACTTAACTCCTCACAATGTAACCCATAATCGAGTTGTAACAAATTGTATTTCCATCATTGCAATGTATTGTAAGCCACACTGAACCCGCAAATAGGTGGGAAAATGTGGGATACAAATGCAATAAATAAATAAATAAATTGTTGTAACACGTCAGGAAATTTTGTTATGCATAAGTTTGCCCCAATGAATTAAGCACTTGGAAAGCATTGACTAATTTTTTACAGAACGAGTTTTACTCCAACAATTACCTGATCCACCTCAAAGTTTTCGTAGTAAACAGTATATGAAAATGTAGTGGAATAACAAAATTTCAAAAAGGTCTCGTATTCCAGTTTAAAAGTCTTACGTCAGCAAGGCCCAGTACTGTTAAAAGTGCTTCAGGCATCTGCTTTTGCGTTTGTGACCGGTCATATAGTCCCCCATCATGTTGGGATTCCAGCGGCCTTGATATCTGTTCTCCATTGTAGAAATGTCTTTATGGAACCTCTCTCCGTGTTCGTCACTTACGTGTCCCAAATTGGGTGGGAAAAAGTCAAGATGGGAATGTAAGAAATGCATTTTCAAAGACATTCGGCAGCCAAGTTGTTCATATGCTTTAAGCATGTTGTCTACTAGCTCAGCATAGTTTTCAGCTCGTCTGTTCCCAAGGAAGTTCTGCACTACTAGCGTTAATATTATAAGTGAATAGGCTTTGCATGTATAATTAAAATCTAGACGTGTCAGGCAAATTCGGAGTTCATATTTGGAATCGGCAGGTTCAATGTAGTGTAAGTCACATGTTTTTCTCTCAGTAGCAAAATCATTGTTGCGTTATAGGGGAAGGTGCAAGAATAGGGTGTTAAACCAACGTTAGAGGTTTATGAGTGAACCTGACAAAGATCCCTGTTAAAGCATTCCAACTAAAATAAATGCCACAAACTTAAAATATCTACTCAAGCCTGGTCTAGGACTGAAATCCTTGGGGGTGGGGGGTGGGGCAGGGAAGAGCAAATTAAAGAGCATAAGTGAGGTTTTGGAGCAGTAGAGCTGGTTTAGGTTAAGATAATTCACACCAGGCTTCTGTAACAAATCCCCGGTTCCCACCACTCCGATTTAAGATGCTCCAGCTGGGCTCTGAGTGCACCAGACAGGGTCTGTAAAGCTGCCCTGCTACCTGGAGCCCCCTCCTGCCATCCCAGGCTGCTCCCTCGAGAAAAGGGGATTCATAAAGACCTGGTTTATCACAGCCCACCACAGGGGTGATCAACCTCCCTTCTCCACAGATAGATCGTACATCTTCATGAAATCATCAACTCTACATGGTTTTTTTTAGTAGTTAAAGCCAAATATAAATCTTCCGAGAGAGAGCGCACAAAGCTGAAGGCCATCGTGCTGCCTTCCTGTGCTTTTTCAGCTCAGGGAAGACAGTAGCGGCACTGTTTGCCCGAGAGGAGGAATCCAAAGCAAAGACCTAGCGTGACTGATTCCATCTCCAAATGGCGTAAGCAGAGCCTAGCTTCAAACACGTGAAAAGCAAACTCAATCTGGGCGGAACTTTGTTAAACAGTGGAAGAGAGGCCTATTTTTCTCAGGATTATTGTATTTTTCTTTAGCTGTTGCCTTGGGTTTTTCTTCCCGTCGGAACTTCTGGGGGTAACTTTTCAAACAGGCATGAAAAAATTGCCCCTACGGTGCACGAGTGTAGGTCAGTTACATACCTGTCTCTCAGTCTGTGATGTGCTATCAGGGCAATTATATGCTGTGAAAAGGAAGTCAGTCCCTGTCCTCCCCACCCCCCCACCCCCAATCTCTTATTTGTCCTGTTTGTGGTTCTGTTGAGTAGAGACTGTCTGTTATGTATTTATGTACATGCTATGTATGTCTAGTAACGCTAGTTGTCGTCGTTTCCCCACCACTACCACCACCAAAATAGTTTTGGCTATAGCATGAGAATAAGAACCATGGGGTGGATATTCAAAGAGATTTAAGTGGCCAGAAATGGCTCTTGGCTGGTTAAATCGCCTGTTCGGGGCTAAGTGGTCATTTTCAGTGGTGGTAAAAGCAGTTAGCTTAGCGGGGTTTAAAAAAAAGGTTTGGCTACTTTCCTAAAAGAAAAGTGCATAATCCTTTATTAGGATGGACTTAGGAAAATGCACCGCTTATTTCTAGGATAAGCAGTATAAAATCTGTTTTCCTCTTTTGGGATTTTGCCAGGTACTTGTGACCTGAAACGGCCACTGCTGGAAACAGGATACTGGGCTTGATGGACCTTCGGTCTGTCCCAGTATGGCAATGCTTACATTCTTAACCGGTTAGTGTCTCTGAAAATAACCAGTTAGCAGCCAACTGAAACCAGCTATTTTAGTAGACTTCTGGGGGCGGAGTCAACACTTGGCTGGTTCAGGGTCGATATTCAGCTCTTAACCGGCCAAGGTAACCACATACAAGTCAATCCTATCTTAGGGGCCCTTTTACTAAGCCCCGGTAAAAAGTGGTCAGTGCAGTTTTGGTATGCCACCAGATCCAGAAGTTTCAAAGAGAAACTCCTTGAGGAGTTTTCCTACAAAAATTCACCTGCGGGTCCCAAAGTACTTCCCTAGAAGCCCCACATAAATGTCAAAAGGTGCCCCCACAATAATTTCTCCCCATTTCCCCCTTTTTGACCTCCTATACAGCCTCTTTTCCTCTTCTCATCTGCCGGCCTCCGCCTCCTTTCCAGCTGCAAAATGGGTGATTTGGGGCCAGATGCACTAAACCTAACGAGCCCACAACTTGCGTTTTAAACTGGTTCCAGCCAGTTTAAAATGCAAGTAGTTTACTGGGGGCGTGCACTAAGGGCATTTTCCCTGTCATGGTAGCAGGCAACGGAAACGGAATGCAAATTATCCAAAGGCTATTATAATGAGCTGCACTACCGTTTTCCGATTCCCTTACCGTGGGAACCCTAACGGGAGGTCTGCACCTCTTGTTGGGGCTCCTGTGAGGGAATCGGAAAGGAAAAGGGCCCCAAAAAAAGGTAAAAAAAGAAAAAAAAAAAAGCAGCGAGCGCACGTGAGGGGCGTCCTTTATGGACGTACTCTGCCTGCGCTTGTGAGGGACGTCTTTTATTTGTCTTTTCGCCGTTTTTTAAAAAAGTGTTTGTCTCCCCGGCGCTGCTTACCTTCTGTAGCTGTGCGAGGAGAAGGGAATCGGGGACTTGCGAGTCGATCGGGACATCCCTTTCCATTATGCTCCTCTTCCAGGTCTCTTCAGCCAATCAGAGTGCGTTTAGCTGACACCAGCAAGCTAGACGCGCTTGATTTGGCTGAAGAGACCTGGAAGAGGAGCATAACCGAATGGGACGTCCCGATTCTCTGACTGGCTACCGAGGTAATGGTGAATGCAATGGAGCTACAACGAGTAGCTCATTTGCATTCCCTTTCCTTTGTGAATTCCCGTTCCCTACCGATTCGCTATGGAATCGGTAGGGAACGGGAATTACCGACGACTTTAATACATCTGGGTCTTGATCTTTAAGTGCAGATATATAAACCCTCACTGAGGGGGAATTCCTCAACTACTGTGCATGTGTGATAGACCCTGATCATTCCATTCTCTGTGTGCTGTGCCCCAGGCCTAGGAGAGGAAAAATAGTTCCTGAGAATCTCCAGTAGGTCTGGGTTTATGGTAACCAAAATATAGAAGTTTAGCTGGTTGTTAGGACGAGTGTGTTTAAGTGTGTGATCCTGAATATTCATTGTGGATTTCCTGAAACAGGACCTGCTGGGGTTTCTAGAGGGATCGCATTCGGCAACTGCAGGGTTGGAGGTAATACTATATAAAAATTAATGTCTTGTCTTTTTAATGTTACATTTGTAGTGTAATACTACTGTATTTATTTGCTCTACAAATCTAATATCGCTTGTGCAAATCTATTAAGGGTCACTTATTGTATTTATCAAAATATCGGCCTCATAAGTCCAGAGTACCAACTCAGTGGACACACCTGTAGTGACTTTCATCACGGGCATCCACCCACCTCCGAAACACCTGCAGAAAAAAACGACTCTAAACAACAGGGAAAAAAATTCTGCGGTAAAAAACGGAGGATATATTCGTGACAAATCTTTAATCTAAATGCTGAAGCAAAAAAAATTAAACTATATTCTCAAACGAGAATGTGTATTATCTGAAGAGTAATTTTCAAAATGCTATCGGAAGAAAAAAAACCTATGATACATAGATAGTTCACCCCAAAAAGTGAAGAATTACTTTGCTTCATCCAGCGAAAGAACCTAAAGCACTTTCACAGAACCAATCCTTGTTGTAGTGGCAGGCTCAGTGTGGCTTAGGTACTTATTTGTACCTGGGGCAACGGAGGGTTAAGTGACTTGCCCAGAGTCACAAGGAGCTGCCTGTACCTGAAGTGGGAATTGAATTCAGTTCCCCCGAGACCAAAGTCCACCACCCTAATCACTAGGCCACTCCTCCACTGTTGCTACTATTTGAGATTCTACATGGAATGTTGCTATTCCACTAGCAACATTCCATGTAGAAGTCGGCCCTTGCAGATCACCAATGTGGCCGCGCAGGCTTCTGCTTGTCTCACGTCCTGCACGCAGGACGTCAGACTCACAGAAACAGAAGCCTGCGCAGCCTTCTACATGGAATGTTGCTAGTGGAATAGCAACATTCCATGTAGAATCTCCAATAGTAGCAACATTCCATGTAGAATCTCCAATAGTATCTATTTTATTTTTGTTACATTTGTACCCTGCGCTTTCCCACTCATGGCAGGCTCAATGCGGCTTACATGGGGCAATGGAGGGTTAAGTGATTTGCCCAGAGTCACAAGGAGCTGCCTGTGCCTGAAGTGGGAATCGATCTCAGTTCCTCAGGACCAAAGTCCACCACTCTAACCACTAGGCCACTCCTCCACAAATGGCTTCTCCCGTTTTCACATCCAAAAGATTTCTTTCATCAAACATGGTTCTAAGAGCTCTCTCTCTCTCGACAGTCAAAGAATTCCTTTCTGTTTGGCTACTTCATCGGGAGAGGATATGCACAAACACTCATCTTCCTTACTGCATGCACTCAGTAACAAAATGGCGACTGCTTATAAAGACGCTTCCGTGGTTAGTTGCTCATTATTCTAAAGTCATTTCCTTCTGCAATATCGAACCATTGACTACTCCCTATTATGACATCATTTCCTCATATAACTACATGTCAATAAAATCCTTCCCATTCCATCGGGCCGTTAAGTCCTCTAGGAGATACCGTCTGTAATCAGTATATCCATCTTTGTTCTTTCTGATGTAAAACCCTTCAGATGTCACACCTTCTACTGTTATTTTTTACTTGTTCGATCACAGTACATCTAAGTTGATCAAATGTGTGATTACCGTATTTTTCGGACTATAAGACGCACCGGACCATAAGACGCACCTAGGTTTTAGAGGAGGGAAATAGGAAAATTTTTTTTTCCTTTTTCCCTCCTCTAAAACCTAGGTGCTCCGGTGCGTCTTGTCCGAATCCCGCCCTCCCAAAGGTCTATCTTTCACAATATCCTGCTTCCAGCAATGGCCAATCCAGGTCATAAGTACCTGACAGAAAACCAATTAGTAGCAAGATTCCATGTTACCCATCCCGAGGCAAGCAGTGGCTTCCCCATGTCCATAAAAATAACAGACTATGAACTTTTCCTCCAGGAACTAGTCCAAACCCTTTTTTAAACCCAGATATGCTAACCGCTGTTACCACATCCTCCAGCAGTGAGTTCCAGAGCTTAACTATTCTTTGAGAGAGAAAATATTTCCTTCTTTTTGTTTTGAAAGTATTTCCATGTCATTTCATTGAGCGTCCCCCTAGTTTTTGTACTTTTTGATGACTGAAAAATCGATTCACTTTTACCTGTTCCACTCCACTCAGGATTTTGTTGACCCCCTCCCCCTCTCAGTCGTCTCTTTTCCAAGCTGATGAGCCCTAACCTCTTTAGCCTTTCCTCATATGAGAGGAGTTCCAACCCCTTTATCATTTTGGTCGCTCTTCTTTGAACCTTTTCTAATTCCACCACATCTTTTTTGAGATACTGCGATAAGAACTGAACACAATACTCAAAGTGATTTCATACCATGGAGTGATACAGAAGCATTATAATATTCTTGGTCTTATTTTGCATCCCATTGCTAATAATTCCTAGCATCCTCTGTGCTTTTTTGGCCACCACCGCACATTGGCCTGAAGACTTCAGCATATTGTCTACATTCAGGCTCATTTTCGAAAGAGAAGGACGCTCATCTTTCGACACAAATCGGAAGATGGGCGTCCTTCTCGCAGGGTCGCCCAAATCGGCATAATCAAAAGCTGATTTTTGGGCGTCCCCAACTGTTTTCTGTCGTGGGGATGACCAAAGTTCCCGGGGGCATGTCGGAGGTGTAGCGAAGGCGGGACTTGGGCGTGCCTAACACTTGGGCGTCCTAGACCCATAATGGGAAAAAAAGGGCGTCCCTGAGGAGCACTTGGATGACTTTACCTGGTCCTGTTTTTCTTACAACCAAGCCACAAAAAGGTGCCCGAACTGACCAGATGACCACCGGAGAGAATCAGGGATCACCTCCCCTTACTCCCCTAGTGGTCATTAACCCCCTCCCACCCTCAAAAAACATCTTTAAAAATATTTTGTGCCATCCTCAAATGTCATACTCAGGTCCATGACAGCAGTATGCAGGTCCCTGGAGCAGTTTTAGTGGGTGCAGTGCACTTCAGGCAGGCAGACCCAGGCCCATCCCCCACTACCTGTTAAACTTGTGGTGGTAAATGTGAGCCCTCCAAAACCCACCAGAAACCCACTGTACCCACATTTAGGTGCCCCCTTCACCCATAAGGGCTATGGTAGTGGTGTACAGTTGTGGGTAGTGGGATTTGGGGGGGGGGGGTTGGGAGGCTCAGCACCCAAGGTAAGGGAGCTATGCACCTGGGAGCAATTTATGAAGTCCACTGCAGTGCCCTCTAGGGTGCCCAGTTGGTGTCCTGGCATGTGAGGGGGACCAATGCACTATGAATGCTGGCTCCTCCCACGACCAAAGGGTTGCATTTGGTCATTTCTGAGATGGGCGTCCTCGGTTTCCATTATCGCTGAAAACCGGGGACGACCATCTCTAAGGTTGACCTAAATGTTGAGATTTGGGTGTCCCCGACCGTATTATCGAAAGATGGACATCCATCTTGTTTCGATAATACGAGTTTCCCCGCTCCTCCACTGGGACGTTGGTAACTATGACTCAGATTATTTTTCCCAGTGTGTATCAGTTTGCTTTTGTCCACATGTATCCCCAGAATGTTCCAAGTGCCAGTCTCTAGTAACTGATTAAATTTTGCATTGCTAACAAGTTTACCGGACATCATTTATAGAGTCATCAGGTGGGGGAGGGGGAAGATTTATCTAAGCAACTCCCAAAGTTATCATTTGATGATACATTGAAACCGTCTGCTCAGTGTGCGGCGGTGGCTAAGAAAGCAAATAGAATGTTAGGTATTATTAGGAAAGGAATGGAAAACAAAAGTAAGGACGTTATAATGCCTTTGTATCGCTCCATGGTGTGACCACACCTTGACTATTGTGTTCACTTCTGGTCAACCCCTTCTCAAAAAGATATAATGGAATTAGAAAAGATACAGAGAAGGGCGAAGAAAATGATAAAGGGGATGGGATGACGTCCCTATGAGGAAAGGCTAAAGCGGCTAGGGCTCTTCAGCTTGGAGAAAAGGCGGCTGAGGGGAGATATGATAGAGGTCTATAAAATAATGAGTGCAGTTGAATGGGTAGATGTGAAGCGTCTGCTCACGCTTTCCAAAAATACTAGGACTAGGGGGCATGCGATGAAGCTACAATGTAGTAAATTTAAAACGAATCGGAGAAAATGTTTCTTCACTCAACGTGTAATTAAACTCTGGAATTCGTTGCCAGAGAATGTGGTAAAGGCGGTTAGCTTAGCAGAGTTTTAAAAAGGTTTGGCCGGCTTCCTAAAGGAAAAGTCCATAGACCATTATCAAATTGGACTTGGGGAAAATCCACTATTTCTAGAATAAGCAGCATAAAATGTTTTGTACTTTTTTGGGATCTTGCCAGGTATTTGTGACCTGGATTGGCCACTGTTGGAAACAGGGTGCTGGGCTTGATCGACCTTCAGTCTGTGGCAATACTTATGTACTTATTATCAGCCCCTATGTGTCACCGTGCAGCACTGTGTACTTCTTGTATGTGCCATGTACAATACTCTGTTCATTCATTGAAACTCCCTTACTAAGGACAGAATAGACCAGGAACCAGTTAAGTGCTAAAGTGCTACAGTACTCTGCCCAGCCCCTGCAGCTTTTGTGTGGGTAGAAAGTAGGGAAAATTCCTCTGTGAGCAAGAAAGGAAGGATTTTTGGCACGTGCACAAGTTGGAAGAAATACTCCAAGCAAGACCTCTGTGTCTGCCCTTCACTTTTTATTTAATTCAGATTTACAATTATATCCAAGGTAAATAACTTGTTCAGAAATACAGAAACAAACTTAACCATATTCAAGGAAATCAAATACTTATAATTGGCAAATAAGTCATTTCCCTACTAATTCCATGACATTGAGGGGAGGAGAACAGGTAGAAATCAGAGGAAATTTAAGAGAAAAAGCAGACCCCCCCCCCCCCAAAAAAAGCCCTCAACCTATCCTCTCTAACACGTATCAAATAAACTAAGCTATCATCATAGGACACTCCAGATTATAATTTACTGCAAATCAGTAGCTGCTACTCTAACCGGAGATCTAGAGAACACTTCTTACTGCTGACAAAAACAGACAATTGAGATGGCTCAAAAAAATGTAGGTTTAACCGATTTCCATTTAACCAGATATTTACACGGGAACTAGAAAGAAGAGTGCTCCCAGCTGTAAAACAGCTGGTCTAATTAATTTTTTTTTTGGTGGTGCATTTTTACCCCACATTTTCCCACATGAGCAGGCGCAATGCTTTCTTTTTTGCTTTGAGTTTCTTTAGTCATGCAGAACTCCACACTGTGGTGCAGCCGCCATCTTGGCTACTCCCCTCCCCCACCAATGGAACCAAACAGGAGCAGAATGTAATTTCCTTTGCTCCTGGGTGAGTTTTTGCATATGGAGTTAAAATGGAGAAGAAATACAGGCACAAAACAATAACAACAAACGACAAAACCCTAACCCCCCTCCTCACAAATTCTCTGAAATGCTTTCAGTTTCAACAGCCATAATACAAAGAATAGCAGTTATTTCAGCTTTCGGATTTCCTAATGTAGAAAAGATGTCTGAATCCTTTCTCGAAGGTTTTCAGTTTCACCACTGCATACAGAATTTCACTGTCCCTCTTCCAAGAGTATGCCTCAAACTCATAACATGTTTTCTATTATTGGACAGAGCAAAGGGGCTTGCATCAGTTATTCACATGGGAGCTGGGTTAGAGATGAAGCATATTGTAAAGCCCTTATGGGGTGAATGGGGTGGGGCATGTCCAGGGACAGCAGCTTTGCGATCAGGTTTGGTTAGTAACATAAGATCTCTGTCCTTGACAAATCACTTTTTTTAGGAACAAATCATATGTGAGTTTTTTTGGTATTTTGGCAATTTAATTCATACATGAATATTATTCAGTGCTGTAATACTGGGAAACCTGCTGATCAGCTCAGCACAGGACACAGCTCTGCGGGTGCCAAGCAACCCCAGTACTGAGCATCTCCTTCACTGTGACCAAAGCAGGGTAGTTTGTGTTGTGTTTGGGTTCTCCAGTCCTTTTGAAATGTTGGCACCTATGGATCCAGTCACTGCTTTAAATAGTATCCTGTTTCCAACAGTGGCCAATCCAGGTTATAAGTACCTGGCAAGATCCCAAAACAGTACTAAACATTTTATGCTGCTTATCCTAGAAATAAGCAGTAGATTTTCCCCGTCCATCTTAATAATGGCTTATGGACTTTTCTTTTAGGAAGATAGCCAAACCTTTTTTAAACCCTGCTAAGCTAACTGCTTTTACTGTATTCTCTGGCAACAAATTCCAGAGTTTAATTACATTAGATGAACCCCCCCTCCTCCTTAGGCTCAGACCTGTTATTCAGAAACACCTTAGAAAAACACCAAGAGACCATCCAGTTCAACCTCACATGGGCTTCCCCACTTTCAGGTCATCTTGAAAGTAGTTTGGCTGAAATGCCACAACCCGATCTTTACTTAGACATCAGAACAGATAAAGGTCATAACTGTCTTCTACAAAATTGGAACAGAAGACATTCAGGCAGCAGCCCCTACTCAATAACCTCCTAAACCTCCAACCAAGCTCCAAGGTCCCCTTTTTCACTAGGTCTACTCAACTTTGGAAACCTAGCTAAGAACAATGGGAACTTTACCTTACAGAGAATTTAGAGAAAGGTTTTATTTGGCATCTTGATCAGAGCTTCTGTTTATTTAGGGTTTAATGTGCTGACAAGGGTGCTGAAAAGTTCCCTTATCATGGCACAGCCTCCAGCAAGTGGCGTTGGTATCCAACCAGATCTTGTTCAGTTGTGCTGTGTTCAACACATCTGGTACGAAATTGTAAGTTGTATCTCAGTCTGATGGGAGTTTCTTAACATTTTTTAGTTCCTGCACACCTTCGACTGATCAATGAAACCCTTGCATCCCCTTTCCTAAACTACGTGTCCACTAGTGACTGACAGCTACGTCATGCAAGGTTCAGCGTTAGGAGTCACGGAACGAGAAAGGGACCTGGGAGTCATCGTTGATGATACGTTGAAACCTTCTGCTCAGTGTGCTGCTGCGACTAAGAAAGCAAATAGAATGTTGGGTATTATTAGGAAAGGAATGGAAAACAAAAATGAAGATATTATAATGTCTTTGTATCACGCTATGGTGCGACCGCACCTCAAATAGTGTGTTCAATTCTGGTCGCCGCACCTCAAAAAAGATATAGTGGAATTAGAAAAGGTGCAGAGAAGGGCGACAAAAATGATAAAGGGGATGGGATGACTTCCCTATGAGGAAAGGCTAAAGCGGCTGGGGCTTTTCAGCTTGGAGAAAAGGCGGCTGAGGGGAGATATGATAGAGGTCTATAAAATAATGAGTGGAGTGGAAAAGATAGATATGGAGCGTCTGTTTGCGCTTTCCAAAAATACTAGGACAAGGGGGCAAGCGATGAAGCTGGAATGCAGTAAGTTTAAAACAAATAAGAGAAAATGTTTCTTTACTCAGCGCGTAATTCGACTCTGGAATGCGTTGCCGGAGAATGTGGTTAAGGCGGTTAGCTTAGCAGAGGTTAAGAAAAGTTTGGACGGCTTCCTGAAGGAAAAGGCCATAGAATGTTATTAAATGGACGTAGGGGAAAATCCACTATTCCTGGGAAAAGCAGTGCACAATGCTTTGCTCCGTGGATCTTGTCAGGTGATTGTGACCTGGATTGGCCACTGTCGGAGACAGGGTGCTGGGCTAGATGGACCTTTGGTCTGTCCCGGTGTGGCGATGCTTATGTCTTATGTCTAGTTAGCTGCGAACAGTGCTGACTCCTAACATGTCACTAAAATTACAGAAATACTTACCACCAATAACAGTCTTGCAACTGCCTTCACTCTGTCTAGAAAGTTGTAATAAATTGCCTCAGGTTTCAAGGCCCTTCTCTGCACCCCATTTGACCCCTTCCCATACCCCTTTTACCGCTGGTTAAAAACCCGTGCTCTAGAGGATATGGTTTCAGGTAACAACTGCTGGACGTTGCTGAATTTAAAATTTGTTTGTTCAGATAACTGCAGGTGAAGATTCAAGGTGTCGATAGCCTAGTAGAGGCTGGATCTGAACAAGCTGGAAACACAAAGGACTGGGAAGAAACCACTGGGATGAACCCCCCTCCCCTGCCCCAAATTACATTTTCAAGTTTCCATTATCAGACACAAATAGAATCTGCAGATCAGATCCAAGTCAACACTGTTGGAAGAAATTGGTATCTGCAAAGGGTGAAAGAACCTTTTTGGAATCGGTTTTTGTGCAAACATGGACTGCAATGAATCTGCAAACGAAAGGAAGGGGAAGGAAGTTGAAGTCGATGCTCATGAGCTGATAAGGAATTGTGAAAGCGGAAAGATAACTTGAAGCATTATTATGAAGCGCTCTGAACATTAGGAATAGTAATTTAAACTGAGATCAACACAATATTGCTAGTCAGTGTAACCAAATTAAGGGGGTCCTTTTACCAAGCTGCTGTAAAAGGGGGCCCACGGTGGCATTGACAGTGGCGTACCAAGGGGGGGGGGCGGTGAGGGCGGTCCGCCCAGGGTGCATGCCGCTCGGGGGGGGAGGTGCCGCGTGCCTGTTGGCCGAGTCCGCTTGTTCCCTCCCTGCTGCTCCCTCTGCGCGGAACAGGTTACTTCCTGTTCCGGGGCAGAGGGAGCAGCAGGGAACGAGTGGACTCGGAGCTGACAGGCGCGCGGCACCCCCCCCCCAGCAGGGGGGTGTAATTTCACCGGGGGGGGGGGCGCATCGGTGATCCAACCCTGGTGTCAGCCAGCCTAGGAACGCCACTGGGCATTGACACGCGGGTTTACCACGTACCCAGGCCCCCTCTTACCGCAGCGGGTAAAAGCTTTCTTTTTCAAAAAGGAAGTAAATGGCCATGCGCTACGTCAACGGATTGGCGTGCAGCCATTTGCTAAAGGAGCCCTTACCGGTAAGGGCTTCCACACTAACCCAGCAGTAACCGAGCAGCGTGTGGCGCCCGCCTGATTACCGCCGGGTAAGTCCTCGGCACTAGGGAAAAAAACCTTCCTAGCGCCAGAAATGGCATGCGATGGAAGCTGGAACTACTGCTGAGCTCCACTGCCGCGGTAGCCCTACTGTGGCTTGATAATAGGGCCCCTGGAAGAGGAGTGAGAAGGTGATCAAAATGGCGGGCACAGCAGGGAAAACGGGCCGCTGTGTTCTGTAAAGTCTGTAGACATTTTAATCTACAGACTGGATAATACTAGGCAAAATGCATTTTTCTTTTTAGCACTGTGGCATCAACTGACGAATCCTTTACCAGGTTTAAATCCTCGCTAAAAGCCGGCGTTTCCTTTTGAGCAACCGGGATAGCTTGTGAGCCTTTCATTTCTTAATCTTTTCTTCTGTAATATTTAAGTTGCTTTTGAATGCGTGTTGACTGATCTGTCCAATACTGTAGTGAATGGCAGAATATCAGATAAAAAAAATAACCTAACGTAACCTAAGGAAAAAGTGTGTGTGGGGGGGGGGGGGGGGGGGGGGGAAGGCTTTGTTTAATGTTCATTAGAGGAGTGTGGTAGCCGTGTTAGTCCACTCTTAAGGTTATCACAGTGAGAATCCTGAAAGGTAACTTTAAAACCATACAAGAACGTAAGACCTTTGAAGTCAGAATGATTCAATATTTTAACACCCAACAGAAAGGACTTAACAAGGACCTGGGGTTCCTAGCCCATTATAAACCATAAAGCTGTATGTCTCTGTTGATCACCCTCCCCTCACCTATCCACACCCATCCTGTTAGAATATCAATGATATGCTTTGATGTCCCCATGCATACCTCCTACCCACCCCCATCCTCCCACCCTGTCAGACTGTCATAGTAATGCTTGAATGTTTTCACTTATATACACTGTCAGCTAGCACATTTGCTTATTTCCGATCTGACGAAGAAGGGCAACCTTCGAAAGCTAATCAAGAAATGTATTAAGTTATGTCCAATAAAAAAGGTATCATCTTATTTTCTTTTCCATGTTTTATTTTGTTTGATTTCTATTAATAACCTTAAGAGTGGACTAACACGGCTACTACACTCCTCTACTTTTCCCCCAAGAAATGGCACACGCTCAGGGCGGGACTACCTGGTTTCAAACTTGTGCTAATTAACCCCTATTTTTTCGGTTTTTTGTACAAATCTTCCTGTTAAATAGGAATGTATATCTATGATTGCACTGGGGGAAATTCAGGACTATACTGGCCTGCTTGGGTTGATCTGGATAATGTGACAACCCCAAACAGATCTGCTAAAAAGTACCTGTACATAATATGTAAACTGCTTTGATTATAATCACATTTCTTGATTAGCTTTCGAAGGTTGCCCTTCTTCCTCAGATCGGAAATAAGCAAATTATTTCCGATCTGAGGAAGAAGGGCAACCTTCGAAAGCTAATCAAGAAATGTATTATGTCCAATAAAAAAGGTATCATCTTATTTTCTTTTCCATGTTTTATTTTCTTTGATTTTTAATGTTCATCAAACAAAGCAACCTTTCCTCTGGTGGATATATTCCCGAGTACTAAAATGAAGTTATTGAACTTGCATTGTCAAAGGCTGGAGCAAATTTGGGACTGATGTGTTTGGGAAAGAAGGGACAGAGTGACTAAATTCACCTGAAGACGAGTTTAGAGACCCAACACCAAATTGAAAATATATGTGGGAGAGACGAAACTCAGGCCAGCTTTCTAAACCACTGAGAATTTGGTAAAGCCCACTGACAAAGCTTACCGTGCTGTCAAAGTTTGCTTTGGACTGATTGCAAGCAGTCTAAGACAAACGCTGTTTACCAAGTAATGGTCAAAGGGTTTTTCTGTGGTTCTAATGTGTGTCTTTAGCAGCCACCAAAAAACCCTATGCAAATGAGCTGCTTAATATTCTAATGAGCATTCCATGCGATGCACAGCTCCAGAGCAGCCGTAAAATCTGACCTAGATTTTATGGCTGCTGTCAAATTGCCAGAGAGGAAGGAAACAGGCAGCTGCAAAGGCTGCCTGTTTGTGCCCCCTACATCTCCCCTCCTGATCCCCCAGCGCCTGCCCCTACGATTCCCCAAACCAAAAATCCCTAGTGGTTCATTGGACCGCCTCCCAAACCGCCTCCCAGATCTGACCTAACCCCCCCCCCCCTAAGATCTCTTAAAAATTCCCTGGTGGTCCAGTGGACCCTGACACCCTCACCCCTCCCCTCCCAGATCCCCCCTCAAGCAAAGGAATCCTGGTGGTCCAGTGGACCACCACCTGACCCCCATCACTGTAACCATCACTCCTGGGTGGTCTAATGACCCCCACATACCTTTGATCCGCAGGAAGCAGAAGAGAAAGAGCAACTCCTGCTCCCTCCTGCCTCTGGGTATGGTCCGTTCAAAATGGCGGCACCCAGCCCCTGCCTGGTGCATCCTGGGTGGGGAGGGGTTCGAGTCAGGTCAGGAGGCGATTTGGGGCAGGGTGGGGTAGGGTGGGGACTGGAGGCGGTCCACTGGACCACCAGGGATTTTGTGCAAGCTGTCAAATGCATTTGACAGTTTCCAGTTGCAAACAACAATTGGTGCATCAAAGGGGATTCGTGCATCTCATTTGTATGCGATCCCCTTTGTGCATTGGTTACTGTCTACAATAAGGTAATTTTTCCAGTGGAACCTGGAATTAAACTCTGTAATTTGTTGCAAGAGAATGTGGTAAAGGCGGTTAGTTTAGCAGGGTTTAAAAAAGGTTTGGATGGCTTACTAAAGGAAAAGTCCATAGACCATTATTAAATTGACTTGGGGGAAATCCACTATTTCTGGGACTGTATTGAACTTTTTTGGGATCTTGCCAGCTACTTGTGACCTGGATTGGCCACTGTTGGAAACAGGATGCTGGGCTTGATGGACTTTTGGTCTGTCCCAGTATGGCAATACTTGTGTACTTGGGATTCTGAATGGAATGTTGCTACACTTTGAAATTCTGCATGGAATCTTGTTATTCTTTAGAATTCTAGAATCTTGCTACTCTTTGGGGTTCTACATGGAATGTTGCTATTCTTTGTTTTTCTGGATTGGCCACTGTTGGAAACAGGATGCTGGGCTTGATGGACCTTTGGTCTGTCCCAGTGTGACAATACTTATGTACTGTATTTACCGGGTGCCGCTGTGCATCAGCCCTTGAATGTGGTTTAACTGGGGTTGGAGGGGGGGGGGGTCTGACAGCCTCCTTGCCGAGAAGTACCCAGGGCCAGTATGTTTCAAGCTCTCCTCCAAGAAAAGACGCTCTGAACGGGGCAGTGTCTGCTAGTGTGGCAAAACTAATTTTTCCAATTCTTAATCTGGGTTTGCTCTTTTGTGGAAAACAGGGATGATTCTAATTTACGAAGAGCATTGTGATAAGGTGTTTTGACAAGTCAGGCAAATATACCCAGATGACATGGAATTCTGTTGATAATGGTAACATTGTGTCTAAAGAAACACATTTCATGCAGCAGCATCTTTCACCCAGGCCAGTGTGTCAATAAGTAAAAGGATTTATTTGTGAGAGACAAGTATCCAGAATTGGCCCCAAGGCTTTGCTACCTAACACCTTATTTGGTGTGTAAGCCGCAGTTTGGAAATCCCCCCTCATCTTCTTGCATAAACCCTGAGCTGCTGCTAATCTGCAGGCTCCAGGTTGTCAACAAGGATGCAGGGTGTGGAGCATTTAAGAGCAACGTTGCTACTTTATGGCTTAGAAACGTGCCTGTAAGTGAATCTTGCTGGGTTTATTTTTATTTTGCTGACACCTTTGTCAGTAGTAGCTCAAGGTGAGTTACATTCAGGTGCTCTGGATATTTCTCTGTCCCAGGAGGGCTCACAATCTAAGTTTGTACCTGAGGCAATGGAGGGTTAAGTGACTTGCCCAAGGTCACAAGGAGCAGCAGTGGGATTTCAACTGGCCACCTCTGGATTGCAAGGCCACTCCTCCACCCCACTTGTTACTCTTTGGGATTCTATATAGAATGTTGCTACAGTTTGAAATTCTACATGGAATCTTGTTATTCTTTAGAATTCTAGAATCTTTATTTATTTTTTTTTAGATTTTGCTCACACCTTTTTCAGTAGTAGCTAAAGGTGAGTTACATTCAGGTGCTCTGGATATTTCTCTGTCCCAGGAGGGCTCACAGTCTAAGTTTGTACTTGAGGCAATGGAGGGTTAAGTGACTTGCCCAAGGTCACAAGGAGCAGCAGTGGGATTTCAACTGGCCACCTTTGGATTGCAAGGCCACTCCTCCACCCCACTTGTTACTCTTTGGGATTCTATATAGAATGTTGCTACAGTTTGAAATTCTACATGGAATCTTGTTATTCTTTAGAATTCTAGAATCTTTATTTATTTTTTTTTAGATTTTGCTCACACCTTTTTCAGTAGTAGCTAAAGGTGAGTTACATTCAGGTGCTCTGGATATTTCTCTGTCCCAGGAGGGCTGACAATCTAAGTTTGTACCTGAGGCAATGGAGGGTTAAGTGACTTGCCCAAGATCACAAGGAGCAGCAGCAGTGGGATTTGAACTGGTCACCTCTGGATTGCAAGACCGGTGCTCTAACCACTAGGCCACTCCTCCACTCCAGAATCTTGCTATTCTTTGGGGTTCTACATGGAATCTCGCTACTCTTTGAGATTCTGGAATTTTGTCACTCTTTAAGATTCCAGAATCTTATTTATTTAGATTTTGCTCACACCTTTGTCAGTAGTAGCTCAAGGTGAGTTACATTCAGGTGCTCTGGATATTTCTCTGTCCCAGGAGGGCTCACAGTCTAAGTTTGTACTTGAGGCAATGGAGGGTTAAGTGACTTGCCCAAGGTCACAAGGAGCAGCAGTGGGATTTCAACTGGCCACCTCTGGATTGCAAGGCCACTCCTCCACCCCACTTGTTACTCTTTGGGATTCTATATAGAATGTTGCTACAGTTTGAAATTCTACATGGAATCTTGTTATTCTTTAGAATTCTAGAATCTTTATTTATTTTTTTTTAGATTTTGCTCACACCTTTGTCAGTAGTAGCTAAAGGTGAGTTACATTCAGGTGCTCTGGATATTTCTCTGTCCCAGGAGGGCTCACAGTCTAAGTTTGTACCTGAGGCAATGGAGGGTTAAGTGACTTGCCCAAGATCACAAGGAGCAGCAGTGGGATTTCAACTGGCCACCTCTGGATTGCAAGACCAGGACTCTAACCACTAGGCCACTCCTCCACTTTAGGTTAAACCTTAAGGGCAGCATCCGCATCATGAAGGTGTGATGTCCTGTTGTTTTGGTCATTTTTCCTCCATGATTCACTGGAAACATCATCTTTTGCTCATTGCATTTTGCCATGAACAAGTAGTGTTACGTCCCAAAAGCTAGTCGATTTTGTTAGCCTAATGTTTTTACTTGTTAATCTTTATATCTCTGGATTCAAATGGATTAACATAGCACCACAGAACGTTTTTCAAATGATAAACCCAACCTGTTAAGATTAAACATGACAGAGATTTCTGTCCCCTCCCTTTTCCCGTGAACCCTCTGCCTCTGGCTCATTTCGTCTCCAACTCAGTCATAGGTACATAAGTATTGCCACGCTGGGACAGACCAAAGGTCCATCAAGCCCAGCATCCTGTTTACAACAGCAGCCAATCCAGGTCACAAATATCTGGCAAGATCCCAAAAACGCTCAATACATTTTGGGCTGCTTATCCCAGAAATGGTGATTTTCCCCCAAGTCAATTTAGTAATGGTCTATAGACTTTTCCTTTAGGAAGCCGTCCAGACCCTTTTAAACTCTGCTAAGCTAACCGCCTTTACCACATTCTCTGGCAATGAATTCCAGAGTTTAATTACACGTTGAGTGAAGAAAAATTTCTCTGATTTGTTTTAAATTTACTACTTTGTAGCTTCATCGCATGCCCCCTAGTCCTAGTATTTTTGGAAAGAGTAAACAAGTGATTCACATCTACCCATTCCACTCCACTCATTATTTTATAGACCTCTATCATATCTCCCCTCAGCCGCCTTTTCTCCAAGCTGAAGAGCCCTAGCCACTTTAGCCTTTCCTCATAGGGAAGTCGTCCCATCCCCTTTATCATTTTCGTCGCCCTTCTCTGTACCTTTTCTATTTCCACTATATCTTTTTTGAGACCTGGATCTGCTGGCCAACTGACCCATGGTCACCTGCTAACGATTAGAGATGGTATTAGGATTGACTCAAATACAGATAAACCACTCTTTCTCAAGGAGGTTGACTCCAGTCCAGTCCAGTACCTAATTTCATGCACGGCACTGAAGTTCACAAATCAGACGGACTGTTTTACACACGTGCAGAGGTCCCCTTTTACCTCAGCTGGTAAAAGGGAAGTCTGCTTTCCTACAGGAAATGGTCAATCGACAAGTAAACCCTTGCCGCGTGGCCATTTTGGAGGGAAGCCCTTACCGTTACCCATTGAGGTGGCGGTAAGCAGTGGCATAGTAAGGGCGGGGTGGTGGGGCGGTCCGCCCCAGGGGCACGCCGTTGGGGGGGTGTCGGCTCCGCTGGTTCCCTGCAGGGAACCAGTGGAACCGAAACCCCCCCATCGGCGTGCACACGGCAGGTAAGAATGCACTTGGGGGGTGGGCTTGGATGATGCGCTGAGGGGGGGTGTCATGCTGCACCCGGGGGGGGGGGGGTGCACAGCAGCGAACCGCCCCAGGTGGCAGCCACCCTCGCTACACCACTGGCGGTAAGGGCTCCCACGTAAACCCGGCAGTAACCGGGCAGCGTGCAGCACTGCCCAATTACCGCCGGGTACACTCTGGCGCTACAAAAATAAATACATTTTTATAGTGCCGGAAATGACAGCGCACTAGGGGTAGCCCGGCGGTACTTCCTATATAGCGAGCAGGAAGCCTGCGTTGGAAAAAGGAGCCCTAAGCGATTTTTTTAACCGGCTGATAGGTTATTGAATTCTGTGGTTTACGTATTATATTTTATAATATTTGTTTTTTCGCTTGCCATCCTCCAGAAACTGCTGGATCTCTTCTTATGTAATCCGCATAAAAGCTATTGGGGTATTTGTGAAATTAAGAAAGCATGTAATTTAATGTAATCCAGTGTTAGGTTCACCTGCCATGCATGGTTGTTGAGGGCAGAGCAGTGGAGCATAGTTTTATGGGCGAGAATGCTGGTCCTGGTGAACCACGGTGGAAGTTAAAATGGCCTGCTTGAATGCAGCCCGTGTAACCAGTGTTTCAACAGGGGCAGTTATTTTCAAAAGAACACTCCTCAAACTAACAAGACGTTTAGCACAGAAAAAGAAGCAGATTTGCAAATGATTATGTGAACTGTATTCTCCTTCCTCTGACCTATTTCCTCTCCCCAGTGAGAAGATTTGGGGTTCAGTAAACGCACACATGAAACTGAGCAGTTGCTATTGATCTTGCAGCCACTATGGAACAAAGATCTAAGCTACCCATTTTCCCATTTACAAACCAAGGGCCCTGTTTACTAAGGTGCGCTAGCGTTTTTAGCGCGCACTAAATGCTAGAGACACCCATATATTCTTATGGGTGTCTCTAGCGTTAGCGTGCGCTAAAAATGCTAGCGTGACTATGACGTGGCTTAGTAAGCAGTAACATCAATTTATGCAGAGCCGGTGGGGGGAGGCGGGGCTGGTGGTTGGGAGGCGGGGCTAGGGCTGGGTAAGACTTCTACGGTCTGTGCCCTGAAAATGGCAGATACAAATCAAGGTCAGGTATACACAAAAAGTAGCACATATGAATTTATCTTGTTGGGCAGACTGGATGGACCGTGCGGGTCTTTTTCTGCCGTCATCTACTATGTTATGCTATGTTGTCTCTTTTCTAACATGACTTTTCTAATTTTAGATGGTAAATGTTTTACATTAAATCAGATGGAACAGAAATTCTGAATGCGTTTTGTTGTTGGGTTGGGGGTTTGTTTACCCATCATTCCCTTTCATTACACGCAGCGCACAGAGATTCATCCTCGTATAAACCATGTGGGTTCAACCCAGGCAGAATTTTCCAGTAGTCAGAGAGATGTGTGAAAGCTTCTCCCCCCCCCCCCCCCCAATCCCCTGCCATCCAGAATGTCTGCCTTTTCTGAATCGTTCACCAAAGGAAATATCTAACCTTTCACACACCCACAGAAGCAGATTTTTCAAGCATGCCTTTTGAGTTTTGCATGTTATGTACTTCCACAAGACTTCACGCTGAATTCTGCAGCTGATCCGCAGGGCTTTGCCACTTCAAGTGCCAGCTTTCAGTGTCAAGTGTGCTAAACAGCAAAAAAGTTGTCATAAATGTAATAGTAGTGAATTCTTGTGAAATTATTTAGGAAAGGAGAAATTCACTATTCCTTAAAAGAAAACTTCATACATTTGGGTACAAGGAGCTGTTCTCATTTTTATACATTTTATACAAATAGTTTATACAATTTTTATATATTTTCTATATAACCAAAAGTTTTCATAAATGTGATAGTAGTGAATTCTTGTGAAATTATTTAGGAAAGGAGAAATTCACTATTCCTTAAAAGAAAACCTTCACACATTTGGACACATGGAACTGTTCTAATTTTTTGCTTAGGACTTTCACTGAACTGAAGTGGATTGGGATAGGACACTGCATAATATTATTTCCATTACTGTCATCTAATTTGCCTGTTTCTCAGTTCTGATGGTGAATGACACGTGGTCATTTGATTCTGTTTTACTATTGTTATGCTGTTAACACAACATAAGTTGTCTGATTCAAACTACTCCTGTCGGACCCTACCTTGGATGAATTTCTTCATAAAGATGATAAAGCTTAATAAATAAATACACACCGCAGGGCAAAGAATCCCTGGGACCTATAAAAGGGGCTCATAAATGAATTTAAATTGCCTGATCAAGAAACCCCTCCCCTGACATAAAAAACAGGAAACACGGCTTAACCAGTAGCATTTTCTACTGCCATCCTAAGGGGCTCTTTTACTAAAGGGTCGACGCATGACAACAGGCTCGCTGTGCGCCAATCCGGACCTACCACCGGGCTATAGCAGGATCCCGGTGGTAGTTCCCACCCCCAGTGCACGCCATTTCTGGTGCTTACCTGGCGGTAATTGGGCAGCACTGTGTGCTACGCGGTTACTGCCAAGTTGGCGCGGGAGCCCTTGCGGCCACCTCAATGGATGACAGTAAGTGCTTCCCCCCCCCCCCCCAGAAATGGCCGCACGGTAAGTGGTTCACTTACCACATGGCCTCAGTGCGCAGGCCCCCTTTTACCTCAGCTTAGTAAAAGGGCCCCAAATGATGGAAAAGTTTTCCAAAAAAATTAGAGCAGGAAGAAAAACTTGATTTCCTTCTCCTATATGTTTGCATCACAAGTAGTTAAAAAATTGAAAGTGCTGGAACCCCAGTCTGAGGAAAGGTTTAGCAAATTCTCCCACCAGAGGGGCTGAATGCATAGAAGTGACACCGCCTCAGAAAGCACATTCCTAATCCTAACAAGAGCAGGGCTATCCTTCTATCCTTCAGCCAATGCCGAATGGGGCAGTCAGAAGATTTCATTCCTGGGCACCAAGAAGGGAAAGGGAAATAGGACTTGATGTACTGCCTTTCTGAGGTTTTTGCAACTACATTCAAAGCGGTTTACATATATTCAGGTACTTATTTTGTACCAGGGGCAATGGAGGGTTAAGTGACTTCCCAGAGTCACAAGGAGCTGCAGTGGAACTTGAACTCAGTTCCCCAGGATCAAAGTCCACTGCACTAACACTAGGCTACTCCTCCACTCATTCCACCAATAAGAGCCAACCTCATCAGTGATGTCACAATGGCTTGATTGCCCGATACTTGGCTCACTTCTGATATTGTGATGTCATAAGGGACAGGGGGAAAGGGAAATGGGACTTGATATACCGCCTTTCTGAGGTTTTTTTGCAACTACATTCAAAGCGGTTTACATATATTCAGGTACTTATTTTGTACCAGGAGCAATGGAGGGTTAAGTGACTTGCCCAGAGTCACAAGGAGCTGCAGTGGGAATCGAACTCAGTTCCCCAGGATCAAAGTCCAGGGTACTAGCCACTAGGCTACTCCTACACTCCTTCCTCTTTGGGATTCCAGAATCTTGCTATTCTTTGGGGTTCTACATGGAATATTGCTACTCTTTCAGATTGTGCATGGGGACTTGATATACCACCTTTCAGTGAGTTTTGCAACTACATTCAAAGCAGTTTACATAGTATATACAGGTCCTTATTTGTACCTGGGGCAATGGAGGGTTAAGTGACTTGCCCAGAGTCACAAGGAGCTGCAGTGGGAATTGAACTCAGTTCCCCAGGATCAAAGTCCACTGCACTGACCACTAGGCTACTCGCAGCATCCCTTAGGTCCATGGCACTGATAGACATAGGCAGGGCTGTGCATATACACAGAAAGAAATCTCACCCTGTCTTATCTTTCCGGCAAGTCTGATTTCCTTAGAAAAACAAAAACAAAAAAATCTCTTCCTTCCCTCCATAATTATATTCAATTCTCTTCTGTTTTAGGGCACAGGCAAAAACTCGAAGACCAGGCAAAATCCTTCCCTGAGCGTTTCAGTGAGTTGGAACGGCTGCGTCAGTCTATACGGGTCACCCCAAACACCTCCAACCCTCGGGCCTCCTTGAGCACACCCAGCCATTTTGGCTCACAGGCGCAGACACAGATACAAGGTAGGTGGTCGTGGCATGAGACAGCAAACGCGGACTATGTTACATGAATGAAAGGGCCTCTTACCATTCATTTAATCTGTTATTACAGTCAAACAGAAATAGCGGACATCAGTGACGTATCTACAGAGGGCCTTGGGGGCTTGGGCCCCCCCCCAAATTGGATCCGGGGACCTCTGGTTTGGCTGGTGGGGGTCTCCAACCCCCACCAGCTGAAGCCTTTCTCCAGTGCTGTTCTCTGCGCATTGCCTGCCCTGCTTCATCTCACGCAGTGGCGTAGCCACAGGTGGGCCTGGGTTTAGCGGTAGCTGGTGGAGATCCCAAGCTCTGTCAGCTGAAGACTTTCCCCTGATAGTAACAAAATTCTACTCTCCACAATACTGGCACCTGCGCATGCTCAGTTTTCAGCGCATGCCTGCTGCAGACTGCCAAGGTGGAAAGAAGCATTTTCCTGCCAGCAGAGATATTTTTTTGGTGGTGGTGGTGGGGGGGGGGGGGGAGAACATTTGATGCCCACCCACTTCTTATCTAGGCCCACCCAAAATCTGTTGTCTGGCTACGCCCCTGATCTCACGTCTTGTGCATTCTCAGCTTTAGTGAAAACAGAGCATGCACGTGACATGAGGGGAAGCAGGGCAGGCAACGCGCAGAGAACAGCGCTGGAGAAAGGCTTCAGCTGGCGGGGCTTGGGGACTCCTGCCAGCCAAGGTGTATGAGGTTGCGGCAGGGCGGGGGTTGCGGCAGGGAGGTGGGCCAAACTGTGCCCCTTACTTTGGGCTGCAAACCTCCCCAAAGATTGAGGTCTGGCTACACCCCTGGTGGACATGTCAAATTTATTCTGCAAAACACATCAAATAAAGGACATAGGTAGAAATCTAGGGGTCGGTATTGAAAGGAACTTATTTGGTTAGCAGGCAAGACAGATACTCAGTGGTACTAATTGGACATTGCCACTGATAATTCTCGTTAGCTGCTTGAGTAGGATCTGGACTGCGCTGGGTTGAACCGTGGGTGGAGTCAAAGATTATCCAGTTAGCAGCTGTCCTAACTTTGAGGTCCTTTTATCAAGCCATGCTAGAAAGCAGCAGCCTCTGTGATTAGCATATGGGTTTGCCACACACTCCGGCTACTTTCTAGCGTGGCAGACAAATGCCAGAATTGTTATTTGTGTCAGCAATGGCCAGACGCTAGTTTCACAGTTAGGGCTTGGAGAAAAGGCGGCTGAGGGGAGATATGATAGAGGTCTATAAAATAATGAGTGGAGTGGAGTGGAATGGGTAGACATGAATTGCTGTTTACTCTTTCCAAAAATGCTAGGACTAGGGGGCACACAATGAAGCTATTTCTTCACTTAATGTGTAGTTAAACCCTGGAATTCGTTGCCAGAGAATGTAGTAAAAGCAGTTAGCTTAGCGGGGTTTTAAAAAAGATTTGGCTAGCTTCCTAAAAGAAAAGTCCATAAGCCATTATTAAGATGGACTTGGGGAAAATCCACTGCTTATTTCTCTCCTACACCCTGGGCCAGAGCCTCATCTGGTCCATAGGTTAAGCCAGCCCTGACCACAGTTAAACACTGGCCCTCTAGAATTTTGACTGCTGATCATCTTTAAGCTGCATTAGTTCACAGTAGGAAGGGGTATTCTTTGTCACCATGGTTCTGATTTTTGTCCCTGTGAAGTGCAGTCTGGATCCGAGAAACACAATAGGATGTTGTCAAGGCTCCGAGGATCCTGCCAGATCGCAAGAAGCTTGAAATCCTCACAAAATTTCCCCTAGTCTCACAAACCCCATCTGTGAACTTAATTGATTAATTGTCACTTGCGGGGCCATGTGACCGTCTATGTGAGACATGGATATACTACTACTACTACTTAACATTTCTAAAGCGCTACTAGGGTTACGCAGCGCTGTACAGTTTAACAAAGAAGGACAGTCCCTGCTCAAAGGAGCTTACAATCTAAAGGACAAAATGTCAAGTTGGGGCAGTCTAGATATCCTGAATGGAGGTATAATGGTTATGTGCCGAAGGCGACGTTGAAGAAGTGGGCTTTGAGTAAGAATTTGAAGATAGGCAGCGAGGGGGCTTGGCGTATGGGCTCAGGGAGTTTATTCCACGCACAGGGTGAGGCGAGGCAGAAAGGGTGGAGTCTGGAGTTGGCGGTGGTGGAGAAGGGTACTGAGAGGAGGGATTTGTCCTGTGAGCGGAAGTTACGGGTAGGAGCGTAAGGGGAGATGAGGGTAGAGAGGTAATGGATATTCCTTGTAATTCCCACTCCTGGGAAGGGAATCCCCTCTAAACTTGCATTTATGTGTGTTTCAACATGTGGGCACAAGTTATGCACCCCTAGGCCACTGGGTTCTCATCCTGCCCATCCTCCATGCCTTTTCCAGTCCAATCCTTGGGACTATGTAAATTTCTCAGCAGAGTTTGTTATATAAAGACCAGAAAAGGTTCCTTTTATCCTGGGTTTGTTTGTTGTTGTTTGCATGATATTTTCAGGTATAATTTGTTTCATTTTGTTTTTCTTTTTTTTTTTTAAGCACTCACTGACTGCAGATGTTTGTGCTAAAAATTAGATACCAAAACGATCTCTGTCTCAATGTTGTCTTTATTGTTTGTTTTTGTTTGGAAACAAAACTGAAGCAAGTCTGTTTTGCTACATTTTTATCTGGTTTCAAAATGAGTGTAGGGAAAGCCAATACACCACCTGCATAGTACACAGTAAATGACGGCAGATAAAGCCCTGTACAGTCCATCCAGTCTGCCCACCACCCTTTCCGTGAAAAAAATACTTCCTGACATTACTCCTGAGTCTACCCCCCTTCAACCTCAGCCAGCATCTAGGTGAAATCTCCTGCAATGAAACATAAAATCCAAAGGTTTCCCCTGATATTTTACCGCAAGGATTAACACATACAAATCCCATATACATCATAATAATGCCTCAAGACATTACCTCACGTACTCCACTTCCCCGTACTCTCTCCCACTCAACAATCTACCCACAGATAAAAACTCTCTACCCATCACTCTCTTGTTACTATTCGATCACCGCAGTAATTCCCCAACGACATATCCCATAGTTTCTACGCCCCAAAGGTGACCGATATAACTCTGTCTTCCTTAACTATTCACAATGTAACCATAATCATAATGTAACAAACTGTATTTCCATTATTTACAATGTATTGTAAGCCACACTGAGCCCGCAAATAGATGGGAAAATGTGGGATACAAATGCAACTAAATAAATGTAATGAGAAATATGTTTCCTAACTAGCTCTTCTGCAGAAAGGAGAGTTGAAGCGTTCTGATTCCCATTTGTTAAATATATGTTAAGCAGGGGGCTGTGCCTTTTACAGGTCAAGGCTGTCATCATGGACTTTTGCCAGGAGGACAAGACATTTAAGCCAGTAGTTCTGTGGGACAGAAAAATGATGACAGTGAAAAGGCAGGTGGTTAGCTGCCCCTTTATTTAAATTTTGCTCACACCTTTTTCATTAGAATCTCAAGGTGAGTTACATTCAGGTACTCTGAATATTTCTCTGTCCCAGGAGGGCTCACCAGGCAGTGGCGTAGCTACGGGTGGGCCTGGGTGGGCACAGGCCCACCCAATCTTGGCTGAGGCCCACCCAGTTGCAGCGTCATGCTTCTCTCTTTCCCCCTGTCCTTCACGGCATCTCGGCATCTGCACTCTGGTCTCTGAACCCCTTTCTTCCCTGGTGTCAGTATAGGTGTCCTCAGCGCCTGCAGCGATTCATTCTTGCTGCTTGCGCTGGCCCCGCAGGCTTCCATCTGCCACGATGCATTCCACTAGAGAGGAAACAGGCAATGACATCAACGAGGGCGGGAGGTGGCAGATGGCAGCCTGCAGGGCCGGCGCAAGCAGTGAGAATGAATCCGAGGATGCCTGTACCGACATCGGGGAGGGACGGAGTTCAGAGACAGGAGCACAGATGCCGGGACGCCGCAGAGGAGAGGGAGAAGTTGTGGGGTAGGTGAAAAAAACCCCTCTTATGTTCTTAAAAAATATCTCCAGGGAGATATTTGTGGTGTGTGGTTGGGGGAGGGGGCACGTGCGTGTGGAAGGGCCCATCCAATTTACCTCTGGGCCCATCCAAAATACCGAGTCTGGCTTCGCCTCTGGGGCTCACAATCTAAGTTTGTACCTGAGGCAATAAAAGGGTTAAGTGACTTGCCCAAGATCACAAGGAGCAGGTGCTCTAACCACTAGGCCACCCCTCCACCCAAAGAATTTTGTTACTCTTTGGGGTTCTACATGGAATGTTGCTACACTTTGAAATTCTGCATGGAATCTTGTTATTCTGTAGAATTCTAGAATCTTTATTTATTTAGATTTTGCTCACACCTTTTTCAGTAGTAGCTCAAGGTGAGTTACATTCAGGTACTCTGGATATTTCTCTGTCCCAGGAGGGCTCACAATCTAAGTTTGTACCTGAGGCAATGGAGGGTTAGGTGACTGCCTCTGATCAAGACCCCTCTCTGGCCATGGACCCTCCCTGAGCAAGACCCCCCCCCCCACCCTATTCCCCACAAGGGCTACCTTTCACAGCATTGGTGGTCCAGTGGGGGGGGAGGCTCCAGGAGGTCATCCCTGTGGGGGATAGAGGCATGGAGGTCTTGCTCAGGGGGGGGACTGAGGCCAGAGGGAGAAGGGGGGCATGATCGTGGGGGGGGGGGGGGGGGGGGAGAGGGACTCAACTCTGTTGGCCCTAGAGCATTGGGCTGCAGCTTTGCAGCCTAATGCTACTGGGTGGTATAATAATCCCAGCAAAAAACGGGGGCTATTTTATCATTCTTTTTAAGGTGGGATTCAGTAACCTGCGGTACTTGGATCCCGCAAGTTGCTTAATCCCACAGGAGATCAATATACAGTGAAAGGTGAACTTTTTCCACACCTTGATGAATTCCCCCTCCCCCCCCCTTAGTTATGCCAACTCTATGGATGGCGTAATTGCAAGAAGTAAATGTTAGGTACACTGTTGCTGGATTCCACTAGTATTCTATAATGCAATTCGGCACCCAGATGCTGATAAACCTTAGATGCTCCCCGTGGGGAATCAGGAAGTGGCCACTTAGGGGATGATACCATGTGGTGAGAGTCTGTTCCATAACAGCACCTGGGTGGCAAGATTTGGTCTACCCTGGTTCTCAGCCTGCTGCTCTCTCCACTAGACTATTACCCCTTTCTTTTATGGCACAGTTTCCCCCTTGGTATTGAGACCTTCTCCTGGAGATGCTGAAGTGTTAGCTAAGGGCTCATTTGGGTCTGCACTTTGGAGGGGTGATCGAGGGGGGTTATTTCTCTGAAACTAAAAGCCAAAGGAAAAACACCAAAATTAGAGACTGGGAGTTTGTAAAATCAGTGATTTCCGCTTCTGAAAACCAGCATTTACACACACAGAGCCCCGAGTGATACTTTAAAATGGCTGTTGCCCCTCTATGGGCTGCAAAATACTGTACCTGTGCTTCTCCCCCCCCCCCCCCCCCCCCCCCCCCCCCGCAGAAGGCTATCCACCTTATAATCGAAAGAGAAAAACGCCTAGATTTCGACCCAAATCGGGAGATAGACGTTTATCTCACAAAAACGAATAAATCAGTAAAATGGAAAGCCGATTTTGAACGTTTTCAACTGCACTCCGTCGCAGATGTGGACAAAGTTGATGGGGGTGTGTCAGAGGTGTGGCGAAGGTGGAACTGGGGCGTGGTTATCGGCCGAGGAGAGATGTACGCGTTAGGGCGATAATCGAAAAAATAAAGGCATTTTTAGCGAACATTTAGGACACTTTTGTTGGACCCTTTTTTCACACGAACAGGTCCCAAAAAAGTGCTCTAAATGACCAGATGACCATCGGAGGGAATCGGGGATGACCTCCCCTGACTCCCCCAGTGGTCACTAACCCCCTCCCACCACAAAAAATGATGTTTCACAACTTTTTATTTTCACCCTCAAATGTCATACCCACCTCCCTGGCAGCAGTATGCAGGTCCCTGGAGCAGTTGTTAGGGGGTGCAGTGGACTTCAGGCAGGTGGACCCAGGATAATCCCCCCCCTACCTGTTACAATTGTGCTGCTTAATGCTTAGTCGTCCAACCCCCCCCCCCCCCCAAACCCACTGTACCCACATGTAGGTGCCCCCTTCACCCCTTAGGGCTATAGTAATGGTGTAGACTTGTGGGCAGTGGGTTTTGAGGGGGAGTCGGGGGGCTCAACACACAAGGGAAGGGTGCTATGCACCTGGGAGCTCTTTTACCTTTTTTTTTGTTTTTGTAAAAGTGCCCCCTCCCGGTTGGTGTCCTGGCATGTGAGGGGGACCAGTGCACTACGAATCCTGGCCCCTCCCACGAACAAATGCCTTGGATTTATTCATTTTTGAGCTGGGCGCTTTCATTTTCCATTATCGCTGAAAAACAAAAACGCCCAGCTCACAAATTGTCGAATAAAACATGGACGTCTATTTTTTGCGAAAATACGGTTCGGTCCGCCCCTTCACGGACCCGTTCTCGGAGATAAACGCCCATGGAGATAGACGTTTTCGTTCAATTATGCCCCTCTTTGTCATTTGCATGAGCAAACGCCACCGTTTACACATGACAAACTGTTCAAGGCTTCTGAAATATCTGCTTTTTGTATTATTAAGAAAGGATTTTGCATTTGAGAGTATTTCACATTAAAGATCAATGTTGTAATTTAAAAAAATAAATAAGTAATAAGCTCTATTATGCCTTTCTTTAAAAAGACCAGTTTTGCAGCTCAGTCCTTGATCACTGGTTGCCAGTGTGCACCGGTATGTCTATTTTTAAGTCTGGCAAAGGGTGAGCATGCAGCCCTGCTCCAAACCTCAGCCCGGCTCGGAGGTTTTAAAATTCAAACTGTGGCACAGAAGGGCTGATGCAGTTCTGTTTTGAAAACAGACCTGCGTTTTCCCTCCTGCCCGGCCAGTCCAGTGTGCTGGCAGTTCCATGACAGGTTTGGGATGGCTGGTTGGCATCCACGTTCCTGGAGGCAAATTTATTTTCTTAGGCAGATTTCACATACTGGCAAATAATGTTAGCAGATGCCAAACCAGCTGGGGCAGAAAGGGGGAAAGGAGAGAGGCAGGTGGTGTATGATTTGGACACTAATACTGCCAATCTAAATAGAGAAAACAGTTACCCTCCCCCTCCCCCCCCCAAGGAAAAAATTGTTGAAATGGTGTCAAGGACCACACAGGCCACACTACGTGGCTGCCCAAATCAGCTTTATTAACAGAACTAGTAAGAAATGCCCGTTTCTGGCAAAAATGAAACGGGCGCTAGCAGGGTAATCCCCCCCCCCCCCCCCGTCCTCCCTCCCTCCCTCCCGAGTTCCAGACACCCCCTCCGTGCCTCCGTTCCGAGTTGCACACCTCTCTTCTTCGTCCCTTCGTCCAACCCTCAGTGACGTGGTTGCGAGGGCCGCCCTGCCCTCAACGTCATCGCATTTTGACGCGAGGGCGGAGCTACAGTGACTGGAGCCTGCAGGCCAAACTGGATATCTCGGGCGCCTCAAGTTTCCGGCTTGAGGCTTCAAAGTGCCTTTTATATATATAGATAGTAGACCAGTTCCAAAAAATGTTAGCGTATGAACACCCGGGAGCATTAATTATTCTGCTGCAGAAGAGGAAAAGACTGATAGGGGGCATCCAAGGGGGATTTTTTAAATAGTTCATAAAACAACAGTCAACAGTGCAGAGAAGGGCGACAAAGATGATACAGGGGACGGGACGGCTTCCCTATCAGGAAAGGCTGAAGAGGCTGGGGCTCTTCAGCTTGGAGAAAAGGCGTCTGAGGGGAGATATGATAGAGGTCTATAAGATAATGAGTGGAATGGAAGGGGTCGATGCGGAGCGTCTGTTTACGCTTTCCAAAAATACTAGGACAAGGGGGCATGCGATGAAGCTGCAGTGTGGTAAATTTAAAACGAATCGGAGGAAATTTGTCTTCACTCGACGCGTAGATAAACTCTGGAATTCGCTGCCGGAAAAGGCGGTTAAGGCGGTTTAACTTAGCGGACTTCAAAAAAGGGTTGGACGGCTTCCTGGAGGAAAAAGCCATAGAATGTTATTGAATGGACGAGGGAATAATACAGTATTTCTAGGATGGGCGGGACAAATTGCTTGTTCTTTTGGCCACTGTTGGTGACAGGGTGCTGGGCTCGATGGACCCTTGGTCTGTCCCAGCATGGCGATGCTTATGTACTTATGTACTTATGTCAGAGCGTGAACACAAGATGCTGGAAAACATGCAGGATACCATTGAGCAGGGATGCAGATTTCCATGTGTTTTACCATAGTGGGGACATTTCTCATCCAGCAAATGTTAACAATATTAACTTTCTCCTTCCCCTCCCATCAACACACACAAAACCCTTAGGGCTGGATATTCAAAAGGGTTAGTCCACCAGGGGGATGATCTAGAACTGGGTGCTACAATTTAGGTGCTGAAATTGCTGGCAGGCCTCCATTCTCCCCAACAGCAAACCTGCCAGCGACAGGGGGCTGGAGGTCCAGCGGACCTCCGGTTCCCCCAACGATCCCCCTGACTATCCCCCCCCCCAGGTTCAGGGAGGGCTGGAGATCCAGTGGGTCTCCAGCCCCCCTAATTCCCTTCAACAAACAATCCCTGGTGGCCTAATGGGCGACCAACCAACCCCCCCCCTCCGCGACAGGGGGGCTGGAGGTCTGCTGGACTGCCGGTTCCCCCCCCCCAGGTTCAGGGAGAGCTGGAGATCCGGTGGGTCTCCAGTCCCCCCCTCGGTCCCCCAGTGAAGGGTCCCTGGTGCTCCAGTCCCCCCTACCCCTCTACCTTGTGGGTTGGAGGAGGGAGGGTAGCCTGCCTCCCTCCGCTTCCTGCGACGCTGCAAAATGGCGGTGCCCAGCCCTGCCCAGTGTATCCTGGGATATGCTGGGTGTGGTTATACACCATATAAGGTGTATAAAGCAGGAGCAGTTCTTGGTCAGTGGCCATTGGCCTCAGCTACTTCTAGAACTCAGCTAATGTAGAGCATAAGTCTGGCCACTAGGTGTCACTATTGTGCAATGACTGGGACTCCCTCCCTGCTGCTGCCTGTTCATGTTGTCATCATCAACCCTACCCTTGGTTGACCTTGGGAGAGTAGAAGGCCTGACCTACAGTTCAAACCCAGGTCTTCTGCACGGCAGCGCACAGCACATGCCAGTGAGCCATGAGGCTTCTTCCTCCCTAGTCTAACGTTATTTTCTTTTTCCAAAATTCAAATTCTTATTTTAATTTGGGTTGCTTGACAGATCACACCAAGCCTGCTAAAGAGCTCGGGGTGTCCCCTGAGCTTTCGGTTGAGCCACAGTTTGAGTTTTAAATCATTAGGTCTCTGGTTGCGCTGTAAATAGCAGAACTGAATTTCCGTTTTCCCTTTGAGAAAATGCTTCAAAGATAATCAGTGTGGAAGGAGGCAGCCACAGGGCAAACTGTGGTTTGGGAGGGGATTTACAGAACCACTTCAGGGATGGCCTTCATTAGCACACTTTCAACGGGTATTATGCGACTGTGCAGGTCACCACCGTGTAAGAGCAGGCGTGAAAACGTTTGTGCACAGGAAATAATTGTCCAGGATCTGAATGCCTATAATTCTGCTACTTTTCAAAGGATTTTCTAGGGCATGAGTCATCTCCTGCTTCTGTGTTATAAATAAGACTCAGACCAACGTCCTACTTTGTTTTTCTCCTGTTCTGTTTTGCGGATATCTACTTGGAAACATCCTTCCATACGTGACTGGAAAAACTGACCTGCGTCCATTTTTGGTTTTGAATCATTTTGAAAGTTAGGCAATCTTGACTTATTTTAATTTTAGGATTTTTCTTTTTTTTTTTAACGTTTCAGATGAATGCGCCGAATGTCCAGATATTTTTGCAGCCGCCGGCTTTGTCTTGGTACTGGCGATATTGAGACCGGTACCGATAGCAGGTCAGAGCAACGTGCAAGCTGACTTTCTAAGCAGGTATCAAATCGACCCTGTGGAGTGGGAACTGGCAGACGAAGTGTCCGGTGACCATGGAGGATCCCTGCCGCTTTGGTCTTACGGCATGGCTATTGAGAGGGCGCAATTGAGAGACAAAGGCTATTCTAACAAGGTCATCTCCACTCTCTTGCAGGCCCGCAAGCGTTCCACTTCCGTTGCCTATGCTTGGATATGGTGCCAGTTTGAGGCTTGGTGTGTTTCTAAAGTGATCACACCCATGCGGGCTTCTGTCTCGCCGATACTTGACTTTTTGCAGGATGGTAAACAAAAAGGCTTGGCCTATAATTCCCTGTGTGTTAAAGTGGCAGTCTTGGCATGTTTTCGGGGGAAGGTCGCTGGCCTCTCCCTGGCTGCACATCCGGACATTGCATGGTTTCTTAGAGGGGTGCTTCGGCTCCGGCCTCCCTTGCAGGCCCCTTGTCCGGCTTGGAACCTGGGGCTAGTATTAAAGGCTCTTCAGTGTTCGCCCTTCGAGCTGCTGAGGCAAGCTTTGGAGAAGGATGCGACTCTAAAGACAGTCTTTTTGGTGGCCATTACATCGGCGAGACGGGAGTCTGAGCTCCAGGCGCTGTTTTGTCGAGACACATTTCTGCAATTCTCAGAGTTCGGAGTTATGGTACGTACTATGCCTTCCTTCCTGCCTGAGGTGGTTTCAGCGTTTCACCTAAACCAGCCTATTTATCTTCCCTCCTTTACTAGGGAGGAGTTTCCGGAATCTTTTGGGCAGTTGCACCTTCTGGATGTGCGTAGGGCTCTGTTGCAGTATCTGCAGATGTCAAATGCTTTCAGGACCTCTGATCACCTTTTTGTATTGTTGTCAGGTCCTTGCAGAGGCTAACTGCGGAATATCACACTTAGCCCTGGATTCTATATAGCGCGCCTAGAGATCCGTGCCGAAATCAGAGCGGATTCTGTAACAATGCGTGCAACTGCATTGGCTTAGTAAGCTAATGAGCACTGAGAACAGCACTTACCAAGCAATAATGAGCACTAATTGGCACTGATTAGAATTTAGGTACACAGCTCGCTACGCGTATTCTGAATGATGTTTGCCGAACTTCTAACGTGTGCAGGCAAAAAGGGGCGTGGCTGTGGGTGGGGAAATGGGCATTTCATGGGCATTCCGAAATGTACACGCCTACTTATAGAATACTAGTGGAATGGCCCTAGGAAGGCTGTCATGTAAGCTTTCTTTTTCTCTCTGCCCGGCTGTCTGAATATTGGGTCTTGTGTCGTTAATCAATCCTCATTGGTCCAGGGGAGAATGTGGGGGTCCATGCAGCGGCTGGCACATAGCAGCTCAGTCGCTGCAAAATGTTGGGGACATGGGTGGCAGAGGCTGAGCTGTCAAATAACAAAGATAGAAAACAATTTTTTTGTGTGTGGCTTAGTGGTTCGAATACACGACCTTTGGGAATCTGTATGAGCAGCACATAAGCACCGCCATACTGAGAAAAGACCAAGGGTCCATCAAGCCCAGCATCCTGTCTCCGACAGCGGCCAATCCAGGCTTCAAGATCCCGGCAACCTCCCCCCCCCCCCAAAAAAAAATATTTACTAGTGTTCAATGGACTTTTCCGTCAGGAATCTGTCCAAACCCACCCTTAAACTCCGTAAGGCCAGCTGCTGCCACCACATTCTCCGGCAACGAGTTCCAGAGTCCAACTACACGCTGAGTAAAGAAAAACTTTCTCCTATTTGTTTTAAATCTACCATATTCGAGCTTCATCTTGTGTCCCTGGTTCTATTGGCGTTTGAAAGTGTAAACAAACGCATCACATCTGTCCGCTCTAGCCGAGATTGGGTGGCAGAGCCGGTGGCGGGATAATGCTGGGCAGACTTACACGGTCTGTGCCAGAGCCGCTGGTGGTTAGGAGGCGGGGATAGTGCTGGGCAGACTTACACAGTCTGTGCCCTGAAAAGGACAGGTACAAATCAAGGTAAGGTATACACAAAAAGTAGCACATATGAGTTTATCTTGTTGGGCAGACTGGATGGACCGTGTTACTCTTTGGGGTTCTACATGAAATGTTGCTACTAATTCGGGTTCCGGAATCTTGTAACTCTTTAGGATTCCAGAATCTTCAGAACTTTTAGTACAAGAACAGTGCTGGGCAGACTTATACGGTCTGTGCCAGAGCCGCTGGTGGTTAGGAGGCGGGGATAGTGCTGGGCAGACTTACACGGTCTGTGCCCTGAAAAGGACAGGTACAAATCAAGGTCAGGTATACACAAAAAGTAGCACATGTGAGTTTATCTTGTTGGGCAGACTGGATGGACCATGCGGGTCTTTTTCTGCCGTCATCTACTATGTTACTATGTTACTCCGCTCATTATCTTGTAGACTTCTGATATCCCTGGACTTTGCAAGATACAGGTGCAAATGTACTTCTATTTCTCCTGTGTTGTACGAAAGGCAGAGTCCAGCTTCCTGGAGTTTTCAGATCAACTTTGTGTCTGCACATTTTTATTTCTAATTTGAAGTGAGGCTCTGTCTATTTTCTGCATATTTGATCAAGGTGAGGTATTTTGGGAGCATGTAGTGTCTGTGTAGGGATCTGTAACACAGTAAGTGACAGCACATAAAGACCTGACTGGTCCATCCAGTCTGCCCAACAGTCATATTACTACTACTACTACTACTACTTAACATTTCTAGAGCGCTACTAGGGTTACGCAGCGCTGTACAATTTAACAAAGAGAGACAGTCCCTGCTCAAAGAGCTTACAATCTAATAGACAAGTGAACGGTCGGTCTGATAGGGGCAGTCAAATTGGGGCAGTCTGGATTCACTGAACGGTAAGAGTTAGGTGCCGAACGCAGCATTGAAGAGGTGGGCTTTAAGCAAAGACTTGAAGACGGGCAGGGAGGGGCTTGGCGTAAGGGCTCAGGAAGGTTGTTCCAAGCATAGGGTGAGGCGAGGCAGAATGAGCAGAGCCTGGAGTTGGCGGTGGTGGAGAAGGGTACTGAGAGGAAGGATTTTCATTCTCAATTCAAGATTAAATCAACAGTGAACACGCTATTTACTTGATCGTGGTCTTTCTTTGGTGTTTCTGGGACATTGACCTTAGAAGTCCGCCCGGCTCTGTCCTTATGTTCCAACTACTGGAGGTGCCGTCAAAGCCTACTCCAGCCTATCCCAATCCGTCTTGTCATTTCTGGGACACAGACTATAAAAATCTGCCCAGCGCTGTCCTCGCCTTTCAAATTACTGGGGTTTCCGTGGAAGCTCTCTCCAACCCATCCTAAACCTGACTGCTATATGCGGGACTCAGACCGAACAAGCCAGCCCAGCACAGGTCATGCAAGGTTCAGCGTTAGGAGTCACGGAAAGAGAAAGGGACCTGGGAGTCATCATTGATGATACGTTGAAACCTTCTGCTCAGTGTGCTGCTGCGACTAAGAAAGCAAATAGAATGTTGGGTATTATTAGGAAAGAAATGGAAAACAAAAATGAGGATGTTATAATGCCCTTGTATCGCTCCATGGTGCGACCGCACCTCAAATATTGTGTTCAATTCTGGTCGCCGCATCTCAAAGAAGATATAGTGGAATTAGAAAAGGTGCAGAGAAGGGTGACAAAAATGATAAAGGGAATGGGACGACTTCCCTATGAGGAAAGGCTAAAGCGGCTGGGACTCTTCAGCTTGGAGAAAAGGCAGCTGAGGGGTGATATGATAGAGGTCTATAAAATAATGAGTGGAGTGGACAAGATAAATATGGAGCGTCTGTTTACGCTTTCCAAAAATACTAGGACAAGGGGGCATGCGATGAAGCTGGAGTGCAGTAAGTTTAAAACAAATAAGAGAACATTTTTCTTTACTCAGCGCGTAATTCGACTCTGGAATTCGTTGCCGGAGAATGTGGTTAAGGCGGTTAGCTTAGCAGAGTTTAAGAAAGGTTTGGACGGCTTCCTGAAGGAAAAGGCCATAGAATGTTATTAAAGGGACGTAGGGAAAAATCCACTATTCCTGGGACAAGCAGTACAAAATGCTTTGCTCCGTGGATCTTGTCGGGTGATTGTGACCTGGATTGGCCACTGTCAGAGACAGGGTGCTGGGCTAGATGGACCTTTGGTCTGTCCCGGTGTGGCGATGCTTATGTCTTAGTCAATATAGCCAGAGTCACACTCTAAGCACCACTTGACATGCAAACACATACGCAACCTTTTAAGTGTTGTTTTTTTATACTATTCATTTTCTAATTAGAGATCCTCTGTGTTCATCCCACGCCTTTTTTCAATTCCGCCACAGTTTTATTCTCCACCACTTCCCTGGGGAGGGCATTCCAAGCGTCAACCACCCTCTCCGTGAAAAAGAGTTTTCTGACATTACTCCTAAGTCTACCACCCCGCAACTTCAATTCATGTCCTCTGGTTTTTACCGTTTTCCCTTCTCTGGAAAATATTTGTTTCTCTATTAATACCGTTCATATCTCCCCTGTCCCTCCTCTAGGGGAGCAGAGGAATCCTCTGCAGCAGTCCAGCCCGTTCTCAATAAGATGTGTGTTTGAAGGGTCTGCAGCTGGTTATACGGAACTTGGCTAACGTGGGGGCAGGTCCCTCAACCCGTAAGGACAGTCCTTTGAGTACCAGAACTTTTTGGCTAGAACAAAAAAAAAAAAAAAACTGATTAAAACCAGAAAAGCACAACATAAAACATTAAACTCCCAGACTAATGACAGACACTGTAAAAACTATGCCTGCTTCTGCTTAAGAAAAACCATAAATATACACAGAGGCAGCGAGATGGGGAGGGCCACAGGGGCCATGGGCCCCACCAATAATTTTCCCAGTACAGCAAGTAGAGAGCATGGGAGGGGGGGGAGGGGAAGGGGCAGGGCTGGAGAATGTTTGGTTTGGTCCCTTCAAAAAAAAAAAAATGTTCCACAGCCCTTCAATATACAATTTAGAAATCTTTTAATTTCACAGATTGTCCCTTGGGTGGAAAATTTATTTTGCACAGTCATCTGTCAGCCTGCCCTCCCCCCCCCCCCCCCCCCCCCCCCCCCCCCACAAAGCTTCTTCCTTTCTTCTCTGGAGCTGGAAAAACCAAAATCATCTGTGACTGTCCCTGAGAAACTGGAGTTACCAGAGTGCTGGGTTTCTTTTATCCTGAAAGAACTGAAATATCATTTATGCCCAGGTAAACTGGAGCCTTCCCCACTAATACTTAGAAGAAAATCTGTGGTTTTATGCAAGCGTTATTGACTGTAATGTAGCTGGAAAGAAATAGCCAGGTAATTTTCAATAAGGAGACAAGAGGATGTGAAAAGTGTCTTTAATGTGCTCTCTTTATAATTATGGTACATTTGAGTTGTAACCCTCCCTGTGCTTTGAACAAAATATTTGCGAGGCGTGCTTGGCAAAATACGGGGTTTGCAGTTCGAAAATAACAGTTGTAATGCAGCGATTACAACAAGCTGTCATTATCAGACGCTTAAAATTGGCCATTATCGTCATTCGTGCACAGACACGAAGACAATCCTGAAAATCTTTTCTGTCGGCTGCCAAGGTTCCCATTCTTGTTTCCTAGATCCTCGCCTGCAGGTTCAGCTCTCAGCTAAAATAGTTGAACGGCTTCCAGAATGTCTGAATGACTATGAGAAGCCGGTGCAGTTTCCTTGAGAAAAGAGAGGCGCAGTGTCCCTTAGGTGCACGACGGAGCTGTAGATAACATGGCGCCGTGCACCGAGGGGGCATGCGTGTTCACCCAAGCCTGATGGTGTAAGCTAGGCAGCTGTGGCAGCTGCGATTACAGTGGAGCTCCCTTGCTGGACGGCGGGGAGCTCAGGTTACGATTGGCCAGTCCTGCTATGACAGCGGACTGGGGTGGACATTGAGCCAGAGGCTGGAGCGGCTTGGGTATACCCATGTTTAAGTTGTTTGGACCTAAATAAAGCTGCGGCCGTGTTATGCCATATTAAATACCTTGTGTCTTGTCATAATTGTATTTCGTGTACTACTGTAAAATTGTAATCCGAGGTCTCTCGGCTGCCTATGTTATGGGGCTGCAGCGGTGGTGGTGGGGTGGGGCGAGAGGTGTTACGTGGGCTGGTGCTCAGTGGCCATACAGGGTCGTGTGGATTGCAAAAGTCCTTCTGAGCTCAGCATTGATGAGGAAACGGAGTATTTTTTTTTAAACGATGCTGTAGGTAGAAAGAGAGTTTTTTGTTCCCTTGGTAAAACAAGGAAACAAAACTGATGCATGTGGATGGCTTTTTTTTTGTTTGTTTTAGTTTAATAAAGCAAAAGTGGGGCAGACTGGCTGGACTGGGAGGTGCCCATTGCTTTGCAAGAGTAGAAAGCAGGGCAAAGATGGCTGACAGCTGGGTGGAGGTGTCACAGGACATCTGTCTGGATTTCTTTCTTTATGCCAGTGGTTCCCAAACTTGTCCCGGGGACTCCTGAGCCAGACAGGCTTTCAGGATTTTCAGGAGAGAAGATTGCATGCATTGCCTCCAGTTCTGTCCTATCTTTAGGTCCCTTTTGCTACGAGATGATGGTAAGCCCACCTCGGTTGTACCGCCTGCCAATCTGGAGCTACCATCGGCCCAACATTGTCGCAGGTGGTGGTTCCACCCCAGCACATGGCATTTCTGGCGCTAGCAGAAATATTCAAAAAATATGTCTGCAGGGGGTTACCCAGCAGCAATTGGGCAGAGACGTGTACTACTCAGTTACTGCTGGGTTAGCGCGGGAAGCCTTACCACCCCCCTGCATGGCCATGTGGTAAGAGCAATGTTACCACAAGGCCATGTCTTTTTTTCAGCCTGTTTACCCACTGCATTAAAAAGGGCCTCACTGCATGGTAAAAACAGGCCCACCCATAGCACAGTGGCGTAGCTATGGGTGGGCCTGGGTGGGCACAGGCCCACCCAATCTCAGATCAGGCCCACCCAGCTGCAGCACCACACTGCTGCCCTCCCCCTTCTCCTCCATGGTGTCCTGGCATCTGCAGTCCGGTCTCTGAACCCCTTCCCTCCCCGGTGTCGGTACAGGCGTTCCCGCTGCTTGAACCAGCCCTGCAGGCTTCCATCTGCTACATTCCATCAGATAGGGAACAGGCAATGATGTCAGTGAGGGCGGGACTTGGCAGACGGAAGCCTGCGGGGCCGGCGTGAGCAGCGAGAACGAATCGCTGCAAGCGCCGAGGATGCCTATACTGATGTCGGAGAGGGACGGAGTTCAGAGACAGGAGTGCAGATGCTGGGACGCCGCAAAGGAGAGGGGAAAGATGTGGGGGTAGGTGAAAAAAACCCCTCTTATGTTCTTAAAAAATATCTCTGGGAAGATATTTGTGGTGTGTGGTTGGGGGAGGGCGCATGCGCATGGAAGGGCCCATCCAATTTACCTCGCCTCTGGAGCAGGGCCCTTTTTACCACAGCTTAGTAAAAGGGTCCCTAGTTACGTCTGAATGTTAACTTAACTAGTCATGCACTAGCCAGCTTTAAATAAACAGATATTCAATGCCAAAGCTCACACAGAATCCGGCATTGAATATCCAGCTTTAGCATCGCGGTGAACAAAAAAATGGTGTCTATCTCCGGCTGAATATCAGCCAGTAAATCTCTTTAGAGCATTTAGCAGGGGAAACACTTGTACCATAATTTCCTTTTAAGGATTATTTAACGTCCAACAACAGACACTTGTGTTTAGCACCATTCAGATAGTTGTGACTCCTGATGCAGGCAGTTGCACCGAAACATCGCACCGCGTCGAGTCCTTCTTCTGAACTCTTACTGTTTTTTTTTTGGGTGGGGGGTATTGGTTTTTACATAGACCCATTGGTCTATTTTTTTAATCATTATTCTCTTTTAATATAATAAACTTTGTGTTTGTTATTCTTTGACTCCAAGGTTTTCTTTTTTTCTTTTTTTTTTTTGTTGGTTCTCCCCTACTTCCTTTTAACTTCTTTGTTTTTAATAAATTTACCCTCCCCCACCCTGCGTAGTCCCGGGATTCAGAACAGAGAGGCTCTCGTGGTGTCATAGCACCAGTCTAGTTCAGAAGAGCATCTGGATCCAGATGTGCCCTTGAGTCAGAGTTGACTCCTCATACCCACACAATGAGGGACCCCCCCCCCCCCCCACACCCTTTGTGGTTTGCTTGGCACCATACAGGAATGGAGGCATGGGGAGGTGAAGGGACGCTGAGAGACTGAACCGAGCCCGGGCCAGAGCCACTGCCCCACCCCCACCCCCGTCGCTGCCGCCCACCCCCCAGATCGCTGTCGCCTCCCCCCTTCCACACAATCCAATTATCTTTGCTGGTGGGGATCCCGAGGCCCCGCCAGCAGGAAACATGTTCCTACTCTTCCGCCGATTGCCTGCCCCTGAGAGGAAAAGCAGCCGCTCGGCTGGGCAGAAGAGCAACGCTGGAGGTGCTCTTCCGGGTCCTCCCCAGCCTCCAAGGGGGGCCCGGCCGCAGTGCCGGAGTTTTCTCTCTCCTGCTCCTGTCGGGACATGAACACTCGGGTCCCATCAGGAGCAGGAAAGAGAGAGAGAGACCTCGGCACTGGGCCCCCCTTAGAGGCCCGGGGAATTTTGCCCCCCCCTCTCGGCGGCTATGGGGAGGTGGGTTAAGTGACTTGCTCAAGGAGCAGCCGTGGAATCTTAACCTGGACCTTCTGGTTCTCAGCCGGCTGCTTAAACTATAGAATTAGGCTACTCCTGCGCTCCTGATAAGAATATAGTCCCTAAGATTTAGGGCAGGGGAGGGGTTTCTCATCTTTCTTTCCTTTTTGGAATAGTGAGGACGTTAGCAGCAGGAATATCAGCAGCAGAGCAGATGTGTTTGTGCCGCACGCTTCACACTGATAGGCAGTAACGCTAAGAATAGTTCGCATATGCTTCAGAACATCAGACAGCTTGTGATGGAGCAAAACCCTATCAGAGCTCACAGGCATCATGTCCTTTCCCAATCAGAGAGGAAGAAACTCACAATATTTGTTCTATTTTAGCGTAACTGGTTCTATTCAAGCTGACAGTTTGTAGGAAGTGTGGGAGACCCTTGTAGGGTACAGTATCCTCCCCCTACCCACAAAAATACTCTAATTTATTTTTGTTACATTTGAATCCTGCGCTTTCCCACTCATGGCAGGCTCAATGCAGCAGGCCAGAGTCACAAGGAGCTGCCTGTGCCGGGAATTGAACTCAGTTCTTCAGTTCCCCAGGACCAAAGTCCACCACCCTAACCACTAGGCCACTCCTCCACTCCACTCAATTCTATGGTGAAGCCCCTGGATACATGACAGACTTGATTGACTTAACCAACTAGAAACACATCCGAATCAAAACGAACTATCTAAACCTGCACTACCCAAGCTGCAAAGGCCTCAAATACAAATCAACCTACGCATCTAGTTTTTCCTACATTAGCACACAACTCTGGAACACATTACCAAAAAAGCCTTGAAAACGACACACGACCACCTACACATCCGGAAATCACTAAAATCTAACCTGTTCAAAAAGGCATACCCTGCCGATCCAACCTAAATGCCTGATCTCTGCGACACAACAAAACTAAAGTACGTAATGGACATAACTCAACTCTTCCGTTGTACGATTCCCTAATTGTGGCTGTGCCACATGAACTTTATCCTACCACAACATCATTTTGTATTTGTTCTCACCGGAGCTGGCAAACGCCTCTCCGGTACTATGTAAGCCACATTGAGCCTACAAATATGTGGGAAAACGTGCGATACAAATGTAACAAATAAAATAAAAATAAAATTACTGAACACAATAGGCCACGTTAAATCATTGTGATGGCTGTCAAACTGTGCGTGGTACGTTTCACATTACACAACACTGTAGTGATAGGGCCATCCTTCTTTGCCATGCCTTGTGTGGCCCTTAGGGTGTGGCCCTGCTAGGCCTCATCAAGGTAACTAAGTAATTGTTAAAGAACTTAGGGCCCAATATTCAGACTGCGGGAGTTTTCCTGGTTATCTCCCATGGTTGGCGCTGAGCCTGGGTATTCGATGCCAGGTCGTTTCTGGTGACCGGCATTGATTACTACTACTACTTATCATTTCTATAGCACTACTAGACGTAGGCAGCGCTGTACACTTGAACATGAAGAGACAGTCCCTGCTCGGCAGAGCTTACAATCTAATTAGGACAGACAAACAGGACAAATAAGGGATAAGGACAAAGAGTAGCAAGATTCCGGAATCCCAAATAGCAAGATTCTAGAATCCCAAAGACTACTACTACTAGACATACGCAGTGCTGTACACTTGAGCATGAAGAGACAGTCCCTGCTCCACAGAGCTTACAATCTAATTAGGACAGACAAACAGGACAAACAAGAGATAAGGGAATATTAAAGTGAGGATGATAAAATAAGGGTTCTGATCAGTCTGGCATTCACGCGGCCAAATATGGCCTTTAAGCTTGCGCTGAAAATTGACGGATAAATGGTTATATTGTGCGATATAACTGGTTACCTGCTAGCCACTTAACTGCAAATTTTCAGCGGCACATAGCCGGTTATGGGGCATTTAGAAGTCCTTTTACTAAGCCAAGTAGGCCACCTACATGAGCACAACATGTGTCAATTTGGAATTACCGCCCGGCTACTATGTGGCTCGTTGGAAAATATTTTTAATTTTCCAGTGCGCGGTTAATGTGTGAGACCTTACTGCTAAGTGAATAGGTGGCAGTAAGGTCTCAGATCCGAAATGGACGCGCGCCAATTTTTATTTTGCTTCACGTCCATTTTCGGCGCGCTGAAAAATGTATCTGTGTGCGGCCAAAACACGTGTCTACATTAGCACAGGCCATTTTTCAGCGCACCTTAGTAAAAGGACCCCTTAACCGGCCAGGTGCCGATCCTAACCGGTTAAATGCTTTTCAATATCAGGGGGTTAACGTGTGCTTTCAGGACCAGTTTTGTTATAATCTGTTCCAGCAAGATTTCTTATTAACGACAGCAGAAGATTATTTCATCTTCTTTTCACCTTCCTTTCAGGCAGGATAGCTAAAGGCCTCAGATATTTTAATTTTGGTTGAAGTCGAGCTGTGAGAGCTGAGCTGAAATTTACCTTTTGGACGTTTCCTATTCCCTATTATGGGGAAGAAAAGGAAGGGCAGCGGAAAGACCAATTTACCGTCTATGACTGCAGCCCCTAAGTTTGGTGCTACGTGATCAGTGCGATGACAACACACATACAAGTAGGACTCTTCGTTTTGCATTCACTACTTGGTGTATTTATTGACCCCTGATGCAGACGCTTTTTCGTGTCGAAACACGGCCTGTGTCGGGTCGTTATCTTTGATATAATAAAGACTGTTGGACTCACGTCTCCAGTGGTGAATCGTCTATTAGTCTCTACTTTTGCCTTCTGTGATTCGTCATCGTAGAGAACTTTTCCTGTTCTACACTTTGGACTTGTTCAGAACCAATTGTCAGGCTTGTTCAGAACCCACCCCAGTCTGCAAGCACCTTTGAGCCTAAACTGCTGGACGCATCTGTAGAGCTTGTAGGAGAGGTGTGTTCCCTGGCATCCGTGAAGGGTAGGTTACTTCCTAATCCCTCCGCTGGAAGATCTACCCACAAAGAGGGTCTGAGGCAGCTTGCGGACATCTTTCCAGCGTCAGGAGTAATGGCAGCAATGACAGAAGAGATGGAAGCTTTAAGCTCCTCTGTGGAGATAAGTTCCCCAGACTGCCTCTGGAGCAATGGGAGACTGTGCCGATGTGAGTGACGTATCCGTTATCTCGACTTTTTCTCTTCCGCGACCATCGGTAATCTGGCTTGATGCTGAGGCTCCCTTTTATGGGTGGACTTTAAGATGTGGTGTGAATTTAAAGTATGTTCCTTTTTTCTTGAATAATTATTTTATCTGTTGTCATCTACTATGTTACTATACTATTCAGGCTGCCACTTCTGGGATGGTGGGTGACTTGGCAGCATGCTTCTGGCCTGGAATCCCCAAGAAGTATCTCTTCAGAATAAGAGCAGAAGTAACTCCTGTCTGTGTAATAGAATCGACACAAAACAGCAAGCCAGAAAAATCACCACTATGCTACATGAAAAATCCAAGTTGATAAGGCCTAGCCTCGTTATTGCTTTTATTATAACTTTACATTGTGTATGGACCCGGGTCATTTATCTGTCTACCATCAACTTGAGAAAAGGCTCGGTAGGTTAGTAGTCAGTCTGTAGCAGGGCTGCCACTTTGGCCCACTTCTGTTATCTGGAAGAGGCTGTGCCTTCCTTGAAGTCAATCGGAATCGAATGACGTCAACAGCGTTTTCAAGCAGCAGACATTGTAGTCACACAATTAAATACCAGGGATTTTTACAAACTGCTCTCTTCAGAGAAAGCGATCACACCTCATAGACCGTAACGTTTCTAATCAGGGTTTTGACCCTTACTTAATTCACATTCCACACTTCCCTGATCTCCCATCCATAATGCTGACATTTCCGTTCCTACATCAGGTCATGTTCTAAGTACTTGGGGACCAGTTTCAACCTTACAATGGTTAAATTCTTACATCTAAATGGCCTTATTCAGTTAGTGGAGCAGCTGGTATGATTTTGAGAAGAAAATAAACACTTCCTTTGAATATTTGAATTGGCAACTGGACGGTGGCGATGCTGGGCTCAGAATCGCCAGGGTAGGAGAGCACTAGGTGAACGGTACTGTGAAATGAAACCTGAGTGCAGTAAAAAGTTCAGATGGAAAGAGTGGCCTAGTTTCAGCAGAGAATTGTTTCCATCGGGTAATTAAACGCTGTGTATATATAGAGCTTGTTCTGGTTTCATGAGCAGCGGGAGTTTCTGGCTGGCACGACTGAATCAGCTTGCTTTGGTGTGCTGAGACTCTCAGACTTTGTTCTTATAAAATTTCCAAGTGGAGTAGCCATGTTGGTCTGTAGCAGTGGCGTAGCCACGGAGGACCCCGGGAGCCTGGGCCCCCTCCCCAACACACTTTGAGCTTTGGGCTCAGCAGCATCGGGGAGTCCCGGCGTCGGTGGCTGGAGGCACGTCACCAACTTCCGCATTGTGACATCCCTGCCAGCAAAGGTGTTTTTAACCTGTGGGGAGTGGGGGGAGGATGGAATACCGTGTTTCCCCGAAAATAAGACACTGTCATATTAATTTTTGCGCCCAAAAATGCGCTAGGTCTTATTTTCAGGGGCTGTCTTATTTTTCGGGGAAACATCGGGATTGGATCGGGGTTGGCCCGCCCGCCCTCCGTCGCTCCTGGAACTAACCTTAAATGCCTCTTTTCACCTTCGCAGCAAGCAGCAGCAGGGCAGGCCTTGCGTAACGTCCGCAAGGGCGGGGCACGGAAGGAAGGAGAGGTCTGCCCTGCTGCTGGTTGCTGTGAAGGTGAAAGGAGGCGTTTAAGGTTAGTTCTGGGAGCGACGGAAGGTGGGTGGAGGGGGGGACCGGCGACCTCGGGTGGGGGGGGGGGGCGGCCCAGGGGCGGCCTTGTCCGGCTCTTAGCGGCCCTGCTTTCAAACAAAAATTTGCTAGGTCTTACTTTCGGGGGAGGCCTTATATCTACCAATTCAGGAAAATCTCTACTAGGTCTTATTTTCGGGGGATGTCTTACTTTCGTGGAAACAGGGTATGTTACGCCGCCTAGTCCACCCCTGCCCCCCCCCCCCAAAAAAAAAACTTTAAGGGCTGGCTAAGTTCCTGGTCTGTAGTAGCAGAGATGTCACAGAGACTAAAGCACTTTCTGAACCATCGGTTTTCCAGGACAAGACGCCTCTGATGAAGTGGATTTTTGTCCCTGAAAACTTAAGTCTCAACACATTGTTCAGTTTATAAGGGTATCACCAACATATGAGCCATTTTGTTTCTCCTGATGAATCTCTTCTGATCAATTAAAATGGTTCAGGGCCGGCCCTACCATTGAGCGACTGTATTTTTCATACAAGGTCCCACTTTTCACCTCCTACTGACTTATACAAATGTGGGCAAAGGGGAGCCGGTTGATATTGTGTATCTGGATTTTCAAAAGGCGTTTGACAAGGTACCTCATGAAAGGCTACAGAGGAAATTGGAGGGTCATGGGATAGGAGGAAATGTCCTATTGTGGATTAAAAACTGGTTGAAGGATAGGAAACAGAGAGTGGGGTTAAATGGGCAGTATTCACAATGGAGAAGGGTAGTTAGTGGGGTTCCTCAGGGGTCCGTGCTAGGACCGCTGCTTTTTAATATATTTATAAATGATTTAGAGATGGGAGTAACTAGCGAGGTAATTAAATTTGCTGATGACACAAAGTTATTTAAAGTCGTTAACTCACAACAGGATTGTGAAAAATTACAGAAGGACCTTACAATACTGGGAGACTGGGCGGCTAAATGGCAGATGACGTTTAATGTGAGCAAGTGCAAGGTGATGCATGTGGGAAAAAAGAACCCGAATTATAGCTACGTCATGCAAGGTTCCACGTTAGGAGTTACGGACCAAGAAAGGGATCTGGGTGTCGTTGTTGATAACACACTGAAACCTTCTGCTCAGTGTGCTGCTGCGGCTCGGAAAGCGAATAGAATGTTGGGTATTATTAGGAAAGGTTTTCCTGCCAGCTTAGATATTTTTTGGGTGGTGTTGATGGTAGTGGTGGTAGGGGGGAGAACACTTGGTGACCACCCACTTCTTGCCTAGGCCCACCCACAATCTGTTGTCTGGCTACGCCCCTGTCCTATATAAGCACGCAACTGTGGAATGCACTACCAAAAGCCGTGAAAACAACGTTTGACCACCTTAACTTCCAGAAATCACTAAAGACCAACCTGTTCAAAAAGGCATATCCTACTGACCCAACCTAAGTGCCTGAACCCTGCAACACAACGAAACCAAAGCTCATAATGAACACTATATAACTCTTCTTCTCTACAATTCCCTAATGTGTCTGTAACACTACTATTACTACTATTTAGCATTTCTATAGCGCTACAAGGCGTACGCAGCGCTGCACAAACATAGAAGAAAGACAGTCCCTGCTCAAAAAGCTTACAATCTAATAGACAAAAAAAAAAAAATAAAGTAATCAAATCAATTAATGTGTACAGGAAGGAGGAGAGGAGGGTAGGTGGAGGCAAGTGGTTACGAGTCAAAAGCAATGTTAAAGAGGTGGGCTTTCAGTCTAGATTTAAAGGTGGCCAAGGATGGAGCAAGACGTAGGGGCTCAGGAAGTTTATTCCAGGCGTAGGGTGCAGCGAGACAGAAGGCGCGAAGTCTGGAGTTGGCAGTAGTAGAGAAGGGAACAGATAAGAAGGATTTATCCATGGAGCGGAGTGCACGGGAAGGGGTGTAGGGAAGGACGAGTGTGGAGAGATACTGGGGAGCAGCAGAGTGAGTACATTTATAGGTTAGTAGAAGAAGTTTGAACAGGATGCGAAAACAGATAGGGAGCCAGTGAAGGGTCTTGAGGAGAGGGGTAGTATGAGTAAAGCGACCCTGGCGGAAGACGAGACGGGCAGCAGAGTTTTGAACCGATTGGAGAGGGGAGAGGTGACTAAGTGGGAGGCCAGCAAGAAGCAGATTGCAGTAGTCTAAATGAGAGGTGGATGAGGGTTTTGGTAGAGTGCTCGGAATCTCATTCGACTATAGCATCACTTTGTATTTGTTTCATCACCAGAGGTGGTTACGCCTCACGGTACTGTGTAAGTCACATTGAACCTGCAAATAGGTGGGAAAATGTGGGGTACAAATGTAACATAAGCACATAAGCACTGCCACGCTGGGAAAAGACCAAAGGTCCATCAAGCCCAGCACTCCGTCTCCGACAGTGGCCAATCCAGGCCCCAAGAACCTGGCAAAAAAACCAAAATTTAATAACGATCAATGGACTTTTCCTTCAGGAATCTGTCCAGACCCCCTTTAAACTCAGCAAGGCCAGCTGCCGTCACTACCTTCTCCGGCAATGAGTTCCAGAGTCTAACTACGCGCTGAGTAAAGAAAAACCTTCTCCGATTTGTTTTAAACCTACCACATTCTAATTTCATCTTGTGTCCCCTGGTTCTATTATTGTTAGAAAGCGTAAACAAATGCTTCACATCTGTCCGCTCTACCCCGCTCATTATTTTGTAAACCTCTATCATATCACCTGTCAGCCGCCTTCTCTCCAGGCTAAAGAGTCCTAGCCGTCTTAACCTCTCCTCGTAGGGTAATCGTCCCATCCCCTTTATCATTTTTGTCGCCCTTCTCTGCACCTTCTCCAATTCCTTTATATCTTTTTTGAGATGAGGCGACCAGAACTGAACACAATACTCCAGGTGCGGTCGCACCATGGAGCGATATAACGGCATTATAACATCCTCATGCTTGGTTTCCATCCCAAATAAATTAGGGACAGCACAGCGACTAAGGGATCTGTCAGTCTGGCATCTGTGCTCTTATTTATCTGTAACAGGTCTCTGCTAAACATTGTCTTCCTTTGTTTACACTGCAAAATAAAGTCTAGGACCAATGATTAAAGAACTATCTTGGTTATTTGGAGAGGAAGCCATGCTAGAATTAATCAGAGCCTTGTTTAATGATCATTCTCCCTGTTTTCTCCCCCCCCCCCCAGCAGTTCTCTCTTCTCCTTCAGGCTTTCAGTGCATTACTACTACTTACTACTTAACATTTCAAGAGCGCTACTAGGGTTATGCAGCGCTGTACAAATTAAACAAAGAAGGACGGTCCCTGCTCAAATGAGCTTACAATCTAAAGAACGAAATGTCAAGTTGGGCATTAGAAAGTGGTTTCTGTTCGGATTTGGAGTGATGAATTTTCCTTCTAATTTTGACAGCCCCTTCTCATCCAGGGCTGGTGGTAGAATTGCTGAGGCCTGAGGCAGAAATTTGGAAGGGGATTTCAAGGGCTGCCAGCAAGTTGCAGCTCTTTCAACTTTGGGAAGACTTGGAGCCCCCTGTGTGTATGGGGCGGCCCAGTGGAACTGACCTAGTTGTACCCCTTAATGTTGGCCTCGTTCCCAGCACAATGACAGGCCTTGACCAGGGACCATGAACTGCATCTCTCTTTGGAGCTTGGTTAATGTGGACCGTTCATCTGGCCACTAGGTGTCACTGTGGAGACACCCTACCCCCAGGGCCTATAGATGCTGAATCCAGGACACCTCCTTCTCCAGCCAGTCTTGGGAGAAGCCTTGAGTTCTTCAGATGGCAGAGGACCACCAGACTGGCAATGGGATGCTCATTCTTGGCCTCTCTATTCTAGTTCTGCAGATCAGGTGCAATGTTCCGCCCTCTCACTACAAATGAGATGACAACCCACAGAGAGGAATGAGATTGGGTGCCACGATTTCTGTTATTTGCCCATAGCTTATTCTAAAAGTTTTGTTATGAAGATAAGGTCCTGGTTATGAAACTTCTGGACGGAAAAACGCTCTAGAGGGGGGGGGGGGAATCATAAAAGGAAAAGATCATTTATGAATATGAATTTGGGGGGCTTTTGTCCAGATCCTTGTGGCGAAGGTTACCTGCCTCACCCTCGTGTTTTGTTTTCAGAAAATTAAAGCCATGGATAAAGGATGCTATACCTAAGATTGTACAAAACAGCTGAGCTGGGTATGGGAAGGATTTGCAAAGTTTTTACCCAGTCCATCTTTTAAGACACTAATGGAGCTGGAAGGATGAGAACTTTTATATACAATGTCGTTAATAAGTCTGCAGCTGCTTGATCAGACTCGGTGCTGGATATGGCTCGTTCCTTTAAATATTTACATAGCCGGTTGTATACACACAGCTCTCTGCAAGACAAATCACATTAACTCTAGATCTGCGACCCATAAGCTCTTACGGTATGTGGACAATTCTCAGTCTCTTTGCAGAATTTCCCTTTGAAAAATCTGACCAACAAGGGTTTTGCATCTTCAGTTTATCTGGTCAGATCTGCAGAGAAAAGCACCTGAAGGGATTTGAAAACCAAATCCTGTGCTTGTTCTTGCCCCACTGACCTCCCCCTCCCCCCCCCACCCCCCACAGGAATGCCCCTTTCATCCACAAAACAGTAAGGCTCTTCTCAAATGCCCATTTACAGGGGCATAGCCAGACAACAGATTTTGGGTGGGCCTAGGCAAGAATTGGGTGGGCACCAAGTGTTCTACCCCCCCCCCCCAAAAAAAAAAATGATCTCAGTTGGTGGGAAAACGCTTCTTTCCACCTTGACAGCAGGCATGCACTAAAAACTGAGCATGCACAGGTGCCGGTGTCATGGAGAGTAGCGTTTTCGTTACCATCAGGAGAAAATCTGGCGGAGCTTGGGATTCCCACCAGTTACCACTAAACATGTGCTACTGTTGGGTGGGCCTGAGACATAAATGGGTGGGCTTGGCGGCCCCCCCAGTCCCTCACTGTACCTTGTAGTAAGTAGTGATGACGAGGGAGTAGCACTCCTTCCTCCTTCCAGTGCCTCCTCCAAAATGGCAGCACCCTGCCCTGCCCAGTGCATGCTCAGCTTTGAATTACCTTTCCAGTAACAAACAATTCGGTGGGTAGGAAAGAAATCAATGTATTGTTTACTGTGCAGGAGTGAAGGATGAGACTTTTGTATGAAATGAGAATAGAATTGTCTACGGAGAGAACTGTAGAGATTTCTGTCCAATATTAAATTCCAGTGTAGGTACGGACGTTACCAAAGTAGACTAGTAAATGAGATGAAATTCCTATTTCTTTGTTCCTCCTATTAAGATTTTATTTAATGTAGAAGGGGTCCAGTATGCTGTATGCAAAATGAGGGAGGGAGGATTGGGTAACTGCGGCAGAAAGTGTTGGATGAGATGTTCTGATCCAAAACAAATGCCAGTCAACTTAACTGCTGGACAGGTTCCTGACCTGCCCATGCCCCTCCCACTTCCACAGCCTCATAGCAGTTGCACATATAAATGACAGTATTTTATAACCTTAGTGCATAAGCGCTGGACACACCCCTGACTCACTTATGCCCCTCCCACATCCACAGCCTCATAGCAGATGCACACAGTAACTGACAGTATTCTATAGCCTTAGTGCGTAAGTTCTGGACACACCCCTGACTCACTTATGCCCCTCCCACATCCACAGCCTCATAGCAGTTGCACACAGTAACTGACAGTATTCTATAGCCTTAGTGCGTAAGTGCTGGACACACCCCTGACTCACTTATGCCCCTCCCACATCCACACCCTCATAGCAGATGCATACAGTAACTGACAGTATTCTATAGCCTTAGTGCGTAAGTTCTGGACACACCCCTGACTCACTTATGCCCCTCCCACATCCACAGCCTCATAGCAGTTGCACACAGTAACTGACAGTATTCTATAGCCTTAGTGCGTAAGTGCTGGACACACCCCTGACTCACTTATGCCCCTCCCACATCCACAGCCTCATAGCAGTTGCACACAGTAACTGACAGTATTCTATAGCCTTAGTGCATAAATTCTGGACACACCCCTTACCTGCCCATGCCCCTCCCACATCCACACCTTTGTGCAGTTGTGTGCTGCAGCTTTTGCATACTAAGTTTCTAGAGTAGTTACTAAGGGCCATTATATACATTACTGCAAATTAGCACCAATTCACTACAGTTCCTGGTAATAACTGATTGCCAGTGACAATTAGCGGCTAATTTGTTAATTAATTTATGAGCATAACTGGCTCTAGTCTACATCCTGCATTGCACAATTTTGTGAGCTAAGTGTGAGAATATGCATGCAAGCTTATAGGATGAAAGGTGTCTCCTTTTGACATTCCACATAAGTGCCCTGTCATAAAATCAAACCCTACAAGTCCAACTGTGTTCTTCAAGCACTGCGGTAACTCTAATAGCAGCCCCCCAAAAAGTTGAATTATTTTTCACCTATAGTTGGTGTTGAAAAACTCAAGATTTTGGCATAAGGGTCTCTGAACTCTCTGTATTAAAACAACATTTTGTCCATAGGCTCTTTGTGTGTGTGAAATAACCTACCTCTACTTTATAACCTTTCTTTTGTCTCTTTACCTCACCAGGAACCTCAGATCTGAGTCCGTTTTCTGACCCACGGCCGTTTGATCGCTCCTTTTCCAGCATACCCAGCCTGACTGAGTCCAGGTTTCCCGACCCTCGCATGCATTACCCGGGGGCGATGTCTGCTGCTTTTCCATACTCCGCCTCTCCGTCCACAACGGGAATCGGGGGCATCAGCATGGCAGGCATGCCCACCACCACACGATTCCACCACACCTACCTCCCTCCTCCCTACCCAGGATCAACCCAGAACCAGAGTGGACCCTTCCAGACCAACCACTCACCTTACCACTTGTATTATGGCACTTCCTCTGGCTCGTACCAGTTCTCCATGGTGGCAGGGGGAGATCGCTCACCCACCAGGATGCTGTCTTCCTGTACAAGCGCAGCAGCAGGGAACAACCTCATCAACCCCAACCTGGTCAGCCAAAGTGATGGGGTGGACGCCGATGGTAGCCATAGCAACTCCCCCACTTCCATGACGACAACAGGGAGAATGGATGAGTCTGTGTGGAGGCCATATTGAAATAAAGGAGCGCAATGATGCCGAAAAACATTTATATTCTAACTGAAAAATAATCTTCCGTGCCACTGCTATTCTCAGTGAGATAAAGAAGCCATATTTGGACACGGGCAACCTCAAAAAAAGCAGACTTTTGGGACTCCCAAAGAGTTTCCAGCTAACGCGTTATGGCATAAGCTGAAAAACTATTCCAGTGTTGGAGTTAAAGACAACCCGTGCAGAAGTGCAAACCTCTCTGCCCCATTAGGTCTGAATTTCAGTCTCTCTTCAAAGTGTTGCCTTCCTGTCTAATATGTTCATCAAAATTCCTGGATGTATATATGAGGTTCTGAAGAATACTGTTGTACAAACATGTTCATCTCACCCCGGAATGAGCGCTGTTTCTCCGTTGTTTGAAGTTGCGGTTGTCCAAGGAATTCAGTGCTCCAGTATTTGCTGTCCTCTTGGAAACCAACTGCATCCTTTGCTGAAGACCAAAAACGCTTACCTATCCCTGATATATTTTGCGTGCGTAATCTTGTGCGGGTCTCTTGTTTACAATAAAGATGCCGGGGTTGGGTTCCCAGTCAAAGCTGGCGAATGGAAGGGGAGGGGGGAGAAGTCAGGCAGGGAGGAAGGTAAGGGATAGGGCTGGGCTTAGATGTTGGCTACTGTCAGATGGCTGGTGGGAATCCTTAACATCATTGTGCTCTGTTTACATAAGATGTATTTTTCCAGACATAATTTTTATGTCTGCTTCTTTGGTTAATTTTTTTTTAAGTATTTGTACATGAGAAGATCAATTTGAGACAATATGTATGCAACGACTGCTTAGAAATGGCACAGTAGCCGAACAGACTGGTCGTTTTGCTTTCTTTACTTTGGCACGTAACATTGTCCTTTCTCTTTATTTACAGTTTTAAGTGCGCGGAAGCAGTGATAAATTCTAGCCTGCTCTCGGCGGCCCTGGGCGTAGCCAGACCCAGTATTTTGGATGGGCCCAGAGTTAACTTAGATGATCCCATCCGCAGCACGCCATGCCCCCTGGAGGTATCAAAAAAATTATAGGTTTTTTATATCAACATCTTTCCTCCTCCGCAGCGTCCCGGCATCTACCTGCCCATCACAGAACCCTGTCCCTCTCCTGTGGACCTTACAGGCATCCCTGGCACCTGCAGTGATTCATTATTACTGCCTGTGCTGGCCCCACAGGCTTCCAACGGCCAGGTCCTGCCCTCGCTGATGTCATTTCCTGTTTCCTGTCTGGCAGGACCTGGCCAATGGAAGCTTGCGGGGCCGGCTCAGGGACGGGGTTCAGTGATGGGCAGGCAGATGCCGGGATGCCACAGAGGAGGAGATGTTGATGTGGGGTGCCTCCGCTGTGTGGGCTTTAGACAAGAATGGGTGGGCCTGTGCCCACCCAGTCCCACCCATAGCTACGCCACTGATACAAACCCTGCAATTTGATCATGGGTTAATTTTATCCTTGATACTCAAATTCTGTAACATTCATGTCTCCAGACTTATTAGTGGGAGCGTGGCACATAGTTTAACACTGGGCTTTCTTCTTATCTGCCAGTCAGTATTTCAGCAGTTTTCACTGTAAGTAGCAAAATGTGCACTTTATTGTAACATCTTAAAAATTGAAAGAGAAAAAAACAAAACGGCCCTTCCAGCCTGTCCAACTGAGAGTCATCCATTTGGGAATAGGGGGTATATGAGTCCCCGTGTGCAATGCAGTGCCAGATCCTTCCCCCCAAATCTTTTCCTGATCTCTCACCCCTTTTCCTACCACTGCCCTCCATATCCATCCATGACACACCCAAAATCTGTTACATTGATGGCTTCCCCCAACTCCGCCCATTGACCACTTTGTGCCTTCCCATGTTCAACTTTACAAATTCAGTACTTAATCCAATGGCAGGTCTCCCTCCATGTTAATATCTGGCCCCACAAGCTCATTGAAGTTTTGTTTAAATATGGTCATAAGAACATAAGAATAGCCCTACTGGGTCAGGCCAATGGTCCATCTAGCCCAGTATCCTGCTTTTAGCAGTGGCCAATCCAGGTCACAAGTATCTGGGAGAAACCAAATTAGGAGCAACATTCCATGCTACAAATCCCGGGGCAAGCAGTGGCCTCCCTCAAGTCTATTTCAATAATAGGCCATGGACTTTTCCTCCAGGAATTTGTCCAAACCTTTTTTAAACCCAGATACGCTAACCGCTGTTACCACATCCTCTGGCAAAGAGTTTCAGAGCTTGTTGAGTGAAAAAATATTTCCTCCTCTATGCTTTAGAAGTATTTCCATGTAATTTCATTGAGTGTCCCCTGGTCTTTGTACTTTTTGAAAGAGTGAAAAATCGATTCACTTCTACTTGTTCTACATCACTCAGGATTTTGTAGCCCTTGATTCTATCTTCCCTCAGCCGTCTCTTTTCCAAGCTGAAGAGCCCAAATCTCTTTAGCCTTTCTTCACTGATCCCTTCATACAGGTCTTCACGGGAGTTCCTGCTGGTGGGAACAATATATCTATACTGCATTTTCATTCACAAGGGGGCAACAAGGTTCTTCGGGGGCACAATCGGTACTTAATAATTCATCATCCCCCCCCCCCCCCGACCCAGCTTTTTTTTTGTTACATTTGTACCCCACGCTTTCCCACTCATGGCAGGCTCAATGTGGCTTACATGGGGCAATGGAGGGTTAAGTGACTTGCCCAGAGTCACAAGGAGCTGCCTGTGCCTGAAGTGGGAATCAAACTCAGTTCCTCAGTTCCCCAGGACCAAAGTCCACCACCTTAACCACTAGGCCACTCCTCCACTATTGCTACTATTTGAGATTCCACTAGCAACATTCCATGTAGAAGTTCGCCCTTGCAGATCACCAATGTGGCCGCGCAGGCTTCTGCTTCTGTGAGTCTGACGTCCTGCATGTACGTGCAGGATGTCAGACTCACAGAAACAGAAGCCTGCGCAGCCTTCTACATGGAATGTTGCTAGTGGAATAGCAACATTCCATGTAGAATCTCCAATAGTAGCAACATTCCATGCAGAATCTCCAATAGTAGCAACATTCCATGTAGGATCTCCAATAGTAGCAACATTCCATGTAGAATCTCCAATAGTATCTATTTTATTTTTGTTACATTTGTAGCCTGCGCTTTCCCACTCATGGCAGGCTCAATGCGGCTTACATGGGGCAATGGAGGGTTAAGTGACTTGCCCAGAGTCACAAGGAGCTGCCTGTGCATGAAGTGGGAATCGGTTCCTCAGTCCCACCAACAGTTCTGCTTCCAGCATTCCATTTCTGAGAGCCTGTGCCACCATGCTGTCTGTGTACCCTGCTTCACCCTCCCCCATTTATGCCAGTAATATTATTTCTGACTGCACTAGAATGTACCCTGTGTCCCGTTCTCCCTCTTCCAGCTACTAAGAGGATGTCAGATGGCTCAGTCAATATGGACCAAACTTTATTATCCACATTTCTCCACAAAGAGAAGCAATAAAGCCATTCAGATGGCAATTTTCAAAAGCCATTTACCCTGTGGGTCGCATAGGGCACTGCTGCTCCAAGGACATGGTCAGAAAGCTTTCAATGGGCATTACCGCTTGCAGTGAGACCTCCCTAGCCATAGAGGGTGCCATTCTAGATAGGTGCACAGGGTGCTGCCATGAATTATCATGTATCTCAACCTTTTAAGGATGACCAATGACGCAGGGCCGCCGAGAGGGGGGGGGGGACAGGGGGACAAAATTCCCCCGGCCTGAGCCTCCAAGGGGGGCCCGGCGCCAGGGTCAGGCCGCCGACGCTGCAGTCCCCGGTCTCACCTGCCTGCCCTCGGCTCCGTCGACAGCCCCCCTACGTCCACCACCGGGCCCCCTGCATTCAAATCAGCAGCGCCTCACCTCTGTGTGAAAGCAGCAGATCGCCTCCCTTCGGGCCCTCCCTGTGTCCTGCCCTCGCGGAAACTGGAAGCTACATCAGACGAGGACGGGACACATTTACTCACAGAAATATATACACCATATGTCTTTGTGTCTTAATACTGCCCTTTATGCTTCTCATTGTCTCCTTCCAATGTATCAATGTTAATGTCCCATTGTTATATTCCTAACGATACTTCGATGATCTCGCATAACTTGTACAATGTAACCCATAACCAAGCTGTAACAAATGTATTTCCATTATTCATATCTTATTGTAAGCCACACTGAGCCTGCAAAGAGGTGGGAAAATGTGGGATACAAATGCAATAAATAAATAATTAAGGGTGGAAGGGAGGCGATCTGCCGCTTTCACACGGAGGTGAGGCGCTGCTGATTTGAATGCAGGGGGCCCGGTGGCGAACGGAGGGGGCTGTCGACGGGGCTGTGGGTGGGTGGGTGGAGACTTGGGACTGCGGCGCCGGCGGCCTGAGAGCAGGTGGGGGCGGCCTTGCCCCGGGCCCGGCTTAGTCTCTCGGCGGCCCTGCAGTGATGCATGTGTCAGCTTTTAGAACACAAACATATTTCCATTGATTTCAAGCCATGAGGGAAAACCGAAGTGAATATATTTCAAACTGTTGCTGCCTTGAGAAAACGTTTCTCTACAACATACTGTTCTGTAACAGAGCGGGTATTTCATCCAAAGGAAATGACCAATGAAACCTTGCTTTGCACTAGAAATGTTGCTTCCTTTGTTATGTACAATTTTCTGTAAAGCTTTGTCTGGCTGATGTGATATTTAACTGTCAAGTCTCGTTTTTTTTTTTTTTTTTCTTGAACATACTGAAGGATCCATTGTTAATATTTGCTAAGTTTAATTGTGCAGGAGAAAAATGTCAAGAAGTTTATTTAAGCAAGTAATGATCATTCGAAGCCAGAGACGAGCTTGGGGTTATGCGCAGTGATGTCAGTCTGATCAGGAAATTCAGTGTGTTTTTGGATACTGTGCACAACGTGCTTGCAGAGCCTTAGCGAGGGGAGCTGACACCCGGGGCGGGTCGCCGCTGCGCACCCCCCCCCTCGGGTGCAGCACAGCGCACCCTCCTCCCGCTGGAGCGCACCCCCCCCTGGAGCGCATACCTGCGGCGAGGGATGGGCGGGAGGGCCGATCCGCCCCGACTGCACGTTGCTGGGGTGTGTCGGCTCCGCGCTGGTTCACTGCTCTCTCTGTCCCGGAACAGGAAGTAACCTGTTCCGGGGCAGAGAGGGCAGTGCACCAGCGCGAAGCCGACACCCCCCAGCGGCGTGCACCCGGGGCGGACCGCCCCCCCCTTCCTACGCCACTGCGTGCTTGCAAGTGATTTCAGTCAAGATCTGAGCCTGTGATGGCTGAGACCTGATAAGAAGAAGTAAGATTGCTGACATAGGTCTGAAGCCCTCCAAACCCCCTCTAACCCTGGTTGTAAATTGCGTTATATCTTCAAAGTTTGCTGAGTTCTGTTGAAGATTTTATTTTTTTTCTACAAGACAAATATAGAGTGAGAATTCAGAGCAAGACCAAATTAGTGGGAAGTTGGATTTTTACCCAAGAGTGATCTATGGTACAGTAGCCAGCGATTAATTTTTGGGTGGGCCTGGAGGTGGACTGGGTGGGCACAGACCTCTTTCCTCTGCACCGTCCGCCCGCCCGCCACCACATTTTGTGTCCACCCGCGACCGCCCTGCCCGCGACAGCCCCCTGCACTGACCTGAAGCGCGTTCTCCCTCCAATCCAGCACCGGCGATCATAGCCAGCTTTCTACCACGTCCAGCGCGCGTCGTCGGAGCTTCTTCTCAGGCGCATCCCGCCTACTCTGCAACTTCCTGCTGGACGTGGTAGAAGGCTGGCTATGATTGCCGGTGCTGGATTGGAAGGAGAATGCGCTTCAGGTCAGTGCAGGGGGCTGTCGCGGGCGGGGCGGGCCTGGGCCCATCCAGGCCCACCCGTGGCTACACCCCTGCTATGGTAATGCGGTACCTTGGGACCCCTTCCCCCTCAGGGCCAAGTGGTTTGATATCAGGAAAGAAGACCACCTGTATAAGAAAAGTATTTTGTGGCGCTGCATCCCGTACGTGACCATGAAGGGAAGGTTTAAAAAAATAGCACCAAGGTTTATCAGTTCCAAACATTGTCAGCTAGCTGTCACATTTGTCACCTTTTGTGAGACCCTCAATCAAATAATCAGACGAACAGAGACTTTATGCGAAAGGCGAAAACTCGGATACGTTCAGCAGAACCATGACAAGGTTCGGAGGAACTAATTATCGGTGACCCAGGAAGGGGAGATCCACGTTTGGGAAACCGGCCAGATCACAGCTGCTCCTCCAGTCCCGGACATATAAATGTGATGCGTTGTACCACTGTTATGTAATTAGAAATTACCGAGCTTGATGACAAGGCCCTGGACTAACAATGAATTATCACCTTCTGTCTGTAGCAGCTTATTTATAATACTGGCCGACCCTGTGAGCAGGTGAACACCAGGTTCGTGGAAGCCAAAGATTCTGTTTTTATATTATAAAATAAATGTTGATGTTCCTGATAATAACTGTCAAAGACAATTAAAAAAAAAAGCATAAGAGCATTGATGCAGTCATGAAATAATAAAAGGAGTGGGTTCTACTGATGCTTTTGACTAGGTTCATCTGTTTCAAATTTAAGCGCCAAAGGGGATAATTCTATAAGGAACTGCCTAGATTTAAATGACACGTATATGCAATATTTTATGTGAACATATACGAGCAAAATGGCAATTTTCCAGCCACATGGAATGCCCTCCCGTGGGAGGTGGTGGAAATGAAAACGGTAACAGAATTCAAACACGCGTGGGACAAACATAAAGGAATCCTGTTCAGAAGGAATGGATCCTAAGGAGCTTAGCCGAGATTGGATGGCAGAGCCGGTGGTTGGGAGGCGGGGATAGTGCTGGGCAGACTTATACGGTCTGTGCCAGAGCCAGTGGTGGGAGGAGGGGCTGGTGGTTGGGAGGCAGGGATAGTGCTGGGCAGACTTATACGGTCTGTGCCAGAGCTGGTGGTGGGAGGAGGGGCTGGTGGTTGGGAGGCGGGGATAGTGCTGGGCAGACTTATACGGTCTGTGCCAGAGCCGGTGGTGGGAGGCGGGGCTGGTGGTTGGGAGGCGGGGATAGTGCTGGGCAGACTTATACGGTCTGTGCCAGAGCCGGTGGTGGGAGGCGGGGCTGGTGGTTGGGAGGCGGGGATAGTGCTGGGCAGACTTATACGGTCTGTGCCAGAGCCGGTGGTAGGAGGCGGGGCTGGTGCTGGGCAGACTTATATGGTCTGTGCCAGAGCCGGTGGTGGGAGGAGGGGCTGGTGGTTGGGAGGCGGGGATAGTGCTGGGCAGACTTACACGGTCTGTGCCCTGAAAAGGACAGGTACAAATCAAGGTAAGGTATACACAAAAAGTAGCACATATGAGTTTATCTTGTTGGGCAGACTGGATGGACCGTGCAGGTCTTTTTCTGCCGTCATCTACTATGTTACTATGTTACATGCTATGCTGTATGTGTCAATTGTTGATGGTACTCACTTGACAGGTGGGTGTTCATATGAGCGGAGTTTGGTCAGAGCATGGCGGAGCACACAATTACACGCATACATCGTACAATACTATAATTTACAAATGTACTTCCCCAATCTAGGCACAAGTATTTATACATGCTTTAAGGCTGGTATAAGTGTTGACATGTTAACTGGTTGCAGTACTATTCTGTACAGCACCGAGCTTCACTGTAAGGCCCATGAACTACTAACAGCCCCTACGGGCCTCTCTGAGAGAGACCCCATCAATCCTCCCCAGACACACCCATAATCCACTTCATCCCACAGACACTCCTCTGACTGCCCATGATGTTCCTCCAATCCCTCAACCCCCCCCCCCCCCACATCCGCTTCTAAAGGAAGTGCAATGCCCAATCACTCCTGCCTTTGGCATTGCCAACTTTCAAAATGGCGGTGCCTGCTTCGAGCATTGCCTTCTTTGGCAGACTGACACCTCGCAGCGCATCAGAACACAGCACAATCGGTCAGGAAAATGGCAGGAGGATCAGGGAGGTGTCTAGGGGGTCAACGGGGACAATCTGAGAGGTCTGTAGGGGCCTTCAGTGGCTCACTGGCTTTGCACTGATGACCTGGTGGAGTGGGGAAAGGAAAGATATTGGAGCTGGTGGTGGGTGCCTGATAGGGGAGCTGGGGAGCTGCTAGCTCCTCAAAATAGACACCTTTTTATAGACCTGCCCTTTGGAACACTGGGCCTGAAATACCAAATAACTGAGTTTGCAGAAAGAAGGGCAGAAAGGATGAAAACATTTATCTTGTTTTACACCTTTAGCCTTTGAACAAGGCAGAAGACCAGCTTCTATTTTCAGTGTTGTATGCATAATGAAAAGGCCTGATTTATAGCTACCTAGGAGCTCTCCCCTCTCCCCTTGTGCAGCCCTTCTGATGATCAACTTTGACCACGCCACAGAGAGCATCTCCCTCAAACCCCTGTAAATGCACACCTGGTATCTAGCCAGTAGGTGTCACTGTTGAGTCCTTCCCGCTCTCCCTCATTTTGTGTCTTCTCTCCTTGGAACACTGTTGAGTAGCCAAGTAGTAAATTGAAATATAAATACAAATGAAATAACATTGACTTGGCACTGCAGACTTGATTAGCACTGTCCATCCTTAAGAAAGATATCAGCTTCCTCGTCCTTGAAGGGCCATAACCTCAGTCTCTGGCCTATATGTGATCCCACATCCCACCTAGTTGGGTTATTTTGTATTTCCTCATGCAAAACATAAGAGTTGCCATCCTGGGCCAGACCAAGGGTCCATCTAGCCCAGTATCCTGTTTTCTAACATAGGCCAGTCTGGGTCTCAAGTACCTGGAAAAGCCCCACTCGCTAAGGCCATTTTTACTGCTGGGGCAAAATGGCCAGTTTTCTGAATTTTTCAATAATGGTCATGTGCTAATCCTATATAATAAAACAAACCTTCAACATTCTGAAGCTGACTGCATGGCTGAGGCATTCCTGCTCTCTGTATCCATCTCCTGAATTGACATCACGTACTTCCGGGTTCGTCACAAGCAGAAGTGACCAACCACCCAAGGTTTCTCGGCTTCAGAATGTTGGAGGTGCATTCTATTAAATAGGATTGGTCAGTTCCTTGAAGCACAGCCAGAGCTCAGCGTCCTGCACAGTAACGCTCAGACACCAGAGAGAGGGGGGGGGGGGCTGACACCAGAGAGAGGGAGAGAGGGGGGGGCCTGACACCAGAGAGGGGGAGGGAGGGGGCCTGACACCAGAGGTATCTCTGTCACACACACACACTCTCTCTCTCTCTCACAGCCAATTTCTTTCTCTCTCACTCTCACACACTGTCTCTCACATACTCTATGTCTCACACTGTATCACATTCACTCTCTATGTGTCACACAGTCACTTACACACTCTCTTGGTCTCATACACTCAGTCTCACAGAGAGTCTGTGTCTCACACACACTCTCTCTCTCTTGCACACACTGTATCTATGTGAAACACACTCTCTCTCTCTCACACTGTGTCTCACATACGCACTTGCACACACTCTCATTCTCACACACACACACTCTCTCTCTCACAGACACACTTGCATCCAGACTCACTCTCTCTCTCTCACACACTCATTGTCTTTCTCTCGCTCACTCTCACACACTGTCTCCCACACACTCTAGGTCTCACATTGTATCACATTCACTCTCTATGTGTCACAGAGTCCCTCTCACACACTCTCTCTCGGTCTCACAGAGAGTCTGTATCCCACACTCTCTCTCACATACGCACTCGCACTCAGACTCACTCTCTGTCACACACTCACACATTCACTCTCTCTCTCTCACAGTCTCTCTCACACACACACACTCTCTCTCTCTCTCACACACTCACACCCAGTCTCACTCTCTCTCTGTCACACACACACACTCGCACATTCACTCTCTCTCTCTCTCACAGTCACTCTCACATACACTATCTCAAACATACACACTCAGAGGAAAACCTTGCTAGCGCCCGTTTCATTTGTGTCAGAAACGGGCCTTTTTTTACTAGTGTTCACATAAGTGTATGAGCTCCTACTACCACGTATTTTGCAGAGCACACCCCCTCGCCACCCCAGACACACCCTCTGTGCCAAAAGATAAAAAATCATTATTATTGCATGGGTAGCACATTGCACATGGTAAAATTACCATGGGACACCTCAGCTTGCCCCACGGTACGCTGTTTTTTGCTGCACTAAGCACACATTAGAGCTGACCACGGCTTTGTAAAAATGCCCTTAAGTGACTTGTCCAAGATCACCAGTGGCAGTTGAACCCTGGTCCAGGGGCATAGCCATGGATGGCCTGGGTGGGCCTGGGCCCACCCAGTTTGGGCTCAGGCTGACCTAGCAGTGGTGCACCCTTGCCAACACCGGCATTAGGGAGCAAGCTAGGCTCCCGCCACTGGTTTTTTATGTCCCTCAGTGCCCGTTTAAAGTGTCACTGGCAATGTGTAAGAATTGATGATGCTGCTGCCAACTGACCTGGAAGTCTTCCCTCTGCCGCATCCCCCCAAATCTGACACAGTTTCCTGGGAGGAATGCGGCAGAGGGAACGCTTCTGAGTTAGCTGGTAGCAGTGGTAGCATTTCTTATATGCTGCCTATGACCCTTTGAAATATGCTGCATGGGGAGGGGGGTAGGTGAGATGGAAAATTATTGGGGGTGGAGAGGAGGGAGAGAAGGAGAGATGCTGCATGGGAGGGGGTAGGAGAGAGGAAAATTGTTGGGTATGGGGGTGGAGGGGAGGGAGAGAAGGAGAGATGCTGCACGGTGTGGGTAGAAGAGAGGGTTAATTGTTGGACATAGGAGTGGAGGAATAATTGTTGGACATGAGGGGAGAGAGAGAGATGCTGCAAGGTGGTGGTGGGGGAGAGAGAGAGAGGAATAATTGTTGGATGTAAGGTAAGATTGGGTGGGGAGAGAAGGACAAGAGAGGAGGAAATGTTGGACCTGGGAGGGAAGGAGAGATGCTGCACAGGGGAGAGAGGGATGGGAGAGAAATGTTGGACATGGTGGTGGAGGGAAGGGAGAGATGGAGAGATGCTGCAAGGGGAGAGAGATGTTAGACTTGGAACACAAGGGAGAGAGAGGGGGAGAGATGGTGGACAATGCTTCCATTGGGAAGAGGAAAAAGAGAGGGAATGAGGTTGGATATGAGGGTGGAGAAGAGGGAAGGAGAGATGCTGCACAGGAGGGGGGAAGAATAAGGGAGATATTGGATCCAGGGGCAGAAGGGAGTGGGGGAAAGATTCTTGAGTATGGGTGGGAGAGATATGTTAGCTCCAGGGGCAGAAGAGAGTGAGGGAAGATGGTGGGCTATGGGTGGGAGGGAAGAGAGAGGGAGAAATGCTGGCCCCCGGGGGAGGGGGCAAGAGGAAATAGAGAAGGGACAGGAAGATGCTGGGAGGGGGGAGGGGGTGGAGGGGAGGAGAAAGAGGGAGCAGATGCTTGGCTAGAAGGGTGGAGGGAGGGAGACACTGGGAATGGTGGAACCAATGTGGGAGAGGCCAAGTGGGGTGGCAAGGAAATGAACGAGAGGAGGATAGCGCTTACAGGGGGTAGAAATATGATAATGGGGATTAGATTGAAGATGGAAGGGAATGGAAGGTTGGGGAAGGAGTGAGACAGGGAATAGGAGAGCCAGTGGGTGAAAGAAGGAGATGGTAATCTGATAGGTATTTGAAAAGTAAAAAGAAGGAAAGGGGTTAGAAAGAGGGTGAAATCTGAGTGGACAGAGAGCGGAAGAGAAAAAAAAAAGAGAGGAAAGAGTTAAAATGGAAAGATTAATATGTCATGCCGGACATGACATGAGGGGAAGAGAGAGCAGGGCAGGAAATGTGGTGGTGCCGGAGACCAGCACTGGAAAACATGCTTCTGCTGGTGGGGTTGGGGAGCCCCGCCAGCCAGGACATGTATGACAGCGGCAGCGACGGTGCTTCAGCTGGTGGGGGTTGGGAACCCCTACCAGCCAAGGTATGTGCAGCAGCAGCGGTGGTGGAGAAGTGGGGAGCAGCAAGGTGGCGGTGGGTGGGGGCGGCAAGGCAGAAGTGGGGGGGTTGGCGGGGAGGCGGACCAAATTGTGCCCCCTCCCATCTTGAGGTCTGGCTACGCCCCTGGTAGGGATACCCAAACCCCATTAGCTGATGACCTCCTCTGAAAGCAGCCAAAACGTCCTTCTACTAAGCTTGGCAGATGGCGGCTACATCCTTGAGCCACCAATAACGAAGCACGGCTGGGATGCCAGCATCGGTGACTCAAGCAGTTGCTGCTGCCTGCGAAGCTTGGCAAAAGGGACTTCTGGCCGTCTTCGGAGGAAGTCTTCAGCTGGCAGTTTTTGGGGGTCCTCATGAGCTAAAGTATATTTTGAGTTGGGAGGTGCCGGGGGAGGGGGAGGGAAGGGGTGGAGGCAGAGAGAAAATTTTGTGCCCATCCACTTTAGGCTGAGGCCCACCCAAAATTGGCTGGCTGGTTATGCCACTGCCCTGCCCCCCCCCCCCCCCCCATCTCAGCCCACTGCTCTAACCCTTTCCTCCACTCTCTTGATATTTAAGAGGGTGAGAAGTGCATGATAGAAAGGTAAGAGGGAAACACCCAGTGGTGTGCTGGAGCAGGCTCTCACAGGCTCGCAAGAGCCGGTTGTTAAGTTTTTAAGAATTTTGGGAGCCGGTTGTTAAAGTAGGGCCCTCCATGGCTACTTTAACAACTGGCTCCCAAAATGTGGGCTTGGGCCCCCTGCTGAATTCTCTTTTACTTTGCTGGTGGGGATGCTGAGCCCTGCCAGCCAAGTAAATAGACTGCTGCTGCTCCCAGACCCTTGTTTCCAGCTCTGAGCAGCAGGCTGGGACTTCTCCAGCTTGTGTGAGAAGTTTCAGCATGCTGCTCAGAGCAAGACATTGGGAGTGGTGGCAGTCCATTTATTGGTTGCCAGCAAAGGTATGCCTAGCGTGCCCCCACGAAGGGAGGGAGGAGAGAGAGAGGCAAGTGTTGCTCCCCCCTCCCCCGGCCACCCCTGGCCCTTCCAACTGCAGAGCTGGCTACGTCCGGAGAAAGAGCCTGTTGTTAAAAATTTACCAGCACACCCCTGCACCCTTGAGATGGTAGGAACTGCACTAAAGAAGGGGAAGTAATGGAAGACTTTGCCCATCTCAGACAGTAGAGTAATGGCTGGTGGTGGTAGCTTTACTCTTGGATTCAGCCCAACTGCTTTTTAATCCGAGATACGATTCCACTGTCTTTGTTGTAGGCACTTCATGGTTATTTTAAACTTAATATATCAAACAAGAGAAGATAATAACACGTATGTTATCTAGAGCCAAGCTCGGATCAACTTTGCAAATTGAAACCCATGTATTCTTCTCTTCGCTCTAATGGAATCTGAGAATAAGGGTTAATGACAATAATTATTTTCAATCCTAGCCTTTGAAGTGCTTGATTGTGCGTTCTATCACTTCCAGCAAAATGCAGCCGTTTGTGTGTTGTGCCAGACGCGAGACCCTTCCATCATTTTGATGTCTGCAGTTCAGGCCAGAAACAAAGCTTCCTGAGTTTTCATCTTTATCCTACTGGTTTTTTGTGTGTCACGCGAGCCAGCAGCAAGGAAGACATGAAGTGGAATCTCCGGGTCTCCCAAGCCTGAGAAAAAAAATGGGTGGATTTGTCTCGTATCCGTCAGGGAATTACAGCTGGGAGGTGGAGTGTAAAAGACTGGACTAGCATTTTCTCTATGGTAAGGGTTAGGGTCATGCATTTGAACATTTATTTATCTTATATATAACCCGCTTTTATCCAAAGCGGGTAACAAAGTTACATACATAAAAACAGTAAAAAAAAAAAAAAAATCAGACCCTTAACGATCTATTTCATTCTTCAACAAAGGCCTTTACAAAATAGTGAGTCTTTGAAAAACGTTTAAATTGTTAAGGGCTCCTTTTACCGAGCTGCGGCAAAAGGGGGCCGGCGCTGGTATGGGCGCATGTTTTACATGCGTTCCAAGGTCCCCATTTACCGCAGCTGGTAAAAGGGAAGTCTTGCCTTGACCGTGCGGCAAGTAAAGCACTTGCCGCGCAGCCATTTCGGGGGGAGCCCTTACCGCCACCCATTGAGGTGGCGATAAGGTTTTCCGCGTTACGCACGGCTGCTAGAAAGCATGCTGCTGACTTCCTCACACCATGGAAGGTTCGGGCTTCGGAGCATGGGCATCCTCACCGGCCATTCAAAGCGCTGCAGTTGGCCAGTCCCAAGCCCAAAGTATAGGGGTCAGCCGGGCCCCCCTCTCGGCCAGTGGCGTAGCTATGGGTGGGCCTGGGTGGGCACAGGCCCACCCAATCTTGGCTGAGGCCCACCCAGTTGCAGCGTCATGCTTCTCTCTTTCCCCCTGTCCTTCACGGCATCTCGGCATCTGCACTCTGGTCTCTGAACCCCTTTCTTCCCTGGTGTCAGTACAGGTGTCCTCAGCGCCTGCAGCGATTCATTCTTGTTGCTTGCGCTGGCCCCGCAGGCTTCCATCTGCCACGATGCGTTCCACTAGGGAGGAAACAGGCAATGACATCAACGAGGGCGGGAGGTGGCAGATGGCAGCCTGCGGGGCCGGCGCAAGCAGTGAGAATGAATCCGAGGACGCCTGTACCGACATCGGGGAGGGACGGAGTTCAGAGACAGGAGCACAGATGCCGGGACGCCGCAGAGGAGAGGGAGAAGATGTGGGGTAGGTGAAAAAAAAAACCCTCTTATGTTCTTAAAAAAATATCTCCAGGGAGATATTTGTGGTGTGTGGTTGGGGGAGGGGCACGTGCGTGTGGAAGGGCCCGTCCAATTTACCTCTGGGCCCAACCAAAATACCGAGTCTGGCTACGCCTCTGCTCTCGGCTGGCCTGTCTTCATGATTTGGAGACTGATTTCTAGTGCTGTGCACTGAGCTTCCCTCTGCAGAGCCTACAAAGATGTGACTCCCTCTGCTCTGATCCGTTGGGATATTGGAAAGAGAATGCGAGGTCTCTTCACACATGCCAAGAATCACAGACATTATCCACAACTTTCTTCTGCAATGGGATCATTTGATTCTATGTTTTTGGCATATTCATGGACTAATCGGACTCACAACTGGCTTTGAAATACTGCATTTTCTTTCCCTGAAAGGTCAGTGTTGGTGGAAGCTGCTTTATTTTCATGTATGATGTTTATTTTTTGTATCGAACATCTTTCTTGGATCCCCTGGCCGAGGAGTTCTTTTTTTTTTTTCTTTCTTTATATGTGATATTTTCTGTGGCTTTTTAAATCTGTACGTCTTACACCATTTAAATAAAGGTTGAAAAAGATAATTGTTCTAACTTTAAAGCCCAGAAACACGGATAAATCTCATTCTTTGGCCTTCAATCCTTCTTGGAGGTGGTAAATCTCATTCTTTGGGATAGTCCACTGTTGGAGAACTCCAGCGTAATACTTACAACAGTGGTCTAGAGAGCTGCAGACGGATCTGTTTCTCATAAAAATCCCTGTAGGTGTGATTTCAATTTTAAGAAGCATTTAAAATATTTTAAAAATAAATATTCCATTTATGGTTTTTTTTTTCAGTAGCTCCAGTCTTGCTTTTCAAAATCATAAACCACACCCTGCAATCCATGCTGGACAGTCACCGAGACTCTATAATTTCCAAGACGTATTACGGCATGTTTTAGCTGACACTTCCGGCCATCTGTTTGAATAAAGGGGTCAGTGTGTGATATGATGCTGGCCAAAATATCCCATACATTGGCATTCCTTTCTATGGATCATTTGCCTTAAAGTCTGAGGCTTTTCTTTCTTAAAGGTTGCTAACTGTGCACTGTAGAGAACAGAACCCAGACCCGTAATCCACTCTTACTGTTACCAGGGGCTTAGCTACGTGGGGACATGGGGGCATGGGCCCCTGTAGATTTGGCCCTGGCCCCCTCTGCCGCCGCCAACCCCTTTGACCCCCCTCCCGCCGCCAACCCTCCCCCGCTGCCGCCGCCGCTGTCGGTACCTTTGCTGGCGGGGGTCCCCAACCCCTGCCAGTCGAAGTCCTCTTCTCCGGCGAGGCCGCGTTGCTGATCTGCAAGGCTTCTGTTTCTGTGAGTCTGACATCCTGCACGTTGGGGACCCCCGCCAGCAAAGGTACCCGACGGCGAGGGCGGCGGTGGGGGAGGGTTGGCAGCGGTGGGAAGGGGGGGTAAAAAGGGTTGGCGCCGGGGGGGGGGTCAAAGGTGGTGGTGGCGGCGGGGATCAAAATGGTGGTGGGGGGGGAGGTCGGCAGCACCGGGGGAGGGCTAGAATGTGCCCCCTCACCTCAGGCTCTGGACCCCCCTCCCGCCGAAGTCTAGCTACGCCCATGACTGTTACGCTTGTGGTGGAAAGTGTGAGACATCCCAAAACCCACCACAAACCTACTGTATCCACGTATAGGTGACACCTGCAGCCATAAGGGTTATTGTAGTGGTTTACAGTTAGGTACAGTTGGTTTTTGGGGGGTTTTGGGGGGCTCACTATACAATATAAGAGAGCAACGGTGAGATGTGTACCTGGGAGCATTTATTTGAAGTCCACTGATTGCCACCTAGGGTGCCCCATTGCTCTCCTGGGATGTCTGTTTGTCCAGTCTACCAAGAATGCTGGCTCCTCCTACATCCCAATAGCTTGATTTTGTGCATTTTTCACTTGGACAGTTTATTTCGCAAATGGACCAAAAAGATAAACTCACAGAGCACAACAACATCCAGCAAAAGGCCATTAAAAAAAAAAAATAGACATTTTGCTGTTTCACAAATGACTATATTCGTTATTCGATTCTGGACGTTTTGAGCAAAAAGTCCAAAGTCGGACTTAGATGTCGTATCGAAAATACCCCTCTACATAACTTTGTAAGTGTGCTTTAAGAATGAGCACCCATGTATTTATTTCATGTTATTATTAGCCTCTCTCCAGAGACTAGAAAGAATGTCCGACAATATAAAATCACATAATAGGATGGAAAATCCGTCCTAGTGGCCTAGTGGAGGAGTGGCCTAGTGGTTAGGGTGGTGGACTTTGGTCCTGGGGAACTGAGTTCGATTCCCACTTCAGGCACAGGCAGCTCCTTGTGACTCTGGGCAAGTCACTTAACCCTCCATTGCCCCATGTAAGCCGCATTGAGCCTGCCATGAGTGGGAAAGCGCAGGGTACAAATGTAACAAAAATAAAATAGATACTCTTTGAGATTCTACATGGAATGTTGCTATTCCACATGTAGAAGGCTGCGCAGGCTTCTGTTTCTGTGAGTCTGACGTCCTGCACGTACGTGCAGGAGGTCAGACTCACAGAAGCAGAAGCCTGCGCGGCCACATTGGTGATTTGCAAGGGCCGACTTCTACATGGAATGTTGCTAGTGGAATAGCAACATTCCATGTAGAATCTCAAACAGTAGCAACAGTGGAGGAGTGGCCTAGTGGTTAGGGTGCTGGACTTTGGTCCTGGGGAACTGAGTTTGATTCCCACTTCAGGCACAGGCAGCTCCTTGTGACTCTGGGCAAGTCACTTAACCCTCCATTGCCCCATGTAAGCCGCATTGAGCCTGCCATGAGTGGGAAAGCGCAGGGTACAAATGTAACAAAAAAAAAATCCACGTCAATTACGCTCATAAAATTCCATGATACCCTTAAGGAAAAAAAAAAAACCAACAGCATTAATAACTCCACACCCCACCACCCTTCTACTCCAGGACCACAAAAGATTACCAAACACATAACATCATCACTCTAACATATCACATTTCGGCATCAATCAACCCTCTTCTGATCCTGCTTCAGCAACCAGTTTTTCACAACCTTCTGAAACTGTAAATAATCCCAACAAACAGACTCTTAAGAATGTTTTACACGGTAAACAAGAAGCAAATGAAAAAAGCCACAAAGGTGCAAAAATAACAATATAATTAACAGAACATAAATCCAGATTTGTTTCCCTGTACAGCCTTCGTCTTTTTCTAATTAATACCACGCAGGGACATAAATGCCTTTTTTTTGCCCTGGTTCTTTCCTTCATACTGAACAGTAACTTTTAAAACCAAAGGGATACTGAGTTTCAGAAAATCTCAAGCTGGAAGTTATTAAACAAAAAAAAAAACAACTAAAAAAACTAAGGAAAAAAAACCCCAGCAAAACATCAGCAGCAAAAAGTCAGAAAAGGATACCAATTCCACAGGGCATTTGGGTTAAGTTGGCAAGTTTCAGCCAACCAGCTGCCAGAAATAGAAGAAAGATGGCTATTACTCTAATATATTCCTTGTGGATTGCTCACTCACGCTGCCCTGTGGGGCACCCAGGTGACATTTCCTCCCGTGTTTTTCAGGAGGACCTTGGATGACCATGTCCATTCCTGATCCGCCAACGCCCTGCTTGCTGCTGATTTGCATCACTGTGATATGAAGAAAGGGTTCAAGTCAGGACGGGATCTAAATCACAGCCACATGTGGGGCTGGCAGGCAGGGAATGCGTTTCCCTGGCTCACACACTCTGAGGCCTCCCTCTCTAAGAATACATTACCATGGGCACAGAAGGGAGATCGGGACCTTTCTGAATGATGTGGTTCTCATAGGTCCAGAGGTCATTTGGAGAAGACTGACTGTCCCTGCCAACTACCCAAACCATTCCTGCTTTGTTGTTTTTTCGGGGGAGGGAAGGAGGTACTGTCCCTTCCACTTTGTCAACAGGGACACAGTGATAGATCGATGTCGCCCACTTCTATGGTCATCTTATCCGTCAGGTGTCCAGCGTGTGAAGGTTCACAAGTAGAACTGGTTCTGTTTCTGTAAACCCAGACGGATCCAGCCCTGGCTTTACCCCCCACTGCACATACAGCAGCCTCTCCTTTCTTCTGAGATTGCAAGGCTACAGGGGGGTGGGGGTGGGGGGTAAAACCAGGACCGGATCACCCTGGGAGGTATGAAAATGCAGCCAGTGGGAAACCCCAGATGGAAGGGCAGAACAATCTCCCAGTTACTGAATATCTACTACTAATGGTCCTTCTAGCACACAGCTTCTCAACCCAAGCCAGCCTGGTTTTCAAGATATCCGCAATGAATATGCATGAGTTAAATTTGCATGCACTACCTCTATTGCACTCTAATCTATCTCATACATATTCATTGTGGGGATCCTGAAAACCTGACAGATGTGCTCCAAGGACTGGGTTGAGAGTATTTCCCTCAGTTTCAGAGGAATTAGCTCTTCCTTGGCCCTATAAAACCTCTCTGCTGTAAGAAGTTGAGGTGCTCAGGGTGGTTTCTTCATCCCATGCCTGTCTACAAGATCTGTGTGTACTAAAGTGCACGTGTACCTCGCAACAGCATGGGCTGCAGGAATGGGATGGGATTAGAGTGGTGCAACCAGAGCAATTGCTGCAGGGGTTCCCAAGCCTGCCAAAAGCTGAAGGAGATACAACCTACTAGTAGGATTTGGAACTCCCGCATGAATTTCAACCCTACTACTACTACTTATCATTTCTATAGCGCTACTAGATGTACGCAGCACTGTACACTGAACATGTATGAGACAGTCCCTGCTCAACAGAGCTTTAACAATTTAATCGGGACAAACAGGACAAATAAGGGATAAGGACAAAGAGTAGCAAGATTCTGGAACCCAAAGAGTAGCAAGATTCTGTGCAGAATCCCAAAGAATAGCAAGATTCTGGAACCCAAAGAGTAGCAAGATTCTGTGCAGAATCCCAAAGAATAGCAAGATTCTGGAATCCCAAAGGGTAGCAAGATTCCGTGCAGAATACCAAAGAGTAGCAAGATTCTGTGTGGAATCCCAAAAAGTAGCAAGATTCTGGAATCCCAAAGACTACGACTTATCATTTCTGCACACAGCTCTGTACACTGAACATGTAAGAGACAGTCCCTGCTGGACAGAGCTTGCAATCTAATCAAGACAAATAAACAGGACAAATAAGGGATAAGGACAAAGACTAGCAAGATTCTGGAACCCAAAGAGTGGCAAGATTCTGTGCGGAATCCCAAAGAATAGCAAGATTCCGGAATCCCAAAGGGTAGCAAGATTCCATGCAGAATACCAAAGAGTAGCAAGATTCTGGAATCCCACAGTAGCAAGATTCTCTATGGAATCTCAAAGAGTAGCAAGATTCTGTGCAGAATCCTAAAGAATAGCAAGATTTCGGAATCCCAAAGGATAGCAAGATTCCGTGCAGAATCCCAAAGAGTAGCAAGATTCCGGAATCCCAAAGGGTAGCAAGATTCCGTGCAGAATACCAAAGAGTAGCAAGATTCTGGAATCCCACAGTAGCAAGATTCTCTGTGGAATCCCAAAGAGTAGCAAGATTCCGGAATCCCAAACACTACTACTACTAATTATCATTTCTATAGCGCTACTAGACATACGCAGCGCTGTACGCTGAACATGTAAGAGACAGTCCCTGCTGGACAGAGCTTACAATCTAATCAGGACAAACAAGGGATAATGGAATTACTTAAGGTGGGAATGATAAAACAGACGTGGGTACTGAACAAGCGAATAGGAGTTAGGCGTTAAAAGCAGCCTCAAAAAGGAGGGGAAGCTGGCAGTGGAGGAGAAGGGTACAGATAAGGGTTCAGCATGTGAAGCACCAGTGTTGCAGAATCGTCTGAGCACGGGAATGTGAGTCAGGGGTAAATGATGGCTTCCCACTTGGATTTCTTGGCAAGAATGGCTTTCTCTTTTTACCCCGGGAAGACTGTCATGCTTTAAGGAAAGCCTAGTGCCTATTAATTGTCACACAACCATTAAATGCATGCATTCCTCTTCAGTTCTACAGCAGAATCTCCGGAAAATGGGCATTTGTTTTATGTGTCCTGCTTGTGCTCCGGTCCCCATGCTTTTCTCACTGCCATTACAATGAGTTGTCCAGCACAAGCTGCACCCATTTCTCTGAGATGGAGAAGGGGAAAGAAAATAGGGAGTGGAGGAGTGGAATAGCAACATTCCATGTAGAATCTCAAATAGTAGCAACAGTGGAGGAGTGGCTTTTAGGGTGGTGGACTTTGGTCCTGGGGAACTGAGGAACTGAGTTCGATTCCCACTTCAGGCACAGGCAGCTCCTTGTGACTCTGGGCAAGTCACTTAACCCTCCATTGCCCCATGTAAGCCGCATTGAGCCTGCCATGAGTGGGAAAGCGCAGGGTACAAATATAACAAAAAAAAAAAAAATAGGACTTGGCCAGAATCTCATGGTGACATGGAGGTGGGTTGGGAAAAATACGGAATGAGGGCCTGGCTCTGGGTCAAGAGGAAAACTACATGGAAGCCCTGCAAGAAGAGTGGAAAAGCTACCCCAGAAATATAAAGGAGAAGCATCATGACAGAGAAACACAGAAATATATAGAAACCAAGAAAAATGAAGGCAGATTAAAGTCCATAAAGTCTGCCCATCTACTATCCATTCCTCTTCCTTACAGATCCTATGTACTTGTCTCCAGCTTGCTCGAATTTAGGTACGTACAGTCCTCATCTCCACCACCTCCACCAGAAGACCATTTCACGCATTCACCATCCTTTCCATGAGGAAGCATTTCCTTAGGTTACTCCAGAGTCTGTCCCCTTTCACCTTCATCCTATGACCCCTCATTTCAGAGCTTCCTTTCAACTGAAAGAGACTCACCTCCTCTGCATTTATACCAAGGAGGTATTTGAATGTCTCTATCATATTTCCCTTCTCTCACCTTGCTTCCAAAGTATACATATAATTTATAACAAAGACCACTGACCATTTTAGTAGCCACTCTCTGACAAGGCCGGTCCTAGGGTCTCTGGCGCCCCCCAGCAGACTATGAGTTGGCGCCCCCCAATCTCCTTTCTCTCTTCTCCCACCCTGCCCCTGTCCAGCTCCATCCCCCACCATACCGCATCGCCCTTGGTACTTTAAATCTTTAATTTACCTCCGTTCCAGCAGCCACGTTATTTGAAAGCCCTGCCATGTCCTGTCTCTAGCCTTCCTTCCCTCATGAGTTCGTTCCCTCAGAGTCCCGCCCTCGAGGAAATGACGTCAGAAGGCAGGACTGCGGAACGAACTAACGAAGGGAGGGCAGGGCTTTCAAATGACGCGGCTGCTGGAACTGAGGTAAATTAAAGATTTAAAGCACCAAGGCAGGCGCCCCCCTGCGGTGCTTACCCCGCTTACCGGGTTTGACCGGCCCTGCTCTCTGACCTACCTAGTACATAAGTATTGTCACACTGCGACAGACCAAAGGTCCATCAAGCCCAGCATTCTGTTTCCAACAGTGGCCAATCCAGGTCACAAATACCTGGCAAGATCCCAAGAAAGTTGAATGCATTTTATGCTGCTTATCCCAGAAATAAGCAGTGGATTTTCTCCAAGTCATTTTAATAACGGTCTACAGACTTTTCCTTTAGGACGCCATCCAAACCTTTTTTAAACTGCGCTAAGCTAACCACCTTTATCACACTCTCTGGCAACGAATTCCAGAGTTTAATTAGGTTGAGTGAAGAAAACTTTTCTCTGATTCGTATTAAATTTACTACTTTGTAGCTTCATCGCATGCCCCCTAGTCCTAGTAATTTTGGAAAGAGTAAACAAATGACTCACGTCTACCCGTTCCACTCCACTCATTATTTTATAGACCTCTATCATATCTCCCCTCAGCCGTCTCTTCTCCAAGCTGAAGAGCCCTAGATGCTTCAGCCTTTCCTCATAGGGAAGTCGTCCCATCTCCTTTATCATTTTCGTCGTCCTTCTCTGTACCTAATCTTTATGATCATCAGTCCTTCAGTTGACCTGAATACCGTACCAGTGTTGATTCCAAACTCCATTTGCACTTGCTTAATAAAGTTCTTTTTTGTTTGTTTTTAACTTTTGAACTATAACGTACTCAAGAGAGAGGACAACACACATTAGGCGGGATTAGTCAGTTTCATATTAAGGACCAACCCGCTCTGCTTTCTCCTTCCAATGTGAATACAAGTGACAATGATTCTGATTAGAGATACGCATAAAAACCATATCAGAAAAGCAAGGGGAGGGCAACAATAAACCGAGGGACCGATGCAGAAAGCCTCTTAGCTTCTACCTCAAAATTAACGATCAAAACGACTGCGGCATACTGTAAGCAATGAGCATGCAAATTACTGCTGCGTTTGATGACCTGGAATCATCTGTTACACTTCAAGGATTTGGGAATCTACGAAAATAAATCCCCTGCACGTGGAAGTTATATGAAGCGTATTTTCTGGCTGTTTAATTTTTGAGGCTGAGTATTATTAATTAGAATCGGGAAGGAAAGATCCTCTACCCTGCCTTTTACATTCCTAGTTTAAAGAAATGACAGCTTGTTGAAACTGCTGACAGAGGGATTCTGATTCAGGGCCCTCTGATCGTAATCCACTCAAGGTGCGTGACTTATCGTCCAGGCCCATACTGTATTAATTATAATATGTCCTTGTCGACTTACTAGGCTGTTAATTACTTTGGTCCAATTTAGCTCTCAAAACTGTTAACATCTGTGCACTGGGGTTGGTACAGAATTTGACTACAGAAAGTACTTAAAGTCACAATCCTTGAAGAAAAGAGTTATTACATGTCTGCCTGTTCTTCAACTATGAATCTCCCCTGCAACTCAGGAGCAGTGGAGGGAGGGGGGAGGTTTCCATAAGATTTATGTGACCTGTAACTCAGGAGGGTTGGGGTCCTTCGGGTTTATCTGTCCTGTAATGCAGGAGGGGGTTCCCTAGCATTTATCTGTCCTGTAACTCAGGAGGGAAGGGGTCCATAGGATATATTTACCCTGTATGGGGGGGGGGGGAGTTCTAGGCTTTATCTGTCCCGTAACTCAGAAGGGGAGATCCATAGTTTTTTTTCTGCCCTTTGGGGGGAGGGGGTCCATAGATTTTATCTGCCCTGTAATTCATTGGGGGTGGGGTGGGAAGAGGTCTACAGGCTTTATCCTCAGAAGGGGGAGGGGGTTCCAAAGGCTTTATCCTGTATAATAATTCTCACCTCCAACGTTCTATGGGTCTTGCTGCCTGTGTTCGTGACTTCTATGGAGTTGGTGTGCTAGGCTCCGTGGCACAGGCTAATGTCACCATAGCCATTATGATGAAACCCGCGAAAAAAGAAAAGAAAACACATGCATGCCTCAAAGCTGATCCACCCCCCCCCAAAAAAAAACTGGCTCATGCATATTTGAACCACCATACAGCTTGACAGCAAAAGAGAAAAAAAAGTGGCTCGAGCCTGCCTGATGCCACTGACACGCTCAACAGCCGCCCTCCCGACTTACCGCAGTGGCTCAAGCCTGCCAGCCTTGCAAATTAGCCGCCCTCCCAGTTAATGAGTGACGAGACACGACACGACGAGGTAATTGAAGATGACTTTTAAAATTCGTAGGGAGGGGGCCTGGAACTGGAAGGGAGGGAAGGAGGAAGGGAGGGACGACGATCCTGGAACTGGGAGGGGGACCCTGAAACTGGGAGGGAGGAAGGGAGGGGGGGACCCTGAAACTCAGAGGAAGGGAGCGAGGTATCCTGAAACTCAGAGGGAGGGAGGGACCCTGAAACTTGGAGGGAGGGAGGGGATGATCCTGGAAATCGGAGGGAGGGAGGGAGGGAGGGGGGATGACCCTGGAACTCGAAGGGAGGGGGGACCCTGGAACTGGGAGGGAGGGAGGGGGGCCCCTGGCACACACTCTCATTCTCACACACACTGTCTCTCATAGACACACTCGCACCCAGTCTCACTCTCTCTCTCTCTCTGTCACACACACACACTCGCACATTCACTCTCTCTCTCTCTCTCTCTCACAGAGTCATTCTCACACACACTCTCTCAAACATACACACTCTGAGGAAAACCTTGCTAGCGCCCATTTCATTTGCAATGAGTGTGCTTCATTGTGTAATACCAAAAATAAAATTAATTTTAAAAATCCAGGAAAGCATAACGCAGTAGGACAGAAATAATACTTGTATTAGGATAAACAATGTTTAAGTATGCTGGCATTTGGGAGTAGAAAATTTAATGTTTTCTTGCAGCTATGCAGAGAGATGGTGAATCGGGTATCTTGTGCCTGTGATTCTGCTCCCCATCTCTAACTCTGTGGCCCCCCTGCCTTGCTTTCTAAGTCCTAACAGTTTTGTCTGTCAGATTCACAGAAACAGAAGCCTGCGCAGCCTTCTACATGGAATGTTGCTAGTGGAATAGCAACATTCCATGTAGAATCTCCAATAGTAGCAACATTCCATGTAGAATCTCCAATAGTATCTATTTTATTTTTGTTACATTTGTACCCTGCGCTTTCCCACTCATGGCAGGCTCAATGCGGCTTACATGGGGCAATGGAGGGTTAAGTGACTTGCCCAGAGTCACAAGGAGCTGCCTGTGCATGAAGTGGGAATCGAACTCAGTTCCTCAGTTCCCCAGGACCAAAGTCCACCACCCTAACCACTAGGCCACTCCTCCACTCCAATCCAGTATAGTTGTTTCTTTCAGTCTAGCAAAATGCCTGCCGTTTGGCTTTTACCATTTTCCTCTCAAAACACACAGGGCCGTGCCAACACAGTAAGCGGGGTAAGCACCGCAGGGGGGCGCCGACCTCTGGAGGGCGCCGCTGCGGTGCTTACCCTCACCGCTTACCTCAGCTCCGCACCGCCCTGGGGGCTTTAAATCCTTTACCTCCGTCGCAGCAGCTGAGCAGCGTCAGTGAAAGCGCTGCCGACGTCTCACTGCTCCACACCAAACCGTCAAGAAACAAAACTGAAAATGTTTGTTTGAAAGCGCCTCCAGCCTTCCCTTCGCGCTCTCGTCAATTCCTGTCAGTGTGGCAAGTGGTGAGCGATCATTTTCACGGTTAAAAATCATAAAAAATTATTTGCGATCAAGTATTTTGCAAGAAAGGCTTGTAAGCCTTGCCATGATTGCTATTGAGAATGATATATGTGCCCAGTTAGATATCAAAGATGCACTCCATCTTTCAGCTCCTATTTCCTTTGCATCTTGTGCCACACGGGGGGGGGGGGGGGGGGGGGCGCCAACTGATAGTCTGCAGGGGGGCACCAGAGACCCTAGGCACAGCCCTGAAAACACAGCCTTCTTTTCAAGGGCATACTGAAATTTAGTTTCCAGCCCTTCTCAAGGAGTGTTCCCCTGGTGGGGTAGTGAATTCATTCACACGCACTCACTTCCCAGCCTGACCCCAATACTTTCTCCCTACCCTGTTCCCAGTGGTCTCTGTTACTCATGGCTTGTTAATGCCAATTATTAATATTTATCACCAATTAGTTTGTGTTATGTGCGTAACTGGCCCTATTGTATAACTGTGCGCCACATTACTCACACTGTTTATAGAATCTGGGAGATAATGCATGAATACAGCACGGGCGGCTGAAGAGTGGATCTTTGCAGCTTCCCATACAGGCATCACACTGACACACATAGGACTAGACTCTATGAATGGTGCCTAAAAAAATCAGCACAGAAAAAATAGTGCTTAGCGCTGTTCTGTAAACAGCGCTTAAAGTTAGGCGTGGTTTCTAGAATAGTGCTTGGCTACGGGAACTGTGACTACATTTAGGGTAACCATTTACACAAATGAAAACTGGTCTAAATCCCCATACATAAATTAGGCGCAGATCCGCATAATTCTATAACACTGCGTGTAAATTTTAGGAACACCCCTGACCCGCCCATGCTCCTCCCATGGCCCATGCCCCCTTTTCAAATCCACACACTAGAATTTACGCTCACTTCTTTATATAATACACCTAAAAAGATGCACATGAAAATTCTAATTATTGCCAGTTAGTACCCAATTATCTGCGCTGATTGGCTTGTTATTCAATTAAGTTGTGCACACAAATTGAACACGCATCCAAATTTCCACACGTAACTCAAAGCGCCGTGTGTAGAATCCGAGGGTTAATACAAGAATACAGCACGGACAGCTGAAGAGCGGACTTAGAGAAGATTTCTAGAACAAAGGATATAGCTGTAAAAGGAAATTTGATGAGCAGACAGAAAGAACATGGCAAATGATCTTTTCCAGGGTGTGGCATTTCTTTTTGTGAGAAAACCCAAAGTTTGCTGACATTTTTTTAGGGAAAGGAATGGGTGCCGCTTTTGATAATTAACAATAAACTGCCAACGATAACAAACATTTTTCACTGGACAAAATATGTATTTGTTGTGCTTATGAAAAATTCTTGTAAAGTTTAGTGTCACATCTATTCTCCTCTGTGCTTGGGAAAGTTTCTGTTTTTAAACAAGTAATTTTACCCTCTATTCACAGGGGAATTCAAACTGCAAACAGATGATTGCAATCTGATTTTTTTTTAATCTTTGGCTGGTTGTTGGTCATGATTGGAAAAGAAAACTCTGAAGATTTTGGTTTTGAATTTCTTCTCTTTGCAAAATAACAGTAATCTATTTATATGTACTGGATGTGACGTCCATCTTTTGGTTGCTTTGAGAAAAATAGGGTTTTCTGGAACAGGGAAAGATTTGTGGGGCCAACCAAAATATCCAGTCCAGTGTATCGTAAGCGTAGCCAGATTCCAGACAGAGAGGGGGGTTGGCTGCCATTAGGGGGCACTGTTCTCACTGCACTGGTGCTGATGGTGTTCCAGTATGGTGTTATCAGTTGGGGGTGGGGTGGGGGGATGATGCCAAAGACCATCACAGCAATGTACATAGTGCAGGGGTATGAGAACCGAGCTTCTCATTTCCCCCCCAAACCCACCTCCCCGCTCCCCCCGTTTTCTATTTTTGTTGATGGCTCTCTCATTCTCCCTGTCTCCTCAGCTCGAAACCTTGGGGTCATCTTTGACTCTTCTCTCTCCTTCTCTGCTCATATCCAGCAGATTGCCAAGACCTGTCGTTTCTTTCTTTACAACATCCGTAAAATCCGCCCCTTTCTTTCCGAGCACTCTACCAAAACCCTCATCCACACCCTTGTCACCTCTCGTTTAGACTACTGCAATCTGCTTCTTGCTGGCCTCCCACTTAGTCACCTCTCCCCTCTCCAGTCGGTTCAAAACTCTGCTGCCCGTCTTGTCTTCCGCCAGGGTCGCTTTACTCATACTACCCCTCTCCTCAAGTCGCTTCACTGGCTCCCTATCTGTTTTCGCATCCTGTTCAAACTTCTTCTACTAACCTATAAATGTACTCACTCTGCTGCTCCCCAGTATCTCTCCACACTTGTCCATCCCTACACCCCTTCCCGTGCACTCCGCTCCATGGATAAATCCTTCTTATCTGTTCCCTTCTCCACTACTGCCAACTCCAGACCGTGCCTTCTGTCTCGCTGCACCCTAAGCCTGGAATAAACTTCCTGAGCCCCTACGTCTTGCCCCATCCTTGGCCACCTTTAAATCTAGACTGAAAGCCCACCTCTTTAACATTGCTTTTGACTTGTAACCACTCGCCTCCACCTACCCTCCGCTCCTCCTTCCTGTATACATTAATTGATTTGATTATTTTATTTTTTGTCTGTTAGATTGTAAGCTCTTTGAGCAGGGACTGTCTTTCTTCTATGTTTGTGCAGCGCTGCGTATGCCTTGTAGCGCTATAGAAATGCTAAATAGTAGTAGTAGTAGTAGTCCTTGAGGGATCCCGATGGGTCAAGTTTTTAGGATATTTATTTATTTATTTATTTATCATTTATTTATTACAATTTATTTACTGCCTTTTTGAAAGAATTCACTCAAGTTGGTGAATAGCAAGAATAAGTCAGTCATAAGCAATAGACAATTACTGCAGTAAAAATATTCAAACAACAATGCAAAGTATAGCGTGATACTAGTTACAATGTCAACACAATACACAATGACACATTTTAACAGACAGCATAGCGTGTGTCTGAAGCGGCGTCTGTACTTGCTGCAATTCAGTGTTGGCGGCCGAGCAGGAGGTAAAACTTTTTAAACAGCACACGTCCGCACTGGGTGGTGGAAATCAGAGGGGGGGGGGCGCGGATAGAAGAGGGGGTCCTGAGACGAGAGAGAGGGAGGGGGTGGGGGGTCCTGAGATGAGGGGAGGGGGAAGGAGGAAGGGAGGAAAGGGGTTGGGAGGGGTCGGGAGGGAGGAGGAGGGGGTGGGGAGGGAGGAAGGGGGGAGGAGGGAGGGAGAAGAGGGGGTGGGGAGGGAGAAGAGGGGGGAGGGGGAACAGGAGGGGGGAGGGGGCCCTGGAACCTTGCTAGCGCCCGTTTCCTTTGTAAGGTATACACAAAAAGTAGCACATATGAGTTTATCTTGTTGGGCAGACTGGATGGACCATGCAGGTCTTTTTCTGCCGTCATCTACTATGTAAGCAAAGATGGAACATATAGATAAGGTAGAGTAACAGGAGTAAGAAAATAAGGGACTAGTTTAATGTAGGTTGCAAAGGAGGTCAGAAAGGTGCTTGAACATTGTCGTAGCTAAGGTAGGAGTGGACAAATGTGTCCCGCTATACTATGTGCAGCTGGTGTCATTTACTTACATAAGTACATAAGTAATGCCATACTGGGAAAAGACCAAGGGTCCATCGAGCCCAGCATCCTGTCCACGACAGCGGCCAATCCAGGCCAAGGGCACCTGGCAAACGTCCCAAACGTACAAACATTCTATACATGTTATTCCTGGGATTTTGGATTTTTCCAAGTCCATTTAGTAGCGTTTATGGACTTGTCCTTTAGGAAACCGTCCAACTCCTTTTTAAACTCTGCTAAGCTAACCGCCTTCGCCACATTTTCCGGCAATAAATTCCAGAGTTTAATTACACATTGGGTGAAGAAAAATTTTCTCCGATTTGTTTTAAATTTACTACACTGTAGTTTAGTCGCATGCCCCCTAGTCCTAGTATTTTTGGAAAGCGTGAACAGACGCTTCACATCCACCTGTTCCACTCCACTCATTATTTTATATACCTCTATCATGTCTCCCCTCAGCCGTCTCTTCTCCAAGCTGAATAGCCCTAGCCTCCTTAGTCTTTCTTCCATTAAAGGCCTGGTTGAAGAGCCAAGCTTTCACTTGCTTCCTGAAGTAGAGCTAGTCTTTCAGGGAGTGCTTTCCAGAGCTTGAGGGCTACTCCAGAGAAGGCTCCTTTGCGGGTATCACATTGTGTGAAGTCCTTTGGAGATAATGTGGTTAGGGATAGTCCCTGGGAGGACCTTAGTGACCTTGGAGGTGTGTAGAGGGGAGATCCTGCTTTTCAGGTACTCTGGGCCATTTCCTTTAAGGGCCTTGAAGATCAGACATAGAGTTTTAAATTTGGCCCTGTGTTGTACTGGTAGGCAGTAACGTTTTTGCAAAAATGGTGTGATGTGGTCACGTCGCTTACAACCTTCTATTAGTCTTGCTGCAGTATTGTGAATCAATTGGATCTGGTGCAAACCCTTTGTAGTCGGATCAGTGTAGAATGCATTACAGTAGTCCAGTCTTGATGTTAGCATGGCATGCACAACTGAGACAAGGGTTGCCTTCTCAACGTAAGGAGTGAGGCAGCGTAGTTGTCACAAGTGATAGAAGCTGCTCTCGAAGGTTGCTTGGATATGGGGGATCAGAGTAAGTGTTGAATCGAGGTGTATTCCAAGGTTCCCGACTTGTGATTTGAGGGGGAGTGTTCGTATTTCCCAAAAGAGATTTTGATGTCAGGTATGTGACTGTCCCCACTTGTCCTAGTGAATATACATGAGAGAGATTTGCAAACAATGGAGGTAGTAGACATGTATATTCATTAAGCATATTCTGAAATCCTGACCTATTGGTGGCCCTCAGATTGGAGGGATGAACTAGGAATTATTGAAATGTACACGCTAACTAGGGCCACCGAGAGACGCAGCCAGGCCCGGGGCAGAACCGGACCACTGTGCGCCAGCCCCACACACACACACACACTTGTGATGCCACTCCCTTCGTCCCACCCACCTGTCCCCTTACCTTTCTGTCTGTACTCCAAGGGGGGGGGCTGACACCAGCAAATCTCTTCCTGCCTGCCTGTTCCCATGGTCTGTCCTCTCCTGCTCATGTCTGTGCCGGGAGTTGGAACCCGGATGACTGCGTTAACGCGGTATAATGCTAATGCAATCATCCGGGGTCCTGGGTGGCACACAGTGGAATCCCACACTTACGATTTTTACCCAGAGCATTTTAGGCACGGTAATCCATTTCAGCGCCTCTAGCTTGCTCTAACTTATCCTGCCTCCTGGCCTCTTCAGCCTGCCTTTGGTAAGGGGTAGAGACAGAAGGACATCTGGGAGAAGGTGGACACCGTGAAGAACCATTTCCTTCATGAAAAGAAAGAAGGTCTCCTTTAATAATCTTCTGAGCAAAGGTCTGAATGAGTCTGCTGTTAGCGGAGGAAAGTGAACCCCTGCAGTAAAGCGCATTCCAGAACCAAAAAACGTGAAGCCAAAAGCAGGCAGGGCAGTAACATCCCCGAGAGGGAGAGCAGGTTCCAATTCCCCAGAACTATTTTCATAAAGGTTTGTTCTACTAAGCGGAAGATGAAGGGGAAAAAAAGTCCTTGAAGAATCACTCCCAAGGCACTGCTACCTAAAATGTGCCTTTGTGTGAAACAAAATCCAGTCTTGTGCATTTTAATGTATTTGCAGATTTTTTCACCCAGGGTAAAAAGTAATGACTATTTTTATTTCAATAGCAGGAAGGTTTAAGAACATGGAAACTCAAATATTTGTATTTCCCATTCACTATGCTGCTGGTAGACCTGTCGAAAACCCCAGAAGCCTGGCGCAAGCCCAGAGAATTCTCCACGCGCTCAGAGGGAGATTTCTGTACGTTTAAAGTATTAAGCCTACAGAAAGGGTTTCTCTGAGGCAGAAAAGTGGTTTAGATTAGAGCGTAAGATGGTTTCAATCTCCATTTCTTTTTCATTCTGAAGCATTATTGAATTCTCTGGTACTTTTCTTTGTCAGGAGGCGAGACTGCAGCAGATTCTCAGCATTTTCAGAAGTTCACAGTGACCTCTGCAGACAGACACCGACAGTAATTTAGGATTTGTGTATTAAAAAAAAAAAAAAAGTTTACTCTTTAAGTACTGAACAGAATACAGTGGGGGAAATAAGTATTTGATCCCTTGCTGATTTTGTAAGTTTGCCCACTGACAAAGACATGAGCAGCCCATAATTGAAGGGTAGGTTATTGGTAACAGTGAGAGATAGCACATCACAAATTAAATCCGGAAAATCACATTGTGGAAAGTATATGAATTTATTTGCATTCTGCAGAGGGAAATAAGTATTTGATCCCCCACCAACCAGTAAGAGATCTGGCCCCTACAGACCAGGTAGATGCTCCAAATCAACTCGTTACCTGCATGACAGACAGCTGTCGGCAATGGTCACCTGTATGAAAGACACCTGTCCACAGACTCAGTGAATCAGTCAGACTCTAACCTCTACAAAATGGCCAAGAGCAAGGAGCTGTCTAAGGATGTCAGGGACAAGATCATACACCTGCACAAGGCTGGAATGGGCTACAAAACCATCAGTAAGACGCTGGGCGAGAAGGAGACAACTGTTGGTGCCATAGTAAGAAAATGGAAGAAGTACAAAATGACTGTCAATCGACAAAGATCTGGGGCTCCACGCAAAATCTCACCTCGTGGGGTATCCTTGATCATGAGGAAGGTTAGAAATCAGCCTACAACTACAAGGGGGGAACTTGTCAATGATCTCAAGGCAGCTGGGACCACTGTCACCACGAAAACCATTGGTAACACATTACGACATAACGGATTGCAATCCTGCAGTGCCCGCAAGGTCCCCCTGCTCCGGAAGGCACATGTGACGGCCCGTCTGAAGTTTGCCAGTGAACACCTGGATGATGCCGAGAGTGATTGGGAGAAGGTGCTGTGGTCAGATGAGACAAAAATTGAGCTCTTTGGCATGAACTCAACTCGCCGTGTTTGGAGGAAGAGAAATGCTGCCTATGACCCAAAGAACACCGTCCCCACTGTCAAGCATGGAGGTGGAAATGTTATGTTTTGGGGGTGTTTCTCTGCTAAGGGCACAGGACTACTTCACCGCATCAATGGGAGAATGGATGGGGCCATGTACCGTACAATTCTGAGTGACAACCTCCTTCCCTCCGCCAGGGCCTTAAAAATGGGTCGTGGCTGGGTCTTCCAGCACGACAATGACCCAAAACATACAGCCAAGGCAACAAAGGAGTGGCTCAGGAAGAAGCACATTAGGGTCATGGAGTGGCCTAGCCAGTCACCAGACCTTAATCCCATTGAAAACTTATGGAGGGAGCTGAAGCTGCGAGTTGCCAAGCGACAGCCCAGAACTCTTAATGATTTAGAGATGATCTGCAAAGAGGAGTGGACCAAAATTCCTCCTGACATGTGTGCAAACCTCATCATCAACTACAGAAGACGTCTGACCGCTGTGCTTGCCAACAAGGGTTTTGCCACCAAGTATTAGGTCTTGTTTGCCAGAGGGATTAAATACTTATTTCCCTCTGCAGAATGCAAATAAATTCATATACTTTCCACAATGTGATTTTCCGGATTTAATTTGTGATGTGCTATCTCTCACTGTTACCAATAACCTACCCTTCAATTATGGGCTGCTCATGTCTTTGTCAGTGGGCAAACTTACAAAATCAGCAAGGGATCAAATACTTATTTCCCCCACTGTACATGAAGCAACTGGGAGATAAAAGGCAAATATGAAATATAGAAAAGAATGATAAATATAATGTAATCACATAAATGATATAAATAGAACATAAAACACAGTGGCTTGGCAGACGTCCAAAGTGCTGGCCGTGTAACCAGACAATTGTCCACTTCACTGTTGTCATTACACTATAAATCAGATACCCAACATGTTTCAGTGTGATGTCTGCTTCAGGGGTCTTGTATAATCCCTAATGGGATTTGATACAGGGCTGCTGAGAGGAAGGGCGGGGGGGGGGGGGGGCAAGAATCCTTGGGTCTAGCCTCGAAGGGGGGCCCGCTCCGGCAAGGCTTCCGGAGGCAGGCCAAAGATTCTGCCCCTCGGTCTGTCTCTCTCCTAGTCCTGTGTGCCGGGACCTGGGTGATTGCGATTGCGTTAATGAGGTGGCGGCCCGAGTGTGGGAGGGGGGTGGCGGAGGGAGCCCGAGTGGAAGGGGGTGGAAGCTGCAGTCTGAGTGGGGGGGGGGGGGCGCAGTGGCTATGGCTCAAGTGGAGTGGTGGTGGCTGTTGGGGGCAGCGGCTGCATCCTGAGTGGGTGAGGGTGGCAGCTGCGGCCCATGGGTGGGGGGGGGGGGCGGATGCAACCCAAGTAGGTGGTGGGCAGCTGTGGCCCGTGGGTGGGGTATAGCTGCAGCTCAAGTTGGGGGGGGGTCGATTGGGGGAGGGCAGCAGCTGTGGCCAGAGTGGGTGTGGGCTGTAGCTGCAGACCGAGTGGGGGTTGGCAGCCTGAGTGGGGGGGGGGGGGCTGGCTAAGGCCCAAGTGGGAGGGGTGTCAGACACAGCAGCTTTACCCCGGCCCGGCTACAGCTCTGATTTGATATACTGCCTTTCTGTGGTACAAACAATTCTATGCGAGAATTTTTCACTGTCCCTAGTAGGTATAATATTCAGCCTGCAGCTCTTAGCTGCTCCCAGCTGTGGGCTATACTAACCCCAGATTCAATGCCAGGGCAGGCATGACCCCCCCCAGCACTGAATAACCAGAAGTTGACCAATATTCAGAGTGGTGCCCAGTTAACTCGGCGCATAAAGGAGCCCCTTTTACTAAACTGTGTTAGGTGCGAACGCGCGTCTAACGCAGCAGAAATGCATCCGCACGTGCTGAAGGGGGAATTCAATAAATGGGTTCCGGAAAAGATTAGCACCGATTCCTGTCCCCAACCTGATGAACCCTGGGGTACATCCAGATGCCCAAGTTGGGCGCAGAGACCCCGTTATTCTGTAACACTGCGCACAATTTTTTGGAATGCCCTGACCCACCCATGCCCCTCCCATGGTCACACCCCTTTTGGGTTGTACGCTATGGGATTTAGGCATCCAGCATTAGAGAATAGTGCGCAGACAGATGTGCACGCAAATTCTAATTGCTGCCAATTACCATCAATAATTGGTTGTTAGAATCCAGTTATTGAAGGTTAACAGGTCGCCGCCGCCGCCGCTGCTCCCCCCTCCCCACCGAGGTCACCACTGCCGCTCCCCCCTCCATCCGCCACCGGGCCGGGCCCCCTGCATTGAAATCACAGTCTCACCTCCGTGAAAGCAGCGCTGAAGGCAGCAGAACGCCTCCCTTTGGCCCTCCTTCCCTCCTTGTGTCCCGCCCTCATGGAAGTTACGTCAGATGAGGGCGGGACACAGGGAGGGAAGGAGGGCTGAAGGGAGGCATTCTGCTGCCTGCAGCGCTGCTTTCACGGAGGTGAGACTACGATTTCAATGCAGGGGGCAGACGGTCGACGACGGAGGGCGGGTGGGACTGCGGCCCGGGCCCGGGGAATTTTGTCCCCCCTGCCCCCCCTCTTGGCGGCTATAGGTGGCGGTAAATGCCAAGACGCTCATAGGAATATCACGGGCGTCTCGGCTTTTACCGCGAGCTAAAACAACTACTGAGGCTTAGTAAAAGACACCCCCCCCCCCAAGCTACTTTTAGCAAATGGAAAACACTGAAAAACGTAAAAATATCCTTGGCACGCAGGAATGACCCACATAAAGGCCATTTTAGTTTTACCGCAGCTTAGTAAAAGGATCCCAACATTTAGTGGTGTCATTTTATGAGTACTCATGCACCGTAGGGGAAACCCTCCTATGGCAGGAATGTGCCAGGCCTGCTACGACATGCAAATTGATCAGTTTTTCCAAATGCATGCCTGCATGTTCGCTCAGAAAAAGTAGGCCACACAAATTAGTGGGTGTAAAGATGAGCAGCTACTTTTCCAAAGAGAATTTTGCAAGCGAAATGCACACTTACGCTTTTTTACTTTGGAAATCCTGTGGCCCCTGTGCACTTTTCAGGTCTACTTCGAAGCATCTTGCTGCAGCAGTTCACCTGCACCAACCATTTAATTATGCTATTGATACATTGTTTACCATTCAGTAATCGATTTGGATATTATGTTATATGCTTTTAATGTGATGTTTTTATTATGGTTATGATTTATTGACATTTCATTTTGTTCCCACAGTAATGTTTTGCCCCCTGATGCAGCCTGTGCAGGGCGAAACGTGGCCATGTCGAGTGTTATTTTAATTTGATCCACTAATAAATTCTTGTCTTCTAATCATCGTGTCTACAGTTTCTTTCCTTTTGGAGCTAGTGGAAGGCTTGCCTACTTGTTTTTTTTTTTTTTGTTACATTTGTACCCCGCGCTTTCCCACTCATGGCAGGCTCAATGCGGCTTACATGGGGCAATGGAGGGTTAAGTGACTTGCCCAGAGTCACAAGGAGCTGCCTGTGCCTGAAGGGGGAATTGAACTCAGTTCCTCAGAACCAAAGTCCACCACCCTAACCACTAGGCCACTCCTCCACTGTTGCTACTATTTCTATTTGAGATTCTACATGGAATGTTGCTATTCCACTAGCAACATTCCATGTAGAAGTCGGCCCTTGTAGATCACTAATGTGGCCGCGCAGGCTTCTGCTTCTGTGAGTCTGACGTCCTGCACGTGGGAATCGAACTCAGCTCCTCACTTCCCCAGGACCAAAGTCCACCACCCTAACCACTAGGCCACTCCTTCCCTGGGACCATCCATTTATAGGGCAGTTCTCAGAAATCCTGGGTAGTCTGAAGTGGCCACGGATTTTCAGGCCAATTTTCAAAGAGAAACTACCCAGGTATTCTCTCTCTGGAAACTGATTTCAGCCAAGATTTCTGCACCTTATTTATATGCAAGCCAGAGGTCCCAGAGGGAAATGAGTGGAAAATCAGATTTCCACACATTCTTGGGTACCGAGAGGAAGGAATTTTCAGCACTTTGGATTTTTCCAGACACTTCTCTTTCACATGGCTCAATTCCTATGAAAATTGTTTTATTATTAGGGATGTTCATTCATTTCAAATGATATTTCCTGTGTATTTTGGGGTCATTTCTAGCCCTGACAGGAAAATTCCCCAGATTTTGAGTGTTGTCTTGTTTTGTAAACTATTTACAGCATTGTCCTGAAAAAGAAAACCCCCAAACAAACAAAATGAAAATTTGTAAAAATGAAACAAACAGAACAAAATGTAAATTTTGCATCTGCACAGCCCTATTTTTTTTTTACTATCTCATCAGTTTCATTGTCAGGGTCTTCAGAGTCTCTGGAAGCAGCCATGGACCAATTTATTATTACGAGGGCTAGATTACGGCATAGGCAAACTAGGCACCTGTCTAGGGCCCAAACGTTTATGGAAGCTCTGTGAGATGAGTAACGAAAATGATGTGTAATTCAACTCTGGAATTCGTTGCCAGAAAATGTGGTAAAGGCGGTTAGCTTAGCGGGGTTTAAAAAAGGTCTGGCTGGCTTTCTAAAGGAAAAGTCCATAGACCATTATTAAATTGGATTTGGGGAAAATATTTCTGGGATAAGCAGCACAAAATGTTTTGTTCTTTTTGGGGGATCTTGCCAGGTATTTGTGACCTGGATTGGCCGCTGTTGGAGATGGGACGCTGGGCTTGATGGACCTTTGGTCTGTCCCAGTACGGCAATACTTATGTACTTATTTGCTCAGGACTCAGAAGGTTAGATTTCCCAACTGTCTGGATTTTTTCAGGACTCTACAGATTTATACAACTGAAACCTGCCCAACTCTTGTCGTTTGGGCATACGAATGCTGGTATTTATTTGTCCTGTTTGTCTGTCCTAATTAGATTGTAAGCTCTGTCGAGCAGGGACTGTCTCTTTATGTCCAGTGTACAGCGCTGCGTACGTCTAGTAGCGCTATAGAAATGATGAGCAGTAGTAGTAGTATTCTATAACTCCGCATACAATTTTTAAGAACGCTCCTAAAAATTGGGCTGTGTGCTAGGGATTTAAGCATGCAGGGTTATAGGATAGTGCGCAGGAAAATGCATGCACAAAAGTTAATTACTGCCCATTAACTTTAATAATTGATTTTTTTATATCAATTTCTTGCTAGTTAATGGCTTGTTAGCTAATTAATTTGCACGTGCATCTTTGATCTGCATGCAAATTTCACCACATATAGAATCCAGGGGGCATATGCACATTTCGGTATCAAAGAAGAAAATTTCACACAACTCTTGTCTTTTCTGCTTTGTTTCCATCATACAAAATATGCTGCAAAGATGTGGAAATTTCAGCCTCTTGAGCAGCTCCATGAGTAGTAAACATATGAGTCTGAACACATAGAGCCATTGCAGCAGGGCTGGTGAACAGAAAGAGGATCAGCTTTACGGAGACAATTTCACTCACTACTGAACAACTAGCAGAGAATTAGTTTGGGGAGGGCCAGGGTTGGCTTTAGGGTGTGGAAAGCAGGACAATTGCCCTGGGTCCCTATGCCACAAGGAGCCCTAAGCCTGCTTCAAATGAAAAGAAGCATATCCCCCACCCCCCCAAAACAGAGCTGTGAGGCTCCCTCCTCAGTTTCTGTCCTAGACCCCTACATATCCAGCACTGCCTTGGGGGGACTTCTGAAAACTCTGTTACTACTACTACTTATCATTTCTAAAGCGCTACTAGACGTACGCAGCGCTGTACACTTGAACATGAAGAGACAGTCCCTGCTCGACAGAGCTTACAATCTAATTAGGACAGACAAACAGGACAAATAAGGGATAAGGACAAAGAGTAGCAAGATTCTGGAATCCCAGAGAGTAGCAAGATTCCGTGCAGAACCCCAAAGAGCAGCAAGATTCCGGAATCCCAAAGAGTAGCAACATTCTATGTAGAATCCCAAACTGTAACAAGATTCCGGAATCCCAAAGACTACTACTACTTATCATTTCTATAGCACTACTAGACGTATGCAGCGCTGTACACTTGAACATGAAGCGACAGTCCCTGCTCGACAGAGCTTACAATCTAATTAGGACAAACAGGACAAACAAGAGATAAACTGTAAACTGAGTTCAAAATTCTTCTAATCAGACTGCTCATAATCTAAACCATTATAGCCAGTATCAAACAATAATTAAGGGGTCATTTTACTAAGATGCGTTGAAAAATGGCCTGTGGTAGTGTAGACACATGTTTTGAGCGCGTGCAGAATTTTTTTTTTTTTTTTAGCGCACCTACAAAAAAATGCCTTTTTTAAAAAGTTTTGGCAAAAATGGACGTGCGGCAAAGTGAAAATTGCCGCCCATCCATTTTGGGTCTGAGACCTTTCTGCGAGCCACTGACCTAGCGGTAAGGTCTCAAGCGATAGCTGGGCGGTAACGGTCTACGCGTGTCGAATTCCACTTGATGCGCATAACTGCCGCGCATCAGAAAATAAAAAATATTTTTCAGACGTGCGTAGCAGACGGGCGCCAAAATTGAAATTACCACAAGGGCCACGCGGTAACTGGGCGGTAACTTCAATTTGGCGCACGTTGGCGCATGTGGGCGCCTACGCAGCTTAGAAATAGGGTCCCTAAGACTAATCTAGTACTGTTGTGGTGCCTGAAATTTGGAAATCATGTGGCACCTCTGAGAAAAGGACTCTTTATTTTATCTGAAAAGTTATCTTTCATTCAACAACAACAACAACAAAAAAAAAAGTTCCCCAAAGGTGATTTATTTTTCCTGTCTGAAACGTTTCTGAGTTGAAAGCACAAAGGGAAGAAAATTATTCTGGTAAATAGTTTTTAAATAAACCCCAAATCTTTCCTTTAATTTTTGTTCAATCAGAGGGATTAACAGAGCTTTGGTGTCTCAAGCCCCCTTTAATGATTCGGCTCCAGACTCCCCTAATCTCCCATTGGCAGCACAGCACATCAAAGGCGGGGGTGGGGGGGTCCCAGTAGAGTGGCGGAGAGGTGGAGACAGGTAACAAGAGGAGACCGACCGGAGAAACTGGGGGGGGCGCTTAAAAAAAAGAGCTTCAGTGAGAAATTCTGAACTGCCATTAGGCGCATCAAAAAGGTTTAAGTGTCGAATCGGAAAAGGCGACTGTTTCAGCTTGTCACAACTCAGTCAGAGGAGGAACTAACCAGCTATCAACCTGCCAAGCATTAATCTTCTAATAATCAAAAAACTGAGGGTGGGGAGAAAGTGAGGTTCAACCTTCCCTTCAGATGCAATGTTTTGAGGGTTTCTCTAGCACAATTAGGAAGGGGAGACAAATGAAATACTTACGTAAGTACATAAGAACATAAGCGTTGCCATACTGGGACAGACCAAGGGTCCATCAAGCCCGGCATCCTGTTTCCAACAGTGGCCAATCCAGGTCACAAATACCTGGCAAGATCCCCCAAAAAGTACAAAACATTTTATGTTGCTTATCCCAGAAATAAGCAGTGGATTTTCCCCAAGTCCATTTTAATAATGGTCTATGGATTTTTCCTTTAGGAAGCCGTCCGAACCTTTTTTAAACCTTGCTAAGCTAAGTACCTTTACCACATTCTCCGGCAACGAGTTCCAGAGTTTAATTACACGTTGAGTGAAGAAACATTTTCTACGATTCGTTTTAAATTTACTACATTGTAGCTTCGTCGCATGCCCCCTAGTCCTAGTATTTTTGGAAAGCGTGAACAGACGCTTCACATCTACCTGTTCAACTCCACTCATTATTTTACAGGCCTCTATCATATCTCCCCTCAGCCGCCTTTTCTCCAAGCTGAAGAGCCCTAGCTGCTTTAGCCTTTCCTCATAGGGAAGTTGTCCCATCCCCTTTATCATTTTCGTTGCCCTTCTCTGCACCTTTTCTAGACACTATTTATAAACAGATAGATTCTATATATGGCACCTAAAAAACTTGGCAATGAAAAATACCCGCTTAAACGGTATTCTATAACCCGCGCCTAAATTTCAGTGCAGTTTATAGAATAAATGCTTAAGCGGAGAAGTCACGTGTAAATTTAGGAAGGCCATTGGCATCAACGAAAACGCGGTGCAAATGCCTACGCCTAAAATTTACGTGCGGAGCCCCCATATTCTGTAATTAATCGCGTCACTCAAAACCACGCCCCTGTTCTGCCCTGAAATGTCCGTCACCCTCCCATTTCCACACCCCCTTTTTCGGACTGCATATAAATTTTAGACGCTGATCCCGTGCCTAACTTTGCGGCCCTTTCACAAAGCCATGTAAGAGCCTTCGCACATCTAGCACGTTCCAAACTGGCATTGCTGCCTGGCTACTGTTTGCCCCAGGCGGTAATTCTGAATTTGGCGTGCGCTGAAAGCATTAGGTAGAAAATATTTTTTATTTTCTACCACGTAGCGCTTACCTGGAAGTAAACAGCGGTGGGTGTGTGCTGCATACCTACCGCCCGGGTAGCACGAGAGACCCTATCACTAAGTCAATGGGTGGCAGTAAGGTCTCAGGCCAGAAATGGACGCACACTGGTTTTTATTTTGCTGCATGTCCAGTTTCCGGCACTTTAAAAAAGGCCCTCTTTCCAGGACATGGTAAAAATTGGCCTGGTGCATGCCCAAAAGACACGCTCGCACTGCCGTGGCTTAGTAAAAGGGCTCCTTTATGTCCATAGGTCCCAATTAATTGTAATTAGTGCCAATAATTGCATGTTAAAAACAGTGGAGTAGCTACGTGGGGCCACGGGGGCCGTGGCCCCCGTAGATTTGGCCCTGGACCCCCCTGCCGACAACCCTCTCGACCCCCCCACCGACAACCCTCCCCCGCCGCTGCCTACCTTTGCTGGTGGGGGACCCCAACCCCCGCCAGCCGAGGTCCTCTTCTTCCGGCGTGAGGCTTCGTTCTGTTTCTGTGAGTCTGATGTCCAGCAAAGGTAGGTGACGGCGGCGACAGGGGAGGGTTGGTGGCGGGAGGGGGGGTCGAGATGGTCGTCGGCAGGGGGGGGTCAAAGTTGGTGGTGGCATCAGCAGGAGGGGTCGGCTGCGCCGGGGGGGGGGCTAAAATGTGCCCCCTCACCTCGGGCTCTGGACCCTCCTCCCGCCGAAGTCTGGCTATGCCCCTGGTTAAAAATTCAGTTATTGACATTAATTGGCTCATTATTTTATTAAGTTACACACGCAAATCGGGAATGCACTTAAATTTGCATGCCCAATTTTTTGCAACCTTTATAGAATCAGGAAAGTGTGAAAAGAAAACGGTATACAATAATTATGTTTCTTTCTCAGCAGCATAACCTATTACAGATCAGTTCTTGGAACTTGGGAAAACGTTCTGTGTTATATTGTGGGTTGCTTTCATTAATAATCCCATGGGAATAGTGGGACCACAACAAACACAGTCTTATACCGAATGGGAAATGTCCAGTCACAAGGTCAGTTAATAGCTCATCCACACGGAGGGAGACTTAAAGGGTGGAGGCACTTGGGTAATAGCAGCATGGGATGGAGCCTTAATCAGACTTCCAGCTTCCTTTTAAGAAGCTTCGCCAGGAAAAGCCTGGAATAGGATGAAAGATGTTTAGGGTTAAGATGAATGGCAGACAAGAGCCTGAGAATTAAAATACATTTGGTGCATCAAAACCATGCAAAGTGCCATTTTGCATGTTTATTATCTTGTTTTTAACGGTTCTCTTATTTGCCCTGTTTGTCTGTCTTGAGATGGTAACCTGTAAGCTTGGTTACAGGTTATTTTATACAAATCTCTCTCATAGGGAAAACTGACACTTGAGGAGGGGTGGGGAGGGTATATACAAAGTGACACAGAATCTCTGCTAAAGAGGATCTCAGTTTACATCTAGAGTGCTCCTGACTTGGCACTCATGCCTTCACCCCCCCCCCCCCCTGCCACTCCTCCTTTAACTGGAAGAAAACCTGGTGTTCTACTGCCCTGAGATTAATGTGCTTGTACCCTTGGTTTTCTTCCTTCAACTGCATAATGCACCTTCCCTGCTTTCACTTGCCCCTCTCAGAGCAGGTATAGCTTCATCACACAGCTTCATCTGCCTTTCACTGCGCAGTTTCCAAAGCTTTAATATGAATCGGGCACATTGCCTTAACATGTAAGAAGGATGACCCAATCCATCTCTTTAGCTAGGCTGGTCTTATAATTCTTAACTATCACCAGAGTATCCGTACAGCACATTGCAAGCCCCAAAAACTGGAATCCATTGGCTGCAGTAGATGGGATCAGGGCTGCCAAGAGTGGGGGGCGGGGGAATTCTCTGGGCCCGGCCTCCAAGGGGGGCCTTGCGCCGGGGTTTCTCTCTCGCCTGCTCCTGACGGGTCCCGACAGGAGCAGGAGAGAGAAAACTCCGGTGCTGGGCCCCCCTCCAGCGCTGCTCTTATCTCGCGTCTACTGCCGTGCCGAGGGGCTGCTTCCCCCCCCCCAGGTGCATGCTTGGTTTTGAAACCGAGCATGCGTGATGAGAGAAAAAAAGCAGCTGCAGGGGCAGGACAGAGATGGAGTGAAGAGCAGCGCTGGATTCTTCCGCTGGCGGGGCCTCAGGATCCCTGCTAGCCCCAAGGTACCTCAGTTGTGGCAGCAGCGATCTTGAGGGGAGGGGGGCGGAAACGGTGACAATCCAGGGAGGGGGGTGGCAATGGGGGGGGGGGTTGGCAGAGGCCTTGTCCCAGTTCAGTCTCTTGGCAGCCCTGGGTGGGATAGAGAGAGGGGCATAATCGAACAGGACGCCCAAGTTTTCCTGAGGGCGTCCTCACAGGACGTCCCCATGAAGGGGTGGGGATACCCTATTATCGAAAAAGGATGGGTGGCCATCTTTAGTTTCGATAATACGGTCGGGGACGCCCAAATCTCCACATTTAGGTTGACCTTAGAGATGGTTGTCCCCAATTTTCGGCGATAATGGAAACCAAGGACGCCCATCTCAGAAACGACCAAATCCAAGCCCTTTGGTCATGGGCAGCATTCATAGTGCACTGGTCCCCCTGACATGCCAGGACACCAACCGGGCACCCTAGGGGGTACTGCAGTGGACTTCAGAAATTGCTCCCAGGTGCAGCTCCCTTACCTTGGGTGCTGAGCCCCTAAAATCCACTCCCCACAACTGTACAACACTACCATAGCCCTTATGGATGAAGGGGGCACCTAAATGTGGGTACAGTGGGTTTGTGGTGGGGATGGGCCTGGGTCCGCCTGCCTGAAATGCACTGCAGTACCCACTAAAACTGCTCCAGGGACCTGCATACTGCTGTCATGGAGCTGGGTATGATATTTGAGGCTGGAAAAAATATTAAAAAATTTTTTTTTTAGGGTGGGAGGGGGTCATCCCTGATTCCCTCCGGTGGTCATCTGGTCATTTAGGGCAAATTTTTGTGGCTTGGTCGTAAAAAAAAAGGACCAAGTAAAGTCAGCCAAGTGTTCTTCAGGGACGCCCTTCTTTTTTCCATTATCGGCCGAGGACGCCCATGTGTTAAGCACGCCCCAGTCCCGCCTTCTCTATGCTTCTGACATGACCTTGGGAACTTTGGTCATCCCCGCAACGGAAAGCAGTTGAGGGCGCCCAAAATCGGCTTTCGATTATGCCGATTTGGGCGACCCCGGGAGGAGGACGCCCACCTCTCGATTTGTGTTGAAAGATCGGCGCCCTTCACTTTCGAAAATGAGCCCAAGAGTGGCTTAGTACATACTCATCCCAGTAGAGTTGGAACGCTTGAGCACATAGGTCTGTAATTAACAGTCCCAGTTTGTTATTTCAACACATCTCAAGAATGCCTTGCCTTTACCAAGAACAGGACACCCACATGATAGTGAAAATATAATTTTTATTTTAAACAATAGCTACCAGCATTATAACTGGATCATTTCTCTTCCATGCAGATCAGAAGCAGCCCATAGTCAGTTATGTACTTTTTGACAAATTCTGTTATGTGGTTTTTTTTGGCATCACTGAACGACCCCATTCCTCTCCCTCCTCCCCATACCAAACCTCCCGAGTCATGCACAATACATGGGAACCCCCCCCCCCCACTTCAGCCCAACACCAAAACAACAACATACAGAGTAAAGCCACCAATATTTTGGCCCTTGTAATTTTATTGAGAAGCAGCTTCAGGAAGGCCTAAGAACCTGCCATCTTCAGTTAACTCTGGCCCACGGATTTTTTTTTTTCCGAAGGGAGAGGGGGCTCCGAAATGCTATACACCCATAATTATAACAATATATCTTTCTAAGCAACAGCCAGGGAAGCATCATCCTACTTATTAAAACAGGTGTTCTCAACCCAGTCCTTAGGACACGTCCAGCCAGCCAGGGGTTCAGTATATCCACAATGGATAAGCAAGAGAGAAATTTGCATGCACTACCCTCACTGCATGCAAATCTATCTCATGCAAATTCATTTTGAGTATCCTGAAAACCTGACTGGCTGGGTGTATCCCAAGGATTGGCCTTGGGAGCAGACAAGATCAGTTCAGGGGCTGCTGCCACTCCACATTGCTCACACACTAAACACCTCTGTTAGAAAGCAGCACAGATCCCCATGGATTTCAGATGAAGTTACTGACCTTTCCAAATCCCAACACAAGGGGGTGCTACAATTCCCCTGTCTAAATTTGCAGTCCAGGCATGAAATGACTTGCTCAAGGTTACTGGAAGCATCAGTGAGAGGTGGGATTTGAACTCCAGCTTCCCTGGCTCTCAGCTCACTGCTATAAAATTACTCCTCCATTGCCCCATGTGACTCTGGGCAAGTCACTTAACCCTCCATAACCACCTGTATATAATATGTAAACCGCTCTGATTGTAACCACAGAAATGCAGTATATCAAATCCCATCCCCCTTCCCCTAAATTTTGAGTTAACACATTTGAAAGCAAAGAAAAAAATCTCAGTCTTCCTGAAGGTAATGTGCAGCTTTAAAGGGAAATGGGACTTGATATATCACCTTTCTGTGGTATTTTGCAACAATATTCAAAGCAATTTACATATATACAGATACTTATTTTGTACCTGGGGCAATGGAGGGTTAAGTGACTTGCCCAGAGTCACAAGGAGCTGCAGTGGGAATTGAACCCAGTTCCCCAGGATCAAAGTCCGCTGTACTAACCACTAGGCTACTCCTTAAACATCTGTCAGCCTTAAAAGATGTAAACCAGGAAAACATACGATTTAGAATCTAATTTGACAAAACATTTACACGGCAACTGAAAAAACTTTCCTCCCAGTTTTCCTTGGCCCATATCAGTTAAAGAATTTCCTGGATCCAAGAACGCCCCTAGGCCCATAATGGCTTACACTCCATCCTGAAGCTTTGCAAAGTAAAGTCTCATATGCTGTAGTTATTGGCTTTCACTGTAACAAAGTGTCTTGGTTTTCGTTAAGGTTCACCTGGGCAGTTTTAGCTTGGTCCAAATGATTTATATCTTAAATTCAACACACGCACACAAAAAAAAAAATCACATTTTTCACTCCTTTCCTGGTGATTACCTCTTCCCTAGAGGCAACTTCTGGATCACGAAAAAAGAAATACTGGACGCCCGATTTCGTGTTTCCCTTTGTGCAAATTAGAAGCATACTGGAAGGTAGGTGTTTAACGGTGCCAGCGGCGAAGGCCTCGGGTCCAGCTGAAAAATTGTGCCCAACAGTTAGACCATTGCTTTCACTCCCTCCACAGCTGTTTGCTTCAGGAGGGGGAAAACCCAAATACAAATGCTCAGCTATTAACTTTAACTCAATAGTACAGTTTTGGCCCATTATTAATGCCAAGAGATTAATCACCAAAGGCCATTTTCAGACAGCTTGTAGTTTCGTAATTAGTGGATACATTTCGCACCTCTGCTCCATACTAATTTTCAGATTAAAGCAATCACCTTATCAGCCTTTGAAAATCAGTGACATGTATACACGCATTAAAAGTACATAAGACATAAGCATCGCCGTGCTGGGACAGACCAAGGGTCCATCGAGCCCAGCACCCTGTCTCCGACAGCGGCCAAAAGAATAAGCATTTCGTCCCGCCCATCCCAGAAATAGTGGATTACTCCTACGTCCATTCAATAACATTCTATGTCCTTTTCCTCCAGGAAGCCGTCTAACCTTTTTTTAACTCCGCTAAGCCAACCGCCCTTCTTTGCAAGCAGGCGGTTTGAGCTCCTGTGCATGACTGCTGTAAGGGTGGCCTGGTAAGGGGTGTCACAGTGCACATGGCTTCCCTGTGGCTTTCGTATTATATAGAACAAATGTGGATGGACACACATTCTATTTGAGTAAGTGCTTCATTGATGTAGCCAAACATGAGCTGGACAAGAGCAAAACAGTAGGTGAGCCATGAACTCCGCTGCCAGCACATTCTCCAGGGAAAGGAAAAGCAAGAAGTTATGATTTCAGAATAACTGATGCCTTGGTACAGCCTCGAAGATTCTTAGTTCCCTTCTTTGGCAACAGTCAGTCAAAATCCAAAAATTAGACAGAAAACAAGATTTGAATTCAGATGTCCTTTGTTCCTTGACGATCTATAGGGCAGCTCAATAACAGTCACCCTCCTTCCCAGCTGTTTTTTCTACATATATGGACTGGTTGAATGACTTGCAGGCTTATTTTCGAAACAGAAGAGTGCCCATCTTTCGACACAAATCGGGAGATGGCCGTCCTCTCAGGGTCGCCCAAATCGGCATAATTGAAAGCCGATTTTGGGCGTCCCCAACTGCTTCCCGTCGCGGCGACGACCAAAGTTCCTGGGGGCGTGTTGGAGGTGTAGCGAAGGTGGGACTGGGGCGTGCCTAACAGATGGGCAACCTCGAGCGATAATGGAAAAAAGAAGGGCGTCCATGACGAGCACTTGGCCGACTTTACTTGGTCCATTTTTTTCTTACGACCAATCCTCAAAAAGGTGCCCGAACTGACCAGATGACGCGAGGATGTGAGGATGCCCTCAGGAAAACCTGGGTGCCCCGTTCAATTATGCCCTTCCACGTGACCATGCAAGAGAGGGGGAATCCATTTCCTAACCGGGGTTCTGCTTCTGGATCTGGTTTCACCAGGGCAGGAAAAACTGTGAAAGGATTCTTGCACATCTAATAAAGGTGGTCAAGACCTGGGGGGGTCCATGTGGGTACCAGGTTCTGGAAGGAGCCTTGGTCTGGAGCCCCTGCTTGAAAACCGCCACTGCTGTGATGGTTGGCTCAGATTATGGATGGGGGGGGGGGAGGGAAAGGGGAAGAGGATTATTAGTTTAAAAAAAAACAACCGCCCCTAATATGGTGGTGAATGAAGGATCACAGTGTTTTAAGATGACTCCTTTTCAGCTGGATGAATGAAGGACCAAGACAGAAATATCACCTTCCCTCCCCCCCTCCCAAAAAAAGACTAACATTAACCCAGCAACCAATTTTCTGGATGGATTGGGCGGAGGAGGATTTAAATAACAGGGTCAACCAATGTAATCTGAAAACTACAGTCTGTGTCCTATATGTGGTAAGATCAGGATGGGCTGGAGTGGGCTTAAATGGCAACCCCAGTGGCTGAGATATAAGGACAGCTACTGGGCGGATGTCTGCAATCTGCATCCCAAAAATGGCAAAGAAAGACCAGGATCGAGAATACGTACTCTATACAACATTCACTGTTGGTTTAATAATGAATTGATAATGAATGTGACTGTTGGGCAGATCAGATGGCCTGTGCAGGTCTTTATCTGCCGTCATCTACTGGACATCAGAGAAGGGGTATTTAATACTCCACAGAGAGGCTGCTGAAAGGCAGGAGTTTACTAGCACTGACAGTCCTTCATACTGGCAGGACTGTGGCAAGTAAAAAAGATGAGTCAAGCCCACCTGGGGTAGGAGTCAATGAGCAGCTTCTGGAGACCTCAACCAGGGATTACAAGGTGGCAGAGGTCCAGAACCAGAGGCTTAGCCAGACCTCAAATTTTGGATGGGCCACTGGACAAACTGGGTGGGCACATGGAGTCTCTACCTACCCTCCCCCTTGGCGCCAACAAAAAACATTAAATACCTGAGCTGACGGGGATCCCCAAGCCTCACTAACTGCAGAGGTCCTCTGGAGGCAAGAACGGATCCCTCTCCTTTTTGCTCCAGCTGGTGGCATTGTGCACATGCCGCTGCTGCCCTGCCCCACTATCTCGTGCACACTCGGTTTTCACCCATGCGCAAAAACTGAGCATGTGCGGCAGGGAGAGGCCAGCATGACAGCAGCGCGTACACAGAGCGGCTGGCTGGAGCAAGTAGGAAAGGCAGCTGTTCTTGCCTCTGGAGGACCTCGGCAGCTGTTGGGGCTTGAAGATCCCCACCCAGCTATAACAAGGGCACTAGAATTTTTGGTGGGCCCTCAGTCCAAAGTGGGCCCACCTGTGCGGGGGTGTAGCCAGACAACATATTTTGGGTGGGCCTAGGCAAGAAGTGGGCGAGCACCAAGTGTTGTTCCCCCACCCCCCCCAACCACCACCAAAATAATATCTCAACTGATGGGAAAACGTTTCTTTCCACCTTGGCAGTCTGCAGAAGGCATGCGCTGAAAAATGAGCAAGCTCAGGAGCCGGTATCGTGGAGAGTAGAAGCCAAGCTTGGGATCCCCACCAACTACCGCTAAACGTGTGCTGCTTTTGGATGGGCCTGAGCCCTCAATGGGTGGGCCCCGGCCCACCTGTGGCTATGCCACTGTCCAGAACATGGTTAAGAACAGCAATGCTTACCAACACTTCCACTAACAACAGGAAGGCCTACTTCAGTAAACCTTCTGGATGGATTTACAAGGTACATCTTGCACTGGAAGGTCCATGGACATGGATGCATAAATTATATATATATATATACATTTATATAGATATTGTTACAAACACACTCACATAAGGAAGCTGATAAATTCAAAAGTACGCATGCGATGGATGGTGGTAATAAATGCATTAAAAAAAAAACATCCACAGCACTTATACGTATAACCGACAAAGGTCATTCTGTGTCCAAAGTTATATGTTCAAAAAACAGGAAGTGGAGTGAGGATAAAACTATACATTCAGCAGCAAAAGCCACTGAGGGTGTAATGGTATAACCCGAAGCCTTGGCAGTAGCAGGCCTGCTCTAAAATGGGAGCCCTTACCTGGTAATACCTTGCAATTCTTTAAACATTTAAGCATGACCTTTGAAAATACATTAGTCCAACCTTTATTACGAAATTCCCTTCGCAAACGCTTCGCACCATATGCCTTATTTTGTCACAATAAATGTAATTTGCAGCTTTATTTTCTTCACTAAATGCCATTATGCTAAAATGGATCTTAACGGTCACTTCCTGAATGATGCCATTTTGAAAACAGGGATCGTCCAGTTTTTACAGCATCTGTCAATAATAGAAATCATTTTTTTTTTAATAATAGTACATTTGGTTTTGAGTTATTTGGAAAAATGTTGGAGAGGGGGGTCCCCATTTTTTTCGGACACCGTGTATAACAGAACCAAAGCCCCAAGGTTCCATTACAGATTTCTACCATAACCCAGTATCAGCGCGTCTAAAGATCTAGGGTCTCTTTTACTAAGGTGCATAGACGCCTACGCACGTCCGTGTGCCAAATGGGCACTGCCGCCCGGATACTGCATGCCCCGGGCGGTAATTCCATTTCTGGTGTGCGCCCAAAACACGCAGTAGAAAATATTTTTCATTTTCTACCACGGGCCGCTTACCCGGTTGGCGCGCGCTGGACACTTACCGCCCGGATAGCGAGCGAGACCTTACCGCTAAGTCAATGGGTGGTGTAAAGATTTCAGGCCGAAAACGGACGCATGCTGGTTCTCATTTTGCTGCACGTCCCTTTTCCGGCACAATCCAAAAATCCCTTTTATTTCCAGGTGCGCTCAGGAAATGGAGCAGTGTGTGTCCAAAACATGCGTCTACACCAGCGCAGGCCGCTTTTGGGCACACCTTAGTAAAAGGACCCCTAGGTGCCACCCGGGGCGGATCGCCTCTGCGCACCCCCCCCCCCCCCCCGTAAATTATTAGCTGCTGGCAGCAGCTGCGCGGCTGTCGGCTCCGCTGGCTCCCTCTGCCCCGAAACAGGAAGTAACCTGTTCCGGGGCAGAGGGAGCAGGGAACCAGCGGTGAGGACAGGCGCGCGGCTGCTCTCTGCACCCCTCCAGTAGCGTGCACCCGGGGCGGACCGTCCCCACCGCCTCGCCCTTGCTACACCACTGCTAGGTGCCCACCCTTGCTCCAGCTGTGGGAACGGAATCAAGTGCGGATGCCTACATGTCGCTGCACTATGCGTAATGTAATCTGCAAGTTACACGGGGAAGTGGGAGCCCTGCAAACTGCTCACGCCTACACCCCCTTTCAAATACACGCTAGGCAAGATAGCCGCAAATTTACAGAACATGGCAGATACCCACATGTGTGTGTGGATGTGTCTTCTAAACATCTGTGCATGGGAAAATGTCAGGACCTCGTTTATAGACTCACTGTTTGAAGTAAGTTGTACGTGCTGATCTATAAATACCAGGAATAAGATATTGAACAAGGCACTTATAAATATACTGGCCACTGACACTGCACATAACCTGTGCCCTGAGAATGGCAAGGACAAATCAAACTCGGGTATAAAGTATCACATACCATGTAAAATGAGTTTATCTTGTTGGGCAGACTGGATGGACCGTTCAGGTCTTTATCTGCCGTCATTTACTATGTTATCTCTGGAGTTCTACATGGAATGTTGCTACTAATTGGGATTCCAGAATGTTGTAACTCTTTAGGATTCCAGAATCTTCAGAACTTAGTACAAGAACAGTGCTGGGCAGACTAATACGGTCTGTGCCCTGAGAACTCAGGTATACATATAAAGTATCGCACACCATGTAAAATGAGTTTATCTTGTTGGGCAGACTGGATGGACCGTTCAGGTCTTTATCTGCCATCATTTACTATGTTATATGCATAGATGTGGCATCTGCCCAGCTACATATTTAGCTCACTGTGGAGTCCTTTTACAAAGCTGCGGCAAAAGAGGAGCCTTGGCGCAGAACACGCACTGAGGCCCCCTTTTACTGCAGCGGGTAAAAGGCAGGTCTTTGTTTTTTTTCAAGAAACGGCTGTGCGGCAGTTGCCACGAGGCCATTTTGGGGGGGGGACCCCACAGTGAGCTAAGGATTCTTGCTGCACCATATGCCTGGAATAGACTTCCTGAGCCGGTACGTCAAGCTCCATCTCTGGCCGTCTTCAAATCTAAGCTAAAAGCCCACCTTTTTGATGCTGCTTTTAACTCCTAACCCTTATTCTATCACCCTCACTTTAATATTCCCTTATCTCTTGTTTGTCCTGTTTGTCTGTCCTAATTATATTGTAAGCTCTGTGGAGCAGGGACTGTCTCTTCATGTTCAAGTGTACAGCGCTGCCTACGTCTAGTAGCACTTTAGAAATGATAAGTAGTAGTAGTCTTTGGGATTCCAGAATCTTTCTGCTCTTTGGGATTCTGCACAGAATGTTGCTACTCATTGGGATTCCGGAATCCTGCTACTCTTTGGATTCCGGAATCCTGCTACTCTTTGGGATTCCGGAATCTTGCTACTCTTTGTCCTTATCCCTTGTTTGTCCTGTTTGTCTGTCCTAATTAGATTGTAAGCTCTGGTGAGCAGGGACTGTCTCTTCATGTTCAAGTGTACAGCGCTGCGTACGTCTAGTAGCGCTTTCGAAATGCTAAGTAGTAGGAGGAGGAGGAGCGCTTACCACCACCCATTGAAAAGACGCTCACAAGTGCTTAAAATGGAAGCCTCCGCTGGGGTGATGAGGGTTACTAGAGCAGCTTAAGCTGTTCTGCCTAAGGAAGGAAGGGATGCCAAAGACAGACGGGATAAACAGGGTGAAAATGCAAAAAACTGGCATGAAATTTTTGCCCTTCCAGAAGTAGCAGAAAATTCCATTTTGGGCCAAAAGTTGAGCTATTTTGAAACAGTGTGGGCAAAGTAACTCACAATTTACACCTTTGTTGCCCAGAACAAAAATCCGGCTCTTTGTCTTAAAAAAAAAAAAAGTCAGATAACTATTTGTGGCTAGGAAAACAGTACCAACAAGGTCCATGAACAAAAATGAGATGGGAATCCTGGACTTGGAAGATCTGTGTGGTGAAAAACCAAACCAGGGAAAATAAAACACAGAAACAAATAAAGCCATTGTATGATCAAATAGCAGAGCGACATTTTAGACGTCCTGACTAGCTGGTGACAATATCCTTCGATCCACAGCTGCTGTAGGATAAATATGCAGGTATGTTAGGGGATGTGGCTTCTTAAGGCAGGGCGCCCCGAAATACTCTCCAGGTACAAGGCAACAGAAATGGGAACTTTGGGTGCTGCAACGTGACCATTTCTACATTGAAACCCTTCCTCCTTCCTCATCCTATAATGCATTTATGGAAAGCATTACATGAACTCTGGCTCTCAGAATTATAACTAGAATCCAAAAGGAAAAAAAAACTGTTTCACGTGTCCAGCTGTACCTGGTCTTCCACGCCCTGCCCTCGTGTAAAGAGAGCAAGTGAAACAAGTTCCGCTTTCTCTCATACAACAGGGCACAGACCAGTAAAGCAGAATGGATCCAGGGCCACGAGCTACTTGGTCAGCCTCTTGGCTACATCTGCATAAGCCATCTCGACTTCCTTGTCCCCGGGGCAAGTGTTGGTAAATTCGTCCCTGCTGTAGGCGTTGGTGAGGTACCTCCAAATCCCGGTCATTTCTTTAGGAATTTCTAAGTTGCGGTATTTCTTCACAACCACCTACAAAAAAGCAAGGTAAGAGTTTGAGACAGCAAAGGGCTCTTTCTTGCTCTCTGCTTGAATTGTGGGGTGGTTGCATGCTGAAATTTGACCCACTGGCCAGTGGCGCACCTAGGTTGGCTGCCACCTGGGGCAGGTCACCGTTACACCCCCCCACCGGTACATCACCCCCCCCCCCGGTGCATCATCGCCCCTGCCCCCCAAAGTGCATCTCCCACCTTCCCCTGAAGCGCATCATCCTCACCACCTGGGGGTGCACGGAGCAGTCGCGTTGCTGTTGGCTCCGCTGGTCCCCTGCCCCGGAACAGGAAGTAACGTCAGGGGGGGGGCAGGGATCCAGCAGAGCTGACAGCCGTGCAACTGCTCCGTGCACCCCCTTGCTGCCTGAACCTGGGGTGGTGTGCCCCGCCCTTGGTATGCTACTGCCACTGGCAAACACAACAAAACGTAGACTTAATGTTCACCCAAAAATGTTTCAATGGGGGGAAAAGGTCTCATGTCTTTATGGCAAGAAGTTAACCATCTTATGAATGATAAAAATGAGCAAGCATCACCAGTCCACAATAAAAAAATGTCATCTATGAAACTCCGCCAGAGTGCCAATGATATACTAAAATTGACAAAAACATAAAAAGTTTAAAAGTATAATAAGTCACAGAGCACAGGTTTAGGTAGGAGTGGTTTTTTTGGTCAATGATTATTCTAGTCACGAGTGGGATTTACTCATGCTTTTCAGTTGCTAAATCGCAGCGTACCCCAGTGACAAATGAGACCTTTTTTCCCCATTAAAACATTTTTGGGTGACTGCCGCTGGCAAGTCATTGTGACATCACTGATGAGGTTGGCTTTTATTAGTGGAATGAGGCATTATGACATCACACTAAGGGGGGAAAGTGAGCCAAGTATAGGACAGTGAAGTCATTGTGACATCACTCAGGAGGTTGGCTGTTAGGCATTGGTGGAATGAGGCATTATGACATCACAATATCAGCTCTGGTTAACTCATCACATTAAGGGGGGAAGTTATCAATGTGGGCTACTGTTAAGATGGGCTATTTTAGCACAAGATCTCATTGTGCTAAAATAGCCTATCTTAACAACAGCCCATGTTGATAACTTCCCCCCTAAACTGTTTGTTTGTAATCCATCTTATTCCAGCTCACTGGCTAGGCAGCCTGTAACTACCGTATTAAATTGAAAATGACGCAAAAATGTAATTTGGAGTAAAGCAAAATTAAAGACCCTTAACTGCTTCCAGGGCACCAGTCCTTTCAATCTAGATCATTTTCTAAGCTAGGCATCTGACTGATTCGCATCCCACCTAAAATACTGTACATATAACCACGTGGACAGGAGCTCATGCGTTGCTCCACTCATTTCCTTGCTCGCCACCGTTGGGGCAGGCTATGAATGGACGGCTGAGTTCTCGTGGAGCACAGTCTGTTACCTTCACAATGTGCAGCTTGGGCAGAAGGTTGCAGTCAGCCAGTGTCATCTCATCCCCATCCAGAAACCTGCGGGTGGACACTTTGATATCCTCCATGCTGTTCTCGTCAATCTCATCGGGAAGAGGGGTGTTCAGATACTCGTCCAGCTTCTGCAGGGTCTTCAGGAGATTCCGCTCCAGGCCTAGAAAAAAGTGGAAAAAGTTCATAGTTCATCTTTATCCAATATAAAGGGTCTATAAATTGATTGTATAATATATATGACATAACAAGAAAGGGGGTGATATGCCACAAGAAGGACACATTAGGGGTGCCTAGGTTACAATTTCAATTCAACATAATTTGGCCTCATGTGCAACTTTCTTTAAATTAGTTACCTTAATTTCTAACTCTTCCTACTCTCTTACCTATCTATATGTTCCAACTGTGCTTCACCCTTCACTATCAATTAAAATGTTCTATTACGTATTGTGTTGACATTGTAAGTAGTCTACTAAGCCATACTTTATATTGTTATTTGAATATTTTTGCTGCTGTAATTGTCTATTGCTTATGTTTGATCTATTCTTCCTGTACACCGCCTTGAGTGAATTCCTTCAAAAAGGCGGTAAATAAATCTTAATAAATAAAATATTCAGGTTTGCCCCCTGCCTTGCTGAGGGGCTGTTATCAGTGGGTAGGACTGTCAGCAGCTGACCCCCTTTTATACTCAGTAGGAAATATACACTTTGATAGTTTTTACCAATGAAAATAACTGTGAAGTAAAACAGCACAGACCCAGAGGGTCCGTAGCTTCGTCAAAGGAGCGCAGTTTGAAGGAGGAAGCAGAGAGAATTTAGTAGGGTCTTTACATAGGTTCACCGTGAGAACAGGCAACACAAGAGAGAAATTAAACAGTATCGTCATCTAGATTTTTAAAAACTATTATTTTCAGTCATTTAGAAAAGTCGGCGTATTTTTATTATAAAAGTACAAATCATAAGTACATAAGTAATGCCATACTGGGAAAAGACCAAAGGTCCATCGAGCCCAGCATCCTGTCCACGACAGCGGCCAATCCAGGCCAAGGGCACCTGGCGAGCTTCCCAAACGTACAAACATTCTATACATGTTATTCCTGGAATTTTGGATTTTTCCAAGTCCGTTTAGTAGCGGTTTATGGACTTGTCCTTTAGGAAACCGTCCAACCCCTTTTTAAACTCTGCCAAGCTAACCGCCTTCACCACTTTCTCCGGCAACAAATTCCAGAGTTTAATTATGCGTTGGGTGAAGAAACATTTTCTCCGATTTGTTTTAAATTTACTACACTGTAGTTTCATCGCATGCCCCCTAGTCCTAGTATTTTTGGAAAGCGTGAACAGATGCTTCACATCCACCTGTTCCACTCCACTCATTATTTTATATACCTCTATCATGTCTCCCCTCAGCCGTCTCATTAAAGTACTCCTTACAAATATGCAGTTCTTTAAACCTTTTATTTTTTATATATAAATACATGTGCCCATTTATTCTTACCATCCCAAAAAGTTACCCCAGAACTCCTTTCATAATAGCCCAACAGTTGCTCACAATCACTCACTATTTCAATATACACTCATTCAATAACACCATTTGCAATAATCCAGCTATACTACAGATTGTCAATATATCCAGAGTCCAGAATCCAATCAGATATAATCACTTGGATCAATTTAGAGCCAACCGGGACTCTGTACACCGTGTCTCAAAAACACACTGTTGTCCATGTCCTCTATATAGTGATATCCATGATACTTCAATTGTAGCAAACGGTGACATGAAATATTGAGTAAAAGTACTTTACATTCCTTTCACCAGTTGAATGGCTGCTCATTAACCAAAACGGGCGAGGTGAAGGCTACTGGAGGAACCGTTAAAGTTCATTCAACACCTTTTTCTTAGCTCATCATGTTCCTCAATCGAGACCGCATTTCGGCATATCCTTCATCAGGAGAACCAAAATCACGCAATCATCAAGACTGATTTCCAAGACTGGGTTACCGGATGTTACAACAGAATATCCCATTGTTTATTTATTTATTTATTTGTTGTATTTGTATCTCACATTTCCCCACCTATTTGCAGGCTCAATGTGGCTTACAATATTCCGTTATGGCATTCGCCATTCCAGAGTAAAAGAAACAATTGGTGTTACATGAAATACATGGATGACAATATCGAATTAGCTTACAAAGTTCCGTTACGGCATTCGCCATTCTGGAGTAAGTGATACATTAGAGTTGCGTGGGGTGCATGGATAACAATATAGAATTAAGCGTACCGGTATAGCGAGAGAGTGTTAAGAGTGTAGCTGAAGTGGTATTGTGTATATTATATTATAGCCACATCCCATTTTAAATGAAATCATTTTGCCCCGTTGTACAAGGGGTCTTTAGTGTGCAGATAATGGAAATTATCGTTTATTCATTTACTAGACCGTCACTTATTACAAGGTAAATCAGAACGGTTTACAATATAAAATAACATTAAAATAATATTAAAACAGTAGATAAACACACTCTGAAATCCATTGGTGATAGGAAAGCACTACAAAAAGACAACATATATGCAGATTTCATAAAACTATAACTATAAAAACATTAGTAAAAACACAAAGCTAAAAGATTTTTTTTAAATTTAGGTTTTCCATTATTTCTGTTTTAAATGCGCTGAATAGGTAGAAAATAGGATGCATGCATTAATGTCCATTAGCACACACCAGTGGCGTACCAAGGGGAGGGCGGTGGGGGCGGTCCGCCCCGGGTGCATGCCGCTGAGGGGTGCCACGGCGCGCGCCTGCTGAGAGAGTTCGCTAACTTCTCTCGTTCACTGCAGCTCCCTCTGCCCCGGAACAGGTTACTTCCTGTTCCGGGGCAGAGGGAGCTGCAGTGAACGAGCAAAGTTAGTAAACTCGCAGCAGGCGCGCGCTGCGGCACCCCCCCCTGCGGCATGCACCCAGGGGGCAGGGTGCCACCCCGGGTGTCCACCCCCCCTAGGAACGCCACTGGCACACACTAAACTTTAGTAAATGGGTCCCTGTTAGCATGTGTTACGGAGAAACATGTTCAGTGGAGGTCCGCCGAGGCGGAGGAACACTAAGATCCCACAACAAAATAGCAAGAGGAGTCGGAAATGGACCAGGCTGACCAGGAACAAACGTGCAGCTGAAGACCATATTTCTTCATTCTTTTGCACCAACGGTTATTGACCATTTGACGGTTTTACGTATTTTATAGAAAGACTCCTGAACCAGATTAACTGCCGAAACACAGTACCGTGTCGTCTTCACTAATAAACTGTTTATTAGTGAAGACTCGACACAGTTAATTCCAGGGTCTGCAGGTGAATCAGCAGTAAAGTATGGTCTATAAGGTCGAATGTGGCCAAGAAGTCAAGGGAGACAGAAAGGGTAATGAAGTCCCTATCCAGAAATGAGTAGACTTCACTCACGACAGCAGTCAGCATGGTCTCTGTACTACAGCCTGGACTGAAGCCAGACAGTTGTGGGTGAAGGGGCAAGAATCTGGTCACCGTATTGCTGCAACTGTATAAACGCCACCCTTTCAACAATCTTTTGACAAAAATCATTAGCTGGACACAGTGTGATGAATCTGAGGGTTTTTTCAAGATCAGGCTAGAATTGACCAAGGACAGTAACAAAGGAAGGAGATTGAGGTGGGGCAGTTTAAGCTGCGCAGACGGTAATGGGTCAAGAGGCAAGTTGTAGGCCTCATTGATGAAAATATCATACTAAGGGGAGAGATAGTCTGTGTCTTGAATGATGACCATGTGGGCAACCCACAGAGCATGTCAGCAGAAATGGGGTCAAATGGGTTAAGTGCAAGAGCGCACACCTCCCCCTCCAACCCACACCACATACAGAATTAGAGGAACTGTTACTTTAAAAAAAAATCTTTACACTTACTTTTCCCCAGAAATAAAACAACCAGTACAAAATGGAAAATGACAATATTATTTATTTTTATTGCTTACTGAACTAGTTAATTTTTTTTCTTTTATTCTAGTACTACAGCTTTAAATATTGACAGCTTGTGACTTTTCTTTAAAAAAACAAACAAACAGTACATTACTTTAACAGTTGCAGCACTGCTACACTTGAGAACTTTCCAATAATGTCTTTCTGCAATTAAAAAAAACCAAAACAAAACCTTAACCACCTGAAAAATGTGCTTACAGAATATTTTTAAAAAGTCGTTTCTTACATTTGACCAGAAGAGGGCAGCAATGTCAGCAAAATGAACTCACTCCTCACCTACCCATGGTCCCATGTAGTTAAAAAATCAGAGTAAATCATTAGTTTGCACTTCTCTGTGATATGGATCTAAAAAACATGCTTTCTATGGTACATATTAAGCCAATGGCTTCCTGCACTGGGAGTCAGTCTATATTTAGCTCATTTGCATATATTTACATGCTGCTGGTGGTTTGCTATTTTTACTCCCTGCACTAAAACCGTTACAACAATAGGAAGTACAGTTAATGTCAGAAAATGTACTCGAGACCAGAGTAAAACCCAATGCTACAGGATAGTGTGACTTATCATCCCCCTCCCCATTTTAGATCTGGGAAGCCCTTGATTAATATTTCCTGGTAAACTGCCTGAAATTTTCTCAGGCATGGCCAATGGGTATAGGCTGGAAATCAGAACTGGCTTGATTTCTGAGGTTCAAGACTAAGCAACAAAAGCGGGGAGAGACTTTTCTTTCGAGACCGCTGCTTTTTAATATATGTATAAATGATTTAGAGATGGGAGTAACTAGCGAGGTAATTAAATTTGCTGATGACACAAAGTTATTCAAAGTCGTTAACTCGCGACAGGATTGTGAAAAATTACAAGAGGACCTTACGAGACTGGGAGACTGGGCGGCTAAATGGCAGACGACGTTTAATGTGAGCAAGTGCAAGGTGATGCATGTGGGAAAAAAGAACCCGAATTATAGCTACGTCATGCAAGGTTCCACGTTAGGAGTTACGGACCAAGAAAGGGATCTGGGTGTCGTCGTCGATAACACGCTGAAACCTTCTGCTCAGTGTGCTGCTGCGGCTAGGAAAGCGAATAGAATGTTGGGTATTATTAGGAAAGGTATGGAAAACAGGTGTGAGGATGTTATAATGCTGTTGTATCGCTCCATGGTGCGACCGCACCTTGAGTATTGTGTTCAATTCTGGTCGCCGCATCTCAAGAAAGATATAGTAGAATTGGAAAAGGTGCAGCGAAGGGCGACTAAAATGATAGCGGGGATGGGACGACTTCCCTATGAAGAAAGACTAAGGAGGCTAGGGCTATTCAACTTGGAGAAGAGACGGCTGAGGGGAGACATGATAGAGGTATATAAAATAATGAGTGGAGTGGAACAGGTGGATGTGAAGCGTCTGTTCACGCTTTCCAAAAATGCTAGGACTAGGGGGCATGCGATTAAACTACAGTGTAGTAAATTTAAAACAAATCGGAGAAAATTTTTCTTCACCCAACGTGTAATTAAACTCTGGAATTCATTGCCGGAAAATGTGGTGAAGGCGGTTAGCTTAGCAGAGTTTAAAAGGGGGTTGGACGGTTTCCTAAAGGACAAGTCTATAAACCGCTACTAAACGGACTTGGAAAAATCCAAAATTCCAGGAATAACATGTATAGAATGTTTGTACGTTTGGGAAGCTTGCCAGGTGCCCTTGGCCTGGATTGGCTGCTGTCGTGGACAAGATGCTGGGCTCGATGGACCCTTGGTCTTTTCCCAGTATGGCATTACTTATGTACTTATGTAGGAGAGACATGGTACCTCCATTAATAGCCTACCCTAGACTTCAGAAAACCCATTGGGCCCGATATTCAGCTGGCGGCAGGCAGCACATTTGCTGTCTGCCACTGGTGTTAAACTCGAATATTCAATGCTGGCCAGTTTCTGGCGACTGGCATTGAATATCCAGGGTATTGTTTCTAATAACAGCCTGGACGTTAATTAGAAACAATTTGGTACATAATATCGGTGGATTTTAAAGCCTCAAATCAAGATACAGGATGCACAAAACACCATAAGAATTTTCTGTATCCAACAGAACTGAAACGTAGAACCAGGACAACTGAAGAACGTCACAAGAGACATCACCTGCCCAGCTCACTTCTCTTTGTAATATCAGAAAGTCAACTGAATCTCTGTCATGCCAACATTTTGCCCTTTTTTTTTAACCTTAATTAACTTTTTCTAACTTAAATTCTAGATATATATTCTACTCTCTGTAGGTTTCACGTGTGCTCAGTCTGCAAAAGTTGAGCGATATTCAAAGAATTATATAAAATTGAATTCATGACGCCTAGAATGAAGGTGTCATCAGGAGTTCCCTTAATCTCTCTGCTCCAGTGTCATCAATCTTGCCATATCTACTGCTTTGATAAGCCCTGAAGGGAGTGGCAGAGATACAATGGGGAAGATGGGGGGTGGGGAGGGGAAGGGGAGCTCCATTCTGAGCACAGAAAGCAGCTAACAGTTCAGTCTCCTGCCGAGCAGGGATAGAGCTTCATCCCATCAAAAATACGAGCATCAAAACTGATTTTTTTTTATTACCGCTGGCTAAAAATGAAGTGCAGCGGAATTCATGCCTGACGTTTAATACATCACTGGGGTGGGCAAGGTGCATGTTATAATTAGCAAATGGACTAGTCCTGAGACAGGGTGATGGAGGAGGCTGCACTTTGCTGAGCTGGGATATTTACAGGTAGAACATTTCACTAAAGTAATTTTGCTAATGGAATATGACCATAAGTCATAAATAAATGAGCAACACATATGTATAATATTTCCCCCTGAGGTAATCTCCGGCAGTGTGCTGTACGAACAGATGTGTTGAGCAGTCATACATCTGCACTGCATCACAGTGCCACGTTCATGAGTCATTCTGGGCTCTCTTTCAATACGTCTTTATAGCGTTAAAAGTCAAGGCAGGAGAAAGTGTTTTCTGTGACCTTCTAATTCATATCTGGTCCGTTTAAGTACACCCATCCTGTCCTGCTGAGAAAGACTCACGATAGGGAGCTGTCAGGCTGTCATATCTAATGCCTCCTTAGGCACCAAAGCCCTTTCTAGTTAATTCATTTAACATTACCTAGAGCAGCTAAACTATTACAGATGAGTAACCGAGCCCCCTACTGTGAATTCAGCTGCAAAAATGGTGTTGGTATAGGAATATTAAATAGCCATCAAGGTCACACAGAGACCCTCCAGGGCCATTTACAAACTGCAGAGCTGGTGCAAAGGTGGTGGTCACCCTCGGCGTACCTTCAGTCTAACACCCTTCCCTCCTCAATTAAACTTTCAGGCCCCCATCTATGGCTCGTTTCCAGGAACGGGACACAAAGGTTCCCATTCAGATTGAAAAGGTGGCAGGATATGGGGTTTGCTGTCAAATGATCTAGATGTGGTTAAGATTAGCGTAAACATCCTACATCACCCCTTCAGCATTCAGGATGCCTTTTCTTAATCCTCCTGGCCACGCTGAGCCCTCTCTGTGCTCCCTCGGTCCTGTGGGTTCAAACTGGACTTGATGGTTTCTCTCCACAAATCAAGAAAAATGTCAGGAAGTATTTCTTCACGGAGAGAGTGGTGGATGCTTGGAATGCCCTCCCGCGGGAGGTGGTGGAGATGAAAACGGTAACGGAATTCAAACATGCGTGGGATAAACATAAAGGAATCCTGTTCAGAAGGAATGGATCCTCAGGAGCTTAACCGAGATTGGATAGCAGAGCCGGTAGTGGGAGGTGGGGCTGGAGGTTGGGAGGCGGGGATAGTGCTGGGCAGACTTATACGATCTGTGCCAGAGCCAGTGGTGGGAGGCGGGACTGGAGGTTGGTAGGCAGGGATAGTGCTGGGCAGACTTATACGGTTTGTGCCAGAGCCGGTGGTGGGAGGCGGGGATAGTGCTGGGCAGACTTATACGGTCTGTGCCAGAGCCGGTGGTTGGGAGACGGGGCTGGTGGTTGGGAGGCGGGGATAGTGCTGGGCAGACTTATACGGTCTGTGCCAGAGCCAGTGGTGGGAGGCGGGACTGGAGGTTGGTAGGCGGGGATAGTGCTGGGCAGACTTATACGGTCTGTGCCAGAGTCGGTGGTTGGGAGGCGGGGCTGGTGGTTGGGAGGTGGGGATAGTGCTGGGCAGACTTATACGGTCTGTGCCAGAGTCGGTGGTTGGGAGGCGGGGCTGGTGGTTGGGAGGTGGGGATAGCGCTGGGCAGACTTATACGGTCTGTGCCCTGAAGAGCATAGGTACAAATCAAAGTAGGGTATACACAAAAAGTAGCACACATGAGTTGTCTTGTTGGGCAGACTGGATGGACCGTGCAGGTCTTTTTCTGCCGTCATCTACTATGTTACTATGCTATGTTACCCATGAAAAAGATGTTTGGATTGGAAGAGTTTCGCTCTTCGATTTTCGAGGTACTTGGTGGTCCATTGTGGAACCGTCTACCGTTACATCTCAGAATAAGACCGATTCAAGAGGAAAGTTAAAACTGAGTTATTCAGGCAAGCTTATAATAATAAGTAAGGCTCTCAATCTTTTTGATATTAAAATGGAGGAGGTTAGTAGAATATAAGGCTGGGTGATTTAAACGTGTGATTTAAAATATCACAGCAACAGACAACTTTATTACGTTTTCTGTTTTTATTTTGCAATTTTAATTGTGCGGGATAAAAATTTTATACAGAAATAAATAGGATGAGATACACACAGGAAACAGTGCTGTTCTGAACAACATCTTCCTGGAACAAGCAACAGACCAGGTCCCAGAGGTGCAGGTTGCTTAGTAACCCGAGTTCTTATCTGCCAATAAGGAATTTAATCCCAGGTCTGCACACTTCCTGCTCAGTAGCTGTTCATCGCTAGCGGTCCTGTTGTCCCGCTGTTTGAGAAGAGCAGCTGGTTATCTGGGCAGGGAGAATCCAAGAAAAAGATCCAGGCGAAAAGGCAGAACGAAACTGGACTGAACGTTCAGGCTGAAGAGTCCACCACCACGACCAGCGAACGAGGATATCACCTTGGCACTGTGGATTTTTAGAGCAGGGCGGAACGGATAGGCCAGTAGGTCTTCATCTACCAGTACTGGAGAAGTAGTCCTAGCGGTTAGAGCACCAGGCTCAGGGAAGCTCAGTTCAAATCCCTCTGATCTTGGGCAAGTCACTAGGGGGCCCTTTTACTAAGCTGCGTAAGCGTCTACGCGTGCCCAACGTGCGCCAAAATGGAGTTACCGCTCGTCTACCGCGGGGCAGAGGGAGGAAGCTGCAGCGAATGAGAGAATTTAGCGTGCATAGCGAACTGGGAGCAGACAGGCGCGCGCTGTGGCACCCCCCCCCCAGCGGCGTGCACCCGAGGGGGTGTCATTTCGTGGGGGGGGGGGCGCATCGGCGATCCTCCCCGGGTGCCGTCGAGGCTAGGAACGCCACTGGGTAGGACATTAGCTACTTGGCTCCTAGGGGTGGAAGCTCACTAATAAAAGGAAATACATCTTATCTGAAACAATATTTCAAGTAATGTTGGCTATTCGCAAATTATGAAGGGGATACAGAGAGAGGAGGAAGAGGGAACTGCAGGGTAAAAAATTAATGAATTCATCTCAAACGGAAAAAAAAAATAAAAAAGCTATTAAAACAGTAGAAAATACTCCCCCCCCCCCCCAACATTCCCCAGACTGTTGACAATGGGCCATCAGTGGCACCATTAAGGCAGTGAAAGGGTTACCTTCATTAGCTTCTGGCTTTGAATTCTTGATATAAGCAGAAAATCTGGCAAAGATGTCCATTCCAGCGGTGTTAGATTCAGGGTGCTTTGGTGAAAGCTTTATGTATCTAAGTAGACAAAAGTAACATTTAAAACAGGGAATGGAAAAGACTTGCTCCATATTTTAAACAAGTATTTATTACTTTAGCATCCAGCATACTTAAACAAAAAGACCATTTGTTACTGCGTTGGCAAGGAGGAGTTAAATGAACAACAGGAAAATTGCATCTTTCATTTTCCCATACTAATGGTATAGGGATGCATTGAACCAGGAACACAGAGAAAAATAATATATATTGTTATTGAAAGTTAGTGCTCACTGGATAAGATCTCAGAAGCTAAGCTGGACAGTATTTGGGAGGTCTATAAAATAATGAGTGGACTTGAACGGGTAGATGTGAAGCGTCTGTTCACGCTTTCCAAAAATACAAGGACTAGGGGGCATGCGATGAATCTACAATGTAGTAAATTTAAAACGAATCGGAGAAAATTTTTCTTCACTCAACGTGTAATTAAACTCTGGAATTCGTTGCCAGAGAATGTGGTAAAGGCGATTAGCTTAGCGGAGTTTTAAAAAGGTTTGGACGGCTTCCTAAAGGAAAAGTCCATAGACTGTTATTAAATGGACTTGAGGAAAATCCACTATTTCATGGATAAGCAGTATAAAATGTTTTGTACTTTTTTGGGATCTTGCCGGGTATTTGTGACCTGGATTGGCCACTGTTGGAAACAGGATGCTGGGCTTGATGGACCTTTGGTCTTTCCCAGTATGGTAATACTTATGAACTTATGGGAAGGGAGATCTCCAGGAAGTGCAGCTTGTAGCATGATGGCCATGTAGGTATCTGATGATGGAGTGGGGGAGGGGAGGGGAGGGGAGGGTCTACTCTCTGAAGCAGTAGACAAAGGGCACTTTTCGCAACAGTAGAAAGAATTTATCAGCGAAATGGGGCCTAATGCAACGTTGTACAAATTTGGAGTTTGATCAAGTGTCACTCTTCAGAAAGAACCAACTTAGGGGCATAGTTATCATCATGAATTACTATTAAGACATGTTATTTTACCACTAATTCATGCTAGTTTAGCACAGGCCCCATTTTATGCAATGAGACCTAGTTACTAGTAAGTGGGGTTAACAGTAAAATAGAATGTTTTATCAGTAGCCACATTGATAACTTTCTTTATTAAAGAAAAAAGAAATGTCTCTAGAAATCAAAATCACTGCTATATAAGATAAAAGTGAGCCAAGTATAGGACAATCAAGCCATTGTGACATTACTAATGAGGTCACTCTTAGGCATTGGTGAAATGAGGCATTATGACATCACAATAGTAGCTCTGGTTACTAGACACTGAAACTCTTCACACTAAGGGGGGAAAGTGAGCCAAGTATAGGACAATCAAGCCATTGTGACATCACTGATGAGGTTGGCTCTTAGGCATTGGTGGAATGAGGCATTATGACATAATAGCAGCTCTGGTTACCAGAAATTGAAACTCTTCAGATTAGGAGAGTGGTGGGGGGGAGGGGGGAGGAGTTATTCATGTGGGCTACCAATCAGACATGTTATTTTTCCACTAACTTCTGCATTTTTAGAACAGGTCCCATTTTTTTTTAATGCAATGAGACCTAGGGTTAGCAGTAAAATAACGCATCGTAATGATAACCATGATGATAACTTCTGCCTTTAAGCTCTTACAATTTCACTGTGCTTCGTTGATATTCCTACACCTGGTTAATCAGTATACAACACTCTAAGACAAAGAAAAAAACAATGCAATGAATAAAATACTTGTAGAGTGGAAATTATGAAAAGATTCTAAATCTTAAAGAACAATGATGGATATATATTCTCAATACAGTTAATCCATTCGGTCTCGATACTGAAATCGAATGGGCGTCATTGATTTCGTCTGGGAAGCAGGCTATTAGGTGGCTAAGATCAGGTGATTAGAGTAGGACGGATTAAGAGGGAGTTTGAATGTTGGCGCCATCTTTGTCCTTTGAAAAACTGGGGTGAAGAGGCGTTTTCAGCACTAAATGGTAATTATAGTTTATAAGAATTCAGTTTTAGGTTTGTATGTACTAGAGTAATGGTTTGTGCTGTTAGAGGGGATGGTCCTTGAAAAAGCCAGTAGGTGAAACATGGAGCACTTTGGGCAGAAATTCCCCTGACCGATTTGAACAACTTTAAATCAAGATAAGTAAAGATTTAACTAACTATTAAGAATTTAACTATTAAAGTTAAACAATGATAATCAAAGACATTTATAATAAGGACCAGTGATGAAGTAGGTACATAAAGCTGAGTGGCTTTGAGATGTTTGAGCCCCCTTATATGGTGTGATGCCCCACCCAGCGCATCCTAGGATACACTGGGCAGGGCTGGGCGCCGCCATTTTGCAGGCGGCGCCAAAGGAAGAGGAGGGAGGCCACCTCCCTCCTCCAACCCAAGGTAGGGGGTGGGGGGATTGACCGCGGCCCACTGGGCCACCAGGGACTTCTTGCCAATGTTGGGGGGGGGGGGTGAATAGGTTTAGCATGCATTTGCATGCTATTTGAGCTGAGCCCTGTTTTGCATGCATTTGCATGCTAGTTGCGTTCAGAGCCCGCACGCTCGGGGGCTCTGATCATGAGGCAGTAGCAAACGCAGGCGCTAGTATGGCGCTAACAGCCTCTAGCGCCTGCGTTTGCTTCTGATCATCGGCCCATTAGAAACTCATAGTCACGGGGAGACGATGTCCTCTTAGCACACCATCATTTCTTTTTGTCGCACAGGCGTTTTCACCTCGGGATGTCTTTGATACTTACTTTGGAGGAGCCAGAACCTCCTCTAAGAATTCTTCGATCTTATTCACATCTGTCTTCACTTCATGGTTGTAGGTAATGAAGGGAGGATGGGTCCCGGGAGCCAGGTTCTGCAGATCTGCCGGTTTCCTAACGTGCAAAGAGGAGACACAGGGTTTCAAAGAAAACCAGAATCCAGTTTCTGTGAAAAGTCTCCAGTGTTTAAGGAGACGCTCCAAACATTTTATATAGCGATGGGCATTATATCTACCTAAACTGAGAATGAAATTAAAGTCCTAGACTCTTTGGTCAGTCCAGTGATTTCTCAAAAGCTAGCACACAGCTATTACACTAGTCCAATGGAAAGGCCTCATCCCCCAGTTTCTTTGGAGACTTATTTTTAAGTATTTCAGTGATTTAACACAATAGACACGTGACTTCACGTCTTTAGATGCACAAAACACTTAAAGGGCACAAAATTTCATAGTATACAATAGTCCAAAATATTTTTTTCTGTCCCACTTAACATCTCTTTGTAATATCAGAGAAGGCAGGTCTAGAAGAGGATTCATATGATTAGACACATTATTGGTCTTTTCGGATGTGCTGGTTTTTTCTTGTATGAACATTACTACCCCTGACGCAGCCCTTTTGGGCGAAACACGGCCTGTGTCGGGCATTATTCTGGTATCATTAATAAAATCTTTGGATGTTATATTGATCTGCTGTTTTGTTTTCCACGTTGGAATTTGCAGATCGTTTGCCTTGTTGTTTTTTTGGGACCAGCAATTGTACAGGATACAGGAGTGGCCTAGTGGTTAGAGCACTGGTCTTGCAAATCCAGAGGTGGCCGGTTCAAATCCCACTGCTGCTCCTTCTGACTCTTGGCAAGTCACTTAACCCTCCATTGCCCCATGTAAGCCGCATTGAGCCTGCCATAAGTGGGAAAGCGCAGGGTACAAATGTAACAAAAATAAAATAGATACTATTGGAGATTCTACATGGAATGTTGCTACTATTGAAGATTCTACATGGAATGTTGCTATTCCACTAGCAACATTCCATGTAGAAGGCTGCGCAGGCTTCTGTTTCTGTGAGTCTGACGTCCTGCACGTACGTGCAGGACGTCAGACTCACAGAAGCAGAAGCCTGCGCGGCCACATTGGTGATCTGCAAGGGCCGACTTCTCTACATGGAATGTTGCTAGTGGAATAGCAACATTCCATGTAGAATCTCAAATAGTAGCAATAGTGGAGGAGTGGCCTAGTGGTGGACTTTGGTCCTGGGGAACTGAGTTTGATTCCCACTTCAGGCACAGGCAGCTCCTTGTGACTCTGGGCAAGTCACTTAACCCTCCATTGCCCCATGTAAGCCGCATTGAGCCTGCCATGAGTGGGAAAGCGCAGGGTACAAATGTAACAAAAACAAAATAGATACTATTGGAGATTCTACATGGAATGTTGCTACTATTGGAAATTCTACATGGAATGTTGTTAGTGGAGGAGTGGCCTAGTGGTTAGAGCACCGGTCTTGCAATCCAGAAGGTGGCTCATTCAAATCCCACTGCTGCTCCTTGTGATCTTGGGCAAATCACTTAACCCTCCATTGCCTCAGGTACAAACTTTGATTGTGAGCCCTCCTGGGGGACAGAGAAATATCCAGAGTACCTGACTGTAACTCACCTTGAGCTACTACTGAAGAAGGGAATGGGACTTACATACTGCCTTTCTGTGGTTTTTCCAACTCCATTCAAAGTGGTTTACATATTATATACAGGTACTTATTTGTACCTGGGACAATGGAGGGTTAAGTGACTTGCCCAGGGTCACAAGCAGCTGCAGTGGGAATCGAACCCAGTTCCCCAGGATCAGAGTCCGCTGCACTAACCACTAGGCTACTCCTAGCAAAATGTAAATAAATACAATGGAGCCGCCTTTGTTTACACCCATCACTACACCAGCTGCTGCCAGGAATCCTCTCAGTGCTGGGAAAGCGCATGAGGCAAAATCTCATGTGGGAGCTAGAATTAACTTCCTGGTAGCTCAGAATGCTTTACAATGTGATTCAATTGGTACAGAGATTGCCAATTTGTTAACTAGGTAGGAATGACAATCACATGCTTTACGCCTTGTTATTGATTTATTTATTTAGATTTTGCTCCCCCCTTTTCAGTAGTAGCTCAAGGTGAGTTACATTTAGGTACATTGGGTATTTCCCTGTGAGGCTCACAATCTAAGTTTGTACTACTACTACTTATCATTTCTATAGCGCTACTAGACGTACGCAGCGCTGTACACTTGGACATGAAAAGACATGTACCTGAGGCAATGGAGGGTTAAGTGATTTGCACAAGATCAGGGGATTTGAACCTGACACATAAACACATAAACCTGAGGTTTATGGAAGCTTGGGGTCTACTGCCCCCCCTTTCTCTGTCCCCGGGCACTTCTCTATGTCCAGGGCACTAGGTCTCCCTCTTTCTTTCTCCCTGCAGCAGAGGGCATGGGACTCTGCTGGGCTGTCTTTGTTTCTTCTTTCTCTGCACACCTCCATCTTTAGCCACCAGAGCACCTGGCTCTGCTCCCCCCCTTCTCAGACAGCCCTAGTCCAAGGTTTCTTTCTTCCTATGAACAAACACCCTATCCTTTCTTTCTCCCTCCCTCTAAACACACACCCCAAGACAGCTTGTACCCTTTTTCCTGTACTAAGAGCTGTGAACCAATACATGTATGCAAATATAATATACTTTATATATCCAAATCCGTGTGGATTGCGTATTCTTTGGGAACCCACTGCCTCTGTGAAGTGGACCCTGGGACCACCCTAGACAACGATGAGGGATATGACACATACTTCCATAAACCTCAGGTTTTGTACTTATTTACTTCTAAATCCTCAATTCCTCTGCAGAAAAATTGGGTGGGGTGGGGGTGGGGGTGGGGGTGGGGGGGCTGTCACTGAGTCACTTAACAGTGAGCCATTGAAATTCAGCTGGTCTGTTCTGTACTATCTTTAATATTCTGAACTGGGTAACACCAGTGGTGCTGATGAGCCGTGTTAGCCAGTAGCTCGGCAGTTCTGGTGGGGGCCGGTGATGCTGGTTTAAGGCATGCTCAGTGACATGGAGTGGAGGAGTGGCCTAGTGGTTAGAGCACTGGTTATGACATCCAGAGGTGTCAGGTTCTGTTAAGTGACTCAGTGACAGCCCCCCCCCCCACCCCCCACCCCACCCAGTTTTTCTGCAGAGGGATTGAGGTTTATGGAAGGTTTATGGAAGTATGTGTCATATCCCTCATGGGCCTGTGAAACAGTAGCTAATCAACACTGCACAGCTCATCTCTGGGGAAACACTAACCCTTGAGAGATAATTTAGCTCACACCTTTTTCAGTAGAAGCTCAAGGTGAGTTACATTCAGGTACACTGGATATTTCCCTGTACCAGAAGGGCTCACAATCTAAGTTTGTATCTGAGGCAATGGAGGGTTAAGTGACTTGCCCAAGATCACAAGGAACAGCAGTGGAATTTGAACCGGCCACCTCTGGATTGCAAGACCAGTGCTCTAACCACTAGGCCACTTCTCCACTAGCAACATTCCGTGTAGAATCTCAAATAGTAGCAACAGAATCTCAAATAGTACCAGCATTCCATGTAGAAACTCAAATAGTAGCAACATTCCATGTAGAATCTCAAATATTTATTTATTTTGCTCACACCTTTTTCAGTAGAAGCTCAAGGTGAGTTACATTCAGGTATACTGGATATTTCTCTGTACCAGAAGGGCTCACAATCTAAGTTTGTATCTGAGGCAATGGAGGGTTAAGTGACTTGCCCAAGATCACAAGGAACAGCAGTGGAATTTGAACCGGCCACCTCTGGATTGCAAGACCGGTGCTCTAACCACTAGGCCACTTCTCCACTAGCAACATTCCGTGTAGAATCTCAAATAGTAGCAACAGAATCTCAAATAGTACCAGCATTCCATGTAGAAACTCAAATAGTAGCAACATTCCATGTAGAATCTCAAATATTTATTTATTTTGCTCACACCTTTTTCAGTAGAAGCTCAAGGTGAGTTACATTCAGGCACACTGGATATTTCCCTGTCCCCGAGTTTGTACCTGAGGCAATGGAGGGTTAAGTGACTTGTTCAAGATCACAAACAGCAGCAGTGGGATTTGAACCGGCCACCTCCGGCTGTCAAGACTGGCCACTCCTCCACACGTATGGAAAACCCTGATTCCAGAATTTCGTACCCAGGACCTCTTGAGAAGAGCCTGACACAATCCTCATAAGAATATTTTTCTACCTAAAGTTTAGAAAGATTTTTTTCCCTACAATGTTCCTTGTTTTTCACATCCTAACGTTTTCAGTGGAATGCATTCTTCCCTCCCTTTTCCTTCCTCTCCCCCCCCCCCCCCCAGATATGTAAATCAGCAGACACATGCCTTAAGCAGCTGGAGGGGCTTCTTAAACCCTGCAGCTGAAATACAGTCCCTGCTCTTCAACAAGGCTCAGGAAATGATTTCAGCTGCTTCTGGCCCCAGGCCCATGACTCTGACCTGCTGCATGGTGCATCGCTCACCAGGAAATTCCTTTCAGTTGAACAAACAGAGCAGAAGCCCCTGGACAGCCTTAGTGCTGGAGACCTATATAGGAAGTGTGTCTAATTTAGGAAACAGACAGATGGAAACACTTGTTAGCAGACAAAGTGGACACAGCGTAAGCGCAGTGAGAAGGAAACCCAGACACTCACACTCAGAGCCTGCTGCTCTCACCTTCTTTGGAATTATTTCCCCCTCAAAAATAAAACATCCATATCCACACCCCCCACATGTGCATAACCTCCGAAAGTCAGACAGTGGAAAGAACTCATCTTCCAAAGAATAGTGTTAACATAGTAACATAGTAAATGATGGCAGATAAAGACCTGTACAATCCATCCAGTCTGCCCAACAAGATAAACTCATTTTACATGATATGTGATACTTTATATGTATACCCGAGTTTGATTTTTCCACGCTATTCTCGGGGCAAGGACCATAGAAGTCTGCCCAGCACTGTTCTTGTACTAAGTTCTGAAGATTCTGGAATCTTAAAGAGTTACAAGATTCCGGAATTCCAATTAGTAGCAACATTCCATGTAGAACCCCAAAGAGTACCATAGTAGATGACGGCAGAGAAAGACCTGTACGGTCCATCCAGTCTGCCCAACAAGATAAACTCATTTTACACGGTATGTAATACTTTATATGTATATCCGAGTTTGATTTGTCCTTGCCTTTCTCGGGGCACAGACCGTAGAAGTCTACCCAGCACTGTTCTTGTACTAAGTTCTGAAGCTAACATCGAAGTCCCTTAAAATTTACACTCCAGCACGCAAACCGCAGAAGTCTGCCCAGCGCTGGTTTTACTCTCCAATTACCGACGTTGCCACCCAATCTTCACTAAGATTCCGTAGATCCATTCCTTGTAAACAGGATAACTTTATGTTTATCCCATGCATGTTAGAATTACCATTTTCATCTCCACCACCTCCCGCGGGAGGGCATTCCACTTATCCACCACCCTTTCAGTGAAAAAATACTTCCTGACATTCCTCCTGAGTCTGCCCCCCTTCAACCTCAATTCATGCCCTCTAGTTCTACCACCTTCCCGTCTCCGGAAAAGTTTTTTTTAAAACTGTGAATAGACTATTTATTCTTCATGTGAGCCCCCCCCCCCCCAAAAAAAAAAAAATGCACAAAAATGCTTTTAAGTTTTGTTCAATTGAAGTTTGTCTGGACTTCATAACAAACTCTGTAAGCCACATTGAGCCTGCAAATAGGTGGGAAAATGTGGGATACAAATGCAATAAATAAAAATAAATAAATCTATAACTGGACTGCTGTTCACAGCCGTGTCATTCGGGGGAGGGACAGGAGCAAACAGCAATCTCTCCACCAGCAAATAAAATTAGTCATGATCAACAGAGGGGCACAGAAGCCAACCCTTAAAAAAAGTCCAGGCTTCATAAAGACCCTCCCAGAAGAAGCAAAGAGGCTCGGAAAATGCTGCGCGTGTCCTGGACCAAAATGTATTTCAAAATACAAAATGTGTATAAGAACATTCAGAGCAGGATGGAAAGACACAATTACAACAAATCATTCTTTTGTTTAAAGAAAAAAATTAAATGATGTTACCTAATTTTTTAATTTCATGCATCACTATTGTAACCCACTTTCACCCAGATACGGCACAGAAGAACATAAGAATTTCCAATACTTTTCACAGCATGTGTTATAAACAGAACCAGCCTTCCTACAGAGCTAGGTCCATTCTCAAGATGGCTGCTGGGACCTCCTGCTGCAGTCTCGAAAGACTACCACTGGAAGTCTTGAAAGCCATTTTCTGGGCCGGGTATGTGCAGGAGCAGAAGCAAGTTAAGACACTCTTGCACTCACTATCCACCAATGAAAAGGTAGGCCCAGGAGAGGGCTGCCACTGGGGGGGAGGGGGCTCAGGAGGGGGGAGCTGGGCCCATCCTCTATTGAGGGGAGGGGCTGATCATGAGGGGGGAAGAGAGTTTTGGTTTCAGTCAAAAATGCACTACCATTTTTGGCCGAAACTCAAACCCAAACTTCGGGCTGGTTTCAGTGCCAAATCCGAAACTGAAATTCAGTCGGCCTCTAACTGGCAAGAACAAACACTTTAGAACTAAACTGATGTCACTTCTGTAATAGCTCATAAAATCATACATTAGTGACTAGGAAGAGAAAAGAAAAAGGGGGACGGAAAAAAGACGACTTTACTTTACATTTGAAAATCAAGAGAATAGAACAGTGGCCGTCTTCTATGTGGCCCGTTTTAATCAAACTTTTAAAAATAACCATAAATGTTTATTAAAACCACAGTAACTTGTCACCGCCCTCCAGCACCCTCATGGGTACAGTCTCTTTCCCCATTGCCAACCAATTTTGGCAAAAAGACCTGCAAGCAGGGGCATAGCCAGATGACCAATTTTGGGTGGGCCTGAGCCCAAGGTGGGTGGGCATGGAATTTGCCCCCCCCCCCCCCCGGTACCCCTCCAGTTTGCTCTTCTCTCCACCCCTCCCTGCCCACAAACCCAAAATATTAAATACTTGAGCTGGCGGGGATCCCTAAACTCTGCCAGCTGAACATTTCCTCCTCCTACTCGAGCAGCCAGCACTCTTCCAAATGGCGGCCGGCAGCACTTGCCTCAAACTGATGCTGCAGCCTGCAGGCCATGCGTGCTCAGTGCTCTTGCACGTGCGAAAACTGGGCAAGTGCTGCTGGCTGACATTTGGAAGAGCGCTGGCTGCCCAAGGACAGAAAATCTTCAGCTGGTAAGGTTTAGGGGTCCCCACCAGCCACAGCGAGAGTGTCACAATCTTGGGTGGGCCTGAGTCCAAAGTGAGAGTAGGCCCTGGCCCACCCAGGCCCACCTGTGGCTACGCCACTGTCTGCAAGGTTGCAAAGAGCTGTCTAAGTCAGTGGCTCTCATCCCTTTCCTAGAGGTCCAGTCGGGTTTTCAGGATTACCACGAAGAACATGCATGAGATAAATTTACACACATCCTCCAGGACAGGGTTGAGAGGCACCATCGAAGGGACCATTCTTTGTCTTCAGAATAATACCTTTTAAAAAGCTTCTTACCTCTTCAAGTCCACCGTTGTGACATTAAAGACAACTCCTTTCAGCCAAAGAACCATGAAAAGCCTCTGAGAAAAGGGACAGTTCCCTATGCTCTCACCATCACTTCCTGCCTATATATATATGGATAAAAAAAATGAAGGGTACTCCATCAGCATTCAGTTTAAAATGCATCCGATTTACAGTTTCAACATTTTTATTGATGACAATTCAAAGAAAACAGTCATACAAAGAGAAAGACTATGCAAAAAAATAACATCTGTCATCAAACTTTTGATCATTTAGCCTCAGGAGCTTAGTCGAGATTGGGAGGCGGGGAAAATGCTGGGCAGACTTATACGGTCTGTGCCAGAGCCAGTGGTTGGGAGGCGGGGCTGGTGGTTGGGAGGCGGGGATAGTGCTGGGCAGACTTATACGGTCTGTGCCAGAGTCGGTGGTTGGGAGGCAGGACTGGTAGTTGGGAGGCGGGGATAGTGCTGGGCAGACTTATACGGTCTGTGCCAGAGCCGGTGGTGGGAGGCAGGGATAGTGCTGGGCAGACTTATATGGTCTGTGCCAGAGCTGGTGGTTGGGAGGCCGGGCTGGTGGTTGGGAGGCGGGGATAGGGCTGGCCAGACTTATACGGTCTGTGCCAGAGCCGGTGGTGGGAGGCGGGGCTGGTGGTTGGGAGGCGGGGATAGTGCTGGGCAGTCTTATATGGTCTGTGCCCTGAAGAGGATAGGTACAAATCAAAGTAGGGTATACACAAAAAGTAGCACATATGAGTTTATCTTGTTGGGCAGACTGGATGGTCCGTGCAGGTCTTTTTCTGCCATCATCTACTATGTTACTATGTATATATAAAAGACACCCCCGTTAAATCTGAGTCCCACGGCATCTACATATGTAAATGGAGGCATTGTAAAAATCAGGTGTGCATGCCTCGCAGCCCTCCTAAGAACAACCGCCAGAATTTCAGCATATGTGACGTAGAAACATGTGACCAAGGTATGTATTTTATTCAAAATGTTACCATGAAACTTCCATCAGCGCTTCAAGTAATCTAAAACTAAGCTTACAAAACTGAAAAGATTATATTAAAAAAAAAACACACAACAACACAATGCTCCGAGAATGCAGTCAGAGTTCATAAGCTGTGCTGTTGAAAGTTTACAGATACGACTTGTCCCCTGGCCTGCCAGTCTGTATTTAGCTTCTACCTAATATGGGTATCAAGAGCAGACAGAACCAGCAGCGATTTCCTTTCCTTGCACAAAGCAGTCTCCCAACTCATTATGGAATTAATTGTTGCCAGTACTGGACAGCTTCACAAAGGCAGCCTGTAATTAAGAGCTCAGATTGCTTTTTTTTTTTTTTTCTGGCATCAACACAAATGACGAAATTGGGGGCTGTCTACTGACATAAAAAGAAGCGGCTGCAACTGGCATACGTAACAATTATTCAGTAAAACTAAATTACATATTCATTTTCACAGTTTTAATCTGTTTTGTGCATTTGTCTTTGGGGATTCTGGCATCTGTTGGGCTACGGTGCCAGAAGCCTTTCCATTCCCAACTACCCAGGAGGGAATTTGCCCCGCTTGCATATTCTCCCTCCTATCTCGCTTCGGTCTTTGCAGCAACAGCCCTCAGCCGCAGGGCCGGTCCTAGGGGCTCTGGTGCCCCCCTGCAGACTATGAGTTGGCGCCCCCCCCCCCAGCATCTCCTTTCTCTCTTCTCCCACCCTGCTGCTGTCCAGCGAATCTCCTTTGCCCCCATCCCCCTCCCATTTATGGCCACCTGCCCGCCCTCTTCTCCCCACAACATCCCCCTTTTTCTTCTTGCCACCCTGCGTGGTTGAAGTCTTTTTTAAAATTTACCTCCGTCCCAGCGGCCGCGTCATTTCAAAGCCCTGCCCGTCTCTAGCCTTCCCTTCCTTCGTGAGTTTGTTCCCTCAGAGTCCCACCCTCGAGGAAATGACATCAGAAGGCGAGACTCTGCGGAACGAACTCACGAAGGGAGGGAAGGCTAGAGACGGGCAGGGCTTTGAAATGACGCAGCCGCTGGGACGGAGGTAAATTAAAGATTTAAACCCCCAAGGTTGGCGCGGTATGGCGGCGCAGCGCCACAGCGGCACCCTTGAAGGCAGGCGCCCCCCTGCGGTGCTTACCCCGCTTACTGGGTTTGACCGGCCCTGCTCAGCCGTGGGCCAAGCACCAGGAGCTCTTCTCCAGAGCCCTCCAATTGTGGGTCCTCACTCTGGCCACTAGGCGTCGCCGTTGCAAAAAAGGACTGGAGGTCATCTCGGGTAGTTTAATTCCGCTACTTTATTCCAAGATGGATTCACTCACTTCGCTCTTTACTGGACCTTTATTGCTTCACATTCTACTTCCAGCCCTAGTTATCACTAGGTTAGATTACTGTAATTCTCTTCTCATTGGACTTCCAAATACCCAACTGCAAAGACTACAACTTTTTTTTCCAAATATTACCGTTAAACTATTTCAAGGCCGTAAGACGTTCGATCGCGTAATCTCTCTTTTCTTAGCAGATCGCTGGCTCCCCATTGCAACAGAATATCCTTTAAAATTCTAGTAAGAAGTAACCAGATTCAGTCCTCGGGTTCTCCAGCATTTTTGGCTAATCGTCTATCTTACTGTTGCCCGACAACTCTTCATTCTTCCCAGAAAAATGTATTATCTATCCTGTCTTTTCGCAATGTCCATCCTGACACTATCCAAAGCTCTTATTTCAGTGCCAGAGCATCTTCTCTCTGGAATTTCTGTTTACAGAGCTCCTTTACTAAATTTAAATCTTACTATTTTTTTTACAGCATTTGTCTGCCTTATAGAACTGATTGCTTCCTCCACTGATTTTCTTTTCCTCTCAGAATGACCTGGATTTCCCAACCAAATGAGAAATGACCTACTTCCTTCTTGTCGTAGCCTCTCCCTATCATCCCTTCTTGGAATATGCTTTTTTTCCTTCCCCTATGTCCCATTATATTAACGTTTTAGTTTACTTTTTGAGTTTCGTCCTTCCACCTGATTCCCTTATTATTTTATTTTGATAATGTAAACTGCCGACTCTTTTATTATATAGCAGTTATGTCAAATAACCCGAACCTTAAACCTTGAGGTCCTTCCCTTCAGGGGGTCCTACCTCTATTATATTCTCCGTCCTTGCTGGTCAGAGGAGCAGAATCTCAAGAACTGAGCCCGAGTCTTTCATACAGCAAAGGGCGGCACTGCTACTGATCCATCGGAGTTGCCCCATTCTTGATACAGTGATGGTTCTGACTGATCAGAGAGTTGTACTAGGGGGATTGTGCTAGAAGTGGTATACTGAGGTTTCAATTGGGCCTCAGACACAGTCCTGCTCAGCGTCAGCATGCACAGGAGGAGCAAGAAGAAAAAAGAGCAGGGGGCAGGAAGCAGCGAACGCAGCTGCGCCGGAGACCGCTGAGCGTCAGTGTGCACAAGAGGAGCAAGAAGAAATAAGAGCAGGGGGCAGGCTGCGAACGCGACTGCCCCGGAGACCACAAGAAGGCTTCGACTGGCGGGGGTTGGGGACCCCCGCCAGCCGAACCAGGGGCCCGGACGAAATTTGCGGGGGCCCAGGCCCCCGTAGCTACGCTCCTGGTATGCGCCAGTCTATTTTTCATTTACACGCATTCTTGGTGCCTCTTTATAGAATTACCTCTTGTGTATTTAGCAGGGGCGTAGCCAGACAACAGATTTTGGGTGGGCCTAGGCAAGAAGTGGGTGGGCACCGTGTTCTCCCCCCCCCCCCCAACCACCACCAAAATAATATCTCAACTGACGGGAAAACGCTTCTTTCCACCTTGGCAGGCTGCAGCAGGCATGCGCTGAAAACTGAGCATGCTCAGGTGCCAGTATCGTGTAGAGTAGCACTTTTGTTTCCATCAGGGGGAAGTCTTCAGCTGGCCAAGCTTCGGATCCCCACCAGCAGTGGTGTAGCAAGGGGGGGGGGGGCGGGAGGGGCGGTCCGCCCCGGGTGTCAGCTCGGGGGGGGGGGGTGCTCCCTGTCAGCTCCCCCCCCCCTCGGCGAATCGACACCCCCCCCCCGACCAGCTCCCGCACCCTACCTTTAAAAAGAATATCGGGAGGCGAGGCGCAGCACCTCATGCCTGCCCTGCACGTAAAGAAATGTGGACTGTCGGGTCTTCCCTCGCTCTATCTGTCCCGCCCTCCGCTGACGCAACTTCCTATTTCCGCAAAGGCGGGACAGACAGAGCGAGAGAAGACCCGACGGTCCACATTTCTTTTACGTGCAGGGCAGCGCCTCGCCTCCCGATATTCTTTTTAAAGGTAGGGTGCGGGAGCTGGTCGGGGAGGGGGGGTGTCACCGTGCTGCACCCGGGGGGGGGGGGGTGCAACGGCGAACCGCCCCGTCCCGGGTGGCAGCCCCCCTGCTACGCCACTGCCCACCAGCTACCGCTAAACGTGTGCTACTGTTGGGTAGGCCTGAGCCCTAAATGGGTGGACCCTGGCCCACTTGTGGCTACGCCACTGGTATTTAGTAGCACTAGAGGAATGCTAAGCAGTAACACAGAATCACATTATTCTGCTATAACCAAGGCAATTCAGAACTTGAGTTATTAAATATCCTCCAGACAGTTCAGCTGAGTAATTTAATACAGTTTATTCTGCCTCTTCATATACCACCTTTCAATTAATGATCCAGGCCAAATGCTTTTTATAGGAAGACCTGGTGATGTTCAGCTGGATGTACCGTATTTTTCGGACTATAAGACGCACTTTTTTCCCCCCAAATTTGGGAGGAAAATGGGGGGTGTATCTTATAGTCCGAAGGTAGAGATTTCCCTCCCTCCCTCCGAGTTCGGGATCGATCGCCCGCCCGCCCTCCGAGTTCGGGATGGCCCTGTCACCACTTCTCCCTACTCACGTGATCTTCCCTGGTGGTCTAGTGACGTCGGGGCAGGAAAGAGCCCCCTCTTTCCTTCCCAGCGCGCTGCTCTCCGTCCTCCTGTATGCAGCCTGACGGTCTCGGCGAGATTCAAAATGGCCGCCGAGACTTCAATTCTCGGCGGCCATTTTGAATCTCGCCGAGACCATCAGGCAGCATACAGGAGGACGGAGAGCAGCACGCTGGGCAGGAAAGAGGGGGCTCTTTCCTGCCCCGACGTCACTAGACCACCAGGGAAGATCGCGTGACGTGAGTAGGGAGAAGTGGTGACAGGGCCGGGGGGAGGGCGATCCCGAACTCGGAGGGAGGGATTCGGACAAGACGCACCGGAGCACCTAGGTTTTAGAGGAGGGAAAAAGGAAAATTTTGTTTTCCTATTTCCCTCCTCTAAAACCTAGGTGCGTCTTATAGTCCGAAAAATACGGTAACTATGTTTTTGTTTCAAATGTTAATTGTTTTGATATTCTAATGTGTGTTTACTAACTATGAGTGCATTCTGATAAGCAAGTTGTAATGTCTTAAACTATACACACCTCTAGATACACAGTTGCACACAAACCTTCAGGGGATAATTTCAACCCATTTTGTTTTTCAATTTATTTTGGAATAAGTGCCAGCAGACTTTAAAAATCAATGCTTCCGTTTTGGAATAATTTGCAAGATGTGCATTTAAGCTTTGTTTTTCTATTAAAAAGGGGTCAGTAATATTTTGACTTACTAAATCTAAGCAGAGTTAAAATATCCTTAGCAACTGCAGGTACTAGCTTTGAAAATTTCGACAATTCTTGTTCTCCAGCTGGCTCTGCAAAAGAGATCACCCTCATTACATTTCAGTGCCCCAGCCCAAGCGACCTCTCTCTGGCATTACGACCAGGGGTGTGTTTTAATGTATTCTAGTTAAACAATTAAAGCAGATCTCTTATTAATAATGCATTCTATATCCTCGGCAGCTGCTCCGTTGGCATATGGGAGTACAATATACTTGCTAATCGGCTCCTCTGAAAACCTGCACATCGAACTGGTGAAAAAAAAAAAATGCTTCAAGCCAAGCCACCTTCAAAAAAAACCTAAAAATAAATACAAGCAGAAAAAAGGCAGGGATCTGTACTGAGACTGGTGCAAGCTAACATATTTATAAATGATCTGGAAATCTGAATGACAAGTGAGGGTGATTAAATTTGCAGATGAGGCAAAACTATTCAAAGTTGTCAAAATGCATGCAGATTGTGAAAAATTCCGATCAATAGAAATAAAACAAAATAAAACATGGAAAAGAAAATAAGATGATACCTCTTTTATTAGACATAACTCAATACATTTCTTGATTAGCTTTCGAAGGTTGCCCTTCTTCGTCAGATCAGAAATAAGCAAATGTTGGTAGATGACAGTATATATGAGTGAAACATCAAAGCATTTCAGTGACAGTCTATGTGCATGGAGACTATATACATATAGACTGTCACTGAAATGCTTTGATGTTTCACTCATATATACTGTCATCTACCAACATTTGCTTATTTCCGATCTGACGAAGAAGGGCAACCTTCAAAAGCTAATCAAGAAATGTATTATGTCCAATAAAAAAAGGTACGTTTTATTTTGTTTTATTTCTATTGATTACCTTTAAAAGCGGACTAACACGGCTACCACACCTCTCTACTGAAAAATTGCAGGAAGATCTTAGGAAACTGGAAGCCTGGGCATCCAAATGGCAGAAGAAATTTAATGTGAACAAATGCAAAGTAATGCACATTGGGAAGAATAATCCGAATCATAGTTACCTAATGCTGGGGTTCACCTTAGGCGTCAGCATTCAAGAAAAAGATCTAGGTGACTTTGTAACAATACGCTGAAATCTTCTGCCCAGTGTGTGGCAGTGGCCAAAAAAGCAAACAGGATGCAAAGAATTATTAGGAAAGGGATGCAAAATGAGACCAAGAATATTATAATGCCTCTGTATCGCTCCATGGTGCGACCTCACTTTGAGTACTGCATTAAGTTCGGGTCATTCTATCTCACAAAAGATATAGTGGAATTAGAAAAGGTTCAAAGAAGAGCGACCAAAATAATAAAGGGGATGGAAATCCTCCCGTATGAGGAAAGGCTAAAGAGGTTAAGGCTCTTCAGTTTGGAAAAGAGACGGCTGAGATGGGATACGATTGAGGTCTACAAAATCCTGAGTAGAGTAGAACAGGTAAACGTGAATCGATTTTTCACTCTTCAAAAAGTACAAAGACTAGGGGACACTCAATGACATTACATGAAAATACTTTTGAAACAAATAGGAGAAAATATTTTGTCACTCAAAGAATAGTTAAGCTCTGGAACTCTCTGCCAGAGGATGTGGTAACAGCGGTTAGCATATCTGGGTTTTAAAAAGTTTGGACAAGAGTCTGGAGGAAAACTCCATAGTCTGTTATTGAGATGGACATGGGGGAAGCCACTGCCCCGGGATTGGTAGCATGGAATGTTGCTACTATTTAGGATCCCATTCTGGAATCTTGTTATTCTTTAGGATTCTGGAATGTTGCTACTATTTGGGATTCCAGAATCTTGCTATTCTTTGAGACTCTACATGGAATGTTGCTAGTATTTGGGTTTCTGCCAGGTACTTGTGACCTGGATTGGCCACTGTTGGAAGAAGGCTACTGGGCTAGGTGGACCATTCGTACAAACCAGAATGGCTATTATTATGTTTAAAAACTGGTGAGGTGGACAGACCACAATTATAAGGTATTTCAAAAGGGGTCGTATATATATATATATATATATAACAGGAGATATTCTCAGCATGAATATTTCAACTTAACTGACTGAAAAGGTGAAGTAGGCATTATCAGGATTACTCCATATAGCTATGTTAATGAGCTGCTGACATGAACCTTTATGCTGTCAAATAAATAGGGTGATTTCTCTAAACTGAGGACCGAAACACGGGAGCATAAATATCAAACTGGGTCAGATCAAAAAGTCCTCAAGCCTACTGTCTTGTTTCCAACAGCGGGTGATCCAGGTCGCAAGTGACCAGCACAATGCCAAGGAGCAGGGAGCTTCCAGGCTCCATATGCCCAGGGATTAGCAGTGGTTTTCCTTACTCTATCTGGCTAATAATGGTTTATGGACATTCCTCTTGGAATTTCTTAATGAAGAAGGGTAGACAGTAGGGTTCCCCAGGGGTCTGTGCTGGGACCACTACTTTTTAAAATCTTTATAATTGATCTAGAAACAGGAATAATAATTGAAGTGATTAAATTTATTGACAACACAAGGTTATTCAAAGTTGTTAAATGACAAGAGGATTGTGAAAAATTGCACGAGGACTTTATGAGACTGGGAATTCCAATAGTAGATGACGTTTGATGTGAAAAAGTGCAAAGTGATGCATGTAGGGAAAAGTAACCCAAACTATAAGTACATGACGCAAAGGTTCTGCGTTAAGAGTCACTGCCCAGGAAAAGGATCTAGGCGTCATCACTGATGATGCATTGACATCCTCAGCTCACAGTGTGCAGCGGAGTCTAAGAAAGCAAATACAATGTTAGGAATTATTAGGAAAGGAACGGAAAACAAATATGAGAAGGTTATAATTCCTTTGTATCACCCCATGGTGTGACCACACCTCAAATTCTGTGTGCAATTCTGATCACCGTATCTCAAAAAAAGTTATAGTAGAATTAGAAAAGGTACAGAGAAGGGCAACCAAAATGATAAAGGGGATGGGACGATTTCCCTATTTCCTTTCTGAGAACAACCACACAAACTCTCGTCCACGCTCTCATTACCTCTCGCCTTGACTACTGCAACTTACTCCTCACCGGCCTCCCACTTAGCCACCTATCCCCCCTTCAATCCGTTCAGAACGCTGCCTCACGTCTTATATTCCGCCAGAACCGATATACTCATATCACCCCTCTCCTCAAGTCACTTCACTGGCTTCCAATCAGATACCGCATACAATTCAAGCTTCTCCTCCTTACCTACAAATGCACCCAGTCTGCGGCTCCTCACTACCTCTCTAGCCTCATCTCCCCCTATGTTCCCGCCCGTAACCTCCGCTCACAGGACAAATCCCTCCTTTCAGTTCCCTTCTCCACCACTGCCAACTCCAGGCTCCGCTCATTCTGCCTTGCCTCACCCTATGCCTGGAACAATCTTCCTCAACCCCTACGCCAAGCCCCCTCCCTACCCATCTTCAAATCTCTGCTTAAAACTCACCTCTTCAATGCTGCTTTCGGCACCTAACCTTCCGAGAAATATAGTATGCCCCCCAATCTATCTGCCCTATCAGATCGACTCTACACTTGTCTCTAGATTTACACCTGTCTTTTAGATTGTAAGCTCCTTGAGCAGGGACTGTCCTTCCATGTTAAAATTGTACAGCGCTGCGTAACCCTAGTAGCGCTTTAGAAATGTTAAGTAGTAGTAGTAATTTTTTTTTCTAAAATTTCTTTATTGTATCATATGCTCCTGTTTTTAAACTTAATACTACAGCATCAGATTTCCTTAGTATCCTCCTTCCACCAAGACAAATTATATCGTGTTATGGTCATTATTGCTAAGAACCCCATCACTGTTACTCCTTGTGCCAGGCTCTGTGTTCCAGGAAGGACTAGATCTAAAGTAATCCCCTCCTCCTTTGTCAGTTTCAAGACCAGCTGCTCCATGAAACAGGAGCGAAACAGTCACCTCCCTACAATGTCCAGATCAGATGTTTACTGAGTCAACTTTGGGTTATTGACATTTCTCATTATTATTGTTACCAAGAGCCCTGTTCACTAAGCAGCATTATAGATGCCTCAACATTTTTAATGCGTGTTAACCATAGGAGTGGAGGAGTGGCCTAGTGGTTAGGGTGGTGGACTTTGGTCCTGGGGAACTGAGTTCAATTCCCACTTCAGGCACAGGCAGCTCCTTGTGACTCTGGGCAAGTCACTTAACCCTCCATTGCCCCATGTAAGCTGCATTGAGCCTGCCATGAATGGGAAAGCATGGGGTACAAATGTAACAAAAATAAAATAGATACTATTAGAGATTCTACATGGAATGTTGCTACTGTGTTTCCCTGAAAATAGGGCATCCCCATAAAATAAGACCTACCGAGGTTTTTGGTGCCCTTAGAAAATATAAGGCCTCCCCCGAAAGTAAGGCCTAGCAAAGTTTTGTTTTTCCCGGTAAGTAGGGTCCCCCCCCCCCTGAGATCGCCGGGCCCCCCTCCGTCGTTCTGAAACTAACCCCCCACCCGAGGTCGTCCCCCCCCACCCGAGATGGCGCCCCCACCCGAAGTCGCCGGACCCCAACCCCCTCTGTCGCTCCGAAACTAACCTGCACTTAAGCCTCCTTTCACTTTCCTTCCAGTTCGCAGCAAGCAGCAGCAGTAGGAGGGCAGGCCACTCCTTCCTTCCGTGTCCCGCCCTCGCCTGACGTAACGTAACGTCAGGCGAGGGTGGGGCTCGGAAGGAAGGAGAGGGCCTGCCCTGCCCTGCTGCTCCTGCGAACTGGAAGGAAAGTGAAAGGAGGCTTAAGTTCAGGTTAGTTTCTGAGCGACGGAGGGGGGTGGGGTCCGGCGACTTCGGGTGGAAGCGCCATCTCGGGTGGGGGGGGGCGACCTCGGGTGGGGGGTTACCGGTAGTTGCAGGAGCGACGGAGGGAAGGTGGGCGGGCCAACCGTGTTTCCCCGAAATATTAAGACATCCCCTGAAAATAAGACCTAGCGCCTTTTTGGGCGCAAAAATTAATATAAGGCAGTGTCTTATATTCGGGGAAACACGGTACTACTGAGATTCTGTTGCTACTATTGGAGATTCTACATGGAATGTTGCTACTATTGGAGATTCTACATGGAATGTTGCTATTCCACTAGCAACATTCCATGTTGAAGGCTGCGCAGGCTTCTGTTTCTGTGAGTCTGACGTCCTGCACGTACGTGCAGGACGTCAGACTCACAGAAGCAAAAGCCTGCGCGGCCACATTGGTGATCTGCAAGGGCTGACCTCTACATGGAAGAATAGCAACATTCCATGTAGAATCTCAAATAGTAGCAACAGTGGAGGAGTGGCCTAGTGGTTAGGGTGGTGGACTTTGGTCCTGAGGAACTGAGTTTGATTCCCACTTCAGGCACAAGCAGCTCCTTGTGACTCTGGGCAAGTCACTTAACCCTCCATTGCCCTATGTAAGCCGCATTGAGCCTGCCACGAGTGGGAAAGTGCGGGGTACAAATGTAACAAAAATAAATAAAATAAAAATATACATACGTTAGCCATATACGTGCCTACAATATCTCTCTATAGGCGCTTACATGGTTAACGTGCACACTAAGTGTAGGTGCGCTAAAATCTCTATGCACCTTAGTAACTAGGGTCCCAAATGTGTTAACCTTCCTCATTCCTACTGTATTTCACCGTCAGTCTTTTGATTCTGTCCAGCTGGATGATAGAACACCCTCACTAATATTCTCTTAGTCATTACACATACACATGCATCCTCCCGGACCCCTTTGTGACAAATGAAATTTAATGTGGACAAATGCTAAGTGACACACATTGGGAAGAAAAATCCGAATCATAGTTACCTGATGCTAGGGTCCACCTTAGAAGTCAGCACTCAAGAAAAAGATCTAGTTGTCATTGTAGACAATACGCTGAAATCTTCTGGCCAGTGTGCGATGGCCAAAAAAGCAAACAGGATGTTAGGAATCATTAGAAAAGGAATGATAAATAAGACTGAGAATACTATAATGCCTCTGTATCGCTCCATGGTGCAACCTCACCTTGAGTATTGAGTTCAGTTCTGGTCGCCGTATCTCAAAAAAGATATAGCGGAATTAGAAAAGGTTCAAAGAAGAGCGACCGAAATGATAAAGGGGATGGAACTGCTCCCATATGAGGAAAGGCTAAAAAGGTTAGGGCTCTTCAGCTTGGAAAAGAGACGGATGAGGGGAGATATGATTGAGGTCTACAAAATCCTGAGTGGTGTAGAACGAGTAGAAGTAAATCAATATTTTACTCGTTCCAAAAGTACAAAGACTAGGGGACACTCAATGAATTTACATGGAAATACTTTTAAAGCAAATAGGAGGAAATATTTTTCCACTTAACTAACAGTTAAGCTCTCGAATTCGTTGCCTGTAGTAACAGCGGAGAGCGTATCTGGGTTTAAAAATATTTTGGGACAAGTTCTTGGAGGAAAAGTCCATAGTCTGCTATTGGGATAGCCAGAGAGAAGCCACTGCTCGCGCTGGGATTGGTAGCATGGAATTTTGCTACTCTTTAGGACTCTGGAATCTTGTTACTCTGGGATTCTGGAATGTTGCTACTGTTTGGAATTCCAGAATCTTACTGTTCTTTGAGACTCTACATGGAATGTTGCTACTATTTGGGGTTCTGCCAGGTACTTGTGACCTGGATGGCCACTGTTGGAAACAGGATACTGGACGATGGACCATTGGTCTGACCCAATATGCCTATTATTATGTTCTTATTGCTTTTTAGATATATAGGCAGCAGGGGGCCAAAGCCCCACCAATATTTTGGCCAATGCAGCATGTCAATCAATTTTACAGGACATAGGAGGAATAAGAAAAACAGTGAACTGATACGAAAAGCAAGAGTTTTGAAAAGAGTCTTGAATAGACATAGTAACATAGTAGATGACAGCAGAAAAAGACCTGCATGGTCCATCCAGTCTGCCCAACAAGATAAACTCATATGTGTATACCTTACCTTGATTTGTACCTGCCTTTTTCAGGGCACAGACCGTACAAGTCTGCCCAGCAGTACTTCCCGTCTCCCAACCACCAGTCCCGCCTCCCATCACTGGCTCTGGCACAGACCGTATAAGTCTGCCCTCCACTATCCTCGGCTCCCAACCACCAACCTCTCTTCCTCCACCTGCTCCGCCACCCAATTTTGGCTAAGCTTCTGAGGATCCATTCCTACTGCACAGGATTCCTTTATGCATATCCCACGCATGTTTGAATTCCGTTACCGTTTTCATCTCCACCACCTCCCGTGGGAGGGCATTCCAAGCGTCCACCACCCTCTCCGTGAAAAAATACTTCCTGACATCTTTTTTGAGTCTGCCCCCATAGACTGTAAGCTCTGTCAAAGGGACTGGTCTGTTATTTATTTATTTAACACCTTTATATCCCACATTTTCCCACTTAGTTGCAGGCTCAATGTGGTTTACACAATTCCGAGGAGGTAGGCTCCGGTTCAATAATACAAATACACAGTACAGTAGTAAGCATGTAAGAAACGTAAGTATAAAGCAACAAAGAGATAAAGAGGGGGTGGTGATAGAAGTCTAGTACGGTCCATATTTTGTTGTGTTGCAGGAATTAGGAAGTTAATTTAGGTCATGGGGGTAGGCCTTCTTAAACAAGTTGGTTTTCAGTAGTTAAGATGGTTATGGATAGATCTCACGGTTTTGGGCAAAGGGTTCCACAGTTGTGTACTTATGTATTTGTATCTAAGTCCACTGCAGTCTGGATAATGCAGATTTAAATAAGTTCGGCATAGGCTGGTACTGTTTCTGGGTGGTAGTTTTATGAGATCCAACATGTGTGTTTGTGTGCAGCACTGACTAGTCTATCCAAGTGCTGTAGAAATGATTACTAGAAATGGTAGTGATCAGTAACCAGAGAGCTTGGCAGTGGGTTGGTTATTTGAGCCCTCCATTCAAAAAGGTGTTGCCCTGCCCCTGATGCCATCCAGCCAATTAAGCCAAAGAAGGCCCCCCCCCCACCCCCCCCCCGGCCAAACTTCAGAAGCATGCAGCCACCTCCAGGATGAAGAGCCCGTGAGGAACAAAAAAACCATAAGGACCCCCCAGCCGGTCAACATTGAGGTACAGGGGCGACCACGGTGGCTGGCTCGGCGTCTGTCACAGGGGACTCACGGGCTCCCCCCTCCCCATGTACTTTCCACTTAGACAATCAGAAAATCAGCATCAGACACAAAAGAGCTTAAGACCAGGGTGGGAGAGTTACAGAGCACGTGGGAACGGATCATCTCAGTGCCCCCAGTTTCTCTCGAGGGCGGGGCCGGGGCTGCGACAATGCCGACACAATGCAGAAAGAGCCCCGGGAACCGCCCGCCACCATCTCTGCGTCTTCCCCGTCTGGAGGCAGCCTCAGGGCGCTCCTCACCCACTGTCCAGCAGGCTCCCTCCCCGGTCCAAGCCCCAACTAGCCAAGAAGTTTCGGATCGGACTGGAGGGGAGGGAAAGAGTTCGGATCAGCTGCAGGAGCAGAACAGAGCAAAGCAAAACTGGGAAGGGGTGGGGGGAGAAGATAGCAGCAAGGGGGGGAAGCGTGGATTGGGGGGGGGGGGTTACTGCTGCCACTTATAAAGATCCAGGCTGGGGAAGGGGACGAAGGGCACGCCGGCACCCCCCCCCCCCTCCTCAAGATATGTCAGTTACCTTGACGAAGAGCTCGATATGGGTATCCTCCTCCCGGACCCCGTTGTGACGAGCCAACAATGCCATGGTGGCCAGTGAGGGGGGGACGCTCCCCGGAACCCCAGCTCCCTTCCCTCTCGGTAACGCTCCTCTTCAGTAGCGCTCGCTCTTTCTCCGCTGTGTCTCTGCATCCACACGGTCCTTTCTCACCCTCCTCTCCTGCTCTGGGCGCGGTTCCCGGCTCCACAGTCTACTCTAGCGGCTCTTCCCACTTCCTCCCGGAGAGGTGGTGGCTTGGCTTCACTTTACCCCTCCCCTCTCTTCTGCCTCTAGTAGCGGCCCCAGAGACTGGGGAAATGTTGGAGACAGAGACGGATTCGGCACTTTATGGACTGTGAGCAAAGGAAGAGAGATGCTGAGCAGTGAGCGAGGGAAGAAAAAGCTAAGACCGCCGGTAGGGGGGGCTGGAGGGAAGAGGGCATGGGGCACAAGGCTGAAGGTTCACCCCTAGATAGTAACATAGTAAATGACGGCAGATAAAGACCTGAACGGTCCATCCAGTCTGCCCAAGATAAACTCATTTACATGGTATGTGATACTTTATATGTATACCTGAGTTTGATTTGTCCTTGCCATTCTCAGGGCACAGACCCTAGAAGTCTCTTGTACTAAAAGTTCTGAAGATTCTGGAATCCTAAAGAGTTACAAAATTCTGGAATCCCAATTAGTAGCAACATTCCATGTAGAACCCCAAAGAGTAACATAGCAAATGACGGCAGGTAAAGGCCTGAACGGGCCATCCAGTCTGCCCAACAAGATGAACTCATTTTACATGGTATGTGATACTTTATACCCAAGTTTGATTTATCCTTGTCATTCTCAGGGCACAGACCGTAGAAGTCTGCCCAACACTGTTCTTGTACGAAAAGTTCTCAAGCTAACGTCGAAACCCCTTAAAATTTCTACTCCAGCCCATCCCTATCTATTCAGTTACTATCAGGGAGTAGACCGTAGAAGTCTGCCCAGCACCAGTTTTGCTTCCCAATTACCGGCGTCACCACTTAATCTGCACTAAGATTCCGTGGATCCATTGCTTTTAAACAGGATTCCTTTGTATTTATTTATTTTTGTTACATTTGTACCCTGCGCTTTCCCACTCATGGCAGGCTCAATGTGGCTTACATGGGGCAATGGAGGGTTAAGTGACTTGCCCAGAGTCACAAGGAGCTGCCTGTGCCTGAAGTGGGAATTGAACTCAGTTTCTCAGGACCAAAGTCCACCACCCTAGCCACTAGGCCACTCCTCCACTGTTGCTACTATTTGAGATTCTACATGGAATGTTGCTAGCAACATTCCATGTAGAAGTTGGCCCTTGCAGATCACCAATGTGGCCGCGCAGACTCACAGAAACAGAAGCCTGTGCAGCCTTCTACATGGAATGTTGCTAGTGGAATAGCAACATTCCATGTAGAATCTCCAATAGTAGCAACATTCCATGTAGAATCTCCAATAGTATCTATTTTATTTTTGTTACATTTGTACCCTGCGCTTTCCCACTCATGGCAGGCTCAATGCGGCTTACATGGGGCAATGGAGGGTTAAGTGACTTGCCCAGAGTCACAAGGAGCTGCCTGTGCCTGAAGTGGGAATCGAACCCAGTTCCCAGGACCAAAGTCCACCACCCTAACCACTAGGTTTATCCCACGCATGTTTGAATTCCGTTACCGTTTTCATCTCTACCACCTGGAGGGCATTCCACATATCTACCACCCTTTCTGTGAAAAATTACTTCCTGACATTACTCCTGAGTCTGCCCCCCTTCAACCTCAATTCATGTCCTCTAGTTCAACCCAGGGGCGTAGCTATGTGGGGCCAGGGGGGCATGGGCCCCCACAGATTATGCCCTGGCCCCCTCTACATTTGACCCTCCCCCCCGCCGCCGCCCACCCCCACCCTGCATCATCAGGTACCTTGTTTGCTGGCGGGGGTCCCCAATCCCCACCAGCTGAAGTCTTCTTCAGCGCCACTCATGGTAAGTTCAATGTGGCTTACACATTATGCAGGACGTAAGGCGTCAGAAACAGATGATCACACAACGAAGGCGCCGGTGTCAACCGATGCTGAAGAAGACTCTTCGGCTGGCGGGGATTGGGGACCCCCGCCAGCAAACAAGGTACCTGATGATGCGGCGGCGGGGCAGTCGGGCTGCAGTGGGGGGGGGTGCGGTTGTGGCAGGGGGAGCGGCTAAACAGTGCCCCCCCACCTTGGGCTCTGTTCCCCCCCTCCCGCCGAGGTCTGGCTACGCCCCTGGTTCAACCACCTAATACTTTATGATTATTTTTCTGTTTATTTTGCAGCTGTTATACTGCCTTTTTTGTTGGAACTAACAAAGCAATTTACACAACTACAGTACTTCAGAAAACAAGGGAAGGAACTACAATCAGGGTTGAGAAACAGATATTTGTAGGCAAAACTCAGCTCGAGGGGAGAAGCTGGAACAGGAAGCAAAAGGGTGGATGTGGGACTCCTTTGTGCCCCTGGGGTTGGATGCCAGCAGTAAAAGGGGTTAGCACTGGTTTTGCACCCACATTATACAGCGCTGAATGCTCAGAGGGCTCTAGCATGGGCAACGGGTGTGCCAAAGATGGCCACAGATTGCATTGTAATGTACTTAAATGGATGTGAATGAGGTGAGTAACTATTCCTTTCTAATACTCAAATGGCAGCGATGCAATGCCCAGATGCAAATGGTGGTCTAGAACGCTGAAAACCTACGGCAGCTCAGGGGTAGCCTAGCGGAGCTTGGGGAAGAGTATTTCTTCTGAATTTCTCACACTAAACTTCTGGTTTCGTGTCTTTTAGAAGCGGAAGTCCATGAAGCTTCTAAGCGTTGACCATGAGAAACAAACGTATACAAGTCTGAGCAAAACTGAAAGCGAAAGCAAATATGGGCACCTGTTTTTTCTGTGCTTAAATATGAGCCTTTCAAAAAAAAAATTAAGTGCAATTTTTGAAAAGCTCATATTTAAAGGTGGAGAACAACGCTGATGTGCTATCTTGTGTGATTCTTATATTCCGCTAAGTTCAAAAGAGATTCTAAGCGGATTACAAACAAAAGTACATAAGTATTGCCATACTGGGACAGACCGAAGGTCCATCAAGCCCAGCATCCTGTTTCCAACAGTGGCCAATCCAGGTCACAAGTACCTGGCAAGATCCCAAAACAGTACAATACATTTTATGCTGCTTATCCTAGAAATAAGAAGTGGATTTTCCCCAAGTCCATCTTAATAATGGCTTATGGACTTTTCTTTTAGGAAGATATCCAAACCTTTTTTAAACCCCGCTAAGCTGTTTTTACTACATTCTCTGGCAACAAATTCCAGAGTTTAATTACATGTTGAGTGAACAAATATTTTCTCCTATTTGTTTCAAATTTACTACTTTGTAGCTTCATTGCATGTCCCCTAGTCCTAGTATTGTAAATTCTTCAGGAGAATTTTCAATTGCATATCTAATACATTGAAACTAAAAACAAAAAAACCCCATCTTTCTCATCAATTGCACATCTCAAACAGTAATTACAGTTGCATATCTAACACTTTGAAACTAAAAGCAAAGTGAATGTCGCTGAAGTCGTTCTTTAGGGTCCCTGGCACTGGCGGACTCCAAGCTGTAGTTTTTCACATGAGTTTCATGTGTGTTTATACTTCTGGGTTTGTCTAGATATATCCGTAAAGTTCTGTGATAAGCATGGCTCTTGTATGCATGTGGAGGAGTGGCCTAGTGGTTAGAGCAACGGTCTTGAAATCCAGAGGTGGCCGGTTCAAGTCCCACTCTTGTATGCATGTGCCAGGAATGTTCCTTCACCTTGCTTTCAGTTTAATAGCGTGAATTATCTGCATCTACAATTTGAATGTCATTTGCTTTGAGCATTGGCTATTTTTCTGCGCTGTTTTTGCGCTATGGGGTTTGCGTTGTGGGCTTCAGCACCTGGGCTTTGAGCATTGGCCCCCCTGTACAGCAAAGTCACTAGGTGCAGCTCCCAAAATTATACAACCTTGCTCACCTAATGGCAGCACTGTGACTGACAAGAAGGATCATCAGACTTAGCTGCAAAAGTTCTGGAACCTACTAATAGGTCCACTCCACACCTTACACTGTACAGGATAAATACAGAGGAGGTCAATGCGTTCAACTAATGGTCCTGGCAGAAAAGGCAGGCCCCTCCCACAATCAGGCCACGCCCACCCCATCCCCTTAACTTTCTGCATCAGCTCCTCCCTCAATCTGTCACTTTCCTGCTTCTGCGTGCTGGGACAACCCCCTCCCCCCATCCCAGGTTATCACATTAATGCAATCACCTGGGCCCTAACACACAGGAGTAGGAGAGCGAGACAGCAGAATCTTCTGGCACCAGGCCCCCTTGGAGGCCGGGCCCAGGGAATCATGCCGCCCCTGCACCCCTCTCTTGGCGGCCCTGAGAAACGAGATCTGCTTAGAATGTTATGTGCCACGCGCTGCCCTTAGAGATAATACAGGTTTCCAGGTCTTTATATCCCCTACTTGAGGTTACAAGGGTTAGCCAGACAGGGCAACTGCCCCTGTGCACTAGTGTCCCTTGGCAAAAGTGAACGTCACTGAAGTAGTTCTCTAGGGTCCCTTGCACTGGCCGACTCCAAGCTGTAGTTTTTGCCGTGAGTTCATGCCGTCCTTGCAGCCTGGACTCCCTTGAGAGAGATCAGTGACGGCATTTGTCTAAAGAACAATGTCCAGACATTCAAAGAAGTGTTAAGTGGATATGAGATCCCAAATGGAAAGCGAGCAATGGTCCCTGCAGCAGTTTTCACACAGAAGCACCGTCCTTCATCAGGCAGATTACAGGTTTTCTATCCGTGCTAATATTTTTTTAACTAGTAAAAAAGGCCCGTTTCTGACACAAATGAAACGGGCACTAGCAAGGTTTTCCTCGGAGTGTGTATGTCTGAGAGAGTGTATGTGAGAGTGACTGTGTGTGACAGAGAGAGTGAATGTACGAGTGTGTGTGAGAGAGTGAGTCTGTGTGAGAGTGTGTGTGTGTGTGAGAATGAGAGTGTGTGCAAGTGCGTATGTGAGACACAGTGTGAGAGAGTGTATTTCACACAGATACAGTGTATGCAAGAGTGTGTGAGACACAGACTCTCTGCGAGACTGAGTGTATGAGACCAAGAGAGTGTGTGAGTGACTGTGTGACACAGAGAGAGTGAATGTGATACAGTGTGAGACATAGAGTGTGTGAGAGTGAGAGAGAGAAAGACATTGACTGTGAGAGAGAGTGTGTGTGTGACAGAGATACTACCCCCCCCCCCCCCCCCCCCCCCCCCCGTCTCTGGTGTCTGAGCGTTATTGTGCAGGACGCTGAGCTCTGGCTGTGCTTCAATGAACTGACCAATCCTATGTAATAGAATGCACCTCCAACATTCTGAAGCCGAGAAACCTCGTGTGGTTGGTCACTTCTGCTTGTGACGAACCCGGAAGTACGTTATGAGGCATATTTTCAAAGCACTTAGCCTTACAAAGTTCCATAAGTTTCTATGGAACTTTGGAAGGCTAAGTGCTTTGAAAATATGCCTCTATGTCAATTCAAGAGATGGATACAGAGAGCAGGAATGCCTCAGCCATGCAGTCAGCTTCAGAATGTTGCAGGTGCGTTTTATTATATAGGATAAAGTGGAATAGAGCAGAGCACTTGTGACCAAAAGCAACAATTACATGACAGTGTAATAAAAAAGGTATCATCTTATTTTCTTTTCCATGTTTTATTTTGTTTTATTTCTATTGATGACGGTGTGATCAACTCACTGGCGTCACCGTCCCCTGAGATCTGTTTTGTTCAATTGCTCATAGAACAACTCATGAAACTGGATATATTTTGTAAAAGTGACAAGAGCGATCTGAAAATTCCCTGTTCTGTGGGCCGATGCTCAGAACCTAACGCCACTGTTAATCTGCACAGAATGGTCAGAGGCCTCTAGTGCAGGAAACAACATGCAAACAGTATTTAAATATAGTCAAATGGATGTTAATGAGGTCATTTCCTATTCCTTCCTCAGGCTCTGAGAACAGCACACAAAACATATCTGACCTTACCGCTGGAAACCTACCGCCAGCCCAGAGCTGACCTTGGGGTACTTGAAGAGAGGATTTCCCATGATTTTCTCCTTAATATCTGCCAGTTTTGATTGAATTTGGAAGCAGAACGAAGCCCCTGCAAGCATCTAAGTGCTGGGAGTGAGAAACACGTGTGTGAGACCGAGCAAATCCGAAACTTTTTTTCACTGGCTTGCAGAAAACAGGCGCCAATGTGTGCTTTCAGTTTCGGATTTGCTCGGACTTACATTTAAAGACGCAGAGGTAGGCTTCACTTCCGAGTTTGCCTGGGTATGCGCACAAGAGCCGCGCTTACCACAAAAACTCTTGTGTACATGCACCAGGCATGTTCCTCCCCTTTACTTTCAGTCTCACAGCGTGCATAGTATTTGCATACAATTAATGTTGAGCATTGGGGGGGGGGCAGGGGTGTGCTGGTAAATTGTTAACAGGGGGCTCTCTCCCGCCAGCAAAGTAAAAGAGAATTCAGGAGGGGCCCAAGCCCACATTTTGGGATCCATTTGTTAAAGTGGCCATGGAGAACCGGCTCCCAAAATTCTTAAAAACTTAAGGTTATCAATAGAAATCAAACAAAATAAAACATGGAAAAGAAAATAAGATGATACCTTTTTTATTGGACATAACTTAATACATTTCTTGATTAGCTTTCGAAGGTTGCCCTTCTTCGTCAGATCGGAAATAAGCAAATGTGCTAGCTGACAGTGTACATTTGCTTATTTCCGATCTGACGAAGAAGGGCAACCTTCGAAAGCTAATCAAGAAATGTATTAAGTTATGTCCAATAAAAAAGGTATCATCTTATTTTCTTTTCCATGTTTTATTTTGTTTGATTTCTATTGATAACCTTAAGAGTGGACTAACACGGCTACCACACTCCTCTACTTAAAAACTTAACAAACGGCTCTCGAGAGCCTGCTCCAGCACACCACTGGGGGGGGGGGGGGTATTGTTCTGCGCTGTTCGCTGTAGCGCTGGAGTTCAGAGCATCGGCCTGCTAGGCAGCTACTCCTCACTCCTTTAAAAGGAGTTGAACTTGGGTTCCCAGAAACAGTGGGAGCTTTTACTAAGCAAGCGGTAAGGGAACGCGTTTTACTGCACTACCCTGGGACAAGCTCAGGCATCCCGCAATGCTTCTGGGACTGGCGCGTGCCAATCCCGTGCTAAAAAATATCAAATATTTTTTTGTGTGGGGGTGTGTGTTTGGAGACAGAGAGTAGGGTGCCCTGCACTAGATAGCATGGGTCAATTGCCTCACACTGCGCTAGTCGGTAAGGGCTCATGCAATAATGGTCGTGCGTTAATTGGGAAATTAGCACATGGCCGTGAGTGGAAAAATAGAAATTGAGGCCATTTTACTGCCGCGCTAAAAGTGCCCTCACTGCATAGGAAACCTACGTGCTAAAAATAGCGCAGGCCACTTTTTAGGATGTTTTTATTAAGATTTACTACTTTTATTAATAAACAGGAGACCAGACATACATTTATCTTAGATAACGTATTGAAATGTTTCTTTAAGTTGTGATATGTACTAGATTTCTTAATTTAGAACTGTATTTCATATAACATAAGGCCAGAGACAACACACATGGTAACTTAGATCAGTTCCTTATCTCTTGCTTAACTATACAAAGAACTTACCTTGAGTTTAGCTAACTATCAAATTATCCCAACTGACTCTGTACCACACATCTTGTTCCCATCATATATCTGCTGTTGGTCTCTCAGCTATATGGTAAACCGTATAGTAGAAAACCTTTAGCATCATATCTATGTTAGTTGAATGTTCTAGTGCTTATTAGGTGTGTCATTATTTATTTATTTGGATTTTGCTCACACCTTTTTCAGTAGTAGCTCAAAGTGAGTTACATTCAGGGACTCTGGCTATATCTCTGTTCCTGGAGGGCTCACAATCTAAGTTTGTACCTGAGGCAATGGAGGGTTAAGTGACTTGCCCAAGATCACAAGGGGAAGCCGTGGGATTTGAACTGGCCACCTCTGGATTGCAAGACCAGTGCTCTAACCACTAAGCTACTCCTCCACCCCAAAGAATCTTGTTACTCTTTGGGGTTCTACAGGGAATGTTGCTACACTTTGAAATTCTGCATGGAATCTTGTTCTTTAAAATTCTAGAATCTTATTTATTCGATTTTGTTCACACCTTTTTCAGCAGTTGCTCAAGGTGAGTTACATTCAGGTACTCTGGATATTTCTCTGTCCCAGGAGGGCGCACAATCTAAGTTTGTACCTGAGGCAATGGAGGGTTAAGTGACTTGCCCAGGATCACAAGGAGCAGCAGTGGGATTTGAACTGGCCACCTCTGGATTGCAAGACCAGTGCACTAACCACTAGGCCACTCCTCCACTCAGAGTCACCAAGACGGCTGGGGGGGGGGGGGGGGGGGGGGGGGGGGAAGCCCCCGGATTGGTTTTGGTCTGATAAATTCACGCATCAAGGGAGGTCAGCACTTGTGTATTAGCGCTAGAATTACCACAGTTATCCAAATAACAGATGGAGCGATCAAAGGAACCATAACTTAGTATTATGCTAACATTATATCTCTGATATTTGAATTCCAGTGCTGTTAAATGTATATATTTTTTATCCTATTTCACAGTAGTTCTATTATTAGTTTTCAATTTGTTGTTTACAAGTTTATTTATTTATTTAGATTTTGCTCACATCTTTTTCAGTAGTAGTTCAAGGTGAGTTACATACAGGGACCCTGGATATTTCTCTGTCCCTGGAAGGCTCACAACCTAAGTTTGTACCTGAGGCAATGGAGGGTTAAGTGACTTGCCCAAGATCACAAGGAGCAGCAGTGGGGTTTGAACGGGCCACCTCAGGATTTCAGTGGATTGCAAGATCGGTGCTCTAACCACTAGGCCACTCCTCCACCCCAAAGAATCTTGTTACTCTTTGGGGTTCTACATGGAATGTTGCTACACTTTGAAATTCTGCATGGAATCTTGTTATTCTTTAGAATTCTAGAATCTTTATTTATTTATTTAGATTTTGCTCACACCTTTTTCAGTAGTAGCTCAAGGTGAGTTACATTCAGGGACTCTGGATATTTCTCTGTCCCCGGAGGGCTCACAATCTAAGTTTGTACCTGAGGCAATGGAGGGTTAAGTGACTTGCCCAAGATCACAAGGAGCAGCAGTTTACCTCATTTATTGTATTTATGTTTATTCTTAGTTATTTGTTGTAAGTTTTATGTTCAACTGTACCTGCTGTACACTACCTTGGGTGAATCTCTTCATAAAGGCAGTTAATGAATCCCAATAAATAAATAAAATTGCACCCAGGTCACTTGATGACCTGAACATGTATACTCTGGAAGAAAGGAGAAACGGGGTGATATGATACAGACGTTCAAATATTTGAAAAGTATTAATCCGCAAACAAACCTTTTCCAGAGATGCGAAGGAGGTAGAACGAGAGGACATGAAATGAGATTGAAGGGGGGCAGACTCAAGAAAAATGTCAGGAAGTATTTTTTCACGGAGAGAGTAGTGGATGCTTGGAATGCCCTCACGTGGGAGGTGGTGGAAATGAAAACGGTAACGGAATTCAAGCACGCGTGGGATAAACATAAAGGAATCCTGTTCAGAAGGAATGGATCCTAAGGAGCTTAGCCGAGATTGCGAGATTGGGTGGCAGAGCCTGTGGTGGGAGGCGGGGCTGGTGGTTGGGAGGCGGGGATAGTGCTGGGCAGACTTATACAGTCTGTGCCAGAGCCGGTGGTGGGAGGCGGGGCTGGTGGTTGGGAGGCGGGGATAGTGCTGGGCAGACTTATACGGTCTGTGCCAGAACCGGTGGTGAGAAGCGAGGCTGGTGGTTGGGAGGCAGGGATAGTGCTGGGCAGACTTACACGGTCTGTGCCCTGAAAAGGACAGGTACAAATCAAGGTAAGGTATACACAAAAAGTAGCACTTATGAGTTTATCTTGTTGGGCAGACTGGATGGACCATGCAGGTCTTTTTCTACCGTCATCTACTATGTATATGTTACTATGTAACCAATCTGGAGCCTTTTGGCACTGCAGTAAATTGCTTCCTTTTCCCTACTGTAGTCAGAGTGAATGATAGAGATAGTCTAGTGATTATTTTTAGAAATTTACACAAATTAACATATATAGTAACATAGTAGATGACAGCAGAAAAAGACCTGCACGGTCCAACCAGTCTGCCCAACAAGATAAAACTCATATGTGCTACTTTTTGTGTATACCTGACCTTGATTTGCATATCTGTCTTTTTCAGGCCACAGGCCGTATACGTCTGCCCAGCACTATCCCTGCCTCCCAACCGCCAGATTAGCTGACAACACACGATCACGTCACATCTGGTTGTATTAGCATGAATTGTGGGGCCCTTTTACAAAGGTGTGCTTAAAAAGTGGCCTGCGGTAGTGTGGGCCTATGTATTGGACATGCACTGTATGGATCAAAGGGGGAGGGGGTGTTGGGCCAGGAAATGGACGTACGGCAAAATTAAAACCGGTGCGTGTCTATTTACAGCCTGAGCCCTTAATGCCACCCATTGACTTAGCGGTAAGGGCTGACATGTTACCCGTGTGGGCAGACTGGACGGACCGTACAGGTCTTTTTCTGCTGTTACCTACTATGTTACTATGTGTGGTAACCATCCAGCGCACACCAACTGCCGATTACCGCAGGAAATGCCCCAGCTGTAGAAAATAGAAAATTATTTTCTACTGTGTGTTTTCGGCAAACTTAGAATTACCGCCAAGCGCATATGCTATCCAGGCAGAAATGCCGATTTGACGCTCGCTGCATGCGCATAGGCCCTTACATGCCTTTATAAAAGGGCCCCTTTATGAGGTACACCAGATATTAAAGGTTTTTTTAAACACCAAAACGGGGGAGAAAGCAGTGGCTCAGAGCTGTCTTTTGGGGTTGGGCAACATTTACAGCTGTATAGGTGGAAGAGGGGGCAATGCCATTCTGGCAACTCCTCCCCCCCCCCCCACCTTTCTGCACCCTTCCACTTGCGGGCAGGGGGAAAGTGAGCGTCAGAGTGCAAGGGGCAGAGAAAGAGAAAAGGGCAATGCAGGCAGAGAGAGGAAGGAAGATGGAGTTAGAGCCTCTGTTACTATTAAAAGAGGGAGTATTATGCTAGAGCCCCCCCCCCCCCCCCAAAGGACCTGGGGGCTGGTAACTCAAAACCTAATGCCGGAGTTAGAGGTAATTAGCGCTGGACTAGCGTGCATGTTAATGTGCGCAGAAAGTTCAGAGGGCTCTAGCACGGGAAACAACATGCGTGCCAAAGATGGCTGCAAATTTATTTAAATGTACTCAAAACGGATGTTAATGAGGTCATTTCATATTTCCTCCCAATGCTCAGAGAAGAGCACAGAAACAAATGCTGCCCTTAAGGCTGGAAACTTACTGCCAGCTTGAGGGCGGCGTTGAAGGTTTTGAAGAGAGGATTTCTTCAGAATTTCTCACTTTAAACTGCTGGTTTTGTGTTCTTTTAGGAGCAGAAGGAAGCCCCCTGCAGCCTATAAACGCTGACAGTGAGAAACAAATGTGAGTCTGAGCAAAAACAGAACGTGCAAGCACACATCTGGTGCCTGGTTTTCTGTGCTTAAAACATGAGCCTTTCAAGTGAAAACATTGTTTGAAAAGCCTTTATTTAAAGGCGCAGAACAGTGCCGATGTGTGCTTGCACTTCTGGTCTTGCCCTGGGCATGTGCAAAAGTCTTGTGGACATGTGCCAGGCATGTTCCTGCCCCTTGTTTTGGGTTTCATAGTGCACATATAATTTGCATACAATTTCCTTTGAGCAGTGGAGAGCCAGGTTTCTGTGCTGTTCTTGCACTATAGAATCTACTTTTTTGATCGTCTGTTTATGAATTTTGATGCCAGTTTAGGTGGAGGAGTAGCCTAGTGGTTAGTGCAGTGGACTTTGATCCTGGGGAACTGGGTTCGAATCCCACTGCAGCTCCTTGTGACTCTGGGCAAGTCACTTAAACCTCCATTGCCCCAGGTACAAAATAAGTTCCTGTATATATGTAAACCGCTTTGAATGTAGTTGCAAAAACCTCAGAAAGGCAGTATATCAAGTCCCATTTCCCTTTCCCCCTTTCCCTTATGACATCACAGTATCAAAAGTGAGCCAAGTATTGGCAATCAAGCCATTGTGACATCACTGATGAGGTTGGCTCTTATTGGTGGAATGAGTGTAGGAGTAGCCTAGTGGTTAGTGCAATGGACTTTAAGCCATTGTGACATCACTGATGAGGTTGGCTCTTATTGGTGGAATGAGTGGAGGAGTAGCCTAGTGATCAGTGCAGTGGACTTTGATCCTGGGGAACTGAGTTCGATTCCCACTGCAGCTCCTTGTGACCCTGGACAAGTCACTTAACCCTCCATTGCCCCTGGTACAAAATAAGTACCTGTATATATGTAAACCGCTTTGAATGTAGTTGCAAAATACCACAGAAAGGCGGTATATCAAGTCCCATTTCCCCTTTCCCTTTGTTAAATTTTGTCTAGTATGTTTTATGTATTGTTATGAATGTATATTGTACCTCACTCTGGATGTGCAGGTTATACATAATAAATCTTTAAATAAATCTGCGCTGTTGGCTTTAGCATCTGATCTTTGAGCATTGGGTCCCCGGAGCACGAGCTGGCCTACAGCCGGCATTGCAGTAGTTCAGCACTGCTTTCAAATTAACTTTTTTTTTTTTTTTTTAAGCATCCTGTTACACTCCTCCTTCTTTCTAACCCCCAACCAGTCTTGGTGTTCCCTATCCAAAAAAAACAATAGAATATTTGAAATATACATATGTCACCAGCTTCAGACTGCATTTGCCAGACTGGTGGATTAGAAGGGAATGTCTTTAGCCACAAATGCAAACCTGATCGAACAAGATCTCATTTTGTACTCCCTTGTGCAAAAAGTGAAGGGTGGTCGTGCACAAGCCCATACCTCAGTCCTGTATCCTCCCGAATCATCCAGAAAAAGATTTTTGCTTTTGCAGCACAGGAAACCATGCCATAGACCAAGTATCTCCAGATGTTTGGACGCTACCACAGTTTAGGAATTTAGCAGAATGGCGGCCAGCCTGCCTGGTGAGCCCCGTTAGCAGAAGTAGGAGTTGAGAAACAGATTGACAGTAAATGCATTAGAAGTTGTTAAATAAGGGCCATGATCACAGGGCTGAGTTCTTGATATGTGAGGAAATGACAGCACACTAGGGGCGGTACTTCCTATTTAGCAAGCGGTAAGCCTGCGTTGGACAGACATGAGCTGTGTTGGGGATAGACCCTTTGAGTGGCCACGGGGTAACCCCAGGCGGGTGGCTTGGCGATTCGTGCCAGTGGCTTTTTGAGTAATGGGCAGTTTCTCTCCAAGCAACTCTGCTGCTTTCATCTGTTATGGTTCTGGGTTTATAATACCTTCTGTTTATACATCTTGTTTCTCTAATCCTTTCCCACTTCAGTGTGGTCTGTCTGTGGTCAATGATATATTTTCTCCCACCTCTCTACATGTATCCAATTTTATTCAGTGGTGTTGCTGTGTTAAAAATAAAGGATGATGCAACTCACACAGGTCTTTATCTATTATCATTTATGCTTTTTTTGAATTCTGTCATGGTTTTTGTCTCCACCACTTCCACTGGTCTAATAGTAGCTATAGTATGTTTAGGCTTTGACCTGGAACAGTCCTTTTACCCCCAGCACAGAATGGGAGACGCTTTCCTGAACAAAGACATCTGTAAGTCATTGCTGCTACATCCGAATTACATAGACCTGCAGCTCAGCTTCATCCATATAGCTCTTTTAGTTCCCCATCCTGGTCCTAGGTTTGAATTTGGGCTATTTCTAGGTATAAGCAAGAGAATGTCAGGGATCAAGAACACAGATCCAGGCTGCCAGTAGAGTTTTGATCGAGGGGGATTCCAGAATCTTGCTACTGGCTTGGTATTCTGCCGGGTTCTTGTGACCTGGAAGCAGGATACTGGGCTAAATGGACCATCAGTCTGATCCAGTATGACTGTTCTTATAGTCTAGTCAAAACGAACCCCACTGTTTATGTAAAAAATATAGTCACTTTACAGCATGGCTAGCATTCAGAATTCTGAGTCAGAAAAGCACATGTTCACCCCTTTTAATCCTGCCAATTTTGCCAGCCTTAGGGTTTTTTTTTGTGTCATGCATTAGATTTATTATTTTTAGACCACCCCCGCATCCTTTTTTCCCTTCCCTTCTGTCCTAACCAAATTGTTCATTCAGTTCTGACAGAAATCAAACTTACGATTTCTTATTAACAAGTTTGTAATAATTAGGATTTTTTTTTTTATTCCAATGACATTAAAGGAGATAAGATCTCTTCCCTTTAAGATGGTTGGGATCACATGTACATATGCACTGCAGCACCTGAACAATCACAGACCTAACCACATTTTGGGGTTTGTGCTCTGTGTGCTTAGACATTTTACTGTAAGAGAATTTCTTTGTACAATGTCATGTCATAGAAACATGACGGCAGATAAATGCCATATGACCCATCCAGTCTGCCCATCCTCTGTAACCCCTAATTCTTCCTGTTCACAAAGAACAGACCCACTGCTCTGTGACTAAAGCTGCAGCTGCGAGCCATCAACTTCCGTCTCCAAATGGAAGATGTTTGACTCAATCCAAAAGCAATGTGTAGTTAAAAGTTTGGGCAGTATGTTGCAGCTCTCCTGTGAGTCAGAGGGATTTCTGCCACATGCAGAAGCAGTAGGTGTGTGAAACAGGAGCTGGTTAACAATCACCAACATGTGTTGCTAAATGTTAGCATGGAAACATAAGTGAGGAAAAGAACGCACAGCACACCGCCACATACCAGAATGCAAGTGTACGAGGGCCTGGACATAAATGGACCCTAATGGCAGGGCAGAGGTGTGCAAAAGCCAGAAATTCAGCTGGCTAGAAACTGGGTGGACCGGTACTCCATAGCTGCTGCCAGTGTGATTTTAGGACACAGTTGAATAACTTTATGTACAGAAAGAGATTATTTCACAATGATGCGGATGAATAGACAGCCGGAGCTGGTTGACGCTGTCTTCTACACAACAGGCACTGCCTGAGCTGGTAACTGGTCCTTTATATTCAGACCAGCTCACAGCATGCTATGAGTAAGGTATTGTGTTAGGCTCTCATCAACCAGAAGTGGCAAGGATATGTGGATGGCAGCTGCTGGCTGTGGAAAAATTGTTCTCAGGGACTGTTTTGTGTGTATTTACTGTTGCCCAGCTGCAAGAAATGCCAAGTCCAGAAAAGCAGGGCTGTGTTTCAGAAGAAGTGACAATTATGATTGAACGAGCATGCTCTAGTCTTACTGTGGAGCCTAGAGGAGCAAATAAGGTGAAATTAGATCTTACCTGCTAATTTTCTTTCCTCTAGACCCTCCAGACCGGTCAAGACGCGTGGGTTATGTCCTCCTACCAGCAGAGGGAGACTGAGAAAACACTAAGCTTTTGAAGCCTGTATATATAACCTGTGCAGAACCTCCACTAGCCAGTATAACCCTGACAAAGCAGAGAAACAAAAAACACTAACAACAACTAGCAACCCTGTACGTGGTCACAGTAAACTGCAAAAACAAGAAACATCTTCCGCTTGCTCTTACGGAAACATGTCCGTTTGCCTTTGATAAAACAGTTGGGCTTCTACAGGTGGACTATCAAAGAAGAGCCCCACCTGTCCCGGACTCCTATCACAAAACAGAAATAAACAGTCTGCAATTAGAGAAACAACAATCTACAGCAGCCAAGAATTATCCAACCAACACACCTCCTGGCCTCCAATACAGACAGGGCGGGCTCTTGACCGGTCTGGAGGGTCTAGAGGAAAGAAAATTAGCAGGTAAGATCTAATTTCACCTTCCTCAGCGACCCTCCAGACCGGTCAAGACGCGTGGGACGTACCAGAGCAGTAACTAACTTACGGGAGGGACCTACTAAGGCCAGAGGTCAAAACTGCTGCCCCAAAGCGCACCTCGTCCTTTGCATGCACAGGAATCCTATAATGCTTCACAAAGGAATGCAACGAAAACCAAACCGCAGCCCAACAAATATCTAACAGAGAAATCATACTATTCTCCGCCCACGAGACTGCCATTCCCCTAGTGGAATGAGCAGACCAGCCCCTAGGCACCACAGGACCCTTCACCAAGTAAGCAGATGCAACCGCCTCCTTCAACCACCGTGCTATGGTCACCTTAGGAGCCGCTGCACCCTTCTTTGGGCCACCATGAAGAACGAACAAACGGTCAGAGGCTCTGAAGTCCTGAGTTCCAGAGAGATAACAACTCAAAACTCTCCTGACATCCAGCTTGGCAATACCACGCTGCTCCGAATCTCCAGCCATATCACCCAACACTGGCAGAGAGATGACCTGATTAACATGGAACTCGGAAACCACCTTGGGCAAAAAAAAGGAAAGCACCGTCCGCAACGAAACCTTTCCCTCAGAAAGGACAAAAATGGTTCCCTACAAGACAAAGCCTGAAGCTCTGAAACACTCCGTGCTGAAGTAATCGCCACCAACAAGACCGTCTTTAAAGATAAATCCTTACAAGATGCAGATACCAGCGGCACAAACGGAGGCCTGATCAAAGCATCCACAACTAGCTTCAAATCCCACGGAGGAACCATCCGTCACTGAGGTGGACGCAGCAACTTAACACCCTTCAAAAAACGCACTACCTCAGGCACAGACGCGAAGGACTTTCACTGAAGCTTCCCACGAAAACATGACAAAGCTGCCACCTGAACCTTCAGTGTAGACAAGGCCAGACCCCTATCAACACCATCGTGCAAAAATTCCAAAACTTCCGCCACCGAAGAGCGAAACGGCCGAACTCGATGGTCTTCACACCAGTGCTCAAAGATTCTCCAAACCCGGACATACGCCAAGGAAGTGGATCGTCTACGGCAACTCAACATCGTAGCAAAGCCACTGGACGAAAGCCCCTTCTTCTTCAACTTGTGCCGCTCAAGAGCCAAGCCATAAGCGAAAACCGAGCCGGAACCGGCATGATTATCGGGCTTTGACACAGAACTGATCCCAACAAAGGCAGGGCCGCCGCCCCTGCCAACCGCACCAGGTCTCCGTACCATGGTCGATGCTGCCAATCCGGAGCTACCAGAATCACCCGACCGAAGTGATGTTCGATGCGCTATATTACTCGACCGACTAACAGCCACGGAGGAAAAACATACAGTCACTCCCGAGGCCAAGGCAACAGAAGAGCGTCGATTCCCTCCGCTCAAGGGTCTCTTCAGCGACTGAAAAAACAAAACATCTCTGAACTTGCGCATAGCGAGCCGTTGCCCTAAGATCACCGAAAGTCCCCAGACCGACACAACTCACTGGAACACTGACCGAAGAAAAGACCACTCTCTGGGATCTAGAGTGTGCCTGCTGAGATAATCTGCATCTATGTGACCTACCCCGGCCACATGCGCTGCCAAGAGAGCCTGAAGATGAGTTCAACTGCGCCGCCAAGGCTCTTCGTCCTCCCTTGACGGTTGACATATGCTACTGCCATGGCATTGTCACAGAGCACTCGGACTGCCTTGTGGCGAACCACCGACGTCAAGGCCTGGAGCACCACCCGAATGGCCCGAGTTTCCAGCCGGTTGATGGACCACTCTGCTTCTGCCCGAGACCACCGGCCTTGAGCTACCTGACCGAGACAATGTGCCCCCCAACCTTGCAGACTGGCATCCGTGACCATTACCAGCCCCTGTGGGGACTCCAACGGCATTCCTGTTCCCAAATTGCGCGGGTTGAGCCACCAGCGGAGACTGAGACGAGGGGCCACCGACAGCGGACAACACATTTCCAAGTCCTGCGACAGAGGGGACCAATGACTGAGCAGAGCTGACTGTACCTGACGCATGTGCGCCCTGGCCCACGGAACTACCTCTATGGTCGCCGCCATCAGGCCCAGGACCTGACGATAAGTACGGGCCGTCGGCGCCTTCTCTGCAAGGAACCGACAAATCGGACCCTGTAACTTGGAACCAAAAGGCTGCACGAAGGAAAGTGAAGATAAGCTTCCGTCAAATCCAGGGAAGTGAGAAACTCTCCTTTCCGGACCGCACCAGTGACCGACCGCAACGTCTCCATCCGGAAAGAGGGCACCTTGAGTGCCGCATTGACCCTTTTGAGATCTAAAATGGGACGAAAAGTGTCCTCTTTCTTGTGGACCACAAAATAGATCAAATAGCACCCTGAGCGTTGCTGATCTGAAGGAACAGGAACCACGGCTCCCAATGCGAGCAGCCACCGCAGAGTGTCCCTCACTGCTGCCCTCTTGCTCCAAGACCGACAGAGGGATTCCAGAAACACTTCGGGAGAACAGCGCATATCCGCCTCGAAACACCTTGAGAACCCACTGATCTGACCTGATTTGGGCCCAGCTCTGGTAAAACAGACTCAGCCGAGCCCCAACATGCACCAGAGCCTGAGCCCGCACACCTTCATTGGGAATTGCGGCGTGAATACTAACCTCCTACGGAAAAGCCACGCCCTCCGCGACGATTCTCACGAAAGAACTGTGCGCGCTGGAAAAACCGACCCCTAGAGGTCCTACTACTATTAAACATTTCTATAGCACTACTAGACTTATACAGCGCTGTCCAAATTAACATGAAAAGACAGTCCCTGCTCAACAGAGCTCACAATCTAAATTGGACAGACAAACAGACAGCTAGGGGTAGGTCCCACTCGATCTGCCCGGCCTATACCGCTGAGCCTCCCTAAACCGTCCCCGAGAGGAACTAGTTCTGGCCCCTGCCTTGAACCGAAATCTGGAAGCCATAGAACCTTGGTATCACTAAGACCTCACACTAACTTGTCCAAATCTTCTCCAAAGAGCATAGCTCCCTTAAGTGGCAGAGACCCACAACCATAGCCATATTTTTTGTCTGAAGTAGGCAACAAATCATAAAAGCCTCAGACAAAAAAGATGAACCCATGTCCAAGTCGGCTAACTCCTGACCCCCAGAAGAACCAACATCTACCGAATCATCCAGGAGCTTCTCGGCCCAACGAAAACATGCCCGAGCTACCAGACCCCCACAAACCGAGGCCTGCAGGGCTAGAGCCGACAAAATAAAACTACGCTTGAGAAAAGATCCCAACTTCCTATCCTGAGGATCACGGAGGGCCGTTCCTCCATCAACCGGGATAGCCGTAGCTATAATTACTGCCGTCACTACTGCATCTACCGTGGGAGCCTTAAAGGAATCCCTATCGTCCTGAGGGAGGGGATAAAGCCTCGCCATTGCCTTTGCCACCTTACACGGCAAATCCCATTCCTGACAAATCATCTCCCGGAGATCCTTGTTCATAGGGAAGGATCACGCCTGACGCTGAATGCCCTTCACCAACGGATCCTGGACAGTTTCCCCCAAAGCCACCTCAGGACCAAACTGAAGGGTGGACGACACCTGATCTATGAGTTCTGACAGCTCATCTCTATGGAAAATCCACACTATTGAAGGATCCTCTCCAGGAATCCACCAATCCTGCTCCTGAGAGCCGTCAATTCCATCTGACTCCCCCAGATCACTAAGCACAGCTTCTGCAGCTACAGGAGAAAAACATTGCCTGTCCTCTGACCACTCTAACCGTGGTCTCTCAGCCAAGACGGAAATAGCCCCCTCTTCCAATTAGGGGGGGGGGGGTCCCGATCTCCAGGCCTGATACCGCGTCCAGACAAAATCTGGAGGAAAGCCCACCATTCCTGGACCGTCATTAGGCCCTTTTGTGCCAAAAACGGAGGCCGCAGGCCCAAAAACAGCTGGCTCCACGGGCCGCGTCAGACTCAAGATGGCGGCTGTTCCCGCCGAAACTGTTCCCGCTGACAGCAGCCCTGCCTACGCTCCCGCTGACCCGGAGACTCCCGACACCATCGATCCCTCCGCGGTCAAGTCGGGGGGTGCCGCAGCCACCTTTATAGGTGCACCGCAAAGCTACACTGAGCACCCGGCGCCTCTACCCCTCGCCACGAGCACGCGCGACATCGGAGGAGCTGGGCCGCCATAAACCACGAGGGAAGGGAAAAGCTGTTCCGCTAACGCGCCAAACCAAAAACTCCCTCACACTGCAAAAGCACTGAAGAAAGCGCTGCTCTCTCGTTCCAGCAAGGAATCGAAACCCCCGTTCGGTCCGCTGAAAATAAAGAAATAAATGCCCTTAAAGGCACAGTACTCCAACTCTGCAGGCTGTCAACTGCTACCTCTGCTGAGACTGAGAAAATACCGGCTAGTGGAGGTTCTGCACAGGTTATATATACAGGCTTCAAAAGCTTAGTGTTTTCTCAGTCTCCCTCTGCTGGTAGGAGGACATAACCCACGCGTCTTGACCGGTCTGGAGGGTCGCTGAGGAAATATGGATTACTGGGTCCATAGTTAAAGGCACGTAACTGGAGGTATCAGTGCCACTGCCTGAATCGATCCTGTAATATTCAACTGCCACTGAAAATCATTACTAACTGCCCTCCAGGTAATATAAGGGCTGAGCATGAGCCATCCTGGAAAATACAGCGGTGTTAAGTTACCCAGTTTTAGGCTGGAGGTTTGGGACCATCCTGCATTTCTGACCACCCATGCCGGTGCATTAGTGTTCTTGAAGTACTGATTTTATAAAGTAGGATCAGGCACTACAAAATCCCTCACTGCTTTGGGATGTTAAGTTCAAAACTTGGACTAGGCAAAAAAGTTTCAGCCTGGAAGTGGGGAAGTTGGCGTCTCTGAAATTACCTGCCTAGTGACAATTTTCTGTCCAGGATCTGCTGCCGAGTATCCCTACAATCTGTAGAATGCTGCTGCCGGCTACTCTCTCCTGATTACCCATATTTTAACCACAGTGGCCAGCATTTAAATTTTAAAAACCACAGATTAATGCAGCTGAAGGCTGAGTCATGTTTCTATGTTGTGTAGGAAGTAGACCGACTTTGTAGTAATATTAATAATAAATAAGGAACCCACAATTATAATGGGAACTGCTAACTCCAAAACTAGGCGAAGTGATAAGCAGCATAAAATGTATTGTACTTTTTTGGGATCTTGCCACGTACTTTTGACCTGGATTGGCCACTGTTGGAAACAGGATTCTGGGCTTGATGGACCTTCGGTCTGTCCCAGTATGGCAATACTTATAAACTTATCTACCCCAAAATGAAAGAATATGCAATACATAGCTACATGCATTTTTACGTTTGTGAATGCTCCTTCAGAAGGGCTTTTGGAACAAACAGTCCCCACCGCCAAAGCTTTGTGTCAGCTAACCTAAAGATAGGCTTGGCTGACAGGACGGGGTGGTCTCTTGACTCTATAATAGGCATTTGAACTGTTCCTTGTAGGTTTTTTTAAACTACTGAATCTAATCACTTCATGAATCGGATTTCACCACATGGGTATCAAACCTTAACCTGCAACTGTAATAAAACGGCATGGTTACTGATGGGCATACATTTTTTTTCCTACCCATCTCCCCCCACACATCCACAGTACCCCCATTTACTTCCCACCCCCCTTTCCCTATACATACAAACAAAGCTGTCTCTTCACCCCCTCACTGCACTTGGAATATAGGTTAGCTGGTGCACAGCAAGGTTTGAGTGGCATCTGAATAGCACAATGCAGCTGAGCTATCACTGCTGAAAAGACAAAACAATTCATTGCACAGCTTAACCAGATCTTAAAAACAACACAAATACCCTACAGTACAATGTTTCTGCTTTGGCTTTTGCATTTAACTAGAACAGCAGGGCTTCGACCCCAGTCCTCCCACTAGATTACTGTGGCCTCAGTGTGGCTTTTTCACTGCACAGAATTTAACCTTATATTTTAAGAACGGAAGAGAGTTTAGGGTAGCCAAGGGAAATTTATTCCCCAGTATAGGTTGTTAGGAGGGCATAGTTAGATTGCATTGAAGGATTGCTTTGTCTTTTTAAAAACCACTGCTGAGATTGGAAGATAAATCTCTCTGCCTCGTCACTGACTTCAGAAAACCTCATGACTAATCTCCATGTCAGTGGTGGCATTGCAAGCCAAGAGAAAAAACGAATACTATAACCCAACATTCTCTGATCTTGACACATTACTGTTTTGGAATGGGGAGTTTCTTAATGGTGCTTGTGTAGTGTCTGAGTCCAATGCACTCAACTTCCTTCAGTCATACAATATGTACCAACTCACTGTATCCTCTTCAAAGGTACAGTGTTTAATTCAGGAGCTGTGGCTCTTCATAACTACTGGAAGACCTACCCACTTTATAGCATAAGTACATAAGTAATGCCTCACTGGGAAAAGACCAAGGGTCCATCGAGCCCAGCATCCTATCCACGACAGCGGCCAATCCAGGCCAAGGGCACCTGGCGAGCTTCCCAAACGTACAAACATTCTATACATGTTATTCCTGGAATTGTGGATTTTTTCCCAAGTCCGTTTAGTAATGGTTTATGGACTTGCTCTTTAGGAAACCGTCTAACCCCTTTTTAAACTCTGCTAAGCTAACTGCCTTCACCATGTTCTCCAGCAATGAATTAGAGTTTAATTATGCATTGGGTGAAGAAAGGTTTTCTTCAATTTGTTTTAAATTTACTACACTATAGTTTCATCGCATGCCCCCTAGTCCTAGTGTTTTTGGAAGGCGTGAACAGATGCTTCACATCCACCTGTTCCACTCCACTCATTATTTTATATACCTCTATAACGTTCAACTACTGTGAGAATGACACTCCTTTACTATAACTTCATCAACTTCAATGGATTCATCAGTTTATGAGGGGATGGGGGAAAATTGTAGAGGCATTCAAAGACCTCAAAGGTATAAACACAGAGAAAACATTTTTCAGTGAAAAGGAAATTCTCAAAGTAGAGGTGATAATATGAGGTTCTAAGTAGATTCAGGAGCAAATTAGTCTAGACAGTATTGAATTCATTTTCTAAACATAAAAATAGAAAGGAGTAAATGCCTACAGATCTTTAACCAAAGGAATATCAGTGATCACCTAGAGCAGCAGGCTTGGCCAAGTTCAATCCTTGAGGCCTACAAACAGGCCAAATTTCCAACGATGTACTGGCCAAAACCTTGTTGGTTCACGAAAGTGTAAAATGAACTGAAAATAAAAGTATGGAAACCAGAGAAAAAGTCACCCCCCCCCCTCCCCCCAAAATGAGCCACAAATGTTTGGCCTATCTGTAGGCACATCCATACCTGTCACCTCTGAAGCTAATTTCCGCATTACCACTAGGAGATTTCTTATTAAGCTAACCACAATACACCAGAACTGAAGAGCTGGAATTATGCTTGAGTTGATTTTATGGACTTAATTACTATACAGATGTCATGTCATTTTTTAAAATGACATACAACATCACAAGGAGAAATTAGGTCTTACCTGATAATTTTCTTTCCATGAGTTCTTCCCACTATTCCCGAACCTGTGGGATAGTTATATCCAGAAAGATAACCATGTGACACCAGCATCAGTTCCTTGCTACTCCCCTTCCTTTGCCATTTTGGTTGCCCAATATGTGTTGGGACTTTTGTTACACAAATTCAAGATAAACCATTATAATGAATGCATAAGGGCTTCTGTCTTGCAGCAGGTAATCGTTTCTGAAGTTCATTCATTTTGGGGCAACATTACTTTAAATTAACAATTTATTCTTAGAGTGTGCAACAACCACCAAGTTTGATGTGGATTACCCCCCCCCCCTCCCCTCCCCTCCCCTCCAAAAAAAAAAAAAAGCAACTCTGACAAACCCTGACGAATTACAAGTAATAACACATAATTAACAAGATAAAACTTTCTGAAACAAAAAATGTTTTTAACAGTTTTCTAAAGTGGCCATAAATGGTTACAATTCTTAGCTGAACATGAGCAGCCAGAAAAGAAAAGGAGGTTGAAAAAAACTGACTTCAAACATTCTTGCAACTTGGATAGTGTAATAATAAAGGATTCCAAGAAATTCTGGGCCTATCAAAATTAGGAAAGCCTATTAATTCTAACATGTAGCCCGCTCTCTAACATATGCAGACAATATTAATCTGGCTGCGATGTTTTGTACCGTCTGTAATTTTTTTTAATAAGAAATGTAAATATTACAATAGTCAAGTTACTCTAATAAACTTTGGACCACCAATTTTCTTCATTAAAAAAAATAAATAAAAAAAATTTCTCCTTACCAATGCAGTTGGATGGGCCTCTAGACATAAAGAACTAGACATCGTAACACCCAAAACTTTTAAATTGGTTTCAAACTTAAAACTAGCATTATTCAATTTCAAGCGGTTGTCATCCCAAATTTCCGAGTGTCCTATCATTAAGAATTTAGTTTTTTTTTTTTGTTCAGTTTTAAGCAATGAGATCTTATCCATAACTCCAATATCACAATATAATCCATTTTACCAGTTTAGATACTTTCTCTACTGATTCTGTAGCTGGTATCAATACAGAGATGATGCCAGCATAACTGAAAGACAAACCCTGCTCGACTTAGTGTCCCAAAGAATTCACTAGGGCATCAGATAATGAAGGAGGCAATGGGAACCCTTGTGGGATCCCACAATTTGCTTTCCAAAAATTGGACTTATATCAAACACAATAGGTATGATTACTCAGGAAATCTCCAAAACACTACCTCCTACCCCAAACGTACTGAAGACATTCAACATGTCATGGTCTACTAAGTCGAAGGCACAGGACAAATCAACTGTAACGGCTTTGCCATGAGACCTCAACTCAGCAGAGACCTTCCATCTGCCCATGTCTCAATAACTGTTTCAGTACATACTGTCCACGAAACGTCAACTGCAAAAAATGTAATAGCTCATGCTTCTGCAAATATAGTGGTAACGGAGTAGATATATATCCTTCTATAATTTTTATAAGGAGATAGATACCACAGGTCTAAAAATTTGTGACGTCTTGAAGTCCTTACTTAGGGTTCTTTGGGATAGGAGTCAAAACCATTTCACGCAAAGGTCTTTCTAAAGACCACATTGTTTGAACCCACGGTTATTGACGTTTTGATGGTGTTGCATTTTATTTAAAGACTCCTGATGCAGGCTACCAGTCGAAAAAAAAAAAAGGACTGTATCAAGTTTCCATGTACTAACATGTCAGAAATCCATACCCTAAGGCACTCCAGAAAAAAAGAAAAGGCAAATAATTTGGACAACCACCCAAATTGTATCTATCGAATAGAATACTCATCTCTTTCAAAGTTGGTAATCTAAAAATATCCCAAATTCAATCTGATGGAACTCCCTCATTACATGGCATATCTCAGCTGAAAAAGGTTCTCTAATTCTTGGCAGATTTTTTGAACCTTACCCTTATTCAGCCAGCTCACTTGCAGACGGTATAGAGACAGAAGCCTTAGGGTTCTTGTAGAAATGTACCAAGGTAAACACTTTTTTGAGATTAATAATGGTATCTCCAATTTCTTTAGCATATTCTTTCCGTTTATCCTTTAAAAGTGATTTATATATTGTAACTGCACTTCTCCACTTCATCCTAGATTCCCAAAGTTTGTCTCTATCATCAGAAACAAAAACAATTAGATTTAAATCAACAAACCTAAAACAAAAAACCCTAAGCACACCTACAGAGGTGAGTGAGCCCTTACAGAAGTGATTCTCAAACCTGTCCTGGGGGAACCCGAGCCTGTCAGGTTTTCTGGATATCCACAATGAATATACGTATCAGATTTGCATACCAAGAAGGCAGTGTATGCAAATCTCTCTCATGCATATTCATTTTGGTTATGTTGAAAGCCTGACAGGTTTGGGAATCATTGCCTTACAGACATAGAACAGCAGCTGGCTTTCCCTAACCACAGAACAACTATGTTTGAGATCTGCTCAGGTCTTGCTAGTCTGATAATGTGGCACTGAACCTGGTTCCAAAGATTCTTACACTCAGTAATTACATAGAAAATAATGGTATCTACCGTGTTTCCCCGAAAATAAGACACTGTCTTATATTAATTTTTGCCCCCAAAAATGTGCTAGGTCTTATTTTCAGGGGCTGTCTTATTTTTCAGGAAGCATCAGGGTTGGCCTGCCCGCCCTCCGTCGCTCCCGGAACTAACCTTAAACGCCTTTCACCTTCGCAGCAAGCAGCAGCAGGGCAGGCCACTCCTTCCTTCCGTGTCCCGCCCTTGCCTGACATAACATCCGCGAGGGCGGGGGGGGGGGGGGGGGGCCCTGCTTTCAAACAAAAAATTTCTAGGTCTTACTTTCGGGGGAGGCCTTATATCTACCAATTCAGGAAAACCTCTACTAGGTCTTATTTTCGGGAGATGTCTTACTTTCGGGGAAACAGGGTACTATCGCTTCTTATTATTAAGAGATCCTGTCTGTCCCATGCTTTAATGAAATTAAGATACAGTCTTCTTCACCTCCACCTATCATTACCCAAGTATTTCCTTAGATTACTCCCAAGTCTGGGTAAGTACTGCTATATTGGTAGAGAGAGCCTCTGAATTTAAAATGGAGGGATAGATAAAGGTTGAGGGTTAAAATTGAAGCAAAGCTTACTCCAATATAACTATTTGTATTTTACTGCACTACTACTGGTTCACATCTTTCTTAAGAAACTAAACTAGCATGAAAATAATTCAGCCCTGATTTTTAAAGGCAGTTTTATTACCTGGGGCTCTATCTTCACACCAGCAGTCATGCTTTATTTAAGAAGGGGGAGGATGTTTACATTTTAGCTCACTTTTTTAAATATATGTGTTTCTTTTAGTAAACACCATTTTCAAATACCACACATTACTTACAAATGAATGCAAAACAAAAACAAAACAAAAAAACCCTCACAAACTGTTGCCTTATTTCAGCCTGTTCTTGCATTTTTTTTTCATTCTTGATTAAAAACAAATTCACATCCCTATTTCACACCGTGCTTTCACATGTACCACCTCGGTGGATCACCTCCTCCTTAAACGTCACATGTACCAAGACATGATCAATTTCAGATCTGGGAATTATTAATCAGGCCATGTATTAGAACAGTCAACTAAAGGTAAAAAAAAAAAAAAAGGGTATTTAACTGCAAGAAAGGATTATAGATGGGATGTTTAGGTCACACTGGAAAAATGAAAAAGCAGCAGACTGCTGTGAGGTAAAGATAAAAGTGTCCAGACCTAAATATGGTAAATAATTTTTTTTTCCAATTGGCGGGTAAACGGTTAGCTGTATCAATGTATAACCATAGGTAGGAGGTTAAGCATGCCTTTTGGATTTCACCTCTAAATGGTCTCTGACATCAAAGAAGCTCAATTTCACAGCATCAGGTCTAATAATTGGAAGGGAAGCCGTTCATTCTGCCTGTGTAACAAAGGCATAATCAAAATCTCACATTAACTACTGTGCAAAGCGCAAATAGTGCTTCTAAAACATTTGCTTTTTTAAAACTAACCTAAGTGTGGAGACATTTTTTTCAGTAGGCAATTTAAAAACTTTAACTTTTTTTTTTTTTGGGGGGGGGGGGGGGGGGGGTTGCTGGGCTCTTGAAGCCTGGATTGGCCACAGTCGGAGACAGGATGCTGGGCTTGATGGACCCTTGGTCTTTTCCCAGTATGGCGGTGCTTATGTACTTATGAATATACTGGCAGGCAACATTTTTCATAGAAAACAAACCTGAAGAGATAGGCCATGACATGAATGTGGAAGGGATGCTCAGAAAAAGCACAAGATAATCCTTGAAAGAGGGTTCAGTACACAGCAACCAAAACAAAGACAGAATTCAAGTGTGTTTGAGCCAGACTGAGCCTGGTAAAGACACGAGACTGGAGATAAGCAGCATAAAATGTATTGTTCTGTTTTGGGATCTTGCCAGGCACTTGTAACCTGGATTGGCCACTGTTGGAAACAGGATGCTGGGCTTGATGGACTTTTGGTTTGTCCCAGTATGGCAATACTTCTGTAGAATAGATAAGAACCTAGATTTCCACAGCTAAGGATAATGGTTATATTGTAAATTTGTCAGAAAAACTTCAAAGTGCAGAGCAAATAATGAAAGTGCCAAGTAAGACACTTTGAATGAACAAGGAAATTCTGTGTTGGGTAGCTGTCAGAACTCACATAAGGCTTTCCAAATTGGGAATTTTCCAGTGTCACAAAGTGATTCCTCCCCTTCTCCATCACTCCCCACTCAATCTGCATGGAAAGCAGCTTGCGATTCCCCCATTCTACAGAGCTCCTTAGAAAACAGAACTGCATTGCAGCTTAATTACAATTGCTCAGCTCTGCCATCTGTTGGGGACAGAACAGCAGTTCCCTTTTCACTTTCACGTCCTACTTACTTCCTGATGGGGTCTAAGCATCACCTACCTACAGTACCAAAAATTGAAATCCAAGGCCAAAGTAGCTTTCTCAACATAGAAGTGTAAAGCTTAGATATTTACCATTTGGTCTTACTGCCTATGGTAATTTTTCAAAGTTAAAAACAGATCCAAGTATTTGCCAAAATGTTACAACTAGAGAAAAACAGCTGTTTGTCCCATCGCTACACTTTTACTTACCAAATCAAAACAGATGCTCTGGAGAATAAGAGTACACCTCTTTAGAAATTAACATTTAATGTTTCTTTTGCAGTTATTACAGAATAAAGTCTTTGTCTGTGCCTTTTGTACCACCTTTCCATAGGACCCGACTCACATCAAAAATCACAGGAGCTGCCAACTCTGACATCAAGAACGGTTTTACAAATGGAAATGTTGGGAGACTTCCCTCTCCCACCAAACATCTTAAAATTATAAGAATGCAAATCATAAAATAAGTTAGGTGATAATAAAGACGAAAAGGCATTTTCCTTTTACATCTATACAATACTTTAAGGAACCACTGGCATCAGAGAGACGAGGTCTCATCTAAGGAAGATGAATGGTAACATCAGATGTTCCCAGCTCAGTCAGTAACTCGAATCTAGGATGCTAAGTTTAGATGTTATCCCGGATAACAAGAGATACCGACTAGGTTCAGAACCACCTTAGGAGAGCCACAGGAGATTAAGCCAACTCTTAATGCATATCAGGCTACTCCATTATTCACATAGCTGGGACAGATGGCAAAAGATGGAGAGATAGGCCATAAATTCCCTCCCTACCCACCACTGGATGGACTAATGTGGTCCCTAACACAGGAGGAATGTGTGGTGATAGGTATTCTGGGGACTGCAGGAATTAAAGGCTAGATAGAAACAAAGGCATGAACGAGATGCACTAGGAAACAAAGAAAAATGTTGTTTAATCCACAAGCTTTTTATAGCCTCTCTTTAAAATAAAAAAAAAAAAAAATCAAACACAAAATCATGGAACAAACATGACAATAGGCAAGGGTCAGGTAATTTATCTTGCAAAGATTATATTTATACCATCCAAAAGAATGATGAGGCAAATATGAATGGGGCATGACACTAAACAAACTGAAGGAACTTCTCTTGACCCCAGGCAACCCCTTTCCTGTTAAAAAAAAAAAATCCTTTAATAAAATACAAATGAAATTCCAGTGTTCCAAATCAACGCGTTGCATTAATACAAATCCACAGTGTCCTGGCAGCCAACATGTGCCCCCTTCACACGGTCCTACCTAGAAGCAGTGCCTGAATTCACTTGAAAAAAACAAGCAACTGAAAAAAGTGTAATTCAGCCGTCCAAAAGCATAGTCCTTCAGGTACTGGAGGGTTTGTACTGTGGAGTCAGATGAAAGGTGGTGTGGTGGAACTGTCAAAAAAAATGACACGAGCAAAGGTGTTTAAAATACATCTTGGTAACTTTTTCTATTTAAAACGGGCCTGAAAAGTTCTTCAAGACCATTGGCTTTTACAATGGCCAAAACTGATGGAAAAGATGTCAAGTGAACCAAAATGTTACAAAATACACAGTGGACAGCTTTTGCAAAGTAAACCCATGCCCTTTCTGCTTTCGTTTCTGTCACATGGTGAGCCTCAACCCAGCAATTACAACAACTGTTATATCCTAAAGCTTAAACACAGTTCAGCAATTTTGAAATCGAATTCGGAGTACAAACCAAATAGAATGTTCATTATAGCAAATGTTCCACTTGGCCGTGCCTATAACTGCGGGGAAACTTGAGCCTTCCTCATCGAACGCAATGCCTTCTCCCTCAGGTGCTTCTCCAAATCATCGAGGTTCTCTTCTGCCTCACTCTCAGACTCCTGCAAAGCAAACGGAAGCACTTTTACACTGTGGATCAAAGGCCAACGCCTTGCAAAATTAGCAACACCAAGGGCCGAGAGGCCAAATACACTGAAGACAGAATCACAGTTCAATTTTATTTAACATAGCGCAAATAAACAAAAATCTAAGCGGCTTACATATTAAAAATATTAGGGTTGAAATGGGAGGAAGGAAACGAGGTGAGTGAGATTAGATGGGAAATTTAAATAAACTCAAAAAGTAAATAATAGTTAAAATGAACGTGGAAGGACACAAGGTGGGGAAGGGAGTGAGAAGAGTCTATAAGACAGTGAAAGGGTAATCTTGCTGCAAGGGGTAGCGAAGGGGCAGGGGAGAGATAACATCATTGTTTCATTCTTTAGGTTCAGGGGCAAATGATTTAGATTTTTTTTTTATGAGCTTAAGAATAGCCTTAAATATTAAGAATGAAAGTTCAGTGAAGAGAAATGTTTAACATGTTTATAAATGACCTTGAGATGGGAGTAACTAGTGAGGTAATTAAATTCACAGATGACACAAAGTTATCCAGGGTTGTCTCGTCACGGGAGGAGTGTGAAAGATTACAAGAGGACCTCGTGAGACTGGGGGATTGGGCGTCCAAATGGCAGATGAAATTCAACATCGACAAGTGCAAAGTGATGCACGTGGGAAGGAGAAACCCGAATTACGGCTATGTCATGCAAGGTTCCGCTTTAGGAGTTACGGACCGAGAAAGGGATCTGGGAGTCATCGTGGCTAGAACGTTGAAATCTTCCGCTCAATGTGCTGCGGCGGCTAAGAAGGCGAACAGAATGTTGAGTATTATTAGAAAAGGGATGGAAAACAAGCATGAGGATGTTATAATGCCGTTATATCGCTCCATGGTGCGACCGCACCTGGAGTATTGTGTTCAGTTCTGGTCACCTCATCTCAAAAAAGATATAAAGGAATTGGAGAAGGTGCAGAGAAGGGCGACGAAAATGATAAAAGGGACGGGACGACTACCTTATGAGGAGAGGTTAAGACGGCTAGGACTCTTCAGCCTGGAGAAAAGGCGGCTGAGGGGTGATATGATAGAGGTCTACAAAATAATGAGTGGGGTAGAGCGGACAGATGTGAAGCGTTTGTTTACGCTTTCTAACAATAATAGAACTAGGGGACACAAGATGAAATTAGAATGTGGTAGGTTTAAAACAAATCGGAGAAAGTTTTTCTTTACTCAGCGCGTGGTTAGACTCTGGAACTCATTGCCGGAGAAGGTAGTGACGGCAGCTGGCCTTGCTGAGTTTAAAGGGGGTCTGGACAGATTTCTGAAGGAAAAGTCCACTGATCGTTATTAAATTCTGGGTTTTTGCCAGGTTCTTGGGGCCTGGATTGGCCGCTGTCGGAGACAGAGTGCTGGGCTTGATGGACCTTTGGTCTTTTCCCAGCGTGGCAGTGCTTATGTACTTATGAGATAGGCAAACAACTGAGAACGATGTGGTCCTTGATAGTTTTGAGCGTAACTGAAGGAATGAAGGTACCACTAAAAGATGTTGCCGAGAGGAACAAAGCATGAGTTGCAGAATAAGGATAAGGTCTTTAAATAAGAAAAGAGAGAGACCAGAATGAAGAACATGAAAAGTAGTTACAATAATCTTGAAGGCAATCCGGTATTGTATAGGTAACCAATGTTCTCCCTGGGGAGAGGGGAGATAGTGTCAAATTTTTTTGCGCCATATTAAATAAATAAAAAAAATAATTTAACAGCTCTATTTTGAATCAACTAATCTGTGCAATTGGAACTGTTGTTGAGATTCATTAACAGCAAATGAAAACCAATTCAGAAAACTGCTCTGCTTCTTGCAATGCACAGAGTGACTTCTAGTTGTCCAAACAATTGCTTTAATTATGCACCGATCTTTATACACACAAATTAGATTGGTACAACATTATTCTATAAGTGAAAAATTTAGAATCCATGTGACTGTCATGACTTTACAGAATGAATTATCAAAATTATTTTTGTTCCAACTATTATGGAGAACACCATTTTATGAGGATGAAGTTCCCCAAAGCCCTCAATTATCCGGTTTTTTTTTTTCACTTCAAATTTTATATAGCAAGATGTTGCTAATTCTTTCAACCCTTCAGCAAATGTTTTCCCCCCACTCAGTCTGGTGATGGAACAAAATGTGGTTCGTCCTTACTTTCTTGGGTGGTGCCTCAGCTTCTTGTTCTATCTTTTCGGAAGAGGATGTTGCAACGGTTGGGGTAGTGACTGCTGTAGCTGCGGCAGTGGCAGCAGCCGCTGCTTTCTCCTTCTTATGCTTTTTATGTTTCTTGTGCTTTTTCTCTTTTTTGTGTTTCTTATCTTTCTTTTTCTTCTTTTTCTTGCCCCCACCTTCCTGGTCGGAAGTCTGAAAAGGAAACCAAAATGTCAGTTCTGGATGACAATTTGTGCGCAATTTTTACTTTAAGCCAATCTTCTCAACTGTAGCTTAGTGAAATAAAATGTTATCAATGCAGGAACTATCTTTAATAGACCCAGAACCAATCATGTTAATTTTACTTCTACTTCTCGAAACTAGGACATGAAACAACTTAGTGTTGTATTTCTATACTGCCCTTTGCTTAGGCACAATCCAGCCCCAAAGTGGTTTAATGGTAAAATATGTCACATCATAGAACACAAATACATGAAAATTCAAACAAGCCATCTATCCCCCCTTCAGTCCATTCAGAACTCTGCTGCAAGTCTTATCTTCCGCCTGGACCGATATACTCATATCACCCCTCTCCTCAAGTCACTTCACTGGCTTCCGATCAGATACCGCATACAGTTCAAGCTTCTCCTACTAACCTACAAATGCACTCGATCTGCAGCCCCTCATTACCTCTCTACCCTCATCTCCCCTTACGTTCTTACCCGTAACCTCCGCTCTCAAGACAAATCCCTCCTTTCAGTACCCTGCTCCGCCCTTTCTGCCTAGCCTCACCCCATGTGTGAAACAAACTCCCCGAGCCCATACGCCAGGCCCCCTTCCCTGCCCATCTTCAAATCATTGCTCAAAACCCACCTCTTCAACGTCGCCTTCGGCACCTAACCACTACACCTCTACTCAGAAAATCTAGACTGCCCCAACTTGACATTTCGTCCTTTACATTGTAAGCTCCTTTGAGCAGGGACCGTCCTTCCTTGTTAATTTGTACAGTGCTGCGTAACCCTAGTAGCGCTCTAGAAATGTTAAGTAGTAGTAGTAGCATGAATTGGACAGGTTCCACTCTCAAAGAGGCAGGATAGGCAGGATTGAGCTATTACGCCAACCAAACAGCAATCAATAAAAACAAAAAACAAGCAACCCTCAAAGGGTGCAACTTTTGTTCTAAACAAAATAGTAGAAAAGAACTGGAACACAGAATTCAGACAGGATGGCAGCTGGTTTTGAATCTGTCACAGCACTAGTAGCAAAAAGGTATTTTGATAATTCATCTGGTACATAAACCCGTATTATAATTCCCATGTTTCCAAGGAATGTTTAAAGTTTATTTACCAGTTCCTGTCCATCAGAATATTAAGGTGGGTATTATGATTTGGCAGCAGAGTGCCCTGGGTTTCATTCCCTCCCCATTCACCCGAGTCCTTCGACCAGCCAGGCTGGGATGTTTCACAGAATAATCGCTTACCACCACAATGGCCAGACTGATGCAAAACCCACATACATTCTTGCACTGGGGCAAGTTTGATACACCTTCCTCGGCAGAGAGGAAAGCTACAGTTACCCTGAGGTCATCAGGTATTTAAACGTGAGCATTTTAAATATTTCAGACTGTGGTTAATTTTCATCACATTTCTAATTCTCCTTTTCTGAGTAATCTTAAAAATAACGCTGTTACTAATCATATTGTTTGGACAAATCCACACAAATACAGAAGCTTCATTTACGGAGCTATATTACTCACCCTTACAGGAGACGGGCTTGGCGAGGCGCTTTTGGCTTTATTCACAGGGGCAGGAGGGGACCAGTTAGCGGAGCAGGAAGGGGATGTTGCAGAAGGTGGTGGTGGCTGCGGCAGTGGCTGCTGTAGTTTTTTAGGTGCTGGCTCAGGTGACCCCGACACAGACCTGGATGAAGACACTCTCCTTACGGGCTGTGGACTTGGTGATGCCCTTCAGTAAAAATAAAGGATCAGAACTTGAGGCTATTGCTGATTTCAAGGATTACGGTTACTACTGTCCATGAATATGCAGTTTAAATTGTTCAAAATTCTTTATCTCCATCAATGATAGAAAACAATTCTCATTCTACAACTTGACCTCAAAGTGCAACACTGCTGTTTCTTCAGCATTCGATAAGGGCCTGACAGCACTGGGGCATGGGGAGAGGAACAAATAAATGTGATTTTTCAATACGGTTGACGAAATAAAAGATGATCCTATAGACATAAAACCTTGTATCTGACCTAATTAATTCATTAGGTACCTAGGGTTGCATAATATACTCTCTATATATCTAACAAGTAGGCATAACGGCACATCTTATGTAATAAAAGGCACCTCCAACATTCTGAAGCTGACTGCATGGCTGAGGCATTCCTGCTCTCTGTATCCATCTCCTGAATTGACATCACGTACTTCCGGGTTGGTCACAAGCAGAAGTGACCAAGCACATGAGGTTTCTTGGCTTCAGAATGTTGGAGGTGCATTCTATTAAATAGGATTGGTCAGTTCCTTGAAGCACAGCCAGAGCTCAGCGTTCTGCACAGTAATGCTCAGACACCAGAGGGGGGGGGGGGGGGGGGGCTGACACCAGAGAGGGGGAGGGGGAGGTATCTCTGTCACACACACACTCTCTCTCTGTCACAGTCAATGTCTTTCTCTCTCTCTCTCTCTCTCACACACTATGTCTCACACTGTATCACATTCACTCTCTATGTGTCACACAGTCACTCACACACTCTCTTGGTCTCATACACTCAGTCTCACAGAGAGTCTGTCTCACACACACTCTCTCTCTCGCACACACTGTATCTGTGTGAAACACACTCTCTCTCTCAGTGCCTCACATACGCATTTGCACACACTCATTCTCTCTCACACACACACTCTCTCACCCAGTCTCACTCTCTCTCTGTCACACACACACACTCGCACATTCACTCTCTCTCTCACACACAGTCACTCTCACATACACTCTCTCAAACATACACACTCCGAGGAAAACCTTGCTAGCGCCCATTTCATTTGTGTCAGAAACGGGCCTTTTTTACTAGTTGATAAAAAGGATTGCTTCCTGGATTGGCAAACATTTTTCTGAAACAAATACACAAATGATCCACATCTACGAATATGTATGTTTGCACAAAACCAGTTGCACTTCCAGAGGGCTAACAATTCTTTTCCAATACAATTTTCTGTCCTCACTGAAAAGTTTAAAACGTCTGTCTTATTCTGATGTGCAACTTCTTTTAAAAAAAAGTCTACTGTGAAGGAAACCATTCCAGGTTAAGAGCTACTTCTAAGAAATGCCTTTTAGACATATCAATCACAATCTTACTTGCTTGTTTTTTTGGGCTCTGGAGTCCTCGACACCCTGCGGATAGGTCTAGTGCTTGGAGATGGGGATTGCTGTCTTCGTGGTGGGGACGGAGAAGGTCCCCGAAGTGGTGGCGGCGTTACCGAGTTCCGCTGAGGTCTAGGCCGTGGAGAGGGTGAATGCCGTTTATTTTGAGGAGGGGAATGAGTTTCACGAATGGTCCTGCTTGGAGGTGATCCCTTCCTATGCTTTGAAGACACCGAAGGGGAGCGTCTCTTTGTCACTGGAGAACTTCGCTGTTTTGGTGGTGGAGAATGTGAAACTCGATGCTTGGCTGGAGGAGAGGGAGATGACCTTCGCTTCGGAGGTGGAGGAGGGTGATGCAGAGGTGAAGACGTTCTTCTTTTGGGAGGTGGGGAAGGAGAATATCTCCTCTGAATTGGAGGAGAGTACCTCCGAGGAGAAGGAGAGCGTCTGCGTGGAGGAGATGGAGACCTAGAGTACCATAATTGAGAGGGGAGAAAAGATTTAGATTGCCTAAATAGTTTAGCAGTATAGAGAAAGCACAACCTGAAAAAAAATCTCTTAAAAAGCTTTGCAGGTTTTCATGTGCAGTGCTCATTTAGAAGAGAAATACCAAGAAATATAAAGGAACAATGAAATTCATAAGTGCATCGTGTGTGTGTGTGTTGGGGGGGGGGGGGGGGGGGGGGGGGGGGGGGAGGGAATATACTGCACAGGCTCTTTCAATTTTTTGCCACAGAAAACAAGAATTCACAATGCAAACTCCTAGAATCAGATGCTTTCGATTACTATCATTTAAATATAATATGTTGGCCTCCACAAGAGTATCCAGATGGCTTACAACGTAACAAACCAAACCTATCAACCAAGCCAAACACCTCAACCCATCCATACCCTCTAGAAAACCAGTATACTGATTATTTTTTTTTTTATTATTACTGTGGGGGGGGGGGGGGGGGTGATGTCTATATATATGCCATCACCTGCATATATCAAAATAAAGTTTTTACCATATTATTAACATGTGGTTTCGTAGTTAAATCACTATCTGGCACTTAAATTTTACTGGTACAACTACACTGTTCTAACATAGGAATGACAAAGAAATCGCAAAGTGGGACATAGGACATACAAAAGAATTTCACTACTATTAATCAATGCATGCTATTACATTAATAATCTCAAAGGTTAAGGTTCACAGTATTAGTAATGCTAACATTTACCTGCGTCTTGGTGGAGAGGGTGTTCTACGTCGCCTTGGAGGTAGAGCAGGGGAAGGAGTGCGCCGCCTTCTGGCTGGAGGGGGTGATGGGCTCCTCCTCCTCCTAAATAAAGGAGACAGAGCATAAGTAAGAGATGTGCTACCCTATTGTATTTTACTGCAACTATCATTAACAAGTCCCTTAAAGCAACAAAAGGGTATCTGACTGGCCAATACCTTTACATAAAAAGTTATCAGTGATTCAGTTCCGAGATAGGTCTAAATTATATGGCACAAAGTCTAAAATCGTTACCACAGGAGTTAGCCAGAGGGCATTATGAGAGACCTGCACTTGATTCTAGGATACAACTTCTGCTCCTTGTATTGGCTAGAGATGCTTTGGAGGTAGCATTCTTAATTCCTGAAAAAGGACGGGAAGCCTTGGTGTCCCCCACCACGGAACGTGACCACCTAGACACTGTATTCTCGGTGCATCAAACATTGAGTAGAGGGAAAAATAGCTATGAATTAAAGCTCATGATACTATCATGTAGCAGAAGCTAGTTCCAACTGAGCTGATAGTCCAAGAGGAGCAGAAGGAAACCTCTCCTGTGCTTCCCTTCACCAACCTCTGTCTTATGTACTAAAAGTGAACTTGCATGAGATGTTTCTAGAAACATCTTGCTCTTTCCTTCTAGTATCATTTGCAGCCAAGAGAATTAATTTGGAGTCTCTGCCATTGCTTGCCCTTTCTGAAGATTTTAATAAAAGATAGATTAAAAGATCTTTTCTACCCTAATTTCATCGTAAAGTTCCCCAAAACCCATCTGAGTGCATTTTGAAAAACAAATTAAATGCCCATTTTAATCAGCATAAGCAGATTAGAAATTGAGGCATTTCCACTTTAAGTACATGTAAAAAGTTACAAAGAACTGCAAACGTATATGCTTCTAGCAAACTGGCTTTTAAGGAAACTTCTTTAAATTACATTAAGGTTAAGAAACTTGTGTCTGAATCAAAATTCAGTTCTTACCTTTTAGCAACAGGCGACTGCCACCGTTTTCCTGACTGCATCCTGAAAGCAGAGAAAAATAAAAATCATTCTATTTTAACAATGTATATGGACTTCTAAACACAGGGATGCTTCTCCCTATCAGATGCACTGATCATGACTGCAGATATTGACTGCAAGCTCCAGTCTCTTTACATACTACCCTTCCTGTTCATTACTCAACAGCGGAATTTTCTCTGCATTTGTCCTGGGATTTTCTGAATTCTCTTATTCCTTAGTGCCCCCTCCAGACCAGTCCGGGTATGAGCACACCTACCAGCAGGTGGAGACTAAGAACTACTAGCTTCAAATGCCATCCTAGAAGTATCCTGTGCAGCTCCCTGCCAGCCAGCAGGTTAGTTATCCTGTGCAGTCTTGGTCTGGTTGGATTCAAATTAACATAACGCAACTACACAGCATGTATTCTCTATATGTCAACTGTCTTGCTAAATTATCTTGATTTCCAGTTTAATGATCCTAATTGTTCAAGTTTAACTTTTTTTTGTCATGAATGAAGTTTAACCTATTACCTTTAGCTCTTATCATAGGACGAACTTTCCTCTTGTAACCTAACCTAATCTGCCCCCCTTTATCCCAACTATGTATTTCTCCTATCCAGATCTGGTAATCACCACTTACGGAATTATGTAAGCCACATTGAGCCTGCAAATAGGTGGGAAAATGTGGGATACAAATGTTATAAATAAATGAATAAATGTTAGAGCCAGCTAGGCTAAAGTCTGATTAGTTTAAAATTCAGTTGGAGCATTATTTTAGGGAACTGGAATAGAGCAGGAGGCAAGAGGTGGCCGAGCTATCCTTTTTGCCCAGCGATACTACACCCGGGTTGCTGAGTCCCTCCCTCCCTCCCTCCCTCTCTGCACGGGCAGTGCTGTGGGGTCCAGCAGCAATGTAGAGGTGGAGTTCATGGGAAGCAAGTTACCGAGGGGAAGAATCTTTCTGTCGCTTTCGTGGTGATGGACTCCGAGAGGCAGAATGCCGTCGACGTCTTCCTACTTCACCATTTTTCACGTTAGATTTTTTAGGCCTTTCATCTTCTGAGGATGATGATGATCCAGAATCTTTGAAGGAGAAAAGGAAAAGAAAAAGTACATAATAAACGTTTATCAGCTTCCCATAACTAGCCCACAGGCGAAATATAAACACAAGGCACCTCTGTGGTGGTTTCAGATATCAGGAATAGAAAGCACAAAATTGTTAAAAAAATTGTCCTTTTATATTCTCATGACCTACCAAGCTCTTAAACTGTCAAGAGTGTCTTTCAATCTGAACCAATACAAAGCAAACTTTTGTTTGACAAATTAATGGAGACAAGATAGCTTAAATTTCCTTAAAAATGAGCTAGAAGCTTAATATTCAGTGGGAGGCTTTCTTGAAGATTTAAAGGTTGCTATTTGGGAGCTGAAGTGTTCAAACAGCAGCTTAAGTACATAAGTAATGCCATACTGGGAAAAGACCAAGGGTCCATCGAGCCCAGCATCCTGTCCACGACAGCGGCCAATCCAGGCCAAGGGCACCTGGCAAGCTTCCCAAACGTACAAACATTCTATAAATGTTATTCCCGGAATTGTGGATTTTTCCCAAGTCCATTTAGTAGCGGTTTATGGACTTGTCCTTTAGGAAACCGTCCAACCCCTTTTTAAACTCTGCTAAGCTAACCGCCTTCACCACTTTCTCCGGCAACGAATTCCAGAGTTTAATTATACGTTGGGTGAAGAAAACTTTTCTTCGATTTGTTTTAAATTTACTACACTGTAGTTTCATCGCATGCCCCCCTAGTCCTAGTATTTTTTGGAAAGCGTGAACAGACGCTTCACATCCACCTGTTCCACTCCACTCATTATTTTATATACCTCTATCATGTCTCCCCTCAGCCGTCTCTTCTCCAAGCCGAACAGCCCTAGCCTCCTTAATCTTTCTTCAGCTTGTTTGGTAAACAGAAGTCTTACTTTCACAGCGAGACTGTACACATGAAATGGGGGCTCTCTGAAGACAAGAGAGTGATGCAGGAGCTGCCATAAACATTACCCAGGCAAGTGATGGCATATCCCTTGCTTGTCCATGTAGAACTTTTTCTTGCTCATTTACTGGCGCCAATATATTTAACTGAACTTCAAACGATCAGTAAAGCGCCATTTCCTAACTCTGGGGTGGGCAAATTATTTTGCCCTGGGGGCATCAGAGGATCATGTTCCTGAACCAGGGTTGTGGGAAGGTGGTGCAGTTTGAGGGACTGCAGGCTTCATGGGCTGCTGCAAATTGTCTTCTGGCTGCTTGGTGTGAGGTCAATTGTTGAATTGCATTAGACTGATTCTGGCTTGCAAGGCCATAGATTGTCCATCTCTGGTCTAATTGCTGCATATAAAAAGCATTAAAAAAAAAAAAAAATTTATCACTATACCAGATGAGGACTGCTGATTCTGCCTTCTGTACTGACGCCTCTGCTGCACAGAGTCCGCTGCACCCATTTTCCCACCTTTTTCATCTTCTGAAAAACCAAATAATTTAGGAAACAAACGTGAGCTGCGGAGGGAAAAAAAAAGTGACAACAGAAGTGATGCATTCAAAGACAAGAGCTTCAGTATGGCTCCGTCTTAATGCTTCTATGTCATGAGACAGACCCTGCCACTGGCAAGGTAGTTTAAAGGCAGTCTTCCCAAACCTGTTCTCACAGCTCCTAATGTTTTCAGGATACTCAGAATTAATTTGCCTGCGATCAGTTTGCATACACTGGAGATCTAGTGGCTGGCTATGGAGTCCCCAGGGCAGGTTTGGATAGTTCTGCCTTAATGCTTAGGCAACTTATTGCTCAGCTCCAGAGTCACATGACAAATATATCATTCTAGACAAGGATCATAGCTAGCATAGCTTTTGAAGTCCTGTTTCCAGTGAGCATTCACTACAATTAAGTTTTTGCTTGCCGTGACTTAAGGAGAAATTAAAGTTTACCTGCTAATTTTCTTTCCTTTAGGCCCTCCAGAGCAGTCCAGCACTGGCGCGTGGGTTATGCTCGCCTACTAACAGATGGAGACTGAGAACACACTTTTCATATCTGTAGATAAGCCCTGTGCCTTTCCGCTGCTAACCGGTATATATTTCACAAAGCAGATGCCCCACAACCGAAACTCCCTGAGCCCATACGCCAGGCCCCCTCCCTGCCCATCTTCAAAGCCTTGCTCAAAGCCTACCTCTTCAATGTCGCCTTCGGCACCTAACCACCATACCTCTATATTCAGGAAATCTAGACTGCCCCAACTTGACATTTCGCCCATTAGATTGTAAGCTCCTTGGAGCAGGGACTGTCCTTTTTGTTAATCTGTACAGCGCTGCGTAACCCTAGTAGCGCTCTAGAAATGTTAAGTAGTAGTAGTAGTTCTTCCCCCCAAACTCCAGGTGCCGCATATCTGTGGACCACCTTTGAATTGGACACTGACATTATTTTAAATACTTCTAATTCACCTATAACTTAGGTGGTTTGCTTTAAAACATACACAGCAATATAAAACAAAACCATCTACATCCCTTTCAAAACGACTCTTGCTGAAATCACCGACAAAATAACTGCCAGCTTTGCCATAATGGAATCTTGGGCAGCAGCGTTTCGACTTAAACTCAACAAGGGCAAAACCCAGCGTCTAGTCCTATCGTCCCAGCACAGCAAGGTTATCCCGACTTCACTTGTCAATGGGGATTCTACTCTTCCAGTCTCGTCAACCCTGAAAATCCTTGGAGTCTTGTTAGACACTCGCTTGCAATTGGACAACCAGGTTAATCTCATCACTAAACCAATGTTCTACTCCATGTGGAGATTGCGGCGTAGCCGGAAATTCCTCTCGAGGGACCTCTTCCGTACTCTCACTCACTGGTTAGTCCTCTCCCATATAGACTACTGCAGTGGTATTTATGCTGGTAGTCAAAAATTTCTCCTGACAAAATTGCAGACTGCCCAAAACACAGCTGCTAGACTTATTTTTGGCAAACCACGCTTTGGACATGCAGAACCTCTTCGTTTCAACCTGCATGGACTCCCCATTTTAGCTCATCTCACCTTCAAAATCTGCACGGTAGCTCACAGGATCAACTATGGGGAGGCCCCTGCCTACATGGAAGATTTGATTGATCTGCCATCCAGAAATGCTTCCTTGACTGCTCGATCTTACCTGAACTTACGCTTTCCAAGCTATAAATCTGTTCGATATAAATTGCTCCTTTCTTCATCCTTCACCTATGTCAGCCCTAAGTTTTGGAACAGTGTACGAAGGTCCTTAAAGGAGTTAGACGATCTTCAAATTTTCAAGAAATCCTTAAAAACTTTGTTTGAGAAGGCTTATCCCAACTACATCACTCAGCCCACACCTTCTTCCTCTTGACTGAACCTGTTTCCAACAGTTATTACCCTTTTTGATATGTAACTTTTGTAATTTTGTAAGCCGCATTGTGCCCGCTTTTGTGGGAAAATGTGGGATATAAATGTACTAAAATAAATAAAAACATCCTCAATTAACAAAAATATAACCTAAAATACTATCATAATTTTCAAAAAGTGTGATGTAATAATTTCCAACACTGTACTACATATCAAAGAAAGGCTTGAACAAAAAACTGTTTTTAATAGTGTCTTAAATTGCTGGAAACTAGTAGTCAGGCGAAGTTGACCTAGCAAGGCATTCCACATTAGCGTTCCCAATACCTGAGAAAAGACATAATGTACCGAAGATACCAACTGCAAATTCAGACATTTGGAGAAATCTGATCTTAAAGACTTTCCTGATGAAAACAAAGTAAAAACTTGACCAAAATAGCATGGCAAAAAAAAGGCAGTAAGTATATCAAGTCCCATTTCCTGACATCAGGCATAAAATATCTGCCAGACTCTCACGTATGCCACAGATATGCATAAGAACATAAGAGTAGCCATACTGGGTCAGATCAATGGTCCATCAACACTCCATACTATAAATCCCAGGGTAAACAGTTGCTTCCCATGTCTGTCTCAATAACAAGACTATGGACTTTCCTCCAGGAATTTGTCCAAACCTTTTTTAAACCCAGAACACTTACAAGATCTCAACAATGTGGCAATTAAGCCCACGGAGTAACCCCATTTCCGCAGCCGCACCCTCTCGAGAACCAGGCCGTACGCGAGAACAGAGACAAATCCAACATGATAACTGGCCCCTGAACCAGAAGCTGACGCAGGTCCCCGAGGGGAGGCAGAGGACCCTCCACCAGGTGAACCAATTTCCCACACCATGGACAAGGCCAATCCGGTGCCACGAGAATCGCCAACCTCGCGTGTCGTAAGCACACAGCCCAAAAGAGGCCACAGAGGAAACACAACAGGTGCTGTTGAGGCCATGGCTGAATCAAGGAATCTATGCCTTCCGCCCAAGGATCCTTCCACCTACTGAAAAACTGGGCACCTTGGCGTTGACTGCAGTCACCATGAGGTCCATTTCCAGAAGACCACAATCCCGCATGACTGCATCGAAGGCCTCCTGACCGAAACTCCACTCAGCGGGGTCCAATCCATGTCTTTGTTTTGATATATATTTTTTTGTTTGCATGTCAGCTCCAAACAGTTGCTGCTGAATACGGACAGCTCTCCAGGCTCCCGGGGGGAGGGGAGGGAGACCTGGTCACCTGGGTATACACCCCAGGGGTCACTGTGGCCCCTATGGGCCAACCACCCCACCACCAGATGTCCCAGGGAAGAACAGCTAAGTTGGTTGGTATTTATAACCCCCCCCCCCCCCAAGTATGCAAGCCAAAACTTTCCCAGGCTGCCAAAGTTAACAGGAGGAACTCGAAAACTAGACCCCCACAGGCCTACCCGACCAGCTGCAGACTATATAGGCTGCTCGATCACCATCTGCTGGAGACTGAGAACATAGTGGTTAGCAGAGGAAAGGCACAGGGCTTATCTACAGATCTGAACAGTGTGTTCTTAGTCTCCATCTGCTGGTAGGCGAGCATAACCCACATGTCAGTGCTCGACCGGTCTGGAGAGCTGACAAGGAAATGGTACCTGGGAAGTGGAAGGAGGGTGGTGGTGGTGGTGGGGTTCTAAAGGAGAGAAAAATGTTATACAGTGCCTTACCTGAATCAGAGAGGTCAATTTTTCTGGATTTTGGTGCTGGTGAAGGAGATGCTCTTTTCTCAGTAACTTTGTGTTTTGCTGCCAAAATAAAAAAAGCATAACAGCATAGTTGAGAAACTTCCAGGGGACACAACTTATGAATCTGCAGATTTTATACAAAGCACCTTCAAAAATGTTGTTCAACATGTGACTACAGAACTTAAGACCCACAAACACATGTAACATCCTCCACAACCTAAAGTAAGCACAGAATGACTATGTACGATCATCAATTAATATGCTTAGAAGTCAAGGAGGATATTATTAGGGTTACCTTTTCAAGGATTTTACGACCACCAAGAAGGAGAAGAGGAGAAAAAAGTTCTTCTATTGAATATTTTGTGCATTTAAGGAAAAACAAACACCCTTCAAACTTATACCACCTCTACTAAGCACAATAGCCTCAGTACAACTTTCCACAGCAGGGCAACACACTGGCATCATCACACCCCAACTTGCAGTTCAAGCAACTCTCCATTTTTAAGATCTGGGCAACACTCCTTCTCATCGGTGGACCACATACATCCACATTCAAACTGCTATGTTCCACAGTTTTGACTTCACTTTTGGAACATGAAATAGGAAGGGGCAGGTGGAAAGAACAAGGTTGGGTGGAAGAGGAATGAGGGGACAGTACAAGGGGATGGCAAATCAAGGTGAAGGTACAGGAGAGAGGGTGGCAGAGGGCAGGGAGGAAAAAAACAGAGCGAGTTCAAGATAGGGAAAGAAGCCTACAGCACATTCACACCTCCACCGTGCTCATCCTGCCACCCCACCTTTCCTTATCTTCCCTCCCACAATCCTGACTCATGTCCCCCTACACTGTGAGATATAATCACCGCCCCATGTCCTGACATCCAACCCATAGATCCCTACAAATAAAGAGCTAAATATGTATATCACATGGATTTCATACACACCACATACATTCCCTACCATCCTACAAATCCCCTGCTACTTTAACAAGACATATACCATGGCCATTCAACCATGTTCACCAGGCCAATATGCTCGAGCCTGTGAATAGAGGAAAGGGGAAATGTGCAACTACGCCCCACTGTAAGCATACACCTTTCTTAAGATGATTTAGGGGGCAGAGAAGAGGCTAACCTGAACAGGGTAGCGTTCACAATTCTAACCAACTTACTGGGTAGACTAGATAGGCCATGCCAGTCTTTATCTGCCACAATCTGGTATGTTAGGATGAATTTTACGAAACCTGAGTTATACAAATTCAAAGTCATACATAGTAACATAGTAGATGACGGCAGAAAAAGACCTGCATGGTTCATCCAGTCTGCCCAACAAGATAAACTCATATGTGCTACTTTTTGTGTATACCCTACCTTGATTTGTACCTGTCCTCTTCAGGGCACATACCGTACAAGTCTGCCCAACACTATCCCCGCCTCCCAACCACCAGCCCCGCCTCCCACCACCGGCTCTGGCACAGACCGTATAAGTCTGCCCAGCACTATCCCCGCCTCCCAACCACCAGCCCCGCCTCCCACCACCAGCTCTGGCACAGACAGTATAAGTCTGCCCAGCATTTTCCCTGCCTCCCAACCACCAGCCCCGGCACAGACCGTATAAGTCTGCCCAGCACTAGCCCCACCTCCCAACCACCAGCCCCACCTCCCACCACTGGCTCTGCCACCCAATCTCGGCTAGTCTTTAGGATAAAAGTTAGCAGTTGTAACAAACTGGTGTTACCTTTACAGGATTGTTTTCATGAGAAAACTGTTTCAATATCAAAACATGTTTTGCAGCTCTTCAGTAAGCACCGAGTGCACACAATTAAGCAAATATTTGATGCAACATAATGCATTTCACTAAGGGGGGAGGGATAACAAACCCCAAAAGCTACCAGCAAGAAATACACAGCAAACTGCACACCAAAAGAAAGCAGGGAAATGAGCTCCGAGTGCATACCTGGAGCTCTTCCTGGGGACATGGAGCCACGGCTTTTCCTTGCACGTGACTGCTGCGGGGATGGTGAGCGACGTGTTTTTGGAGGTGGGCTTGGGGGCGGAGATGGTCTGTGTCTCCTCCTGGGAGGGCTAGCAGAAGGAGAGGATCGGCGAGGCTTACGGGGTGGGCTGGACGAAATTCTTTTGGGTGGTTTCTTCGGGGGTGGAGGAGTCCGTGAACGCGAGGATGAGGATGAGCTGCTGCTGCCAGATAGAGAGGCTGACGAGCGACGTCTTCTATGAATGAAACAAGCATTAATGTATCACAGGAATACACAAAATTGCCTGTACAAAACATGCACACTCGCCAAGCTGTCTGGCACAGGTATAGTCTGGGTTTTTGTACCAGGCCTCACTCTAGAAAAACTACTCAATAATGAACTCACTTAAATGAGAGGCTGGATTCCTTGATTTTTCAGTTGCTATGTCATTAATCCTTATTATTGCTACTCCAGACATATTTACCTATGGCTGGACTAAAACTCTCTTCCCTTTCTTAATCTCTGTATATTACTAATTGTATCTGATATCCTGGAATGACTATGTCATAAAACTCTGTAAGCCACATTGAGCCTGCAAATAGGTGGGAAAATGTGGGATACAAATGCAATAAACAAACAAACAAATAAACTCAATCCCACAATGTTTTGTTTCAGCCCCCTGGAAATTTTAGCATACCTATTATCCTGCGCACACTAAATTAAAATGCATTTCCCTATGAGGAACCCATACCCTGGGTAATTGTCTAAACTCGATATAAACACAGAAGAACACAAGTCTTCACACACTCAAAATCACAAGAGACACTGCGAAGATGACACAAGAATATGGTCTCTAGACAATGTATAAAAAGTCCAGATTTATTGTGTAGCTCAAAACACTTGGCACGGCCGTGTTTCGGCCAACCGGCCTGCCTCAGGAGTCTTTGCAGTCTTAAGATTGTCTATGAAAAAAACCATGCGTCTGTCAATACACTATTAAATAAAAACCTTGTATATGAAACTGCAAATGGAAAACCCTCTCATTTGGTGGGAAAATAAAAAGCCGTCTAACTATCGCACAATGCTCAAAAAGCAACGCCTTGCAAGATCGGCAGTAAAGAGTCCCCTCATCTAAAAAGTTCTTTTAGACAGCAAAATGTAAAGAGGAAAGGCGATGTTACAATCACAGCGGTTTATATATTATATTCAGGTACTTGTTTTAGTACCTGGGGCCATGGAGGGCTAAGATGCAGAAGGGATGTCACCATCTTTACAAGGCATTTTCTACTAAATTCCTGTAGAGACCAAATGTTGGGCAAATGAGTTTGTACAAACTTCTGCACACAGATAACGTTCCAGCAATGCTGCTAATTTTGAGGGTGACCGAATTCTTGTCTGGCAGCTAACGGGGACATGCCATCCAGTACCCCACCTTGCTACAATCTCGTTTCTAGATTTGGTCTCCATGTGTGGCAGTTCCCAAATTCTTCTAGTAGGGACTACATATACTATTTGTACCTGTATATAATATGTAAGCCGCATTGAGCCTGCCATGAGTGGGAAAGCGCGGGGTACAAATGTAATTAATAAATAAATAAAATTATACCTAACTGCCTCTAAAACCTCATGACTACTAGCTTGGATACTAGTCTCCAAGCTCAGAAAATTATATGTATACCATTTAATCTGTCCCTAATCTTTCATTCTAATTCATAATCTCAAAATGTGCACAATGCTTACCATGCTTGAGACAAAGCAAGTTAGAAAGAGAAAAAAGTTGTGTGCTTAGATTTCACACAGCCCTTTTAGCTGGATCTTACCTTCGAACCGGGGTTCGACTTCTTCTGTGTCGAGGAGGGGGAGGCATACGTCTTGGGGGGCTTCTTCTGCGAGGCGACGACCTCCTCCTGGGACTTGGCCTCCTTCGAGGGGAGTATGATCTATGAAGGAAAAAAAATAGAGCCTTCCAGTTTCTTACTCTCTACTGTATTTAGAGACTACATTCTGAACCTTATGTTAACGCCAATACTCTAGTTTTGAGAGCTTGAAAATCCAGTCCCCAAACAAAGCAGTTCATGACACCTGCCAAAGTATAGCCGTAATAATCTAAATTACTTCCAAACACGCTTGTTTAAAAATACTGTGCACGCGCATACGCAGTTCGCGCCAAAAATCCTTTTTTATTTTTTATAAAGGAGGGCCCCGCTCTGTCAAATAGCACTAAACTAGAAATTCACCCTCGAAAACAAACAGGCCAGCAAGAACAAGGTAACGCTGTTGAATTTTTCAGTGTCTTTTATCTTTTTTTTTTTTTTCAAACAGCCAGCACACATACAACTGTAACAACCAGAGCTGCCTGCTCGTTAGAGAAATGGGGAAAGAAAACTCCTTATTAATTTATTTAGTTAATTTTAACCTGGCTGCCTCTCCCAAAGGTATTAACCCTCTGCTATTCAAAAGGGCAACCCTTCCCTTAGAAATTGAATCATCAGAAGGGAGGTGGGGAGGAAAAGGGGGAGGGACTCGGGACACCCAAGTATACCCCTGAGGCTGAAAGCTAATAAAGCTGAAAGTTCTAACAAGCCTCCAAAGAATTCCTGTGGCACAGATTATCAATAGAAATCAAACAAAATAAAACATGGAAAAGAAAGATGATACCTTTTTTATTGGACATAACTTAATACATTTCTTGATTAGCTTTCGAAGGTTGCCCTTCTTCGTCAGATCGGAAATAAGCAAATGTGCTAGCTGACAGTGTATATAAGTGAAAACCTTCAAGCATTACTATGACAGTCTGACAGGGTGAGAGGATGGGGGTGGGTCGGAGGTATGCATGGGGACATCAAAGCATATCATTGATATTCTAACAGGATGGGTGTGGGTAGGTGAGGGGAGGGTGATCAACAGAGACATACAGCTTTATGGTTTATAATGGGCTAGGAACCCCAGGTCCTTGTTAAGTCCTTTCTGTTGGGTGTTAAAATATTCAATCATTCTGACTTCAAAGGTCTTACGTTCTTGTATGGTTTTAAAGTTACCTTTCAGGATTCTCACTGTGAAGTCACTGGTACAGTGTCCTGATCCTGTAAAATGTTGACCAACAGGCGTGTGGCACAGAGAAATAGAAGAGAAAAGGCTAAAAAGCAACCAAGAGAGACTAGTGGGCTCACTTCCTACCTGCTGGGAGACTGAGAAAATACTGGGGCTAGGGTCACGTGACCAGGGCTCCTATTGGCTCGCTAGAGTCAGAGTTTTTTCTCAGTCTCCAACCTGCTGGAAGGCGAGCACAACCCATCAGTCCAATCCTGGGCCGGTCCGGAGGGATGCTAAGGAATCTAAATTACTTCCAAACATGCTTGTGTTAAACATACATATACAAGTAAAACCGTTAATATTAGACTTGTTTCCATATACCGTCTAATATGCTAAACTTGAAACACAATTTCTCCTCTAATTCCAAATCAGCTCAACTCACCTGGATCGTGACCTATGACGCCTTCTAGGTCTGGAATGAGATGGTGATCTCGAACGAGATCGTGACCTCGATTTGGAGCGGGACCGAGATCTTTGTCGGGGCCTCTCTTTCTCTTTCTCTTTTTTGGAATTTCGTTCTGGAGACACATCTTTCATATCTGATGCAGGTTCAAGTTTGGGAATTTTGATTATATCACTGTGGAAATGAAGGGAGAAAACACAGTATTTAAAAGAAGACACAAGGTTTACTAAGAATGTGGTCTCGCAATAATAGAAAGTAGGGCTGCACATCGAGTAAAAGGTTTAAGCGCACGATCAATCTCGATTAAAATTCTTAATCACACAATCATAAATGTCCCCCTCACATTTTCACCTGTATAGGTATGAAATAGACTGCAGGTGTAAATTCTCAAAACATACTGTACTTTAGCTACTAAACTGAAAACAAAATCATTTCTCTTACCTTTTTCGTAAGATCATAAAAGTAGCTATACTGGGTCAGATCAATGGTCCATCTAGCCCAGTATCCTATTTCTAAACAGTGGCCAAGTCAAGTCACAAGTACCTGGCAGAAACCCAATTATTAGCAACATTCCATGCTACCAATCTCGTGGCAAGAAGCTGCCTCCCCCATCTGTCTCAATAGCAAACTATGGACTTTTCCTCCAAGAACGTGTCCGAACCTTTTTTTCAAACCCAGATACGCTAACTGCTGTTACCACATCCTCCGGAAAAGAGTTCCAGAGCTTAAATATTTGTCGAGTGAAATAATATTTCCTCCTAGTTAAAAGTATTTCTGTGCAACTTCGAGTGTCCCCATGTCTTCGTACTTTTGGAAAATCGATTTACTTCTACTTGTTCTACACCACTCAGGATTTTGTAGACCATCATATCTCCCCTCATCCGTCTCTTATTCCATCTCTAGTTCTGTTCCTCTGTGCTCTGAACTATTTTCACAGCCTCCTTCTCTCCTCCTCTCTTCTTCCCCAGCAGCTTTCTCTCCAGTCACGCCGCATTCTCTCCTACCCCCCCCCCCAGCACCGACAGCCATTTCCTTCTCACCACCCTGTGACTCTCTGCTAGACTATTCCTCTCTCCTGAATATATTTTTCTCTACCATTGATCCCCCTCCCTCCACGATGCTCCTGCAGCTTATTCTCTCCTACCACTCCCCCCCCCCTCACACACAGACTGGCAGCCTTTATCTCCTGCCACTCCGTGTTCTCCGGCCTTTCATTCCCCACTCCGCGCAGCCCTCTGAACTTGCCTTGCACACACGGCGGCATTAAGCACACACTACTCCACTCTTTGTAACCAGAGTCCCCCCTCTCTCTAGCATCTTACTCCTGCAGTAGGAAACAGGAAGTTTCATCAGAGGAGGCGGGCTCTGGTTACAGAGGAGCGGAGCAGCTTGTGCTTAATGCCACCATGTGCACAAGGGAAGTTCAGGAGGGAGTGGGGATGAGATGCCAGAGAACGGGGTGACAGGAGAGAAAAGGCTGCTGGTGTACAGCGGTGGGGGGAGAAACAAGCTGCAGGAGCATCAGGGAAGTCTGGAAGATAGGTAGTGGAACCAGGAGCAAGCAGCTTGACACGATTAATGCAGTAAAATTGCGCTTAAAATTTTTTACGTATTAATCACGTTAAAACGCGTTAATGTACAGTTCTAATAGAAAGTAAAAGTATACTAGAGTAAACAAGATTTCAAGCACAGCCTGATGGATTACACAAACTCAATAGATTGACATCTGATAGTCCGCACTCTAACAAGTCCAGTATTAAGCACATTATAAAGCCATTTCACTGTATTTCCACAAGTAAAAAGGTCTCCAACAGATCAGTAAATTACATTACAAGTGAACTATATCTTTCAATGTCTTCACATGTTCCGCTCTGAGCACATGTCCTAACTGCACTTGCCTGGTTGACGTTGCCTCCTGGATAGACGGCTCTCTCATTTTGACTGAAGACTCTGGTTCAGGCTTCTCTTGTTCTTTTTTCTCAGGCACTGGGGACGCACTCCGGCTCTTGGTTTTATGGGGAGGAGATCGAGAATGGCTGCGCTTTCTCTCTCTCTTGACTGGGGATCTTCGTCTTGATGAGGATCTAGACTTGCGCCTTATTTAGATAAATCAATACAAATGTTGTTTTTCAGGGCACTTAATATTTTTTTTTCCAAGGTAAGCATGGAGCTCCACATAAAATTAAGCTACACTGTTGTCAGTAAATCACTTAATTGTAAGAAAACTGGTGTTTTTCCTATAGATTTAACTTCACACACCACCACTTCTCCGAACCCACTTCTGTAGAGCAGTATCTCATCTGTATTTAAAAAACGGTATACAAAATACAAAGAAGCCATATCGCATTCTAATCACCTTCTCCGAGAACTACTTTTGGAAGGAAAGAACACCAGCCTGCTGAGTTACACCCGTCAGTACTGACTGTTGGGACAAATTCACATACTGTCAAATTTCCATTCTGTTAGCTCCTACAACAGTGAGGACCAACCTGCCCAGATTTTTTTTTACTCGTGGATATCACACTCAAACCAAGACGTGAAGGATATTACTAACTTGGTGGGATGCTGGGTGAAAATATTTTTAAAAAATATATTTTTAAAGATGCCTTTTTCATTTGGATTACGCTGGAGCTTAGATTAATAAGAAGGTCCACTCCCCCCCATTGTTAATCACAACAATAAGGACCAAAGTATTCAATTTTGGATATCACGTGTCTGTTCTCTCACACCCTTATGCCTTATAAAACAGGGAAAATGAATTTCCTCTTTAGTTTTTGTTATTTACCTTCTAGGGCTTCTGGATCGATCCCTTTTCTCTCTGCTTTCCTTATCATCTTTATCCCTCTTGTCCTTGTCTTCATCTTGCTTCTTCATAGATGCCAACTTCTCTTGTTCAATCTGTAAAATGGATCATACCCATAATCCAGCAATACGCTCTGGCATGCAAGTATAAATTGAGCTTTTTCTGGTATTCCACTTACTAAAAATTATCCAAATTCTGCCAGTAAGGTTATATTATGGCATGGAAATGTTTTGTTGAAACTTTCTGTGCCAAAATCAATTGAGACAAAAGATTAAAGATTTCCCCAGGAACAGCCAATGACTCCAAAATACAGAGCTATAAGCTTAGAAGTGGGGTTGTTTTCTATTAAATACTATTTTTGTTTAAAGCTGGTGCATTGTAGTGGGTTCAATAGAATTAATTCCTAAACTGAAAAGATGCACAGCTAACTACATGGGTATTACCCTGACCAGCACATGACAAACCAGTGATATGCTGACTGCCTCTCAAGTTCAGTCAACACACAAAAATCAAATTCTAATCTAGGTATGGTTCTGGTAAAATCTCAAATTCAGATGAACCGAATTTGTACCCATTTACTTCACAAACAACACTGTTTTAGATCTTTTATTAAGTAGAGAGGTGTGGTAGCCGTGTTAGTCCACTCTTAAAGGTTATCAATAGAAATCAAACAAAATAAAACATGGAAAAGAAAATAAGATGATACCTTTTTTATTGGACATAACTTAATACATTTCTTGATTAGCTTTCGAAGGTTGCCCTTCTTTGTCAGATCGGAAATAAGCAAATGTGGTAGCAGATAGTATATATAAGAGAAACATCAAAGCATTACTTTGACAGTCTGACAGATGTCCCCATGCATACCCCCACCCTCCCACTCTGTCAGACTGTCATAGTAATGCTTGAATGTTTTCACTTATATACACTGTCAGCTAGCACATTTGCTTATTTCCGATCTGAGGAAGAAGGGCAACCTTCGAAAGCTAATCAAGAAATGTATTATGTCCAATAAAAAAGGTATCATCTTATTTCTTTTCCATGTTTTATTTGTTTGATTTCTATAGATTCTACATGGAATGTTGCTATTCCACTAGCAACATTCCAGGTAGAAGTCGGCCCTTGTAGATCACCAATGTGGCCAGCGCAGGCTTCTGCTTCTGTGAGTCTGACGTCCTGCACGTACGTGCAGGACGTCAGACTCACAGAAACAGAAGCCTGCGCAGGAATGTTGCTAGTGGAATAGCAACATTCCATGTAGAATGTCCAATAGTAGCAACATTCCATGTAGAATCTCCAATAGTATCTATTTTACTGTCATAGTAATGCTTGAATGTTTTCACTTATATACACTGTCAGCTAGCACATTTGCTTATTTCCGATCTGAGGAAGAAGGGCAACCTTCGAAAGCTAATCAAGAAATGTATTAAGTTATGTCCAATAAAAAAGGTATCATCTTATTTTCTTTTCCATGTTTTATTTTGTTTGATTTCTATTGATAACCTTTTATTAGAAACTGGCAATTATCAGCCTTCTGTGTTTTAATTCTTTAGAAATATCGGTGCCCACAAAACCATAACACGTGATTTCAATATGGTTAAAATACTACACCCAGTGCAAATGCTCTACTGTCAACACACGTGCCAGCGATTCTTATCCTGTGTAAGCACAAGGCACACAAAATCAGGCAGAGATCCCACCCACCTGTCGTTGCTTTATTTCCTCTTTCTTTAACTCCAGAAAAGCAGAGGGAATTCCAGCAATGTTTTCCTGTGCACTTAAGAGCAGGGGCCAAAGCTCTCCCATGAACTCTCTGGCATTTTTCCCATTTAAGAAACCAGTCAAGTTGATCTGCATCATTTTAGAATCTGGATTCTGTAAAAGAGAGCACAGACAACATACAGGCTACTTGGAACACAAAAGGTTCTTTAGGATTCACAATAGATATTTTCTAAATAAATTTATCACAACTAGAATATACACAAATACTAGCTTAAATTTTTCTCAGTGATTTCAGTAGAAATAGTTTACCTTAGCTAAAACTATCTTATCTTTCTGGAAAATCAGTGGCCTGTTAATCCTTTGTGGAGGTCATAGCTATTTTCGGACTGTGCAGCCGCTATGATTTCAGGGCCTAAAGTTTGAATAGGTGCTGTAAACTACAATAAATTCTTAATCATACTGTCTTTGGAAGCCTTAAATGGTAAAAACGTAGGTGGCACTTGCTTACGTCAAAAGCTTTAGACCAATCTGTTCAACAGACTGAAGCTGTGTAGTTCTCTAGCACTGCAAATAATGTGAAGTCTCCATTGAGTGTATGGCACAAATTTTTTTTTTTTGCATGCATGTCATTATACTGTCATCAAAACACAAGATACTCAACGCCAAGTCTGCACTGACTACTATATGGTAAGATAATTAAGTTACCACACAGAACTGTAGATTGCCATTATGTATTTTCCACAAAGGGTTAAGAGGTCAAAAGCGTCACAGATAGGTTTTTTTCATTTTTAAGGGTATTTTATTTTCAAGCAACAAGGTCCATCAGACAAGCACAGCTCATGAGTACAAAGCACAGATTCCAGGTGTCTTCTCTTTCTTCTTGGAACCTTGGGAGTGGGGGTTTGGAATCGCCAAGTCCCCTGTAGAGAAAGACGTTCCCTTGGCTTGCTTCCGACTCCCTACTGCAACTCAACCACCTTGAGTTTAATGTTATATCATTTATCTAAATTGTAAGAGACGAACAAGCAATAATGAGTACACAACCACAAAGAAAATTTTGTTCTAAATCAAATGTTCAAAGCTTTAGTTTCATGCTTTGTGTATACAGGGAATTAAAACACTTAAGATGGACTAATAAAAGAGTCACTAAAACAGTCTCATACGAACCTTATCTTTCTGGAATGAGTTGAATAAAAGCTATGTCTTCCCCTGACCCCAGCTGCATATCCTGATTATAAGAAGCATGAGGGCCCTCCAGAAGCATTTTCTGTTCACTAAAATATACTTTCAAAAATAGTAACAATATATATTTTTCAGTATAAACTAAGAAACCGAACTCGAAGCAAACTATAATGGCCAATCCCAGCTTGGACACTAGCTAGCCAATTAGTGTGGATCACTTCACCAGGGCTGCACTGGCAAAGGAAAAAATATATTCTTACCTGATTATTTTCTTTCCTTTATTCATACCAGACCAGTCCAGACTAATGGGTTATGTCCATCTAAACAAGAATGGAGACAGAGAAAAGTAGTTCCAAGTAATTCACCCCTTAAGGGTATCACGCAGCTTGGAATGTTCAGTATGTTGAATAACCAAGCCTTGGTACGTCAAGATATACACAAAAAGAGAACTCCCAAGGTGCTCCCACCGTGTGCTATGATGCAAAGAGGCTGATGCTCCATAAACATACAGAGGAATCTAGACTACCCCAACTTGACATTTCGTCCTTTAGATTGTAAGCTCCTTTTGAGCAGGGACTGTCCTTCTTTGTTAAACTGTACAGCGCTGCGTAACCCTAGTAGCGCTATAGAAATGTTAAGTAGTAGTAGTAGGAATCCCCATGAACCAGAGATACGGAACATCTGTAATGACACAACCAAAGAGGTGATATACGTGGAAAGGGGATGTAGCAAAGCATTTCCTCACCAGAGTTGGAGAAACAACAGCAGACAAATCAACTGAAGACCGAAGCCATCCAACAACCAAATCCACAGCACGGAAAGGGGCTATGAAAGCCACCAGGACCAATGGGATACCCAATGATTGAACCAAAGTAACTACCAGGCAGTCCCTTACACCCTAGAGGAGCTCAGGAGGGCAACCAGGGCAGGAAAAGGAAACCTGGAAGCCAAGACTCTGAGAAGAACTCCAGCACCATGCAGCAAATGACATGCCGGTTAGCAGGTCCGCTAATTGGACCGCCCACAGACTAACTACGCCCAACCAGGCCCAGCTGCGATAAGAATGACACTGAGGTGGTAAAGTAGCACTGTGATTGAAGCAGTGCCCCACAGCCAGATATGGCACCGTGCTCTCTATCCAACATGGGATTTCATTCACAGCCAAAGATGGCACCGCAGAGCCCAAGGCACATTCCACATCTAGGGTTAGAGCAGAGCTCTACTGGACCCAATAAGGCTGATCTATACAGGCCAAACGGAAATGACAGCAACCTCCAGAAATGCATCAATTCACCTTGATCAGAGATGGAGCCTTTCCACACAGCCAAGGGAGGAAAAGAACCCTGACTGCATGGCCAGAATGGGCGCCATGCTCCCTTCCTGGCCCAGAAGAGACTTGCTCCATGGAGAGATGACTGAGCCATGCTGCCTGAGACAAGGGACAGCCTCAACGCATATGCAAAGATGGAAGAGCACCATGTATGAAGATCGAAAATCACGCCGTGTGCAGAGACGGAGCATCACTCCCTAAGCACAGATAAGGCATTGCTCTGCATACCGAAAGAAAGAATCGTTCTGTCAGCAAAGACGGAGTATCGCCCCGTGTGCAGAGACTGAGCCTCGCCCTGTAAGCCAAGATAGAACACCGCTGAATATGCAAAGAAAAAGTAACATCCCACATGCAGAGAGAAACCACTGCTCTACCTGCCAAGACAGAGCATTGTTCTATCTGCAAAGAAGGAGCACCGTTCAACGTGCAAAGATGGAGCATTGCTCAATATGCAGAGATGGAACCCTGCTGTATATGCACAAAGAGTGCCTCACTTCACATGCAGAGATGGATCAACACCCATATATGCTAATATGGAGCATCGCTTGATATGCAGAGTTGTAGACTTGCTCTATATGTCAAGATGGAGCACTGCCCTAAAAGCAGAGATTGAGCATCACGCTAGATGCCAAGATGAAGCAGCACTCACCATACAGAAACAGAGCACTACTCTAGATGTAGCGATGGCGCATCGTTCCAAACGGAGAGATGGAGTAACGCTCTATACCAGTGATTCCCAAAAACCTGGTCCTGGAGACATCCCAGCAGCAGGTTTGGGAACCACTGCTCTACACACATAGCTGTCGCCTCGCTCCATGTACATAGCCTCGCTCCATATGCATAAACAGTGCAGCGCTCTACGTGCTTTGCTCCAGCTGCAGAGA